>NC_051084.1:50615841-51820841 GCF_004664715.2 Peromyscus leucopus
CATTATTAGTAAAATATACAGATCCAAAGTTTTTAATCTAAAGGAAAGTGAAAAATGTCTTAAAATACTAGATGTTCGTATACTATGATGGTTTAACAAAAGATCATTTGGACTTTTGTATTTATTAATTTTCATCTTATGTGTATTACATGAGTGTTAAGTACATGTATGTGGACCATGTGCATGCATGTAGGTACCTATGAAGGCCAGAAGAGGATGCTGATATATCTGGATATGAAGTTACATGTGGTCCCAAGCAGTCTGATGTGGGTGATGGGAACTAAACCCAGGTCATATGCCAGAGTGGTATGTGCTCTTAACTGCTGAGTAATCTCTCCAGATCCCTCATTGGAAAATTAATTTATATGCAATGTCATTTTGGCTTAATATCTATCTACATTTTCACTTATATTTTTAATTAGAAGAAATGTGATGATATATTTAGCACTTGGTCATTATCCTCATTTTGCATTTTACATTATGGAAAAAGTCAATGGATATTAAAACAAAACAAATAAATAAAAGGAAATGTGCCATTTCCTAAGCAAGCAAGAGAAACAGAAAATAAACTCAACAATCAATAATAATAAAGCCATAAAACATTTAGAGTTAAGCAATTTAATTATGAGGGTCAGAATCATAAACCTGTCACTAAAGATTAAAATGTTAGGCACTGAGGCAGTTTGTAAATGATGACCTTTAATATTATTGAATGTAATTAGCCAGTCAAATGGGAACTTGACATTTATTAGTTAAGTGTGGTTAATTCTTAATTCTTCTTAGCTTAAGGTTTAAACAATAAAATACACACTGACTACTTTGTGAATGAGCCCTTCTTATTATAAATACTCATGTAATAGCTCTAATTATAAGATATACATGAAATTTCAAAAAAGAAACAACATGAAACACCAATACTTTACAGTTGCTACTTCTTTAGTACATAAGCTATCAATGTTTATGACCAGTGCTCCTCAGCTGTGGGCTTACACATTGAACCATTTTTGCTTTTAAGCCTTATATATCTCTAGCTATGTTTACCACACGGTCTAGTCTTGATATTACACTGATGGGTTTGTGTAAAACAGATGTGATTGTAATGGTGTCTTCAAACGACTTTTTATATTTTACTATTTTTAAATATTCATACAATATATTTTGATCATATTCTTACAACTTTCCTTAATCATTCCTCTCTGCCCACCCAACTTCATGTTTTTCCTTTTTCTTTATCTCTTTTTATCTTTCTATTTATTCATTTTTCATACAACACTTCCCAATCACAGCCTTCCTATCTCCAAAGAGTAGCTTCCAGTCAGGACAATGTGTAGCAATGCCTGGATACTCCTCTGATGGACTAACAAAGTAAGTGTTACTTCTCACTGTGGGAAGTCATTATGTACTGAAAATCACTCCAAAACACAGGGCACATACACCAAGTGTGGAATATAGTGACACTCAGCATTCTAGCTGCTTAAATTTGTGGAGTTTTCTGGGAATTCAGTGAAGAAGGCCTTAAACAAAGTATTCTGTGATACCATTGCTTCTATGTACAGTGTATCTATGAGATAATATTCAGTGTGTGTCTGTATCCTTGATACAATGCTGCAAGGTGCATGTTACTGAAATATGCTCTCTTAGGAAACTATTCCTATGAGTCACCAGAACACCCCTGACAGCCAACATACATGACTCAGTATTCTATATTAACACACTAATCTCCAAGGAGGCTAATGCTAATTCATAATTCCACCAGATAAGATAAAATGACAAGCCCAAGAGGGACGAGACCACAGAATAGAGAAAGACAGAATGACAGACACAATGTGCTCTCACTTAAAATTGGTACTAAAATAATTGAAAATAATTTAACTCACAGAAACAGAAATAAGGGTGGGTACAGTGGGTAAGAGTGGGGATGGTGGGGAAGTAACTGTCCAACAGCACAAAATCTCAAATGGACAGAACATTGTAGCTTTTATTTCTCTTGTACAACATGGTAAAAACAGCAGAATGTCATGATTTCACAGTTCTCGAGAGCAAATTTTAAATGTTCTTACTTCAAAAATGTTAAGTATTTGAGGTGATAGCTAAGTTTATTTCAAAATTATTTTAAATTGTACTCCTGAATCATATCACTTTTTATCCTACAAATTTATTCAGAATATTCAATGTGCTGTAAAAAGCAGCATTTTATCTTCAAGTGGTTGCATAGCTTTACAAGAGTATTTCAAGAGTTCAAGTTAGGGGACTGTTACGCACTTACAAGTTAAGCACTCTGATGCCGACTTGTGGACAGTAGCACATGGCGTGAGACTCCTGGATTAGAACGTGGGACTTTACTATTCACAGCCAAGAGATCTGCCGTGAGGGTGTATGTTCATTTGGCTTAGGTCCCTACGTGTCTGTCATCCCAGAGGGAAGGCAGCTGGCCACGCTGAATGCCTTACAGGATAAAAGGAGGAAGCTAAGGAAACTTTCAAAACAAGCCCTTTTCAGGGCTGCTGCCTGCCCCTAAGTTTTGCTAGTGGTATGAATAGTCCTAGACAGCAGAACAAGCAGAGGAACCAGGGCCTGGTGTCCTTGGCATACCTGGGAAGAAAGTACCGGGACAGTCAGAGCCCAGGGCAGATTCTATCTCACAAGAATGAAGTTCTGCAACAGTGATTCAATGTTGAGAACAGGCAGATTATTTATTGTACAATTTCCATGTGTAGTATCCGAAGATTAGGTTAGTAGAGCATGGCATATACCTTCAAGTTTATTTCATAATTATAATTTAATAGATTCCTCCCTTTTCAGCCATCCTTTTGTTTCACAGATTCCTATAATACTTTACCCATTAGAGTGTTACCCTGTGATTCTTTCCCATCTATTATGAGCAATCAGCATTGTCAATCATGGCATGCTAATTCCTAAACTTACACATTTATCTTTACTGAGGCTCTTCAGTTAGTGCAGAATCTTAATCCTTTCCCTCAAAACATTAATTTCAAGCCAGCTTCCTGGTCTTGGAAAGTATGACTGAAAATTAATTTCCAAAGCTGCACGTATTCCACAGCTCACCTAATTATTTTTGTTGATCAAATTGTTTGTGACCTAGGTTTCCAAGTAGGTGATACTTAATCATTAGCTATTGTATTCATTTTTCTGTTAGTAATAAAGCTATATAATAAAAACGGCACTGCAAACACTACATTAATAAAAATAATAAAATTTGGTGCCTGGTGGAGACAGAGGAAAACTTCATTAATTAGAGAGTATTCCAAGGCTATAATTAAAATTAAATCTCCTACAACATTTTAGCTATTTTTCTCTAGTACACTTCAAGAGGATATTAACACTATGTTTTGGGTTTTGTTTTTTTTTTAAGATTCTATTCTAAGTGGGGTTTCTCTCTTCCTGTTTCATTACTGCTTTTAAGCACGTTAGAAATCCAAGAGTAGTATGTTCAGTCCAGTTGACCAACAGACAGATGACCAATAAGATGCAGATTTACAGTCCCGTGGTGCCAGGCGCTTTTCTTTTGATGTGGTCACGCTGCCTGCACTCCTTGCACTCCGTACTGTACGGCTCCTGCCTTAGAGATTAGAAGTCAGTGGCCCAAGTCTCGAAGGCCTCCCAGCTCACTGCTGCTAAAAGACAGAAAATTGCTAATGCTGTCGGCGCTAAAAGCAGGAACAAGCCTTAGAAGGCAACTCATGCTTTCCATTTGTAAGTACCGAAAGGTTAAAGATGAACGCAAGGGCAAGACACAGGAAAAGACCTCGTGATCACAGGAATGTAGGAGGCTGGCACATAGAGAAGGCAGGCTGTCGCAAAAAGAACTCTAACACCAGTTTCTTACACCGTGCTGTGAGGCTGCAGCTATGGTAGTGGCTTCTAAATATTTATTATTATTTGCAAATTGTCACGTGTACACACAGTGTTCATGGAACTGTGCTACAGAGGACATTTTCATGCAAATATATATTGTATATACTGAACAAATTACCGTCCCGCATCCCTTTTCTCCCTCTTCCCATTGTCTGTTAATTGCATGTCTCTCTGGTGTCTAGACAGCGTTGTTTCTACTTTGATACCATACATACAAACATGATTTTCTATCTCTGTACAGAACAGTACTACAAACAAAAGAAAATAAACATTTGTCATTCTGAGACTGGCTTCATTCCCTTATTATGACTATCTGGGGTTTCATTCATTTTGCAATAAATGACGTAACAGTCATTTGTATGGCTGAAAAATTCCACTGTATGTATGCTCTATTCTTTTTATTCTTTTCTCTGCTCATTGTGACTAGGTTGCCAACAAGCATTGATGTGTAAGGTACTTCGTGTCTTTTGTGTAAATACAAAGGAGCAGTACAGCTAGCCGGGTCATGAGGCAGATCTGTTTTTAAGTATTTTAGTAAACTATTTACAGATGGAGAGGTGGCTCAGCGGGTACCAGGATGGAGAGACAGTTAAGTGAGTAGAGCGCTTGATGCACACGTATAAGAGCTTGAGTTTGGATCCCAGCACTCATATAAAAAAAAAAAAAAAAAAACTGGGCGTGGCCGCGTGCCAGTGTCCTGAGACTATGATGGGAATATCCTGGGGGCTTTCTGGCTAATCAGTGTGGCCAGCTTTTGAGCTCCAGGTTAACTGACTCTGCCAGAAAAAAAAAAAAGTTCAGAGTGAGGAAGACACTCAACTTTGACCTTTGTCCTTGACACCCACATGCATGGGTATGCATACACAAGAATAACACACACACACACACACACACACACACACACACACACACACTTGAAATCAAGTATGGTGATAGTTCCACCATTATTATTTTTGCTCAAAATTGCTTTTGGCTATCTGGGTTCTTTTGTGGTGCGCGCACTTGTATGTGCAAGTCAAAGGTGGGTGTTGGTTATCTTCTTCTATCCTTCTACAACTTGACTTTTGAGACTGGATCTTTCCCTGAACTGGGAGAATGTCCATTAGCTAGGCTGATGTTTTGTGTGCTCCAGAAATCTGCCTTCCCAGTGCCTTCCCTGGCAATGGTATTGCATTCTATACTGTCACACTGCACATTTATGCATTTGTTGGAGATTGAAACTCAGGTTCTCACATCTGTGTGGCACCAACTGACACATCTCTGCAGCCCCTTGCATACAATCTCTGTATTTCTGGAAGAAAATAGCTCGGAAATTTATTGGGAATTGCATTGAAACTGTGCATTGCCTTTAGAAGTATGGGCATTTCACAATATTAATTCTTTCAATCCATAAGCACTGAATATTACATCTTCTAGTATGTTTCATATTGCTGTTTTAATCTGTCGGCTTAAAATGCTGACACCATCATAACCAATCTTATTCAAGGGGTCTAATTCAACCTGGCTAAGGCAGAGGATGAATTAGAGAGAACACAGCATAAAAACAATATCCCATAACAACCTCTGTTATGCTTAGTAATATGATATTGCTCATTAAGAAGGCAATCTTATGTCTTTTAAAACAAGAACATTCTAACGCGATGTATCTTAATATTTTTCAGTCCTCTCTAAACATTGGAGTTCAGGTCTTTAATAACATTTTTCTAATTAGAAAGCAACTGAAAAACCTATTGCTTACATTAATAAATAAAATGTTTCTTATATTTTTTTCACATAACTGTTACTTTCCAATAAATTATGTAAGCCAAATAATATAGGAATGAAATAACTAAACTAGTTTGGCACCTTCATTTTTATGAGTTTTTATTGTTGCATGAACCAGGATAGCAGATATTTTTTTATTACTCCAAGAAAGAGGCATTTGCAATTCTTCTGGGATCCTGGTGATTAAAAATACATCAAGATGTGGCAATGCCCTTTTTATTTATTTATTTATTTATTTATTTATTTATTTTATTATTTTTTTTTTCAAGACAGGGTTTCTCTATGTAGCTTTGGTACCTGTCATGGAACTTGCTCTGTAGACCAGGCTGGCCTCGAACTCATAGAGATCCACCTGGCTCTGCCTCCGGAGTGCTGGGATTAAAGGTGTGCTCCACCACCGCCCGACATGGTAAGGCCCTTGTATTTATCTTTAACCTCATGTTACTTCCTTATGAAAAGCTGAGTTGTCTTCTAAAACATGGTTCTAATCTTAGTCATGATAGCTTTATTAACCTGATTTTCTTGAATATTTTTCCTGAAGCCAGAGAGTAGATTGATACATAAAACGTTTTAAGTGTTCAAGTTAACTACAACTTCAAGAATACAATATTTTACCTTGTGTGTATAGTGACTCCAAACTGTGAAATTAAGTTCAGATCTGATCCATTCCCTTCCTTCTTAAGAAATAGGGTTTTGTTCTTTACCTAGACTGTTCACAAACTCCTCAGTTAAAGCAATTCTCCTTCCCCAGGCTCTCAAGCAGTTGGGATCACAGACATTGACCTCCATGCCCAGTGTAGTGCTGATTTTTAATAGACTGCTCTTGAAGATACTCCAGCCAGGGATCAAAAAATAATAAAGAGAGAAACAGTAAGAGCAGCCAGACAATGGGCTAGGCATTACTTGGAGCTGGAAATTCAGCAGACAGTGTGAGCTGTGAAAGTCTTCCTCTGGCACTACTGTCTGCCCAGTTCTATTGTAACTTTTACATGGGATTTCTTTGAATAATCCCATCTAAAACTATTTCAAATGCATTGTACACAACATTCTGCTTTAGTAAACATTTTTTACATGATCCTGCAACTACCACATGTAAGCTGTTTGGGCTAAAATACCCAGTGGCCACATAGAAACTCAAATTTTGATCAAGGGGCAATTTAAATCACTACATTATTTGAATTACTCATTTTTGTGAAGTGATTCATTTCTTTCCAGCTCTTTACAATGTTAATTCATAATGTTGACATGTCAACCTTATTTCATACTCAGAGAGTTTATGTATACTAATGTGCTTCCCAGTAGGTCATTTCATGATAGTGGGTTTCATACTGTGTCCTGTTCATTCTGGTAGTCAATAGCCAGATGTGGCTAAGGATCAAATTGTGGTTAGTGAAAGCTAGAAACAGAACTTTTAATTTTATCCAATGTTAATTCATTTAATTTTAGATTTAAGTAGTTCTGTGTAGATTTGTGGTACTACTTAGGTAGAGAGCACTGGGAATCAGAATTATATGACAGTATTCAACTGACCAAAATTCTGGTTAAAGTCTGTTCTCTCCTTCAGCATAAACTCAGCCACAGGCAAAAGAGACAATGACCTTTAATTTTGTAAGTACTATTATTTTTTTTTAAAAAGTCTGCCATCAATCCCTCTTTTGTCTTTAACAGTTACTTGTAGACATTTCACATGTTTTTATCTTTTAGGTTTTGAATCATCTGACTTTTCAAGTGAATGAGTGAGATGGACTTGGAACTTGGATGATATTTTCTAAAAAATTCCTCTTTTAGAGTCCTCACAAATAGAACCAAGATCAAATTAATAAAAAAGTAATCTTTGGCCGGGCAGTGGTGGCACATGCCTTTAATCCCAGCACTCGGGAGGCAGAGCCAGGCAGATCTCTGTGAGTTCGAGGCCAGCCTGGTCTACAGAGTGAATTCCAGGAAAGGCACAAAGCTACACAGAGAAACCCTGTCTCGAAAAACCAAAAAAAAAAAAAAAAAAAAAAAAAAAAAAGTAATCTTTGATAGTTCTGTGAAAATTTTAATATTCAAACATCTAAACAGCAGTCAAGGGTAATGAGCCTAGGGAAAAGGGGGAAAAAAGGATACATTTCTAAACTCTTCATTTACCATTGCTTGAGTAATTTTAAAGAATCAATAGAAGAAAGAAAAGAATAGAAGCTGTCTAAATCTTTGATAACATAAACATTGCTATTTTAAAGTAAAATATTGCTTCATCAGCTCCTCAGTATTGCTTACTGTTTCCTGGAACAATGATCTCTGGAACTTAGGCTCAAGGAAATTTTCATCCCTCAAACAGTTGATAGTAAAGAATTGTTTGTAAAAATACAGATGACTAAATGTCTGTAATTGGCTAGTCCTAGTAACATACATGTAAGTAACATTATACAGACTGAGTAAGTTGTATTCAGAAGTATATGTATATCTCTAAATATATGTATATTTGTATGTATGTGCATATTCATACGTAGACATGCATGTAACAACAATTAATGAAAAAAGGCATGGATTTGAACGAGAACAAGGAAGAGGGGTACATGAGAGGGTTTAGAAGAAGGAAAAAGAAGTGGGAACTGATATAATCATTATAATCTCAAAAAAAATAATGAAAGAATATGAAAGACAATTATATGGGAAAGGGTGGAAGACACCAGAAACATTTCCTGTATTTTTTTTAAAGGCAACACTAATGAAAACATCCATATATTCTGACCACAATTAGCAACTTCAACAGAGGAAACAAAATGGGGAGGGGGGGGGTTGCACCGTAATAGAGCAAAGGTTTTCTTTAAAGAGTAGTGATATCCTCAAAACAAAAATGAAATAAGCAGAATTATCATGATAAAGCATCTATTAAAAAAAAACTGTTGCTGTGGGAAGTGAGATGGGAACAAGCCCACTCATTGAGAGGGGTGGGGGAGCCCACACATGGGCTTCCTGGTGAAGAAGCACATTTTTTCACTTGCGCGCTCCAGTCCTGACCCCTGTGCACAGGCACAAGCTGCCATGCACACTGACCTTGCTAACTAACCCAGCACTGCTCACCATGTCTGCCTCGCTTCTTTAGAAGGCAACCAAGCAAGTGCTCTAGGAAATCTACCCCTACTCTGCTTCTTCTCTTCATTTCTTTAACCTTTATTTCTCTTTTTTAAGTTTTTTTTTTCTTTTTCTTTTTCTCATCCAGGACCAAAGTGAAACAAAACAAACAACCCCCCCCCAAAAAAAAAAATTAAAAAATAACTAGGGAACTAAAAGTTACTGTGGAATCTCTCCAAGTTTTGACATCATTGCAAAGTTGACCCCAAGGCTCCCAACTTTTGTCCTGAGGAGCAGGTCCGTGTAAATGGTATATAATGACTTCAAAAGCATGTGGCTTCGTCCAGTCACACACAGGGAGCTGCTACTTTTATCATCTCTTGTTTATAACTTTCAAAGGAAAAAAACATATACACAGAGCATTGTGCCTCATTGTGGGAGCCAAGACCTTACAATATGACACACAGAGAGGAAAAACACTCAGAGAGAAGGGGACACAGCATCAGGGAACCGAGGCAAGGCTGAACTCTGCCGTCTTGAGCCCTACATACTTTTGAGGAAGAAAAATAAGATCTAGATGTGTCTGTGGCTGGATGTCACTTGGCAACATTAGGAGTTATGGTTACAAAGATTAGCCAAATCTGCACATTTTGATTCTAAGTGTCTAAGAACATCTTTGCTTACTAGAGCTGCAACAACTATTCACCATGTGGAGTCAGCATCCAGTAAGATGTCACAAATGTGGTTTCCTCTGAGCCTCCTTTCCATGCTTTGGTAATGTGTGCCTTTCTGTTCTATGTCTACATGTCCTCTCTTGTGTGTCTTAGTCCCTTTTCATTAAAAGGACACAAATGCTATTGCATTAGGACCCTCCCTAAAGACTATATTTAACAGTTTAAGTTATATTTATTTATTGCAGGGGGTGGTATACACAATCCATGGCCCCTTCAGGAAGAATAGACTGTTAAATTTTAAATTACATTTATTTATTATGGGTATGTGTGTGTACACAAGCCACAGCTGAATGTGGAGGTCAGAGGACTTTAGGGAGTTGGTTTTCTCTGTCCACCATGTATATTCAAGATGAAACTGAGGTCATTTGGTTCAGTAGCCAGTGCCATTTCAGGGTTCAAAAACTTCAGTTTAAATCAATCGTCTCTTTAAGAGCCTTGCCATTGAATTTCATCACAGTATGATGGATAAAAAGACTTCCGCATGTGTTTACAACTGCACCTTGAGTCAAAACAACAGCAAATGTAGCAAAACAAAACAAGCAAACAACAAGAAAAAAAACAAACACACAACAACAACACAATCAAAAAAGTCAAAATGAACATTAACAACAGTTTTGAAGTAAGGCACATAAATCACAAGTGAGACTCTGAGGCAATAGAGGTCTGATAATACGGGTTAGGCCAAGACTAATAAGACTCTCATGGCTAGAACTGTCATCATTATATTTAGGTGCATACTCAGGAATAGAATTGCCTAATCTCCAAGTCAGCATCATTCCACACACTTGAAGATCTGTGTTTACAACTGCATCAAACACAATACTTAGGAAATAGAATAAGCCTACCTGTCCACCAAAGTGGATTCTTTAAAAAATGTGGTACATATAAACATGATTTTATTCAAGTGTAAAGAAAAGTGAAACCATAACATTTGTCAGGTTCCTTCCCCAACAAGGATCTACTTCCCAAGAACATGCTGAGGAGAGGGGAGGATAATTATTCTATGAATGAACTAATGCTTTGTCCCTTCCAGAAGGCCCCTCGCCCTTCGGAGATGCAGACATTTGCACATTTGCTGCTGTTTGTTGAGTCCCAGTTATCAACTCATAACTTTCCCTTTCTTTCTTTTCTATTCTTTTCTTTCAGATACCGGCCAAAGCCCAGGTGGGCTTTCCTGTACTTGGAGCTTTTTACTTGGCTTCTCTGACCCTGATCCTCCTCTGTCATGCAGCTGCTTGCCAAACCCCACTGCTGAACCTTCCTGTCCTCTTGGATCTGAACAAAAACAAGAATGGCTTTCGCTTTCTTTTCTCCATCTTGCTTCCCCAGGCAGCTGCCAAGGCTTAGAGCTTGCTTACCCTGCTACTTTCCTCTCAAACTTGAATAAAATTGTCCTCAAACTTCCTTCTGAGTCTATTTAAAATTCTTTTTAGTAACAAGATTAAGACCCCACTGAAAGGGGAATTCCAGTTTAACTGGTAATATATGGTGCCCAACATGTAGCCCCCCCAATTTTCCAATAACAATGAGCACATAATAATATACTAGTAGGGTTGCTGGCTGTTGCTCTGCCCTCTGCTTTTCTTTCTCAGGTCTTCTTCCTACTCCCTGACTCTCTTTCAGGCATCCTCTTTGTCAGGGAACACTGCCATACTGGAATTGGTCTGTAGGCATCTTGTGTGGCCACAAACTGAAGGAAAAAAAGCTTGCTCAGCCTCAGTTTTCAAACTCTGGAAAGAGGTTTGTGCTCAGCCTAGGTTGGATGTTGGGCAATAACACTTTAACTATGTATAAAGATGTGCTACATTTGTTTATGTTGTGGAATACTTAACTATGTAAAGACGTGTTACACTTATTTATGCTGCATTTAACTATGTAAAGACATGTTTCATTTGTTTATGCTACATTTGTTTAACTATGTAAAGATGTGCTGCATTTGTTTATGCTGCAGAATACTTTAATTACATAATGGAGTGCTAGGCAGCCAGACACAGAGTAGGACATACAGAATGAAAGACAGGCAAAAATCCCCAAGGCAAAATGTAGTTGAAGAGAAACAGGTTAAATCAAGTCATAAGAGCTATTGGGGCCGGGCGGTGGTGGCGCACGCCTTTAATCCCAGCACTCAGGAGGCAGAGCCAGGTGGATCTCTGTGAGTTCGAGGCCAGCCTGGGCTACCAAGTGAGTTCCAGGAAAGGTGCAAAAAAAAAAAAAAAAAAAAAGGAGCTATTGGGATATATAAGATAAGGCCAGGAATTATTCTGGACATGCAAAACTAATTAGTAAACTGGGCATAAACATCTGTAAGGAGAGAACGTTGCAATGCCAGTCAGATCAGCTGAGTTAGTGAACAGGAGCTTTTGCTCATTTGTATGTAGTGCAGGGATGTTTGCTTTCTTCTCAGGGCTGTGTGGGAAGGGCAGGAGATAGAAAGAGGGGAGATAGAAGAAATGCCCAAATCTTTGTTCTATACCCCAGAATTAGTATGTAAGATGGTGAAGTAGATTCATAATCACTCTGGGTAATATGTCCACATCTGCTCACAGGAATCCTCAAATATCACTTTATTTGGAAAAGTTTGTTCCCCCAAATGTAATTATGTTTAAAATCTTGACATGAATACTATCTAAATGTCTTCTGAGATTGACACAGGTACATTCAAAGATGACACACAGGAGTACAGGTGATGTGAAGATAAACCAGAATAGAGGTGATGCACCCAGGTCTGAAATGCTGTCACAGCCATGCAGTAGGTGCCACATGCCTTTAATCCCAGAACTCCGGAGGCAGAGGCAGGGGGATCTCTGAGTTCAAGGCCACCCTCAGCTACAGAACAAGTTCAGGTTCCAGGACAGAGCCAGGGCTACACGGAGAAATGCTGTCTTGAAAAACCAAAAAAGAAAAGAAAAGAAAGAGATGTTGTTGGCTGTTGCAAACATAAGAAACGCCTCACAAAACACACAGAGTAAACAGGGTGTGCTGACAACTTCATTTTGGATTTCTGGCCTTAGGTGCAATGGAGTTTTCCTGGTTAACGCTATGATTTGTAGTAATAGGTCACCACAAATCTGTTTAGAACAGCTTTTCATAGCTGTGGGAAAACACTGCAGGGAAAAAAAAGGGAGACAAATTTATTTCAGCTCTCGGTTTCAGGGACTCTGGCTCCCAGCCAGGTGCTTCTGTCACATTCAGTTCTGTGGGGAGGCAGGACAACAGGGTGTGACCCAGATCATGTCATGCAACCAATCTGGAAGGGGAGGGTGGGGAAGAAGGGGATGGGGGAGAGCGAACCAGATACTATTCTTCAGTGCTCACTTCCAATGACTTATCTCTACCCACTAGGTCCTAATGGCCCATTCAGCTGATCCATTGATGACGTTAGCACCCTTGTTATCCAATCACCTCTCTATGGTGTCATCAGCTAAAAGGCAAGACATCAACGCAAGAGGAAAGAAAAGCTAGGAGCGCTGTGAGAAGTCAGTAACAAACAAGCCTCTCAAAGTTACTTTCAAGGTTAGCATAACGCGATCCTCCACTAAAATAGAAAAGATGGCAGTGATCCTCAGTCCACGAGTTTGGTGGATAGAACATGTTGAATGTAAGGTTCATTGCCCAAAAGTTTTCATTAAAATTTTGATAACAATACAGAATTTATTACAGAATCTAGCAAAAGGCAATACCTGTTTGAGCTCAGATTATATACTTACCTACTTTACAACTAACAAATCACTATTTCATGAGTCAGTTTTAGGTACTTTCTTCTCCAAACAGTGATTAAGGTCTGATGACTGCACTTGCATCAGAACCAAGTTCTCTTCCCAGCACCAATGATGGACTGCTTACAACTACCTGTAACTCCAGCTCCAGGGCATTTGATGCCCTCTTCTGTCCTTTGAAGCACTCACTCATACACAAACCCACCCACAGAGACAAACACAAACGCATAATTAAAAAATCTTAAGAAAAATGTATTAGATTATCCAGTTATTAACTGGAATCAGGGCCCAGTACATACTTTCTTATAAGTAGAAGGAGCTAAAGCCACTGACCCATCACTTGCAAACTTGTACTTGTTCTGATGTCTTCATCTTTCAGTGTCATAAGCAGCATCTTAGTGGTCCCAGGATTGTTCCTAGGAATGGTGACACTTCACTATGACTATGGTCTCTCATACATCAGCAGTATTGTTGACTAGCTTTTCTCAGAGCAAGTTTATTTAATGAGCCATTTTCTAAGCCAGATATATTACTTTGAATAAGTATGGATTTATAGCTACACTAATTAATTAGTGGACCAATTATTATCAAATATTTATGTAGCGCTGATGACATGGCTATGATGTGTGAGTAGTCCTGGATATCATTCATTGTCAATAACTCAAACTTGACAATGTTGATCAGGAAATTAGCAGCTGTGTACTTTTCTGAAAGGTTATATACTCTAAAAATAATAGTATACCTTACTATGTTCTGCATAAATATTTTTAATTTTATAATTTACAAAGGTGTTGTCTTAGTCAGGGATTCTTTTGCTATGACAAAACACCATGACCAGAAGCACTTTGGGGAGCAAAGGTTGATTTCATCTTACAACTCTCAAGTCACACTCCATCTTTGTGGAAAGTCAGGGCAGAACTCATGGCAGAACCTTGGAGGTAAAAATTGAAGCAGGGGCCATGGAGGAATGCTGCTTACTGACTTGCTTGTCATATCATCTTGCTCAATCTGGTTTCTTTTCCAACTCAGGGCCACCTGCACAAGGATGGCATCACCCATGGTAGACTGAACCCTCTGTTTGAACCATTAATCAATAAAATACCTCACAGGCTTGCCTATAGGCTGATCTCATGGAGATATTGTGTCAATTGAGGATCCCTCCTAACTGATGACTATCTTGCATCAAGTGGACAAAAGCAAATAAACAAATAACCAAACAAACAACAAGAAACAACTAGCCAGCACAGGTTTGCATATGTGTTTTGAAATACCTTACCAGAATCAGTGTGGACATCTATCCATTCTGCTTCCAAATTTTCCCCTGCCACTTTGTAATTCCCTCCCTTCACTCCCCAGCTTATTGTAAGTCAACAATAGATCTGCTTTCTGTTGCTCTAATTAGTTTGTATTTTTCTCTCATTTTCTCTAAATTGAATAGCACAGAATGGTCACTTTTTAATTACTACCTTTCACTTAGCACAACTCTTTTAAGCCTCATCTCCATTTTAGGGTTCCTCAGTGGCTGTTCTTGTTTTTTTATTACTGAGTAGTAGTCCATGTTCACTGTTGTTCCACTCCATGGACATCTGAAAATAACGTGCATATGTTGCTGCCCATTGCTGGAATAGTCTATAAACTTACTTTGTCTGAGTTGGCAGTGTTCCTCAAATTACCTACATTCTTGATGATTTCCAGTTTATCTACTGACTTGCTACATTTCTTCCTATGATTGTTGACTCAAGCATTTCTCATTGAAGTTCTACTATTTTTCTATATTTGCTGAAGGCATTTGAAGACATTATTAGAAGATTAAATATTCATGACTAGCTTGCTTTTTGATATTATTGTTGTTATTATTATTGTTGTTGTTGTTGTTCTAATAATAGTTTGAACCTAAGGCCTCATTCTTGCTAAACAAGCACTATACCACTGAGGTGCAACCCGAGCTTTCTGGTTTTTTTATTTATTTTATTTTTTACTGTGAGACAGGATCTCACTAAGTTGCCCAAACTGGCTTTGTGTTCATGGGTGTCCCAGCAGGCTTGAACTTGTGATCCCCTACCACAACTTCCTTTGAGATTACAGGCCTGTTCCATAAACCTCAGCTGTAATAGTATTATTAATTGGTCCCATACAATAAAAGATTATCTTCATTGCTACTCTATGCAATGCTCTAAAACTATTTTTTTCTGATAATATAGACAATCTAATTTTCTCTAAAATTTTGAAATATGATTTAACTATCTTAATTTGATATTTAAAATACTTAAATCATCAGCCATACAACTATTCAATAATCTAGTTATAAGCATTTTCATCAATCTCCCAGAAAGCTTGTACCTATTAAGACTTCTTGCATACCTCCCTGTGCTTTCCCAATCCTATACAGAGCCTGAGTAACAGGCTTATTTATTTTTGTATTTATTTGTCTTGTATAGACATTTCTTAGTGGGACCACACAGTATGTAGCCTTTTGTCCATAGCACATTTCTGAAGAGTGTATACCATATCCATTTGTAGTATGTAGCTTTTCATTGTCAAATAATATCGTATTGTGTAAATATCTATATTGCATTTTGTTTTTTCATCCATCAGGTGGTGAGTACTTGGATTCTTCTTGCTTCTTGATTTTGTAAATGATGCTGCATTTAGTAAGAGGACAACAATTTTTGAGTGGATGTTTTCATCTATTTTAGGTGTATTTTAAGGGACAGAATTGCAAAATAATATGACTACTCCATTTTGAACATTTTTTGAAGCAATGCATTAGGGTTCTCATATTTTTCACATAAACATATTTTGACAGGTGTTAGAAAAAAAATCATTTTTTAATTATTTTTATAGGCTGAATACAATTGTGCCTTTAAATTTATTCAATGTGACAATATCTGATTTTTATTGCATATTTTGAGGGATTGATGACTTAGGGAGGTTTAAATATACCATCTCATTGTTTCTTTGGGAGATGGTTAAGGCAGGATTTTAGTATAAAGCTCAGACTCACTTTGAACTGTGTGAGACCAGAGCTGCATGGAACATGATCCTCCTGCCTCAGCCTTCCAAGTGCTGGAATAATATGCATAACCACTATTCCTAACTCATCATTTGATTTAGATGTCTAATTTTTTGTTTGTTTCATCTCTTTCTCTCAGTTCATTTTTAGTTATTTTTATTTATATTTTATTATATTTATTTATATTTCATCTTCTTTATCATCTTATTAACTATGATTTTGTTTCCTTCCATTGGTATTGTCTTTATATTTTATGTGTGTAGGTTATCACAGTCTGTGTTCTGTGGTGTTATAGTATTACAGTCAGAATCTGGGAGTCATGTTACAGTTTGCCTCCATACACTTCTTCATGGGCTGCAAGTGTATTGTGAGAATGTTTACTTTCTTCTCTCTTACACCCTGAAATATCACTATTACTTTTGCCTAAGCAATCAATTATCATAAAATGATAGTCATCCCTTTGTATCTCTAAAAGTCTTGTGGTGATAATTTATTTGTGCTCTAACAAATAAAGCTTGCCTGGGGATCAAAGGAAAAAGCCAGCCACTATATTAAACATGGGGGTGAGGCAGTGGTAGCACATTCCTTTAATCCTAGCATTCAGGAGGCAGAGATTCATCCAGATCTCTGTGAGTTCAAGGCCACACTGGGAACAGAGCCAGGTACGGTGTCACATGCCTTTAATCCCAGCACTAGTTAATCATAGAGATTTGGAGGTCTGTACAGACAGACAGGAAGTGATAGAGCTGGGCAGAAAAAGGAAGTGATGTAGCTGAGCAGAGTGGAAGTAAGATGGCAGGGCGCAGAAAGGTATATAAGACATGAGTATACAGGAAGTAGCTCTCCTGGGCTGAAGAATTCCTAGTGATAAGAACTTGTGGCTGGCTTGTTCTATTCCTCTGGTCTTTCAGCTTTCACCCCAATATTTGGCTCCAGGATTTTATTAATGAGACCATTTAGCAATTCATGTTCTAAGTTAGTTCCAGAACTGTGTATGCAGATGCTCAAGATTCATGTGTTTAATGGCATAGCATTTGCATATATTCTATACAACCCTTCAATTTAAATCATCTCTAAATTAACATATTTTATGTAACTACGTGTATTGTTTAGGGAATGGCTAGAAAAATGGCATGTCCGGTACTGACAGAACTCTTTCTGCGTGTTTTAACCTGTATTTGAGTATACAGATGTGGACTTCTTGGCTGTGGAGAGCTCCCTACGCAGATTTCCTTCCCAGTACTGCTTCCTCCTTTGTGCGGGCCCACGTTCTCATCTGGCAGACTGTGTTCCTCCTGCTTAATGAACTGTTGAAAATGTTTTTTTGTAGTTTCAGTCTGTTGCTGATGAATTATTTCAGCTTTTGATTGTCTGAATAAATGCTTGTTTCATCTTCATTTCTGAGAGACGTTTTTAAAGTTTCAGACCTTCAAGCTGCTGCTCTCTCTCTCTCTTTCTCTCAGGTTTCTTTGAAAACTTTTGAAATTGCTCCATTACCGTTGCACACATCATTTGTTAGAGAAGTCTTTATAGGCGTTATCCATTTCTTTGTAACCTTGCACAAATGCACCCTTATTTCTGACTATGTAGGAGATTTTCTATTTATTGGCAGTTGGATCCATTTAGTTCTGATGGTTTTCTTCTTGCATCTGGTGCTGAGGCTGCACTGAGCCTCTTGACACTGTAGTCTAAAGGGTTTTCATGACAACTGAAATTGTCCAGGCATCATCCTTTATAAATATTTTCTGTCTCTTTGTCTCCTCATCTATACTTTTTTCTTGAAATTGTGAAACAATTCTCTTGTATTCTGATAATTTTTCTGGCTATGCTTTATGGGGAAACAGTCTCCACCCTCCTGTTTTTTAATACACAGAAAACTCATGTTTCCTTCTATGATACCTCACCCTCTACTAAGTCAATTTAGCTTACACAGTCAAGTTTTCATCTCTAGTCTATAAATTTGGTCATTGCCTTATTTTTAATTTTACATTTTTGTTGTTTAAATTTTTGATGCAGTATATTTTGATCATATTCTTTCTCCTCTCCCATGTCCTCCCAGGTCTGTCTTTCCTCCTAACCTAACCAATATGAAAGAGCATTCTTGCTCTCTCCCAGAAACACTGAACCCTACCAGACCAAAACATAACAAAACAAAAAGCAAAGCCCCCAGACACCAGACCACACCCACAACACCGACGAAAGCATAAATGCAGTACATTTTGGGTGACCAACTAGTCCAGAGTGTGGGCCCTGGGGTGTGGTTGATAAACCCAGCGTCATTCCACTGGAGATAACTAATTTTTATGTCTCCCAGGAGGTACCAATTGAGAGCAGCTTCTTGGTTTGGAGTGGGACTCTGTTCCCTTCTCTGCGCTGTCATTGGTTTGACTTGAACTGGTGCTATCCCAGTCTGTGAGGTCCTGGGTGCGTCAGCCCTATTGTATCTGGAAGATGTTCTTTCCAAGCAGTTGACTACTACCTCTGGCTCTTAAAATTTTTCCAACCCCCTTTCTGCATAGATCCCTGAGCCTTGAGGGGAGCAGCTAGAAAAAGGTATCCCATTTAAGGCTGAGAGCTTCATCGTCTCTGTCTCCGCATTGTCCAATTGTGGATTTTTTTCTGTTAATTACCATCTATTTCAAGAAATTTCTCTGATGAGGGCTGAGTGACACATGACTGTAGCAACATGTCATTAGGAATCATCTTATTGAGATGTTCGTTTCGCAAACTAACAGCATTTGATTTTCCCCTAGGGCCCATAACCTATCTAGTGTCAGGTTCTTGGCCTCACTAACAGTGTCAGGTGTAGGTTCCACCTCATGGAGTAGGCTTAATCCAATAAAATGTTGCTTACTTCATCTATGTTGCTACTGCACTAATATATCTTGCATGTCAGTTGCTCTTGTAGGTTGCAGGGTTCATAGCTGGGTGAGATTGATGTTTTGGATTGTGTCTGGTGGCTTGTATAGTACTTTCTAGTACCACGAACACTAATCAGTAGAGAAGAAGTTTCTAGTTGGGCACTGGCTCAATTTCTTCATATTCAATGACAAGAAAGTGGTGTTTTCAGCAACAGGAGCTACTGTCAGGTTATAGAGGGTAACCAAAAGCCTTGTTAATAGCCTATATTGTGTGTGGGAGTTTATGGGATCCCTCTGGCTCACTGCTCAACAAGATGTAACCCATTCCTGGTGCTGGAGATTTTACTTGGTAGTATATGTCTAATTGAATTGTCTCCTCATGATATGGCCACTCTATTTAAAGTCCTTTATTTTATATTTTAGGAAGCCTCTGGAATAGTAAGTTTCTATAAGGCCTTTAGAGTTAGAGTCATCCCTCTACTCTCTCCTCTTACTCACCCTCCCATTCCCCTGCACATCTAACCCTCCTATTCTAGTTTCCTCTGTATACCTTTGTGATACTGTATTCTATTTCCCCTTTCTTGGAAGAGCCCCTCATTCCCATCGGTCCCTTAAGAGATACCTTACCTCTGTGGGTATCCTAGATGAAACACATCTACATAAAGTTTAAAAGTAGCATCCATTTTTAAGATGCAATATTTACCTTCCTGAGTCTGGGTTACTTGACAGAGTGATTGGTTCTAGCTTCATCTATTTACCTGCAAATTCCATAGTTTTGCTTTTCTTAACAGCTGGACAATACTCCATTGGACAAATGTACCACCTTTTCATTGTCTGTTCATCAGGTGATGGGCTTCTTTGTTCTTTACAATTTCTGACTATCGTGAGTGCAGCAACAGTGAACATGGGTGATAAAATATCTCTGTAGTAAGATAGAGAGCCCTCCATGTATACACCTAAGAATGGCATAGCTGGGGCTTGTGGTGGATCTGCTTTCTTCTCTTGGAGGGACCTCCACACTGATTTCCCATAGGGTCTGTGCCAGTCTGCATTCCCACCAGCAAGGAATAAGTGCTCCCCTTTCCCTGCACCATTGCCAGAATCTGATGCCATTTGTTTTATTAATCTTGGCTATTCTGACTAGGGTATGATGAAATCTCAAATTAGTTGTAATTTATATTTCCTTGATGTATCTCTGCACAACATTCTGAATGACTTGATAAAGATATGACAAATTTTTTAGTGTCTTTGTTTACTTATCCAACACAATGTTAATTCTGGGTCAAGTCTGATCAGTCAGTTCATCTCTTTATAGCATGTCAGGCTTTCATAGTTATTTTGCATATCTGGCATTTTTGATTGATTTATTCCAAATGAGTTTTATGTGTTGGTGGCTTGATAAATTCTGCTTTCATATAAATATTCAAGGCTTTTCTCTGGGATTTTGCCTAATTATAAAGCGGTATGTTTCTTTCTAGTCTTGCACCTAATATTCTGTAGGTGGAGGCAGAGTAATATTCAGTTTAATCCTCATTATTTCCTGTGGCTTAGTAAGTCCTTCATGTGTTCTGCTTAATGTATCGTTTTAAGTGACTTTTTCAAGTACAGCTGAGAGAGGACATTCACAGGCCTGTGTGAAAACTGGGCACTGATGTCTCCGATGGCTTCCATAGCGTGTATCCTGAGACTTGGTTATTTATTCATATATGCATGCCTATGATACCTTGTAGATTTCTGGAGTTCTCTCTGTGCCTCTCTCTCCTGCCTAGTACTCTAAGGACCTTCATCTGCACTAGTCTTCCTAGACTGGGCTATATATTTTCAATTCAAGATTCCTCTAGCTACCTGTGTTTCTTTCTCTGTGTCATGACATGAGAACTCCCTCGGGGCCACAGAATAGTTAAAATGCTCTTCTTGCCTGTTCCTTCTCTCCCAGAGATCATTCTACTTCACTGACAGATAGGCAGCATTGCATACTGTTCCACATGGTTTGTGTGCTTTGGTTGTTTGGGGTAGGTGAAAGGGCATGTTATGCCCATGTTTATTGCATTTGGCCAGAAGCATGAGTTACTTTTATTCTGGCTGGAATGACACTGGAACTCTTTCTCCTTTATCAAATATGAGTACTTGATGGATAGCTTTTTTTTTTGTATGTTTTATTCTTAAAATCTTCCACACATAGCTCCTATACTGTTTGTGTATATTATACATTCACTATTTGCTAATTTGGGGGAATTAAGAGGAAAAATATCAATGTTTGGAGTTCTTCTGTTTTGTAATGTGGAAAGTCATACTTCTTAACACCATCTAAGTTTGTATTTATATAAAACAACATACACATGATGTTTGAGAGTGCCTAATGCGGGTGGTGGTGGCGGCGCATGGCTTTAATCCTAGCACTCGGGAGGCAGAGGCAGGAGGATCTTTGTGAGTTCGAGGCCAGCTTGGGCTACAGAGCGAGATCCAGGAAAGGCACAAAGCTACACAGAGAAACCCTGTCTCAAAAAAAAAAAAAAAAAAGTATTTCCAAATAAGGTTGCTTCTGAGGTTCCCAGTACATAGGATTTTCTTGGATACTATTCCTTGGATCCTGCCATCCACCAGTGTTTGCTACAGAGAGTGCCTGATGTTTTTTCAGAAGATCCCAGTTTGGTTGCCAGTCCCTGAGTCAGTCAGCTCACAACCACCTGTAACACCATTTCCAGGAGGTCAGACATCCTCTTTTGGCCTCTGTGAGCACCCTTACATACAGGGCATATACACACAGATGCATGTACTAATAAAACGGAAAATTATTTTGTAATGCAGTTTTGTGACAATGACTATATGTGGCTTAAAATAAAAACATTTTAAAACTAACCCCACTTCATAGTTTATAAAAGAAAATCCAGCATTCCAGTTAGTTTATATGCTTCTTAACTCTTCCCTCCTAACATTAGGACACTATGTCCATTCCCTTGGTATCACAGGCTTCTAACTATATACATGAAAAGTTTAAACATTAATTCCTAACTTTCTTACATTTAGTAATTTAAAAACCATGAAAATATTAAAATCAATTTGTCACTTGTAATTCTCTTTTAAGCACGCACACGCGCGCACGCGCGCGCACACACACACACACACACACACACACACACACATTCATATTTCAGTGCTTTAATTTGCCTATTAGATTCTGATATCCTGAAAGTAAACCAAATCCACTTTAAAATGTAGCCATGGTCACTAAGCCACTTGTTCCCAGTAGGTAACTTATTCCTTAGAATTTATCAAAACATGAAATTATTGCGAAAAATATATGGAGATGTTTCATTTCCTCTATTAGCACGATTCAGCCCTGAGTTTGCATTTAGGCCCTTTGGTATAATAACAGGCCTCCCTATGGTGGGATTTTGCTAATCCAAATAAATTAGTGAACACTAGCAGCTAAAGGAACTTGAATGTATGCAATGGGTTGTTTCAGCTGTAATTAACTTTTTCTTTCCATCTAGAATATGCTATCTTCTAAGTCTTGAAAAACTTTTTTTTCAAACTTCTGAGCATCTGGGCAAGCCTTACAGGCAAACTCATCTTCCTAGTAGAGAATTCACCCTGTCTGTGCCTGTTTACCTAGACACAAGTAACCTCAAAAAGTAACATGTGCTTAAATTGTTTTTTTTCCTAATGTTAAAAACCTATCTAAACAGTCCAGCAATTTTAAATGACTGTTATTTTTAATTTGGTGATTTAATTATATATCATCATAGTTTTAAGACAATATAGGTGAGCTAATTCAATAAATGTGTATTTGTTTTTCTAAAAAGAATCTGTACTATTCCCTTACAGAAAGATTGTATACAACTATGGGAACAAAATATCAAGTCTCCAAGTTTCTTCATCTCTTTAGATCAAGCAGAGGCCCAGAGAGGGATTTCCATGTGGAAGTAATATCTTGACCAATGTGGCACAGAGAGGCCTTTGATGTAACACTGGGGTGGAGGTACAGACATATTTAAATAATAGAAAAGATACTTTCACACCGCAAGTCAAAAGAGCACAAAGTTCCTTTGAGTGAACTTGCAACCATGTTGCTTTCATGGTGTCTATGTAAGTAGCCTCCCCGAATAGGAATGAGAGAATTCTACAGTGTAGCTGGAGAATTTCTCTCCAGCTCCTGCCAAGCCTTGCCAGTCCCAGAGCCCACTTATAAAATAAACATACCGACTCTTCTATTATTTAAACTTGGCCATTAGCTCAGGCCCACCATTGTCTAGCCCTTACTCTTATACTAAGCCCATTTCTGTTACTCTATATGTCACCACATGTTCCGTGGCTTTACCTGTTGCCTCTACATGATGTTCCCTGAACGGCAGCTAGTGTCTTCTTTTTCTCTGCCTTCCTCTCCTTTTCCTCTCTCCTCTCTGCTAGTCCTGCCTATACTTCCTGCCTGGCTACTGGCCAATGTTTTATTTATACAGAGTGATATCCACAGCACTACAGAGACACTTGAGCCCATCTCTTTGACTATCAGACTATTGACAGAATGGACACAAAAACATTAAGAATTTTCCCAGGACTCTCTTGCTAGAGAAAGAAAAGGTTGAAGCCTTAAGGATAGCCTGAACAGAAGCCAGTGTCCCAGAAGAAACTTACTGTTCAGTACTCGTGAGATGGCCTTCCAGGAAAGACTTGGAGCTGGTTGGCTTGGAGAGAGGGCAGACACAGATCACTCATTTATGGATATTTCCCAGCTTCAATTTAAATTTCACCCTCATGATGTTAGCATCTTAAAGGATCTCTGCATCTCGTTGTCCATCTTTCCAATGTGGCCACATTGATAATCTTTTCCTTTTCACTGTTATTAGCTTATGGAGGACCTATGGTTGAACCTGGCTAGTTGGGGCACAGGCTGTGACCCCAAGTCTGGTAACATTTTCTGCTACACTTTAGAGGGGACTATTTTGTGTGCTAAGGGAACAGCTATTTCCACTGTCTTTTAGGTGAAGCTTTAATGCTTGGTCGATGCAGGTACAATATAAGTCTGGATGTGGAATACAGAAGGGCATTGCCAGTTGCAGGGCCTGGCCTAGGTAATTAATCAAGGCAGTTGAACCTGAAGGTTGCTGGCACCTTTGACTGTTACACATTTTAGAAAACATTTACACATCTGTAACACGAATCTTAAAAGGTTTTATTAATAAAAACAAACAGAGAGCCAGGTATTGGGGTGAATGCTGAAAGATCAGAGAAGCAGAACAAGCCACAGCTAACTTCACCTTGCCAACTTCTCAGTCAGTCCTGTTTCCTCAAATTGGAAGCCTCTGAGTCCTCACCCAAGTGTGTCTCAGCTGAACTGCTGCTAAAAAGCCTGGAAGTTTAAAAGCCTCTAGTACCTGTTCTTCATGCCTTATATACCTTACTGCTTTCTGTCATCACTTCCTGGGATTAAAGGCATGTGCTTAGCAATTCCTGTAAACATCTATTTGGTTTTATGTCAGGAACACAGTATTTGCTTAGTTTCTGTTGTAATGAGGCTCTGGTGATATCGGCTTATACAATTCTAATGGTTCATTTTAATCTAGGAGATCTTTACAAAGCAGCTAATATGTTCTTGCATATTTAGAAAATAGAATTGAACGCTATTTGTACTAAGGTATTTGGTATCATTTGTCTAGAGACTAACACTATAAATGTCAAATGGAGATCGCTTAGCTCAGGTTCATTACATTTACTGATGGAAACTCTATGAAATATGTACATGTGTACTAAATGGAACTGTCATTACTATTTGATGCTGTGAGATTTGTGGAATTTGAAACTAGATTAATGAGTACTTCAGTTTTGACTTTAACACTTTAGTATTTTGTAAAATGTAGCTACTAATGCATACAAACTAAATATGGACACCATGATTTCAGGAAATTGTACATAGTTTTTCTAAGAGTTATTGGTTCCAGTGGGAATTATGAACATTTTATAGATTATCTTTTTGGCAATAGAGTATGGACTGGAGAAAGCTACATTGAGAGTAATGTAAGGAAGCTAGTTTGCCAGAGAATGCTGGAATTCTCTCCTTCCTGGGTGCATGGAGTGTGGGGGAACCTGAGAAATACAGACCGGAGAGGCAAGGCACAGGAAAGAGCCATGCACTGCTTGCCAGATACTTGTTGGGCTCTTCCCAGCTCACTCGATTACTTCAGTTCTTGGGAGAGTTCTTGCTTTCTATTTCAAATTTCCAAACAATTTTGAAGGTTATGTTGTGTGTACATGCATGTGCGTGCATGCGTGCGTGTGTGTGTGTGTGTGTGTGTGTGTGTGTGTGTGTGTGTGTGTGTGTGTGCGCGCGCGCGCATAGAGCAGAGGGTGGCAGATCCTCTGGAACTGGAACTACAGGTGATTGTGAGCCATTTGATTTGAGTGCTGGGAACTGAATTTCAAACTTTGTAAGCAGCAAGTTCTCTTACCAGCAAGCCATTTCTCCAGCCCCTCTTTTTCTGGTCTCACTGTATAGCATGGGTTGGCCTAGAACTTTCTATTTAGGCAGGCTGGCCTTGAAATCACAGAAATCTGCCCCCTACCGCATCTCCCTAGTGCTGGAATTAAAGGTATGCACTGCCAATACTTAGCTGTATTTCCGTTTGTATGGGTTCCTGGTATAATTTTTTACCCTGAGATAAAAAGCCTGGGATGGAGTACTCTTTGAACTGGCATTCCTAAATACATTTCCTTTTATATGTCAGGCTTTCTTACTTTTTCTCCTCCATGATTAACTAAGAAGCATGGTTTTTTGTCTATCTCCCCTGCTGGGGGATGCTGGGATTTTCAGTTTTGGACTGTTGTTTTTCTTTCAAACTCTAATAGATGTATGTTTGAGCTTCTGACTGCATTTTTAATTTTTTCTACTAGGGAGGCTAAGAGCCCCCAAAAGGAACCTTCCTTTTCCCTAGTAATGCTGTTATTATTAATGTCCATGTAAGTTTAGATATTATACAAGTAGTAGAGATATTAAAGACCATGTTTTTCATGTGGTCTAATGTTCCTCTGTTAATACATGATATTTAAAATGGTTTAAGCTGGTAAAAGGATAATTTTCACTATCTAAATGTTTTCTCATTCATTCATTCTTTCTTTTATTCATTCGTTCAATCATTCATTCATTCACTCATTCTTGAGATGGTTTCTCAAATCCCTCTACCTCAGTTTCTCGAGTGGCTGAGACAATAGTGTGTTTCCTGCTCACTCATTGAGGTTCAGAGATGCCAGTGGCCATCCTAGGTGAAATCCAGGATATATATATATATATATATATATATATATATATATATATATTAATGAAGAAGAATAAAAGAAATTGGTTAATCAACTCAGAGATTCAGCTGTGGGAGGAGGGAAAAGACATATATTCATTGTCAGCTTTTTGTTTCAGAAAGAGATTTGTTGGCTTGGATATCCCAGACAAAACAAGGCTGGCTCTTATTCAGCAACACCATATTAGCAACATCATGCCATAAAGAAGAAAGCCAATGCCACAAGCTCAGAACAATTGGCACACAAAATCTCTCAATAAGGAAGCGATGAAGGCTATATCTCAGAACTGAAGGTCCTGTTCAAATCTTATATGCTTATCTCTTTTCTTAAAGTCCTCATCTTCAAACCATCAGGCCCTCAGTAAGGAGGGGGGCAGAAGCAAATGGAGGAGGGAGGAGGCCATTTCCAGGCATGCCCTCTCCTCCTATTCTCCCACTCCATGCTCCCTTCTCTTTTTCTCTCTACTCTGCTCTGCATCGTGAACTGGTCTTTCTAAAACATATTAGTGTAAGCTCTTGCCGAGAACAATTCTGCCATTGTCTGTGACATCACTAGAACAAGAGAAAGCCTAAAACCCAAGGTGGAAAAAAGCAAATCAAAGGGACCTCTAAGAATTGGAGGGAGAAAAAGTTACTGAAACTTTTCACAGCAGGTATTGGTGTTCTGTTTTGTTCTCTAGTGCATCCTGCTGCCTCTGGCACATGGAAAGGGCTCTATAAATATCACAGAATACTTGAATAAATGGCTCAACAAATATTTAACATATTTTGTGATACTGGGCAAGTGTTCTGCCATTGGCCTATATAAAAACACCTTTATATTAGCTTCTGTGTATTAATATCTTGATTTCTAATTCTGTTGTATGTTAAGCTTTTATACTGTGGGGGAAGTATATGCAGGTCATAGATTTTACTGTGAAGAATTTGAAATATTGCTCTTCAGTATAGATGGGGTAGGAGTAAAATGGAATTCCAAAATTCCCAGCAGAAGTTGTGTTGACTGCCAGAAAACATGAATTTCCAACCAAGTGAAAACCAAGGCTGGGGTGCAGAACAATGATGGAACATTTGTACCCGGAACACTTGCCCTGTATGCATGAGGTCCTTGAGTGACACCCAGTATGGCAAAGAAGACAAACATTATCCAATAATCTCAAGAAATAGAAGAAATAAATGTAAGTACATGAAAAAGAAGACAACCAAAATCACCATTAGGAGGAAAAATAAAGGATTAATAGAATCCCCCTTCCAGAACTGAAAATAGACCGAGTTTCTGTGGTCCATAATTCAAAGGTATATGATGTCTTGCCATTAAAGACATGTAGTGTCAGAGTCAAACCAGTGTGAGTGTTACAGTTTCTTCAGACTATGAGGAATGAAGATCATTTTATATTCACATGACAGAAAAAAAACTTTTATGATTGTCCTTTGAAGAGAATGATACATCATGAATTTTGGTTCACAGGTTAGATAAAAAACTGCTTTGTGGAGCCCATTCCCTATGGTGAGATACCTTGCTCAGCCTTGATGCAGGGGGGAGGGGCTTGGTCCTGCCTCAAGGTAATATGCCAGGCTTTGCTGACTCTCCATGGGAGATGGTAGGCCTTATCCTCTCTAAGGAGTGAGTGGGGGAGGGTGGGGAGGAAGTGGTAGGGATCTGGAGGAAGGGAGGGAGGAGGAACTGTGGTGGTATATAAAATAAAAAAATAAATAAAAAACAAACAACATTTTTATTGATTCACATTTCTGCCTCACATTTTAAGTATGCCTTACTGTATTAAAAAGCAAAAACAAAAATCTACATTAAGTTTTTAAAAGTCTAAATTAAATGAAATAGTCATTAGATGTAATAACTTGCAAAAGTAATTTATTAGTTGTCACCAGACAAGTGAATATGAGTGAACTCAGTAGTTTTAAGATCTGACTAAACCACCGGAGAATTTAGAAGGAGCATACATTCATTTTAGTTCAAAGCAAGCACCATGCTTATGTAACTGAAAAGATAATAATGCTGAACCCCTTGAACTTTTCACTTGTCTTCAGTATCTTTGGTTCATTTTATTGATAATGAGGATAAATGATCATGCAAGCAACATGTTTTTAAAACCCATTTTCAAAGTTTCATATATTTTAATTTAGTCTGATAGCAACTGAGGTCAGACACAAACATTTATGATTAGAACATTTTCACTTTAATCAAATATAAAACTTGAGTGTTTTATTTACTTTTATCTTTTAAAGGAATAAACTATTATGTGTGGGATGTTCATGTGCATATGCCATGATGTACTTGTGGCTTGCTAAAGTTTTTATTCCACCATGAGAGACCTGGCGGTCAAATTCAGGTCAGTGGCTTGGCATTCATTTACTTACTGCCCCCAGTGTTTTGTTTTCAGAAGAAAGTCTAAATTAAAGAGGACAAAGGAAGGAAAGAAGCAGTTCTGAAAATAAACATGGAAACAGAGTGTGCCGGTGGGCCCTGGGAAAACACATGAGAATTCTATTTTTCACCTAGTGGAGAACAAAGCAGAATTTAAGAGGGACAAGACAATGGAAGACTCTTGAGAGATACATGTATGGTGTAAAATTGCCTATGTTTTCTGGTAATGGGAACTTCAAAGGAAACATCTGCCTGTCATAATGATGATACATGTTCCAGGTTCTAGTACTCTTATTGGTACAATATAAACATCCCATAAATTTTATTTTATAACAGTTTAAAAATGTTTTCCTGTAGTTTGTCTCTGAAATAAGAGCAACTAGCAAAATACATTAATAGCAGCTTCAAGAATCACACTTAGGAGGATTTAATCTAACTCCAGAGATTCTAAGTGTGTGTGTGTGTGTGTGTGTGTGTGTGTGTGTGTGTGTGTGTGTGATTCTAAGGCATTTGAACTGGGGAGACCTTACCTGCTGTACTCATTTGTGTAAGATTGTACACATTCTTGACATCATGCCCTCACTATAACTCACCAAAATGCATACTTCTCTAAATTATTATCGAGGACTAGGGGGGTCCAGCTCCTTGATAGTCCCCTCCCAGGGTCTGGAAAGAATCTACAACCAGCAGATAATTTAATCTTTGATGAAAAGAAATGAATCTATGTACACAAAACTCCTTAGTCCATACACTTTGTTATTCTGAGTCAGTTCTCTCTCTACACAGCTTCTATTTTGCTCTTATGCCTAGCTCTTTTCTTGCCTGATTTGTCTCTACCTTCATCTGCTGTCCCCTCTAAGTTCTATCTTAATTCTCTCATCTTAGTTCTGCCCCATCTAGGTTCTCATCCATCTAGTTCCTTCCCTTCTTAGCTCCTCTCCCATCTTGTTCTTCCCCATCTAGCTCTACTTCATCTTCCACATTGTTTCTCTAGTACTCTCTTTTAGCTCTTCAGTCTAGTTCTTCCCATCTAGTCTGTTCTTCTCCAGTTCTTACCCATCTAGTTCTTCTGTTCTCTTTTCTCCTCTCTCTCCTCCTCTCTGTCTCCTTATTCTCTCTGTTCTAAGTCTCTCAGGAATTCAGTTATAAACCCAAGCAATAGCAATCCTCTCACAGAGCAAGGTCACCAGGCTTGAATTCTTATGGCGTCATAAAGGCAGGCAAGAATTTTCCTCAGGCAGTGACAACCAGGCTTTCTTTTACAACCTAGAAGGGGAATGGCAAAGGAGGAGATCAATAGAGAGCTAATGATTGGTTATTATATCAAGAAGGGAATTTATATGCTCAACCTACATTCCTAGAAGTAGTTAGGTAAAAAATTAGGAGTCTGTTAGTAAGGCTGTAAGGAAGGAGGGTCTCACCTTAAATTGCACAAGAAATAAAGCTATCTGCCTAACCTAAGAGACAGGTGTTGTTTCATTTGGCCTTGGATGCTTGATAGATATTTTAGATAAATACACTGTTAGGATTTCTTGAAGCACACATAGCATTACAAGAAAATCACTGTAGGAACCAGCTAATATGTATACAAAAGCTAAAATATCACCAAGACTTCTTAAGCCATGGCTTGACCTTTGGATAAGTCCTTGACTTTTCCAAGTAGCAGCTTTTGTGATAGTAGTTGAATTCCATTTCCTGCGGCTTTCAGCAAATTATAAGATAAGAAACTCTGAGAAAAAAGAATCCACCCAAGACCGCACACTTGCCCAAATCATAGCATAGTCTAGGATCTAACTGCAATCCAATGCAGTGTATAGTAAATGTGAAATAGAATGGGTAGTTCAAATAAAATGGTAAGTCCCAAGGGTAGACATGCCATGTGACAGCCTGACAGCAGCTGCTAAAGTCTCACTGAGTCATACATCCTCTCACAAATCCTTTATGTTAGCACGGTGTCAACTAAACACAGTTATGCCGTTTCATATTCCACAGATTCCTTGGTCCACCCTCCCACTAATGTGTATTAATGGGGCCCTTTGGGCCAGCCCCTCAGACCCCTTCAGGGTTCAGAAAAGACGCTACAGCAAGTATAGGAAACCTAAGAATCTGAGGGCAAAGAATTCAACTCACACACATCTTCTTAGCATGTCTCTTTTTTATTCTGCCTATTCATCTAATTCTTGTCCTAACTCTAAATCCTTCCTAGTTTCTTCTCCTTCTTACCTAAAAATTCTTTTTGAAGAGACTTGAAGCAATAGAAAAAAAAAAAAAAAAAAAAAAAAAAAAAAACTACAAGAGTTACCTCTCATTGGTCAAAAGCACATTCCTAGGGTAAACAATCAGGACCTGAGCCATTTACCATGGTAACACAAGGTTTCAATGTCTCAGGACCAGAGGGAGGGGTTGCAGTGCCCAGTGTGGCAAACTGTGAGACGTAGCTCTTTATCAGCACACTTGGCAAGTGAAGAACTGGCATGCTTTTCTTAGGGTGCTTTATGTGGATAACCTTGGTTGGATACCTGCAACTTTGACCTGGTGAATAATTATAAAGTTTCAAACTTATGGTCTATTTACCAAAAGTCTTTAGTCTAGTTTGAACTTACTCTGAAGTAAAGATGAGCTAATTGTGTGCAATTAGTCTGAGCAAAAGGAACAAAGCAGGCTTCTAAAGGTTTACAGTCCTCATGGAACAAGAGATCTAGCTATGAAGTATATCCCAGTATATTTTCTATATATCAATTTTATACAGCTAAATGAAAAGTCATCTTTCTGACCATCCACGGATATGTGTGCCCAATAGATGGAATATATGCATGAGGTAAACACACAAGCAGTGGAAAAATGCCAGTAGCTGTTCTTAGGAAAGAAATAAAATGGCATATGGGAGAAATTATAGACAGGAGCAACTGGTCATTAACAGTGAGTAACTCCACAGTCTTTGCCAGGTGGGGCACCACATCAGAGAGTCTAGTGGGTTTACCTGTTGAACACTAGTTGTCACCTGCTGTATACTCCCATGGCCTCTTGCTACCAGTAGCTCTCAATAGTTTATTGCGATATGTCATGCCCCAATGTCAACAGGAGTTAGATTGTATTTTCAGTATCAGTGTTCAGTGAGTTTAAAGACTAAGATGTTACACAAGATGGATTATATATTACTAAACACCAGATCCATTTGCCTTGGTTTCAACCCCTTATCAATTTGGCTCTTCTTGCTTCTGTAACTATATTTCAGTGTTTTGCCCACCAACAATCTGCTATTTACTTCCTGACTAACCCCCATTGTGTCAAACTCATCTCCACACTGACATCTCCTTTTCTTCTACCTCAGTGAAATGCACTGAAGAGTCTAAATGCTTTGAGAATAAAAAGTAGGCAGTTTGTTTACTTGACATTTGAGTATATTGGCAAGCATGTGAGTTATCCCTTCATCTTGCTGTTCATTAGAGACTACTAATGGTAATAATAGATTATTCCATATTATACATTTTAATATACAATGCAACATCTATCTTATGGGATTTTAATGATAATAAAAGCTCTCAACACATTTTTTATATAGACTTTCTTGTGTCTAGTTATTAACTACCTATATCAGATTTCTAACCCAGAATTCTTCTTCCATGTAGGCCTTACAAAATATGCCCACCATAGTTTCTATCCTGTGGGATAGTGTTACAGTGAAAATTGGACACTTGTATAAATATGGCAATGTGAAAATGTGGGTCAATATGGCTGGGTAGAATTCTTAACATTGGTCATGCTTCGTTATAGGCCCTTTATGCTACACTACAAACATGCCAGGCAAGATGTGTCTATTGGTATAACAATCACAGATATGTTGTGTAACACTTTCCTGCAACATATATCATTTAATCTTAGGTGGAAATTTAAAATATAGGATGTTCTAAAGTAACATAAAGCATTCTATCCTTCAGAGGGAAGTTTATTAAAGCTCAGGAAGTAAACACATTGACAGCTTCAGGAAGTCCCTAAAACTGAAAAAATTCAGTAGATCTTCCCTTCCTGTTGGGGGCATGGAGATCCTTGTACTCACAAAAAAGCACTAAGAGAACCAGGAATGGTAATCATGCAGGCATGTCTCCTCAATGGAAGGGGTAAGATCAATATCTGCATTCCATCCAGAAAGCTGAGAGTGGAGACTGTTAACAACCTGGTGACCTTTTTGGTATATGAAGGGATAGACTTCACCCTAGTACCCCGGAGGGATGATCCCAGACTCTTCCCTCCCTAGACCATTCGTTACCTTACCTGTCCTTCAGGTAGATGTCACAAGTACTTTGCAATCTGCTGATCTTTATGCTACCAGTCAGAGACCTAGGTTCTAGGCCTTTTAGCTATAGAACCCACCCATGCGAAAGAGTTTCCATGTAGTCACAAATCTTAAACTTTATTGTGTACTTGGAATTGGAGTGATTGGACCGTCTTTTCAAATTGTACTGTGTTTTAAACGTGTTGACAATGAACTGCCTGGCATTAGAATCCCCAAAGTCTGATCCAGGTCGATGGAGTCAGTCTGTACTGGGTTTTCATTCTTACCTCTTTGCAGTGTTTGCTTTCCTGGTTGACAATTGCAGGGACCCCTTCACCTCCCCAAGTGCACACCACACACCACACACACACACACACACACACACACACACACACACACACACACATTTATGTAGTAAGAATTTCTAAGGGATACTCTGAGACCTGCCAAGCTTCCTGGAATAGGTTCAGGCCAACTAAGCTGCCTGAATCTCCAATACATTCAGCTGTCTTTATGTTTTGCAGTTTACCCCAGGTTTCCATTTTTTATGAGTTGTCACCTACATTGAGGTGGGCTTTTGGTGATGCCACTGTCATTTAGTCATTTATGCTCCTGAAACAGTCCTTAACCCATATCCTGTAAGAAATCCCAATAATCTTACAGGTTCACTATTTTGGACTTTAGTTTATGGTAAATTCCCTGTCTGGAGTGAGTAGACCTTTGTTCATGTCTCTCAGGAATCATGTCACATAACAGCTGGGATAGATGTAACAAATTGGTTTTATGATTGGATTGAAGGCACATTATACAGAAAAGGAATCCATATTTGGTACCGTGAGCTAGGCAGAATCTTGTGGCTATCGAGGTCACAGGCCCTAGTGGAGAGATTATTCCTATTGTTTTGTAAACCCATCAAATTACTTCTAGATGTTTATAATGCAGGGTAGAAGTCTGAGGTCAGTTTAGGTTTATTAGCAGCTGAAATCAAATACAGTGCACACACGGTACAGAATGAAGCTGTGCTGCCGCCACTGATCCGGCTGCTGCCGCCTCTTTGTTCCCAAGGGGGAGATGGAGACCGAACTGAAAGTCAAGCTTCTCTATCTCCCTTTGGTCTCCCCCACTCCTCCACCCCTGTTCTCATCAGTCACATATCTCCAGAGAAGACCATGCCTATTGTACCAAGCTGCTCCAAACAACTGGCTATTGGACCCAAAGGCAGAGTTCCCACAGCACATTTATGTTTATTCTACAGATAAATACTGTTGTAGGCCTTGTTCAGGTCTCATAGCTGGGCAAAGTATTCAGAATAAATGACTCCTAGTGGCCCAATTATCAGCCAGAAATGATAGAAAATCAATACTTATAGCACCTTCTAAGGCTCAGGGAACATCATTGAATAAGGATCATAAAGAATGACCTAGGTTCTCTGCATATATGTTATGGTCATATAGCTTGGACACCTAAGAGTCAGAGTGGGTGTTGTCTCTGATTCTTGCCTGTTTTAGGAGGACCCTTTTCCTCCTACTGGGTTACCTCATCTAGCCTTAATATCAGATAAAGTGCCTAGTATTATTGCGACTTGATTTGCCATGTTTCGTTGATATCCCTGGGAGGGCTGCCCTTTTCTGAAAGGAAAGGAGGAGGAGGAGTTGGAGTTTTCCTGTGTCCTGGCCTGCCAGTGGTTGGGACAACTCTCTCCCATTCACGTCCCCCAAGTAAAAACACAGAGGCTTTTATTAATTGAAACTGCTCATCCTTTAGCTCAGGCTAACTGCTGACTAGCTCTTACACTTAAAACTCAGCCCATTTCTGTTCATCTATATGTCGTCATGTGTTCTGTGGCTTTACCTGTGTGTCATTACATGCTGCTCCCTGGACAGCAGGCTGGTGTCTCCTGACTTAGCCTTCCTCTTCCCAGAATTCTTCTTGTCTGCTTATCCTGCCTATACTTCCTGCCTGGCTACTGGCCAATCAGCATTTTATTAAACCAGTGTACAAAAGCACTATCTCTCAGCAGAATGGATCTGGGGGAGGGAAGAGGTAGGGAGAAGGACTGGAAAGAGAGGAAGGAGGGGAAACTGTGGTTGGGATGTAATATATGAGGGGGGAAAAGAATGTAAAAGCTGGAAGAAGGGGAGGAATATTCAAGCATGAATGGCCATCACCATCTTGGGATCAGAGCAGATGAGATTATACACAGCAATGGTTCTCAACCTTCCTAATGCTGAGACCCTTTAGTTCAATTCCTCAAGTTGTGGTGACATCCCAACCATATATTTTTCATTGCTATTTCATAACTGTTATTTTGCAACTGTTATATATCATAACGGAATGATAGGGGTTGGTGTTCATGTAAGATGACAAGACATCACGTGCTTTGATTCTATAAAGAGGCTTGGTTGACCCAACTGCATATGATGTGTGTGTGTGTGTGTGTGTGTGTGTGTGTGTGTGTGTGTGTGTGTGTGTGATTATATGTAGGCAGGCAGTATGTAGGCAGGAAGTATGATAAGATTGGATGAAGGTGAGAAGTATCTAGCCTTGTGGGTCTTGCCTTTTATAAACCCCTGACTAATATAATTCTGTATTATACTCTAGGTATGGACCTGGCCAGTATCCATTATCCTGGCCTGTATTTTATAACACTTCCTTCAAATTTGTCTAAAAAGTTTGTCTTATTCTCATTTGATGGGATTAGCATAAGTATATACATGTGTGCTGCTAGCCACTGTTATTCATGTAAGATGCAAGATGCTTGTATCACTGATTACTCTGGACTATTCAATGAGCATGCATATTTGACAATAAGTGTTTTATCAGAACTATCTTCATGCATGTAAGGTTTCCCTCTCATTTATGAGGCATGATGGCTTTCCTCTAAATTTCAATTTGCTTTATTACAGAAAATTATCAACTTGCAAATAATATGACCAAAATAACAGATGCACAACCCCCTGGCCAGTAATTTAAAATCAATCATCCCTCAAAAAGTGTGTTCAATCATATTTAGATTATTAACTAACAAAGACCTACTGTCTTTTCAACCTACTTCTAGACACCAAAAATACCATAAATGTTAAGATGTGTATATAAACTATTCTTCCAGTAATTCTAAACTCCATGTCCATATGGAATTATTTTTCAAAAACAAATAATAAAATAAAAACCAATAAAATATGTATAGTATTTATATTATTAATTGCATTACAATTTATTTTATATGTATTTAGATAACTTATGATAAATATAATTGTTATGTAATATATTGTAAATATTATTAAATTAAAATAGAATTAAAATTTTAGATTATTTAGAAGATTAAAAAGTATATTTTCCAGTTCAGTGGGTAGGAATCATTTACCTCATGAAGAACAGTGCAAAAAACTAAACTTCCACTTAATTACAGGTTTTGTTTAAAGCATTATGGAGCCATAAACTGTATACTCTATACATTCTATTTAAAGCAAAAAAGTCACTGATAAAAATGTAAAGGTGAATTATTTTGCAATAAAACAATAAACTTTACAAATGGACAACTTTCAAAAGTCAGTGAATCCTTTTCTATAAATTTGCTTGAATAGCCGGGCGGTGGTGGCGCACGCCTTTAATCCCAGCACTCGGGAGGCAGAGCCAGGTGGATCTCTGTGAGTTCGAGGCCAGCCGGGGCTACCAAGTGAGTTCCAGGAAAAGGCACAAAGCTACACAGAGAAACCCTGTCTCGAAAAAAACAAACAAACAAACAAAAAAAAATTTGCTTGAATAGCTCATTAGATATAGATACACACCTTCATGGTAGTCAATAATCCATTACTCAAAATAAGAGAAATTATAATAAATAAATAAAATTAATATTTCTCAATTGGAATCTTTCCATCTTCTTTGCTTTCCCCAGATCATTAGTCTGGAGATCAAATGCAGCAATTCAAGTTCCATACACAGGTGGGTGATTTCCTACACTTTTCTCACACTGACAACTTTGTCAGGAAGGAGAGACAAATGGATGATGGCCAGGAAGAACCTACCTGACCTTGAGTGTTTAAAATAACTCCTATGTGACAAATTAAACATGTTAGGAAATGTTAGGAAGGAGACGACTTTTTCTTAAAAAACAAAATAGAACGATCTCATTTCTTTCCACCACTTTTCCTTCCTCTAACTTCTCCCATTCTTTGCTTCTTCCTACCTCCCAAACTCCAGGCCTCTTTTCCACTGATTGTTAAACATTTGCATAACAAACTACTTCTGTTCTCAGCATCCTTAGTTGCCTGTTATTCTTTGTCTAGGGTTGGGACCTCCTGTGATTTCCCCTTTCTACATTAGCATATCTATTGCTAGTGTCCTTGTTTAAGTGGCCATATTGTTGCAGTATCAGGGGTGAAGCTGCCCTGCCATTTCTAGGAGACACAATCTGGAAGCAGACTTCTGGTCCTCTGGCTCTTACAGATTTTTCTGCTCCCTCTTTTGTGATGATCCCTGAGCCTTAGGGGTAGACATTACAATGTAGATGTATCATTGGGGCCCCAGGAATTCATCATCAGTTATTTCTTGTTTTAACACCTTAAGGAATACATCTCCACTTAGGAACAAGGAAGTGGGTTTTAGTTGATTTGTTTCCTGGTTTTGCTTTGAGTTGGAGTTTTATAGCTGAAAATCCAGTTTGTCATACACAAGGAAACCAGTCTGCTTGCTGTTGACTAGGCTGACTGACTGATAAGTTACCTTCTAGGCAATAAGGTGTCCATCTGTAGACTTTGTTTCTAAGGCGTAGACTTGTTGTCAAAGTGAGACAGTGGTGTGCTGGTGGGAGCTCCACCTCAGCCCCTGGCACCCTGGCATCTTTATACCCAAAGAGTCTGGAATGTTCTGGTAGAAACCCCACTTCTCTGTCCAGACCCTGCCCCTCAGAAAGTCCCACCAAACACAGCTCCTCCCCTAGAGAGGCTCAAGAGCACACCCACAGGGTATTTAAACTGCATCCCAGAAAACAAACACATGGTTTTTCTGTCTCTCTTCCCTGTCTCCTCTCTGTGGGGCCAGAGAATCATCCAGGAATGCTTTACCCATTAAAATGGGCCTTTTTCTAATTCGTTCTGATTTGGATTGTTGCATCAGTAGGGAGGCTTATGGGTGCAAAAAACTTTTCTAGTGACTGTTTTAGTTCTTGTCTTATTAGATGTGTTCTGACGTCAGGTAGAGTGGCTGTGCCAGGATATAATGTACATAGGTTGAAAATCAATCAAGTTTTAGGAGTTAGAATTTTATGCTTCTCTTAGGGGGATGAAATGCCATTTCTGAAGGGTACAAATAAAACCTGTTTGCTCTAACTCAGCAGTCTCAAGGTTCAATCTGAGCTATCTGAATAAATCTGAATTTCAAAAAAACAATTACAAATGTATTAAAATAGGATTTTCTCTTTAGAAAATATATACTGATTATGGCTATGGCAAAGTTCATGCTCAGATTATTTATTTACCATTAATGCAAAGAAAATGGACAAAAATTCCTGTATCATGTGGGAATAAATTTGTACAATTCATTTATGTGTCTAAGTTTGTATATGTTTGGACACAATCAAGTTGGGCATGCTCATTAGGTGCACTTGTCTCTCAGGCTTTTAGAATCAGATAGCTCCTCTCAGGCCTTAGTCTTTGGGCATTGGTAGAGGCAGAGTGGAAAACACACATGAGGCAAGATATCTTCACTTTATTTACACTCAACTACACTGGCTAAAGCAAGTCACATGACCAAATCTACTGCTAAAGACTAAGGAAGTATTCTGCCTACCATAGAGGCATGGCAAATATATGCATTCGGAATATGACTTCAAGGGCATGAATGAGCATAGTAGTTTCAACTACTATAGGTCAAAGAAAAGGAAAATTTCATTAACTATGAATTATTTGTTTACAAGAATAAAGTCTTTAGCCTTATTTTTTTTCCTTTATGACTAAATAATTATTATATTTTCTCTCAATGAGTTACCCTGACATTTACTTAAGTATATTGTTATACCCAGATCATGGGGACCCCCAAAGGACCACCATATATAAAAGCAAAGAGCCTTTATTCAAGCTCGGACTTGGTCTCTGTGTCCTACCACAGAGGTGAGATCAGAGAGGCTGGAGTCCAGGAAGCATAGGGTTTTTATCATAGCAGAAGTTGGGATGAAGGGATTTCAGTTCAGGACCCTGGTTGGCTGACATTTGTCTGGGGGTATCAGCAAAAAGGAGAAATAGGTGTGTGTTAGGCTCAAGGACATCTGGACATCTTATCTAACCTTATCTAATGGTTGGAATGTTTGGGATGTCAGGTACTTCCCCATCCCTGGCCCATCCCTGGATGGTGTCAGCTTATGGCTTTTCCTGGATCCAGGTGTTGCCTGCCAGTAAGCCTGTCATGGCAGCTGTGTCTGGGCCTCTAAGCCTATCATGGCAGCTGTGTGGTCAAGCTGTTTTTGGCACCCCAACACATACATCACACACAGCCATAAACAAAGGGTAAAGGAGTACCAAGACAGTGACAGTGTATTTTTACAGGAAGAGAGAGAAGGGTCTTACCTTCAGCATGAAAGACAAGCCAATCAAAACTTGACATTAACAATGATGTTGCAGTGCATTATCAAGAAATAAATGTCAGAAAAAAATTACTTACAAGAGTAAATCTTAAAAGCAGTTATTGTAGCTATTAGTATTCAAAACAGTTACTCTAGACCTATTTAGTAAGTGGAAGGTCATTGCAGAATTTTAATAAAATAAACAAATATTCTGATTTTCATCTTAGCAATGCTATTCTGGTTGCATATTCAGGATGAATTCTACTATAATAGCTTTAAGAGGCACTGACAAATGGAGTCAATGTGACCTGTCATTGAATAGTCTTCAGATCCTTGAAAACACATGCTGTGTTCCATAATGAATGCAAATACAATACTCACAGTTCTATGTACTCTAAGCATCATGGACTCTTTGGAAGGGTCTGAAACAGATTTCTTAAAGAGAGTAGAACTTTGGGCCTTCAACTTTATAAACTCATATTTATTTCCTGAGCATCTTCACAGTTGCTTCTCCTAAGATGTCTATAATTTTCTTAACCAGATGTGGTTCCACTCATCCATTATGATCAGCACACAAAGTTTCAGGAATTGCACACCCTCTGTGTCAGTTTCCACAGAGGTCGGAGTACCTTTGAATCCATTGTTTAAATGGAGCAGCTATTCACTATATACTTACTAAAGGACAGAAAGTAAATAAATAAGTAAATAAACAATGCATCATCCCTGCCATCAAATCTCATACTGTGTACTCTAAAACTACACATTTTCTCAGGTTTATAAAATATAAATTTGCATTATAAAAATAAATTAACAAAAATTAAAAAAAAATGAAGTGGAATCATATAACTGAGATTATCCATTTGAAAATTCAGTATCTTGTTTTCTTTAAAGACACTTTATATGTACTTATTCTCTAAAATGGCTTTCTCTTTTATTTTACATACATCCATAATATAAGCAGGTTGGTGAGAGATACTAGAGCCAACATATGCCAGGATTTTGCTGTTGATCATATTACAAACAACTGGACTATTATGTTTGAGGGGGAAAATGTAATTTTTCATCAATGTTTTTTTGAGAACAAACTTCACTTACTTGGCAATATTAATCATTACTCCTTTAAATCACAAAATATGAATCACTGTGATTAAATCACAACACCCAAATTTCATTAAAGAAGTATGAAAAAACAAACCTAAGAATGACTCTATTAAGTAAGTTTCTTTTTATTCAATTAAAAAAAAATAAGCCCTGAAAAACAATAAACCCTGAAATTAAATCTAGCCAAATATTCAGGCTTCTGAGCGAGGAATAATTTTTGAAAACTTGGCTATTCAGACTAGAATTACTTTGATATTTGAACACAGAGTTATATCAAGTTATATATTATTTAATTTGAAAACACATGCATATCCCTAAAGAGTTTTAGTATTTCAATAACATTAGGCTTGTGTTCTGGTGTATAGCTTCTTTTCAGACTCTGGAAAGTACTTATTACTCCAGTCATCACAGTGATGAGAAGGCTTCAGAATTACATTTATTTATTTACTCTTTGTGTATGGGCATGCTTATTGTTGCTATGCTTGTGTGCCTGGGTGTCATGGCATGGATGTGGCTGTCAGAGCACAGTCTGGGGGTGTCAGCTCTCTCCATCATGTGTTTTCCAGAGACTGAACTCAGGTTGCAGGGCTTGGTAGCAAGTGTCTTGACCTGTGGAGCCACCTTACCAGCATGGATGAGAACTTTAAGTGATCTACTTCATTTAATGATCTTTATCAAGCACTGCACTTGTCCTTCAACCCATGTACACATTCATTTCAATCATTTTGAACTGGTAAGTACATACAATTCTACAAGTGAAACACAGCCCGTGTGAGGGAACTCTAAAATTACAAGGAAGAATTTTCCCCCCAAGTATCATTCTTATAATCTAACATCTTTGCTTCATAAATCAAATTTATTTTAAAAATTAGTAATGCTTAGAATGACAAGGAATATGATCAGTACAATTAAATTAATAATAGGAACAGTACTACTGTAATAATGCTCATATAATTTTTGGTGAGAATGAGTTTAAAGAGTATAAAATTGATAATATTTACTGAAATTTTTACTCATGAAATAATAATTTCACGTGGTTCACATCAACAAAAAGTTCACTGACAGCATTATTAATCTGTGTTTCTTTACAGTAATGTCAATGTTTTCTTTTGTTCCTTCTGTTTGCTGTGTTATTTGGAGATAAGGTCATCCTGGACTTGAACTGTTTGTGTATGGGCTAGTTCCAGACTTGAAGTTCTCCTGGCTGCTTTGTGGGAATGTTACATTTTTATTTATTAATTGCATAAAGATTTCTATGTTGGGAACTGAACTTCTGTCAATGCGACAGAAGCTATAATCATCTGAGAGGCGGAAATGTCAATTGAGAAAATTCCTCCATAAGATTGGGCTGTTGGGAACCTGTAGAGCATTTTCTCAATTAGTGATCAATGGGGGAGGGCCCAGGACATTGTGGGTGGTGCCATCCATGGCCTGGTGGTCCTGCGTTCTATAAGAAAGCAGGCTAAGCAAGCTAGGAGGAGAAAGCCAGTAAGCAGCTCTCCTCCATGGCCTCTGCATCAGCTCCTGTCTTCAGAGTCCATCCCTACTTGAATTCACTTCTTGGCTTCCTTCAGTGATGAACTATGTTATGGAAGTGTAAGTCAAATAAACCCTGACCTTCCCAAATTTTTTTTGGTCATGATGTTTCATCACAGCAATAGTAACCTTAACTAAGAACTGGAACAGATTTTTTAAAAAAACAATGAACAACAATAAAAAAAAAAAAGTGTGAGATATACTATATATTATACCTGAAAGTGAAAGCATGCCAAATTTAGAACATTTTTGCCTCTCACCTCAACAACAACAACAAAAATTACAAACAGATTATTCACAGTATGGGAAAGGAATATTCTTATTCTTAATGGGAATATAATTTTCATAGCACCTTAAGTTGTACAAATCTTAGAGGTGATCAATATAATTTTTAGGACTTTATCTCACAAATACACTAAGTTGCAAATATGACTGGATCTTTCTTTTCTGGAAAAAGAAAAATATGTATCTACATTAATGCCATAAAGAATACTTAAAGACAAATCACTTTAGTGTATATAAGATTGAAAAAATAGAGATTTTTCTTTTTAAAATATATGCCATCCATAATGGAAATAGAAAGGATTGGAATTGTTTATTTTACAACCTATAATGAAAACATATCTTTCCTTTCTCATCTCTAGTCATCATCTAAAAGGAAAAAGTATCACTTTTATTATATAATAATTATAGTATGAGATATACTTCCTTTTCTCAAAATGGACTGCTATTTGTTTTTCTGTCCCATTGTTTTGTCAGCCAAAATTATTAAGGCAAATACAGCTACTAATTGCCTAGATGTGCTTTGCTACTGACAAGAGCCTTAGCTAAAAATCAAAACAAGACACACATCCACAACGATCTCAGTCTCTTCTCTCTCTCTTTCTCTCTCTCCATTTCTGATCTCTCATATAATAAATATCAAGTACAACTTTATGACATTAAGAAGTGTACGCAATGCTAGCTTTTTAAGGGCATTCATTTTAGTTCTGTGAGAGACAGTGAGAAGAAAGACTCAGAGAATAGAAAGATGAAGAATTTTAAATAATGAACCTGATATTCTTAATTAAGTTTATGTGTTGAAAACTGTTCTATTGGTTCATGTATATCATTCCCCTATGAGACAATCTTTTCATGATTAATGGTATATATATAATTTATATAATACATATATATAATTTCCTTAACAATCATTTTAAATTAAAATTATATAGAATCACTGAAAAATTATATAAAATTCTTTGAAAAATTGAATTCATACATAATCCTATAAGGAATCTGCTAAAAAGAAGACTGAGAAATTTTAAATGAGGTTCTAAGTTAAAGAAATTTGGAGCAGCAAGAATTTACATCTCAAGAACTAAATTGTTATAAACACAATGGAGTCCTGAACTAGAATACTAAATGGATAGTCTTTCAAATAGACTGTTTACTTGGTTCAATCTTAATTTCCAGAAACAAGTATCAGGGCTTGAATACTACTTCTCATTCTCAATATGGCTTAGCAAACACACATACAGGCAGACATACAGACAGACATTTATACATACAGACAATATTTACACAGACACAGTCACAAACACACACACAACTGCATACACACACATGTTGTAGGATATCATTTTAAGATGTGTTACATTTGTTTATGCTGTAGAACACTTGTTCAATGATGCAAAGATGTGTTGCATTCTTTTATGTTACATTTGTTTGACTCTGTGAAGCTGTGACACTTTCCCTGTCTAAAACACCCGATTGGTCTAATAAAGAGCTGAGAGGCCAATAGCAAGGCAGGAGAAAGGATAGGAGGGGCTGGCAGGCAGAGAGAATACATAGGAGGAGAAAAAGAGGGATGGAGGAGAAAGAAAACCAGGAGAGGGGGATGCTAGCAGCCAGTCACGGAGTAAGAGTGAAAGGAAGATACACAGAAGTAAGAAAGGAAAAAGCCCAAAGGCAAAAGGCAGATGGAATAAGTTAAGAAAAGCTGGCTAGAAATAAGCCAAGCTAATGCCATGCATTCTGAAGTAATAATAAGCCTCCATGTGTGTATTTATTTGTGAGATGGGTGGCGGGTCCCCCAAAAGAGTAAAAGAGCCAAAAGAGTAAAACAACCAACAACACATGTATACCAGAAATGTACGCTATATTGCAGACGTGTTTAATACATAGTAAATTACTGCAGTATAATTTCCTTCCACAAGACAAAACTAGTTTCAATAGAGACCCCATTATTCTTTTTATCTGAATATATTTTAATATAGTTGCTCAGAGTCTGATCTTTAAACATCTTATGTATGATAGTATCTTAATTAAGAGATTTTACATAGTCTTCAATGTGCCTAAATCTGCTCTGCTTTATGTATGGAGTTATGTACAGCTGGACAAGATGCTTGAATTCACGGTGCTACTGCTGTAGAAGACAGCACCATTGTGCAATGGTGTACTTTACCCAGTTACTTTTCTTAGACATTTAGTTTGTTTTCAACACTTGACTATTACAAATACTGCTGTAATGAACATCTGTGCACATGAATCTTTGATCTCATCTATCTTGTTACCTATTTCTAGAAATAAATTTAATTGCCAAAGGATGTGCGTCTCTATATAGTATGAAATTAGTTATGATTTTTACTGTGTTACAGTTTTTAATCTTCTTGGGATTTTGAAGAATCACACATGACAGACACCGATCCAGACTGTGAATAATTTACAGTCTTAAGACTTTTAATTTTCCATTACAGATGAACACCATGAAGTCATTCTCCTTATGGTGTGATTGTAGCCAGCACAATAGGCCTGACTGCAGTTGCTGCCTTCAATGGTTGTATACTGACCAGGCCTGGCAATATTGAATGATAGCCCAGAGAAGGGCCTAGTGGCCTTATCTCTCTCTGCTGAACTATGATCTACTGATGAATAGATAATGGGAAAGGGGGCAGACATTGTCTTCAGTTTAGATCCACTGATGAACCCACCAGGTGGCAATGAACAGGTCTACACCCATAGTCATGCAGATGGCCATGAATAAGCTCAGTAGATAGATAACAAAATTAAACAAAACCATGAATGTGGGAAAGGTACTCATGGGGGCTGGAGAAGTGGTAGAGATGGGAGAGAGTTAAGAGAGAGCAAGGGATATTGTGCTGTTGCCCAGAGTCATGGAGATCATGTTTCTATGTTTCTCCAGGTCTGGCCTTCTTGTGTTTCAGTAGTTCATAGATGGGGTAGATGTTAGGAGGGGCCAACTCAAAGCCCTGGATCTGGCTGGTAGATGAGTTGGTCAGCAAGGGCTTGTGCTGGGTTCTCATGCAACAACTCTGTGAGGGGTGGGGCTAGCTCTCATAGGCTCTGCTATATCTGAGAGGAGACTGAGCCAGAGTCCAGTATTGATGGTGTAGCAGAAGCCAGAGGTCTTGAACCAGACCGACTCAGTGAACATTTGCATGTAAAGTTGTTTGGGTAAAAGGGTACACTGCACGACACACTGCAGCTTCCAATGCCACTAAGACCCACTACAATGAATGAATGTGTGTTGGAGAGGTGGGAAAGATAGAGGATTAGAGTGGTACTTACAAGGTGAAACTGGAAACATGGCAGCTGTGACAGGTGGGAGAGAAGGCTGTGGTTAATAGCAAAACAGATCATTACCGAGAGTAGTCAAAGAGATATTTGTTTGTCTCTTTGCTTTGTTGTTATTAATTTTTTATTTTTTACTTTCTTTGGGGAGCATGGAAGGACTGGGAAATGAGTGGGATTGGGGTGCATGGTGTGAAATTCCCAAATAATCAATAAAAGATATTATGTTTGAAAAAAAAAGGGAGGGCAAGGAAGACAGTAATCAGGATGTACTGCCCATAAATTTATGAAATGCTCAAAGAACAAATCTAATAAAAAGATAAACATACAATGCAGTTGCTCAGTATAAGCCTCTCAGCTTAAAAAGAAAGGGCAAAAATTCATATTAAGCAGTTAATTTTTTCTCTAATTAAGGTCTTGCCTCTTTTTTTATTCCAATTTGTTAATTGTTTGGGGCCATGATGACTCCAAAGCACTCACAATTTTTCACAAAGGTCTGGGTCCTAAGCTGTGTAATGGCTCAATGCTAATGAGAAGTTTACCATTTCCTATTTTCTGCCATGCATTCATCTGGAAATGTTTTGTTTTGTTGCTGTTGTTTTTTTTTGTTTTTTTTTTTGTTTGTTTGTTTGGTTTTTTTTTGTTATTTTTGTTTGCCTACTTCAGAAATTTTAGTACTTGTTACTTTTCTATGTAAGATCTTTGGAGCAGACTAGATTTTAACTATTATGTTTATGGTGAGGTCAGCTCAATCCAGCAAACCTGGACAGTAAGTCTGTATACTGAACCATACGCCCAAGCAGTCCTATATGCACAGCTCTGAATCACAATGCACAGTTGCACATAAATATCGCAATCTAACATACTGAGGGGCAAGTTATGTTCCTGGAATCACACTATTGCATGTGTTAGAAACAATTTTGATCACATTTTAAGTAAAAAAATGACCAATATTTTGTATAGTTTTCTATTTACAGATAAGGGTAAAATAATTATCTAAAGTTCTTACAAGATAATATCCTCTATTAAACATTGCTGGCTAATAAAATGTTGCCAATTTCCTTTTGTGTATGAAATACTGGATTGCTTCCTACTCGGGCTTACATTATCTAAGATTAAAGAGAAATATTGGGAAACATACAAATTATTGAAAAATCCTACTACGGTTAACTGTTAGGAGAGTCTTCATTTGTGACACTGATAGGTTGGTTACCATTTTAAAGCAATAATTTTCTCAGCATCATTGTATCTTAATGAGAAGAAGAATGGATTTCTATCTGATGCCAGCTGGAGCACAAATGTAGCTTTATTTAATTACACAAAATGCTAGTCTGAAAATTTGTTAGTACACATCTAACGTTGCATTGTGAGATATGTATGCAATCTTTCACACATATTGTGACTTGGCTTTTAAAAAAATATGTATTTAGTTAAGTAAAACTAAATTTTAGTGTCATTTCAAATAAGTTGTTATTTAAAATAAAAATGCTCAGTTTTTTTGATTTATAAAATATTTAAAATTAAAAAACAATTACATCATTTTCCTCTTTCCTTTTTCTCCATCCAATCTATCACATCTCTTTCCACAACTATTGCTCTTATTATTACACACACACACACACACACACACACACACACACACACACACCCCTAAATACATGAAACACAAACTGTTCAGTCTGTATAATGTTACACATATGTATGTTTTCAGTGCTGACTATTTGCTATTGGTTAACCAATTGATGTGCTCCCACCTGAAAAAGGCTATTTCTCCAGGGCTCAGCATTCCTTGGTTGTCTATGATACCTTATAAGATCTTGCCCTTTCATCACAGCATGTTTGTTAGTGTTGCTCTTGTTCGAGCCTTGTTTAGGTAGCATGTGATCAATACTTTGTGAGTATTGCTTTCCTGACCTTCCTAGGACATGCAGTCTCATAGCAGATATGATGGTCCTCTGGCACCTACTATCCTCATGTCCTTCCACAAGGCTTCTTGAACCTTAAGGCATCGAAGTTGTGTTGTAGATGGATCAGTTGGGGCTGACTTCTGGATAATAATTTTCAGTTACAAGTTTCTCTGAGGCTGAACTGGCTGCAACTTACGGAGAATATTCCACTGCCAGGATGAGGAAGTGCCCCAGACCTTCACAACAGTTCTATATCACGATGCTCAAAATGATCACATACAGTTTGTGTTCCTTGAACACAGTTTTGTATACAAGTTTACCATAATACATTAAGAAATGGTGATAAGTTAAAGTCACATGATAGCGGTGGTAAGTACTCAGGTTTCAGATTTGGGATAATTATTAAGCACTTTGATACTTGAGTATGCTCTTAAACTCTGTTCCTTAGTGTTTTTTTTTTAACCTGTAAAATACTGAAGATGATAGTAGTTATCTTTAAATTTACAAAAACTTAATATAGTCTGGAATTTCATAAGCTTCAAAATATGAATGCCATAATAGCAGCATCTTACCGAAAAGTGGCATCCAGTCATTAGCCAAGATTTGTTGAAAACTCAATCAGTGCAGAGGAACTTGTGTAGATATTAGCAACTTGCTAAAATAAGCTGAAAACACAAACCTTGAGTATTGAAGACAGAAAAAGGTAGTAGCATGTGTACAAGGAGAAGGTGGATGATATTGGTAGAGAAACTGACAGAGAGGGTAAAGTCAAAATTATGTCAGATAATTAAATAGGAACTATAAAGAAATTTAAAAGGGAAATGTATTGCAAACACACAAATATGTAAAGATTAAAATTATAGCATTATAATTTTGATAGGTACTTAATGTTTATTTCAAATTTCTACCCATATAGGATTATCCAAAGGAAAAATTATTTGAAGACTTTATTAGTATGTTTGTTGTAGATTTTTTTTTGTGTGTATGTGACACACAAATCTAAACATTTAGAACATTTGGGCTATTTTTTTTTTATAGGAACTGGGCTTGTTTGTCATAATTTTGCCATTCTTAAATATCTTGTTGTTAGTAGAATCATTTTCAATATCTCCTTTGGTGTTCCAGTTGAAGTTTGGTTAAAAAAGGAGTTAAGATGTGTGTGTGTGTGTGTGTGTGTGTGTGTGTGTGTGTGTAACTATGGGAACCAACCTGAGTGTATGCTTCTCCCTCAGTCCTTATAAGGATTAAGTAACAAAGCATAGAAACTCTGTTTTTTCTTCACATATTTAACTATCCATACTCTTAAAATGCAACCCAAGTTATTTTAAGCATTGGATAACTTCTGTGTTTTTCCTCTGGATAACATACTATTTTAATAAAAATAAAAAGCGAAGAACAAAGAGAAAGGAAAACATAGATAATCTTAAAAACACTATTCATTTGAAACAGGTACAATACAATGAGAAAACAAGAAATGGCAGAATTCTTTTTTCAAACTGTGTACTGTCCTAAATTTAAAAATAAAAAGGATATAGCTACACAGCCAACTAAAATGGGTAGCAACTATATATTTTTATAAAACAAAATAATAAAATCTGTCCATGGTAATGAAATACAGAATCTCATGGGACTATTATAAACTTCAGTGAAATTTCTCGGGAATGATGCTTTTGAAAGATAGAATACATCTATTTACCTACTTATGTTGGGCTGGATGCTAGTGAATTAATTCAGGCAGGTAACCCCTTGTCAAAACAGTGACATTTTAAATCTGAAAGGTTATAGAAAGATCCCGACCAGAATGGCATATGCACTTTCCATTTAAGGCTGCTTCTCAAAAGATGTCTTTATGAGAAACAAAATGAATCCTTTTAAACTTAAAATGCTGGTGAGATTTCCTCAGTGGGTTGTCACCGGGCTGCTTTTACTTTGCTCTTTACTGATTTTGAAGTATTTGCCCTTTAGTTTCATCAAGATTTCTAATCCATTAGGTTTGAAAGATGCTTAAGTGTGTGCATTTGAAAGCAGCACTTGCTGGAAGAATTAATCACAGCTCTCACAATATGCCTTACTTAGGACTTTTTGGAAACAACAGTATAGGAAGACCACAGTAGACTGAACCAGCAAGAATAATTCTTCAGCAGTTCAACTTTCAAAGTTCCATGCCTGCATTTTCCACCTGATCCTCAAAATAGCTCTGAGTTAGAGGAAGATGGTAAACAATAAATTAAAGAGAGAGAAAGATGGCTCTCCCTTTTAGCCAGTTCTGGTGACAGGTTCATTTTTTGGACTTTTAAACCAAACTACCACATGCTCTTAGGATTAACCATCTGTCTAGCTTTCATTGCCAGATGCAGTTGCTAATATTTCACTTTGGATATTTTTCATCTGTGCTGAGAAGCAATCATGTTCCGTAATTTACTGTTCATGCGTGATTCATCAGCCTTTGACACCCAGCATAAATAACTTCAAACTGAACTTTTTCCTGCATTGTGGGATTGTCTGTGTAAACACCAGCATCTATTTCAGAAGTGTTTCACCTGACATGCCCCCCAAATTTTAGAGTTCAGAATTGAAATGCCTCTTCAACTGCTGCTGGATTACTCAATTTTTCCACTTTTTACATCATGGCGTCAGCATGATATAATTACATCAGCTTATTTTTCGAGAAAGCTGTTTAATCTTCATTTTTATATATGCATTGCCATGAGAGAATCTCAAATACAGTCTTGTTATTTTTATGACTATAGATTGACCTCTTTTTTTAGTGTAAATATATATGTAATAAATATATGTATATATGTATATATATTTCTTCTGTTTGCTGCTATTTAAATCAAAATGTGGTCATGTGTATTACTTTTTCTTTTTTAAGAATAATTTTTAGCCTTAAAAACTATTTTTAAAGTGATTTCTTATTTTTTCCTTTTATTGAAGTAAACTTTTTTTCTCATTAATATATCCTTGTTGTGGTTTCTCCTCCATCTACTCCTCCTAGATCCTCCTAACTCTCTCTCCTCCCATCCAGATCCACCCCTTTTCTGTCTCTCAAAACAACAAAAACAACAGCAAACAGTAAAAAAGATGCCTTTCTGTCTCTCATAGAAAACAAATAGAATAATCTTGAACATGAAACTCTTATTACTTTCTGTCATAATCCTTCATCTCATTCTTCTTTTTTTTTTGATTGTTTTCTTTCTCTTGGTTCTGAAAACACTTGTTGCATAATTAAATCTTAGCTAATTTTCTTTACTAAAATACGCTGTTTAAAGTACTGTGTTAATTAAATCCATAAATTTTATTCTGTACCATTTTCTTTGTTACTGAGCCATACATATTTTCTAGTATTTCAGCATCATTTCTTTCTTCTGGCAGTGGTCATATACACTTTGGGTTCTTTTTTTTTTTTTTGTATTATTTTATAGAGTAAATACATGGACATGAGGAAAAATGTCCAGAAGCTAACAAGATTTGTTTTCTTTTTTTTTTTTTTTTTTTGGATTTTTCGAGACAGGGTTTCTCTGTGTAGCTTTGCGCCTTTCCTGGGACTCACTTGGTAGCCCAGGCTGGCCTCGAACTCACAGAGATCCGCCTGCCTCTGCCTCCCGAGTGCTGGGATTAAAGGCGTGCGCCGCCGCCACCACCACCCGGCAAGATTTGTTTTCTTTAAAGTCTTTATGAATTAGTATTATAAATGATTTCATGTCATTGGAAACTGTGTCTGCATAGTTAGCTGTTCATAAAAGTTAAAGTAATTCTTGTTCACAGTCATGTTGATGCTTTCCTTATTATGCAGTTTGTCAGTGTCTACAGCAGGATTTTTTTTCTTCTTGTTTTTGTTTCCTCTTCTCTCATTGCTACTTTTATTTATTCTAGAGTACTTCTCAAACACTAATATAGCAAAATATATTTGTTTTAAATGTTTGGACCAATATGTTTCTTTATACCATTACAGTTACAGCTACCCTAACATTTGATGTATGGATGGATATTGAATTTTTACCATCTCTTTTCTATTTTTATTTGCCTTTTGTGAACCATGCATGATTTTCTTCTTTCTTAAATCTGTAGGATTGCTTTTCTTATTTCGGTCTTTGTTCTCTATAACATGGAATATTATACTTTAAATTTCTATTCATTTACCTTTCTAAATTACTAAACTGTTAATTTGTCATGATTGGCATACTTAATTTAAAAAAGTGTAAAGTTAACATTAGTGCATGCTTTTCAAGAAATCCTTCATACAGTCATTTTAACTCCATCCTCTGGTGCTCCTCTCTGTTACATATATTGCAGATTTAAAGGCATATTTATATTTAGACTCTGTTTTAATTTGTCTATTATTTTATCTTAAATGGTCAGGCTTTTTGTTCTTAGTGAATACTTCAACCCTATTAGCCATTCTTAAAGTTTATTATTTCTATATGGGTTCTTTTTTTTGTACATTATTTCAAATTTTGATTAATAGTTGTTATATCAATTTTTAAGTAAATATTATATTAAAATATTCATCTTGAATTTTACATGATATATTTGATGCATGCCACTATATGTTTACTTTAAACTTTGGGCATTTTGATATTATTCACATTATCAGCATCATCATAATTACTGATGAAAAGTCAGAATGACAACTTTGAAGCAGAAAATGCAAAACTCTTCTTTCCTGAAATCTAAAAGTAAGCTGGCACTGATAAACCAATCTGCTTTCATCTTGGGCTTGGAAACCATTTTATAGCAAAGTCAAATTAAGTTTATTCTTATTTATAATTAAATTCCTGTTTCTTAAGAATTGGGCTATGCCCCACCTATGACCTTAACTACAGATAATTCTGTACTGCCTTTTCCAGAAAATGGTAACCATGCCTTTGACTTAGGAAGTTGTTATGACCAACTTGTTACACTTATGTTCTGCTTCTGTAATACCACTTATTTCCCAGGCACCACCCCCCCCCCAATTTGGAAACCCCCAGCCCCTGAACTATAAAAACCTTGGCTTCCCCACAACCAGGCTGATCTCTTGAACCCTGCTTTAGAAGGAGACAGCCCATTTACATGAATAAAGCTTGCTCTAATTTGGGCAGTTGGGTTGCTGGTCTTTTACTCGTCTGGTAGGATTAGCAGCATTTGCAAATCATGAAATAATTTCATATAGAACATGTGGTGGCTTGACTGAATGCTTTGTTCCCAGTTGGTGGTGCTGTTTTGGTAGCTTTAGGAGGTGCCACCATACTGGAGGAAGTATGTCACTAAGGGCAGGCTTTAAGAGTTCAATAATGCTCACCATTCCCAATTTATTCTCTGCTTCCTGCTTGTGGCTTAAGATGTGAGCCCTTGGATTTTGCTTCAGCTCCCAAGCCTGCTGCTGCTTGTTGCCACTGTTCCATCATCATGGCTCTAAACCTCTGGAACAGTAAGTCCAGTTACGTTCTCACTTCTATGAGTTGCCTTGGTTGTGATGATATTTCACAGCAACAGAAAAGTAACTAATGCAGAACATTTTGAAGAAATATATCATGTGCCTCAATACAAAGACTCACTATCAGAAAGATGTCAATTTTCAAAATTAATCTTGTAACATAATAGAATTTTAATTGAAGTTATAATAGGCATGTAATTTGTGTATATGTGTATTAGCACCCAAAATTCACATGCAAGTATATATATTCAAGAAGTGCCAAGAAAATACTACAGAGGATTAAGACCGGTAATGTGGGTTTTTCTCTGTTCATATTTAAGGTATAAATACAATCAAGCAAAGATTTGGTGATTGCTATTTTATCTTTGTCCTTATTTGGGAATAAACAAAAGAGAAGTTCATAGTAATAGAACTTGATAATAAATGTAAGTAACTTGACAAACAGGACAATACCTATATGTTAACTTGGCATGTGACAGCAATGATGAATCCTGTATGTAATAATAGCTAAGAGAATAGGCTTATAGAGAAAAAAAAGTTGAAATCTCTCTCACAATAATTATAAGGATTTCAAATAAATACCAAATTTAAAAATATGAAATCTTGGTCTAGAAATTTAGAACGGAGGTTGATAATACATACTACTCTTTCAGAGGACTGTTGCTTGGATCCCTATATCCATGTTGTGTAGCTCACAACTGTCTATAACTTCCTTCAGGGGGTCCTACACTCTCTTCTAGCTTCTGTGGGCCCTTCACTCTCACACATGTATAAAAAAAATTAAACTAAAAATTTTTTACAACATTAAATATAAAAATGTTATCAAGTAAAGGGCAATATATGATCATGAAAGTATAGAATCAGGCTTTTCAAATAAGATATATGTTCAAATAATTAGGAAATCTTATTTTTATGAGTGTATGAAGATATGAAGATGCAGTGAAAGTATGGAAATTTAAGCAGGAACTCACCAGCATAAAAGAAAAAAAACAGATTACTTTTAAGGAATGGTGGTTAGAGGATCAGAATACAGATGTAGAAAGAAAGCCATTTTGTAGCTTGAGAGTTTTCTCTCTGGTCCTGCCAAACCCTGGCAGTCTGACAGCCCACTTATAAAATAAACACACAGACACTTATATTATTTAAACTGTTTGGCCTAATGGCTCAGGCTTCTAGCTATCTAGTTCTTACATCTTAAATTAATCAATTTCTATAAATCTATACCTTGCCACGTGGCTCATGGCTTATGGGCGTCTTTGTTGCTGGAGTGCTTCTCTCCAGGTTCCACCAAGCCCCGCAGTCCCACAATCCACGTATAAAATAATCACTCAGACGCTTATATCACTTATAAACTGTATGGCTGTGGCAGGCTTCTTGCTAACTGTTTTTATATCTTAAATTAACCCATTTCTATAAATCTATACCTTGCCACGTGGCTGGTGGCTTACTGGCGTCTTTACATGCTGCTTGTCCTGGCGGTGGCTGAAGTGTCTCTCTCTCCTTCTTCCTGTTTCCCCAATTCTCCTCTCTCTTTGTCCCGCCTATACTTCCTGCCTGGTCACTGGCCATCAGTGTTTTATTTATATAGAGTGATATCCACAGCACGTCTTCACATGCTGCTTGTCATGGCGGAGGCTGGCAGTGACTCCTCCCACTTCCTGTTCTCCTCTGTTAGTCCCGCCTATACTTCCTGCCTGGCCACTGGTCAATCAGTGTTTTATTTATTGACCAATCAGAGCATTTGACATACAGACCATCCCACAGTACCATATTTTTTCATTTCCTGAAAATGCATTGACTAAATCAAATTAGTTAAGAGTGGTTGCTGAGTCCATGAAGCTATGACACTTTTATTTGTATATCATTCGCTATATTAAAAATATCATATTTTTAAAAATAGACTTGGAAATACAAATCTTCTTGTAAAATTGCACCAAATGCCACACATGAAATCAAACAAATGCTATGAAAAGGATGCCAAATCAAAATGGTATAAGCTTTGCATATCATGAGAGCCCTGAGCATATAAAATGTGGCCATTACCACAAAGAAAATCAAAGTGCTTTTCAAAGTTTAAAATATCATTATAGTTTCAACTACATGGTTTATTTTACAACTATAAAGGCATTTTGATTACATAGAAATTTTATGTTTGATGTCTGTTTATTTTGTAAGCAGGGTTACCTGTAGTCCAAGGAGCCTCAAACTCTGTGTAGCCAAGGGTAACCGAATTTCTGATTTTGCACCTACATCCTGAATGCTGGGATGGCAGGTGTGTACCACCATGCCCACTTTATACAGTACTAAGGATCAGACTTGGCCAAGGCAAGCACTCTATCAGCTGAACTACATAACTAGCTAGCTTTGCTTAGAAAATTTTAATAAAACTGACAAATTCTTCCAAGGCTAAGAAAAATATTTAGTTTTTGCTTTAATATTTTCTGAATTATTGTCTGGTTCTATACACAGGTTTTAACAATGCACTAAGAGTTCTGAGCCCAAAGTCCTGAAAGTCACGCTATTAAGAAATGAGGGCAGGGATAGGCCAGGCATGATGGTGCATGCTGCATGCCTTTAATTACAGCTCTCTGGAGGCAGAGGCAGGATGATCTCTGAGTTCAAGGCCAGCCTGGTCTACCGAGCAAGTTCCAGGATAGGCAGGGCTACACAGTGAAAACTTGTCTCAAAACCAAACCAAACCAAACAAAATGTTGGGTGGATACCGGACTGCTCATGGTTTGTAAGTCAACAGAAATGTAACACAAAATGCTCCAAAGGGAGTTCTGTCAGTTTACCCATGATGAATCTCCTTCCTGTTGCTGTATGATCCTCAGACAACTATACGGTGGGTTCTGCATATATTTGGAGCTGTATTTATGGGACATAAGCACTTTTGCACATCTTTTTAAAGTTCTTTAGTGTAGGCAGGCTTATTAAATGTACTGCTATAAATTATATTTAAAACCAAGTTCACTGATGCAAAAAGAAAATAATGGTTTTGATGCAATTTTGGTCTGGTTTTGTTTATCTTATGTACTTCATGGCGTTCCTGTCCTTTCCATATCAGTGTGACTTATACTTTGTTCTTACCTTGAAGATCATTTTCCCATTTTCTCCTTTTCTTCCTACCATCATGTATGCATTTGAGCAACACATTATCTACAATTCCCTGGTTTGTTCATTTGGTCTACTACACCCAAGTACACCCAAGTGTTTTCTGGTTTTATCATCATCCTGCTATTACAGATTTCCTTAATTTAAGTCAGTGTGCTCAAAAGAAGTGAAAATAAATTCTAAGAACAAATGATATGGCTTAAGTAAGAGTTTCAAGACAAGATGGGATGGGAATGAGTCTTAGTTCTGTCCCTTTTAACTATGTGAACTTGAATAAATTTGTTTCCTCATATTTAAAATAAACACACTAATAAGCCTGCTCTAATATTAAATAGTACTTAAAAATTCCATTTTCTGGAAGAAAATAACTAGTTTTCATAATTTCATCTACTGAGCGTACCATAATATGAGTTTATTATTATTTCTATAGTAAATTGAATACATGAGAAATAAGCAAGCTCATTTCGAACAACGTAAATAATTGAGATCTGGCCTTCTCCACAGAGCTAATGGTTTTTAATATAAAAACATTATCTAATTAAGACCTGTACAAGATCAAGCTAGTAGAAAATTCTAGTGTGGATGGAAGAAAGCCTCTTAAGGCTCCACTGCTGGCTGAAGAGCTATAGGCAGGAGAGGATGGCTAGAGGATGAAGAATCACTTTTGTTTGGGAGTCTGGCCACTGGTTGGTCCCATACCCATGTGGATAACCTACATTTGTACATGCATGGGTAGCACTATTCAGATTCAGTGCATTAAATTATTAATTGTAAAAGGGAAGGCATGAATTTGAGAGAGAGATGTAATAAGGGAGTTTCCTGTGAGTTGTAGGGTGGATATGATAAGCATACATTTTATACACATAAGGAATTTGTAAAGAATAAAACAGATAACCTATAGCATTCATCACTACCTTTTCAGTATTTGCTTACTCAATAAATTTGAATTAAAAGCCCATTATCTGTTAAGCATGGTGTAAATGATCAATATTTGATATTTGAAACCAAATGAACATAGCTTGCACTCAGGAAGGTTACTTTTTAGTCTATTCATCTCAAATGTTACATGAAAAATTTGTAGAATTACTTTATACCAACAAATAATTGTTACTGAAAAATAATACCATACACAATAAAAATGCACACAAATGCTTTAGTGTGAGTCTAATATTGATTATATATGATTCCTTTCATATCTGAAAAGCACATTAGTTGTTTCTAGAAGGGGACATCCTGGATTTTGCCAGATTTTCGGAGGATGCAATATAATGTTACATATTGTATGCTGCAGCAGTATTGGTAAGAAAAGATGGACAAATTTGAAAATATGTTATGAGGTTTGAAGACTTGGTTTAATGAATGTTCCTCTTTACTATTTAAAATATAAACAACACACTTGAATTTCCATGTTACCTGTACCTTCTGTTTCCATGTAAAATATCTCGTTTCCTAAGTCATGTAATTGATCATGAAGAACAAATGTACAGTCTTTTTCTGGAAATCAGCACCTGTTAAATGACATCTTTAGACATTTCTTTAAGTGACTGATCGATGAATAAAGAGTTTCAGAAACCTTAATAGTGCTGGCAATACCTAAAGCTCAATGTATGGGGTTTTATTTTCCTCACACATAAAAAGGAGGAAAAATCAGGATTCTCTGTGATGCAGCGGTTAGGGGAGGTAAATACAGAAGGCTTGTTGATCATGCTGTGGCTACTATTCACAAATCCACATGTGTTTTCATCTTTCTTGATAGGATCCTAGTAGCTCATGAGGTGTAGCTGAGTCATATTTTATACTGGTTTATTATCAAAATGATCCAGGTAGTATGCATTCTTATCACTACCATTATTCCAAGGACACGTAGAATCAGAGCCTACGGAGAAGATGTGGGAGAAGCATACCAGACTACAACAGAAGTTGATAAATGATATTCAAGGTTTGATAATTTTTATTTCACAGATACTTATGAGCATTTAACAACTACTCAACCTCACTCACATGTCTGCATTTCTGGTAAATGACAGATGTCATCTTTTACATATTGGCTCAAGATACTCATCCACATGAAATTGCCTAAGGTAAGAGTCTCTGAAGTAAGAACATCAGAAAATAGCCGCACTACAACTAATACAATGTTACAGTGATGTGCTGGATAGTTTTATGTCCACTTAACACAAGCTAAAGTCATCTGAGGGGAGGAAACCTCAATTAAGAAAATGTCTCCATAAAATCTAGTTACAGGCAAGCCTATAGAGCATTTTCTAAATTAGCAATTGATACAAAAGGATCTAATTCATTTTGGCATTGTCATCCCTGTACTGGTAGTCCTTGGTTCTATAAGATAGCAAGCTGAACTAGCCAGGGGGAGCAAGCCATTAAGCAGTACTCATTCATGGCCTCTGCATCAGCTCCTGCCTTGAGGTTCCAGCCTGGTTTGACTTCTGGTCCCCACTTCCATCTATGATGAACAGTGCTGTGGAAATGTAAACCAACTAAACCCTTTCCTCCTCAAGGTGCTTTTGGTCATGGTGTTCCATCACAGCAATAGTAACCCTAACTAAGACAGGTGGTGTGTATATGTGATATACTGTACATGTGTTTATATATATATATATATATATATATATATATATGTATGTATATGAAATAACATGGAATTTCAGTGTTTTGACTCAATGGAGAAATAACTTATAATGTAAATAGTGAAACTATCTCAATGTAGAATGTTCATTTTGATCATTTTGCATATAACTAGAAATATAAATATGCATAATGCATATTTTTAATAACATCAATGTGCAGAATCCATGAGCACACTGAAGTGTGAGTTACTTTACCTTGCATGAAGGTATTTAATCTTTGTTATTGGGAAGGCAGTGAATACATACAGCATTTTTACCAGTGAGAGTTATTTAAACCCATGTAACAACATTAGAAAAGGCCTGAAAGAATAGTTAAGTAAAATGTAAAAGTTTCAGATTTGTATTTTATACTCTGCTAAAATAATCTAAAAGATTTTAAGATATTGTTTTAATTATTATATTAAAATTATTTCCAAAGAACCTTACAGTTGTTTCCTGTGGCCACTATAGTTATCATAGAAGCATATAATTATCTTTTTTATTGTTATATCCCTGTATTCAATATAAAATTACTTAGATTTCTTAATATTTAATATGTGAAATTGAAAATCATCAAGTAAACTTCTCTTTTTAAAAAAGTACGTATTTTTGTAGTTGTGAATACCATTAGTATATATAGACATATACTGATGTACACTTAAGGTTAAAAAGGTATACCATTTTTTTATTTTGTAAGTATAAAATCATAATGTTAGTCACAGATAGAGGCATGTGCTATTTAAAGTGTTTTTCTTTTCATTATTTTGAATATCTTGAGGGCTTTTAATTGTACATTCCTATTGCCCTGCTACTACAAAAATATAATTTCTGCACTTACTTTTTTCTTTAATGTAGTTCATGATTTTGATAGTAATTCACATCCTCTATGAAACAACAAAAAAGTATTACCATTTTTATGGCATTTTGAGACTTTCATACATAAATGCACTATTTACATTATGTTTATCCTTTTCTCTTTCTCTCAACATCCTCCAATGTTCCCTTCCACTTCCTCTCAAAATCCTGACCTCTAATCACTGTTACACAGAAACATGAACATATAAATGTAGCCCAATGAGTACCTTTAGTGCTGCTCCGCTGTGTGTTCAGAGCTCACCACTTGGGACTGGATACCATATCAGGAGCCTTGTCCCTGGAGAAGACTAATTCTCCCTCTCTCGGGAGTCACTGATTGCCTGTAGCTCTACATCTAGGGATGGGGCCTTGAGAGATACCCTATCCATCTTGGCATGTTGACTGGTGCCAGGTCAGTCTAGGAGACCACATTTTTGAGACTTCAAAGATTCAGCTTTCATATTATATATAGCAGGTATTCTCTTATAGCAGATGTCCTAACTCCTTGACCTTGTGATTTCTTCCCCCAATTCCACACTCTTTCATTAGCCTTGGGCATAGGGGTTGTGTTGTATATGTACTAAATGGTTCTGGGTATCACAGCTATGTTCTCTGCAGTCTGACCAGTTGTAGATTTCTGTAATGGTCTCCATCTGCTGCAAAAGGAAGCTACTCCACTTGCATGTGAGCATAAGAATAAATATTTATAATGCAGTTAGGAATTATTCATTTTTAGAAAAGTGGCAGTAAGAGCAGGCATGAATAGGTCTAAGTAGACAGCTGGTGATGACCCCCAACATGTGACACTTGGTATCCTTGGGATTATCCTGTCAGGCTGATCATTGTTGTGGTTTTCCCCCTAGTAGCTTGTACCGTGCCTTTAGATTCTATGACTTAGTCATGAGTCAAGAAGCTTTCAGGTTAGTTCTCACTGGATTCCTCTAAGTCCTGTGTTTGAAGAATGTGCTGCCTTCAGCAGGAGGATCTGCCCAGAAGTAGGGTCAAGTTCTGGAGGAAACAAAGGGCAAAGGGTTGTTCTGGGAATGTATTGGACCCCTCTGACCAATAAATTGAAATGAGTTTTTACGTGCCTGGCACTAGAGTTTTTGTTAGATAGTTTATGGCCACATCCCGAGTGGTGTAAATTAATTTAAAAATATATATGCATGTATGTATACATATACACTTATCTATGTCATTTATGTATTTTAAGTAAATATAAATGATACATTTACTTATGGCTCTTTCAAACATTACCCTCCTTCTTCTCTTTCCCAGTGTATTGCCTCCCAGTTAACATTTCTCACTTTTTCTCATTATCTCCTTAATTTTAATTAAGTATATAGATTCAAGTTTTAAATTCAAAATAAAAACCATTTAATCACACAATCACAGGTCTGCTTCTTATGGTAGACTATTTTGTAAATAATTTCCTTCCAATGTTTCTCAAATAAACCCTGTCTATGAAATAAAAACTCTCCATGAACATTAGCCCAAGCCTGCTATTCTCCACACTATCACATCCAGCCAGTGCTGGGGTGCACTAATCTATTTGGATGACAACAGAAAAATAGCTGAATTGCAGTAAAGAGATAGTTGACAAATAATGTTTAATTTAGTTATCCTTATCCTGCTTTTAAAATTATAATGATATCTTTGTCATTCATTGGGCACTCTGAAAATACTATTTACAAGTATTATTGTTGGTAAACTTATAAAATAATGTCATATATATCAATCAAAATTTAATATATGCATTATATGTATTTCAGCATAAGCATATAATTATATTAATGCGTATGTGGATACACAGACGTCTTTAAGTAAAATTATTTCTTTCATAATATACCTCTACTAACAATTACAAGAGGATTCTTTACAGCCAATTAAATTTGCAATTTTAATAACACTGCTGAGAAGAATCTTAGTGTCTGTGGAGTTCTCTAACCCTTAACCTAAGAATCAGAGTTCTTAGTAACTAATTAATTTTGATGTTCAAAACTTTGCAGTAAAAGGCAATCATTGAGAATTTAATTCTAAGTTCATACCTTTAATCTCAGCATTCAGGAGACAGAGGTAGGTAAAACCCAATGATTTCAAGGCTGATATGGTCTATATAGTGAGTTCTAGACAAGCCAAGGCTAGTGGTAAGACACTGCCTCATAAAGATGTTATTCTATACTTTTTAAATTCATATCTTGTATTGATAAGACTTCATTATGTTTGAGTTGAAAGTAAGGCAATGCTCTGAGAAAAATATTCTTCAAAAGCAGTTCTGACCATTAACAGAGTTGTATTTCATTCTTCTTTTTAAACGACATTTTATTTTAAAGTTATGTGTGTGGGGGGGGGGCGGTGCACATGAGTGCAAGTACCCATGGAGACCAGAAGAGGGCATTGTATTTCATGGAATTAGTGGGTTCTGGGAATGGATCTGGGTTCCCTGCAAGAGTAGCAAGCTCTCTTAACCACTGAACCATTTCTCCAATCCTAACACAAGGAATTCTAATGAGATGATTGTAAATGTTCTTTTCTGCATTTGTGTCTCGAGTCTCTCAAATATTTCCTCATAAGATGCCTAGGTCTCCAAAACACCGTGACCAAAATTACTTTGTCCTGCACTGGTGGTTGTAGTAATACAGGCAATGTCACATTTCTGTCCTTTAATATAACTAATAGAAGAAATATTTTTCTTGGATGCACTGGTTTTAGAATTTTGATGACTCTGAACCTAGCTGCAAATAATAATTGGATCCATGCTGCTTTTCATATACGAGGTCCATTCTATCCATAGGCAGGGAATGTATGTAGCGTTTGTGTTTCAACCACAACTTCTGGTGTAGAATTACCCATCTCATACTCCACTATGGGAGTTTATATTTTATCTTGTCCACCTTTGATGGAATTCTTCTTTTAACTCGTTACTTCCAATACTTTCTCTCTTTTGGGTTAGGATACTATCTCATTCTCATCAGTTTCTCACCCTCAGTGATACTGTGTCAAAAAAGGACTCACATCTTGGTATAGACTGCTTTCATTAATATCTCAGTATCTTCAGCTCCCAGATGCTGTGCTGCCATAACCCAATCACGTGCATGCCAACTCATCTTGAGTATACATGCTAAGCTTTCACACCAACCACATGCCTGTGTTGACATAGGATAATGAGACAAAAGTAACACTACCAGTTACTTCATGTTTTACCCATGTTACACTTAATTTACATCCTTGCATATTATCCCACATCAATTTGCTTTAATTATATATAATTCTGGGGATTACAGACATTCTTGTATATTCTTAAAGAGTCCAAACGGTCTACAAAGAATACAATATATTGGGATTAGAAGATGATAAAGGAGAACAAAAACAATTCAAAGAAGGGTAGTCTGGTTAAGCTTGGGTAGAACAAAGGAGGGAAGTGGTCAGCGAGAGCTGTTTAGGGAACATACTATCACTAAAGTGAATGAATGGTGTTTCAGATGATAGTCCATGGATTCATGTCTGCTCCATGTTTCTCCAGTAAAACTGACAATTCTTTATATTTGACAAAGACATCCTACTAATGAACAGCCTTTTGGCATTCTATAGGATAGAAACAATCTTCAGGACTTTTTGGAAGATAAAAAATACCACTTGTGGCCGGGCGGTGGTGGCGCACACCTTTAATCCCAGCACTCGGGAGGCAGAGCCAGGCGGATCTCTGTGAGTTCGAGGCCAGCTTGGGCTACCAAGTGAGTTCCAGGAAAGGCGCAAAACTATGCAGAGAAACCCTGTCTCGAAAAACAAAAAAAAAAAAAAAAAAAAAAAAAAAAAAAATACCACTTGTGTTGAAAATCAAGAAGTGAGGCTTCAGAGTCTCTCTAACAAATAATGATGTGATGTTTCTACTAGAACTTAACAATCAACATTTTTTTCTCACAATGTGGAACTGACACACTTTTTTTGTAAAGACACAGGATCCTCTCTTTTCTTAAATCTGAGCAGGGATGCCTGTAGGTCTCAGCCAGATTATAAGAGTATTTTGAACTCCTTTCTTTAGAAGATGAATAGACTCAGTTTATATAGATTTATATGGATTTATAAGCAGAAAATCATATAGCAGCTTTGAAGGATGAAGGGCGTGACTTTGCATGATCTTGGTTCTGATGAGGACTTCACGTTGCATGGCAGACGACATAATGGGAATGTATGTTAGGGAGAGAACTCATCTCAAACGGGAACAGAATGACAGTGGCTGGGAATAGGCTTGTTCTTTTTTTCCCCTTTCAAAAATTCAAGGGGTCACATCCCAACTACCTCACATGTCCCAATGCCCTCCCACCAGTCCTTACATCCTATCAGCTACCCAACCTTTAACAGACCTATGCGACCAACACTTTAATCATTAGTAATCTCAAGAGCATTTATGCCACACAACGCCATTGCATTTAGCCACCATTTCTACACTGTCACGGGGCGCTCAATTCCTTTAGAAACTACAGTAAGTAGATTATAAAACACTAAACTCTTTTTTCAAATTGACAAACACCATGCATATTTATGATATACAACATGATGTTTTCATATATGAATACACTTGAATACAAGACAACAGAGCAAGAGCAGTATTCCTCGGTGAGTTTGCTCCTGGGTAACAGTATTCCATCAACTGTGGTAACAGTGAGAGATTGGGAAAATCAAATTAAATCCATGTTCAGCTACTAAGAGAAACAACTTTTTGAGTGCACACACAGAGCACACCACCTCATTACTCAATGGGCCCCTTAGGTGAGACTGCTTGTCTCCACTAGCAAACATATACATTTCATGATTTTCATTCTGTATTCGGAACAAAATGTGGTAGGGACCATCCAATGAATACTGAAAACTAAAATCTGTAAAGGAACTCATCTTACATATGTGAGACCAGACATGCTCTCCAGGGACCGTCACTGTTTTCACATACATTCACTAAAGAGATGCAGATGTTGGTATATATATATACATATATATATGTATATATATACATACATATATGAATAAATTCATACAAATACTTAAACATTCCCTCAATCAAAATAGCAAACTTTTTTTTACATGTTGGGCTATAAATGAATCTAAGTCCAAGCTGCCATTGAGCAGTTTCCTCCCTAGAAACCAGCATCATCACAATGGCAATGAGCATCAACATAGTTTTCCAAAAATATTAACCAAAGGGAAAACACGACTTCTCTATGTCCTGATGTAGTTTCTTCTTAAATACAGCTCTAAAAATGGCACCAGAGTCCTCTTTTGGAGTGGGCCTTCATTCAGGATAAACACTGATATAACAGATACATGAGAAATGGATTCTTCCCAAGATATTTTAGGTTGGTTTGAGGTACAGTCCAAATGTTTGTATTTCAGTGATTGTAATTATAACTAAAGGGACTATTACATACTTTAGGATTTTAAATGAGTCAAGACGTTACAGGAATGTGAAAAAATGTTACATCTCTTAGGTGCTTTGAAGATTCAATTCAATTTTTTTCTCTCTTGGTATTTATACATGAAGCAACATACAAATTCATTTGCCTTAAAAATAATGCATAAAAAGTAGAAGGCTAGATGAAATTGAGTTTAATTTGACATAAACATGTATTTGGAGTAGTTTGTTAAATGAAACATGTATTTCTTCATTTCCAGGACTGAGGTAAAAACGATCTGTAAGTAATGATTTCCTGAATACAACTTTCATCTCAATTGCTGCCTGTATATTTCACTGGATGGCAGGATAAACTACGACAAGTAGCTCTGTCACCATCTAAGAACTGGCCTCCTGTCACTCTATTTGCAGAAGTCAAAATGCACTAATATCAGACAACTGCTCTGCAGTCCCTGCATGTAGATGGCGGCAGAGCCAGCATAATAAATCAATGGAACAAATTGTCAGAGCGGTAATGTGGCTTCTGTTGGTGTGCTTCTCATTAACAGCAGTGGCAATTGAAGAAAAGCTATTACTGCAACCAGAATTCTTAATGAGGTTTGCTACCAATTAGTTTACTGCCCAAGTATACGCTTTGACATTTGGTTATCTTGAAACTTGGGCAACTCTTCATCCGAGAGGATATTACTACACACAGGCTGAAATGATTAGTTTTTCTAATGTCTGAGCCAGTTATTATAATAGGTGACTGCAACATATCTTAAGGGAACATTGACCTTCAAACTCTTGCTTTCTTTTGGGGCTGATGTCAAATCAATAATACAGAAAAAAAAAAAAAAAAAAGCAACCCACAAACACTCGAAAGCCAATGTTTTATTGATATCTAAACTAATACAGTTTGCAAACACTTTTATTAAACTCTGCAAAGCAATGCTATGTTAAAGAATTGTGCCCAGAAAATGTCAGGCTGAGAAAATTATCTGACAAATGTGATGGAGCTTCTCTGATGCATTCTAATCAAGACCGAGCTGACACTCTCTTCTCCTCAATCACTCCAAAGTATGAATAAATATTGTAACTTATTTTTAGTAACTAGGATTTAAGCTGTTTAAAATAATGGGGACACCCTGGTATATCAGCCATTAAATATTTTCAGTTTTATTATTGCAAAGCAGGATTCAGAATGCAAGAAACATCTTTAAAGTATTATAGGATAAAATATATAGTGTGTGTCACAGTATCTCAATAAAATAAATGCTCCGAATAATAATAATGATGATGATAGCATATGTGAGAAATTTGGGACCTGGAAATATGGTGACTCAAAGAATAAGAAGTTTGTCTTACAAGTGTGAGGTCCTGAGACTCATCCTCACAAGCTATGTAAACAATTACCTCACCTGATGGTTTGGCATCCCAGTGCAGTGAAGCAGAGACAGGAGGATGCCCAAGGCTTGCTAAACAGCCAGCCTAGCTTAAGTGCTGGGCCCCAGGCCAAAGAGACCCATCCCATCTCATAGGAAGTTGATGGTGTCGCTGAGGATGACAGACAATGTTGTCATAGTGTCCACATGTGCATATGCATGCACGCGCGCGCACACACACACACACACACCACAAAACATACTTGGATAAATTATTAAATAGATACTGTTTATCTATTATGAAAGTCAAAGATAATATAAAGTGTTAATACTAAGGAAGAATAGATTTCCAGAACATTTAGAGAGGAAAACTAAGCTCCTTCCTAGCAGGAGTAGGCTGAATAACTCATTATACTCTACAGATCAAAGCAGGAGGACATTTGAAGGTTACTCAGGACAGAACACCTATAGCTATTTCCTGATAACCTCAGTTTCAATACAATTTGCTAAACCAAATTTCTCTGTGCTTGGATATTTGATTTATGTCTGGTTTAAGGACATTTAACATTTTCTTCCTTCTCTACATTTCTACCAGATACATATAGCCACGAAGTTGTATCTATTACTTCTATGTATTTTTGCTCAGCACATGAGCAAATCTGATATTCCCACATTTTCTCCCTGCATTTCTAATGTAATGAATCTGAAGTTTTCTAGCTTCTACGTGAAATGTCCTGAGCATCCTGTGCCTTTATGTGAATGTAAAAAATGTTGTAGTCTTCAAGTTCTATTATAAAAATCAATACAGTTTGTATCTTTGCCTTAAAGCAACTGGGAAAAAACCTTTGCACCTTCCAAGATTCATTTACGAGCATGTAAGTCATGCTGCTGTGATACTGCAAGCTGCATAATACAGTGATGCTCCGATGGTCTCTTCACAGCCACAGTGACTAATTTCACTTACTTGGAGGAGTTTCTCTTACATATTTCTAGTTATCCAGAGAAGATTGCCTTTCAGCTCTTTCTGGAATTCCCTAAAGCAGTGATTCTCAACCTTTTCTAATGTTGCAACCCTTTAATACAGTTCTTCGTGTTAGGGTGACCCCGAATCATAAAATTATTTCATTGCTACTTCATAACTGTAATTTTCTACTGTTATGAATTGTAATGTAAATATCTGATATAAGAATGTCTAGTATGTGACTCCCCAAAGGGGTCAAAATCCACAGGTTGAGAACCCCTGCCTTAAAGCAATATATATGATTTTATGTATCCCAGATAATGAAATCTTGTTCCTTTATATTTTCCCATACATTTTTGCCTCCCAGTACTAGATAAAGTGCTTAGCACATGGAACTTTATGGGTACTTTATGGTACTCAGTAAATGTATATGTGATACCTCAGATACAACATTTACTAAATTCATGATTTTCATGATTTACATAAATCATCAGATTTAATCTTTCCAGAAACCCCTGAAGAAAATGAAGGGCATAAATTTCAAGCAACTTACCCCAGATCAGCTTCATGTGATGGAAAGAGATAATAATATCCATGAATAAATTTACATATTACTTAATTGTATAGTCACTTGAATTTGTCTTTATGGAAACTAAGGTTTTTAATTTATTTTACACAAATAACTATAGTACTAAAATATAAAATAAATTAATACTTTAAAGCAGAATGAAAAATAAATGAGATGAAATAAAGTTTCCTTAAAAGGAAACCAAAATTAAAACTATTTTAATAGGAAACAAATAGTAGACATTATAGTTTGAAAGAGATGGATCTACTTTTGCATTTTATTATTATGTTAGTCCTTGAAAATTAACCATAACTTTGTGTTAATTTACCATGCTCCTATCATGTTCTCACATTTCACATTTCCTCTTACGTAGGTAATTATTCATGTATATTATGGGCATGATATTTTAAGTTACCAAGTTCCTTAAAGACACCTAATATAGCTTGTGAGAAACATGATTTCTGAGTCCCATAGAAGATTTGAATATCATATGCACATGTAAATTTGTATAATTATACAGAAAATCAAATTGCAGGAAGGAAGTAAGGGAGGGTAAAATTTATAAGGCAAATGAAAGGGTAATACAAAAATTAGAATATAAAAGACATTTGTGGATATTGTAAGCACGGCATGCAGTAAAAAAGGAAAAATAACCCAAGATAAGAAGTTGGGTTGGTTTCTGTGAACATACAGATAGAGGTTAGATGTTAGGCAATCTCTTCTGCTATCATGTGACAATACTAGGTTTAGAATTATCATCTTACAATTAATGCTCATTTACCACAATACCTAGTTGTTTTGAAGCAAAGCTAGTCTGTCGCTATCAGGTAGAAGGGAAACTAATGAATTGCCATGGACTGGTCATGTCATTTGCAAAATAGTCATAAATATCATGATTTGGTACAATCTGTTTAGCTCATCATAGTAGCATTGTGATAAGAGGTTCTGTCTCAATGTCTGGGTCCTGTTTGTAACTCACCTCCTGGAAGAACTGCTTTTACTTTATCAGTATCTGTTGAGCTGAACCTCCATATGACTTAAATAAAGCCAAAATATACTGGAATGACTTGGTTATTTAATCATAACAAAGAAATGTATGCCTGCTAGACAGGTACTAAGTACCTCACATACCTTATTACCTTTCACTTTGTCTCATTTCTCATTATAACTGTATAGAAACTAATGGAACACTTTGTCCTGATCTCACCCTCAATGCCAGTGTGAAAAGAGCTAGATACTGGGTTTAGTCTGGTGGAACTTTAAGATTTACTAGAAGAGCAAGCAATGAAGGGTAGGACTTTGAGCTGCTGTTGTCCTCTATGCTAGTATAATGTGAAAATAAAACAAGAATGAAATGAAATTGAATGAATACAATACAATTCTTAAGCTGATTAGCAATTTTCAAACTCATACATATAATGTTAATATGGCTTTGCTCTACCTACAATTTAAATTTTATGGGCTCTTTGGGTTCAGGTAACTATTGAAACATAAATAATAAATATCATTGATATTTATCATTTTGTCCAAACAATTTGAGTCAAATAATTACATACTGAATCTGACATGTAAAATACTTCTAAAAACCTTTGTCAAAAGTTGAACTCTGTACCCTAAATAATGGTTATTACTAATTCCTGTGACTATGACCTTATTTGGAAATTGGGTCTTTGTAGATGTAATCAAATTAAGAACAAATCTTTAAAGGTGATGGAGGCATCTTTATAGGAAGAGGAATTATAGGTGTACACAGACTCCCAGAGAGAACACATGCATTGATAGAGGGAGAAGTTGGAGGAACTGGCTGTGAGCGAATGCAAAGAATCAGTGATAAAATCAGGTGTCAGTGAGAGGCAAGGGAGACTTCTAGCCTCACTCTTTGGAGAAGGGGCTACTGGTGTCTTGGTTTCAGACTAATAGACTCCAGAATTGGGATTTAGCAAATACATGCCATCTAATTTGTGGTATTTTTCTTCCACAACTCTGAAAAGCATCAGTGTCATGGAATTTAAACACAATGTCTCAAAGACAGACAAGTTTATTGTTAAAGAAGGAATCTATTAAAATCTAAAATGTCATGATATTATGCAATAAAACATAATTAAATCATGCTGTTCACTTTAGGTGACATTTAGACCCCATCTGCATACAGTTTTATCCTATTATTTTTTGTGTGCAAAGCATTCCTTTTAAATGCAGGGGCTTCTTCTAAGTGTGTGTGTCTATCAGCCTATAGTTCCTAGACATTACTTAGCAGATTTCAATTTTGATGCTTCTATTTGGAACATATTACTCATTTCCAGAATGAAGAGAAGGTGGTGGCGGTAGTTAATGAAACATTAACTAGAGACATTTAGGTATAAAATCCACACTGCGGATAATATTTAGGATTCCTGAAAAAATTTCCAAAATATAACCTTTTTCTAACAAGAATGTAAATACTGCTCTCTGAATTACATTTCCCTTGTCAAGTGATATTTCTTGAGAATCACATTTGACGGTAATGAAAAAGAGCATTCCTGCTGGAAGTGTTCAAGTTAAAAATAGCCCATAGAAAATGACATGATAAAAATTACTGCTTTTAATTTCTTTGTGTTCATATAGGAGTCCAATTTAATTTCAAAACATATTAGGTTTCATCATATAGTCTCTAATTTTTCACTTATATTGTCAAAATACTACATTAAATGCCCTGGTGTACCACAGGAGCATGGCAAACAAATTAAATAAATAAGAGTAACATAGATATCCACTGATACATTTTCTTAAAGAAACATAAAAAGTAATTAATTTGAACGATAATATACAGTATTTTAAAAATGGTCTCTTTAAGTATATTTTGTTTCAGGGACATTTTAAAATATTTCATATGTTCATTTCTTGTTATGAATCACAGTGGTTTTGCTATTTATTGGTTATTTACCATATTAGTACCAAGTCAAAGCTGTGATTTGTAAATAGTGCCCTGAAATCTCACCCTAGTGACCTTTACATAGACTTGCAAGTCACTGGTGCATAATAAGCACAGTCTCCACTTAATGAAGGTAGAGTTTTATATTTTAACACTCACTTGGAAAACCAATTAACTATGGCCTTATTGAACAAATTGAACAGGAAATAAATCAAGTGTTAAAACATTGGTGATGGGCCAGACTCTGTGTAATTGGGCTGCTGATGCGCCCAAGGCTGTGCATGGGGAGTTCTGTGTTTTGATTGGCAACTTCCACAGATTAAAGGCATTAATTTATTTTAAGCACTTTGTCCTCATCTCCATCTCAAGACCCACATCTTGAATCATAGAACCCTAGAAGTCCTACACAATTTACAACAGGAAATTCACTTATTATTTCACACTCAGCTTGTCAAGATAATGCTTATTGAGTTTAAGATGCTACTCAGTTGTCCTTCATATCAGGTAACACTCAGAAATAAGTTTTACTACTCATTTAAAAAAGATCCTTCAGTTCTTAAAATCAGAACAGTGGGCAGGAGAAATACCTTGAAGTGAAAGAAAAACAATATAAAGATCAAAGGGAAGACAAAGAATAATGGGAGGGAGTTCAAGGATACCGAAGTTTCTGGAATATGGTGTTATGGCGCTAGATGATAAGGAGAAAGAATGGCTGAAAAGATCCCTGACATCTCTAGCAGTAAGATATTGGGAACAAACTTTGGCACTGCTTAGAAACCAAGGAATCGAGATCAGGTTGACAAAGGATCCTGCTCTCAGTGTGGCCACACTGGGTTTGGGCTGGGTCAAATATAATTCACGAGGATATTGTTCCACATTCATCAGACAGTTTTGACATTGAATAATGGGAATGAAAAGAAGTTCAGGAAGAGGCCTTGGGCTATGGCTCAGCAGGCAAATTGCTGACTGCACAAACCTGAGAGCCTGAGCTTTTAAGCCCAACCAAATCTCAAGTCATGGTGGTAATTGTCTGTAATCTCATCACTAAATACTAAGAGACAAAGGGATGCTTGGGCCTTGCTAGTCAGCCACAATGGCTGCTTCAACGAGCTCCAGATTCAGTGAGATCTCCTAGCTCAAAAACTAAGGTAGACAGTGATTGAAAAAGACACATGGCCTCCACATGCGTGTGTAAACACAGACAGAAACACAGAAATGCACACACAATCATGTACATATCCGTACAAAGTTGTTAGAAATGTGTGCCTCCTTTTTTACACCACTAATGTGATATTTTATTCTATTTACCAGGATTCTGAGAGCTCTAGTTACTTTAGATTATTCTAGAATCTAAAAATCGTAGTACAGAAATAATACTGGGCTTCTAGACATAAAACTGGAACAAAATGAGCAACAAAGATGATACCATAAGTCTGTTTCCCCCCAATGCTTTTATGCTTTGCTTTGCTTGTTACACTTAGTGATTTTTCCCTAAGATGTCCCAACAGACTGATTCTTAGGTGAAACAACAGCAACAAAAAAAAACCTGTCCCTAAATATGTCACTGTGAATTAGTTTATTGAATACTTGGGTAAGCACATACACTGTAGTAAGATCAGGATATAATTGACATAACTGCCTGTTCTAAGTCTCCCTCTTCTCTTCATTTTTTCCAATACCTGCTTGCTTTAATGATGTCTATTTCAGATATAATATCTTGGTGCATACCAGTACTTGAGAAACCTTTAGCCTTTTCAAAAGCAAGGCAATATTTAATTTGTGAAATATAAAATGGTTTCACTCATACAAATCATCTAAGGGAAATGAATATTTGGATGAGGTCAAAGGAGGGCATAAGAAAATAAGAAATTGAGAGGGGACGTTTCATCCAGTTTTAATAAATAATTTAAATGAAACTTTTAAAATATTAGTTTCTCATTATATTATTTCTCCCAGTTCAATATACTTTAGTGCGATAAGTGAACACCAGGGGCTCGCTATGTTCAACTGTTATTTTCTTCTTTTCCTTTATTTTCACAGACATATCCAAAATTCTAGAACTGGCGCTATATCCTCTTCTTTCAATGCTAGCTACAGATGCCTTTATTGTGAATATCAACACTGTACTTTCACCATTACATTGTATCCTACTCATTAACAAAAAGGATGCTGTTCTTTCTGAGATTAAACAAGATCCACAGACACTTGTCCTTTTTTTTTTTTTTTTTTTTCTTTCCCAAATAGGACCTCAGAGTAAATTAGAACTTATTCTCACAGCTCAGGAAGGAAATGTCTACAGTTTCCAATCCTAATGTGAATCTCTCTCTCTCTCTCTCTCTCTCTCTCTCTCTCTCTCTCTCTCTCTCTCTCTCTCTCTCTCACACACACACACACACACACACACACACACACACACGAAGATAAATGATCATGATGATTTCTGAAGTTTAGAGACATTTGTAGACTGTAGGCAGACAAGAGAAGGTTTTTCTGAATTGATGAATGAGTTTCAACTGAAATGAGATAATGTGGAGCCAAGATCTGGGAATGAGCAATTTAAGTGTGGGAAATGTCAGGGGTCCAATTCCTAAAGAATAAACACGGGCAAAATTTTCAACAAAAAGTGTGGGCTACAACCAAATATTTTATCATTGTATTCAGGTGATGCACAGGAAAACTGTTAACTTGCCTAAACTGGAAAGCAGAAAGCCAAGATGCAAGATGCCCAGGTAATGTGTTTTCACAACCTTGCTTTCTAAGCAGCACAGCACTTGGTTGTCACACTTAGAATTTATAGTGATATGCTATTGTGGTAACTAAAGGGCTTGGTTTCATACAAAGACATTTTTTTTTTAATTTGCTTTTCCAAGTTGCAATGGGAAGACATTGAATATCCAAAACATTTTATTTATATTTGAGAAAGATAAAACTTGCTGCTGGAAAAGCATGAATTATTAGATATAGGTATTTTTATATACTTATTTTCTTAGAAAGCCTTCATGCAGTTTTGGAAAGGATGATGATAATTCAAACTATGTTATATTACGCCCAGAGAGGTTCATGATGAGTTTTATATAAGCAAAAGGCTTTTCTGATGGATTTGAAATAAGCGGTTAAAAATGGAGAAACCTAGCATGTCTCCAATTTTGGCTCCAGTCAAGTGCATATAGAGATGCTATATTTGAGATTAAAAACTAATGGAGAAGGGATGTGGTTAGTCAAACTTGTGGCTGTTGAATAGAAACCTTAGGGATGTATTTTAAGCATGTAATTTGGTTTAAAAATTTGTGTCATGAGGAGATTTGATTCTAGAAAATGAACTTAGTACCGGAGAAATAGAAAGTATTTAGGGGATCACACTAATCAGTCCCTTCTGTGAGGAATAATTTTTGTCCTTAAGTATTCTCTAGTATCCCATTTCTAGCTATAGCTGCTTTAATGGGAATGTATGGATCATAAACACTGATGTGTGCTTATCTGTAAGGGATCTCCTTTACTGGCAGAATTTTATGGTCTCTTTTGCACATAGTTGTGTTCATCCACTTACTAGGACTGTGGTTGTTTTCAGTAACAGTGTTGTGGGGAAGGGATAAACAACAGAAATCACAGATGATGGGAGAACATGTTATCTGGACCACTGTGGTTGTCTTTATCTTCCTCTTTATCAGTCACAATGGCACTGACTTCGATATAGTAGTTGCGTAAAGAGAATTTTGCTCAGAATTAAGAAGTCAATATGAAATGACTATTTAAAAAGACAGATTCAGAATTTAAACTGGTCTGTTGTAATCTACTCTTGTTCTCCAAAATTAAGTATTTCTTGAGCGCTCTGCCTTATTTTACCAATTAAACTAGGCTACATCCTCGGTCCCCTGGATCACCTGCTTTGAAATAATGTGCTTTCCTTTTTCCTCTACTTCAGAAGTTCTCAAAATGTACTTTGTGGACCTTGTCTGGCATAACTGTACTATCATTTCTCTTCAGATATGTTCCATTATCTCCATGGGTAAGTAGACTTATGGGTAGGAGGATTTCATCTTATCTTTTTTGACCTATGAGACTTTGAAGTGATGAATTTATTTTAGGTGAAGTTCTCAGTAACTACAGAATGCTTCCAATACTTTGGTTATCATATTGCCACTCCCCCCTCCCCCACTGTATTGGACACGTCTTTTCTTCTCAGTGTCAGAAATACATTGGATCATAGTTAGGAAAAAATTAGATATTGTTGATAGAATAAATATGCAGTAGCTTAGTCCAGACTTTCCGGGCACTAAGAATATTCTAATCCAAAATATATCTACTTAAAACTTTCTTTATTAGTTAAAAAAAACAGAATTGGTATAAAAATTTTCCATAAACTAATAATAATGGCTTTGAATGATTTTATTTTTAAATTTGTTTCCATTTTTTATGCGGATCTGCAAGTCTTTCTCAAGAAAGTGTGTCCTCAAACTGGCTTCGTCTTCTCTCTTCTAATTCATCATTTCAGTAAATAGTGACCCTTTTTAACTACTTTCCCAAGTCTGAAAGCCAGGCATCCTTCTGGAATCTGGTGCCTTTTCTTTACACATGCTAGTGAATACAATCCAAGCAAATGTACATGGCAAGAGCTTGCCAATGTCCTAACCTCTCTACCTTCACAGATCCAAAGTCCTCCTATTACATCAACATTTTCCCCTCAGATTTTGATCAGTATTTTAACTTCCTAAAGTAGTTTCCATCCTATCAGTTCCTCTTGATTATTCTCAAAACACACAGGTCTCCTCTAAAATATTTTAACCATCTTAATGTTCTCCCATTATTTTTAGGATAAATTATAACTTCTTAAAATATTCTAAAATTTTATTCACATGTTCCTGGGCTAAGTCTTCCAGCCCTCTCTATAATTTTTCTTTTCCCATTCAGTTCTCTGAGTTTATCAATACTTGCAAACCAGTGTTGTCTTTCCCAGTCCACCTTCATCCTCTTTGCTGTGCCATGGGCTGGAATCCCAAGAAACAACACACATTTTCCCCATTCATTTACATTGAGAATATCTTCTGATCTTCAAAATGCTTCTTTGCTTTTGTCTTTTTAGTTCTCATGTAAAGAAATTTCCAGATGCCAAGTTGGGAATAGCTTACCTGAAGGCTAAAATTAATTGTTCAATGACTCAATAAATGATCTCAGAAACAGAATATACCTTCTCCAATGTTGTCCTAGCCTGGGTTGCTTAGATTGTTCCATTAATCCTTGGGGTAATTGCTTAAAAGTAGTTTCCCTGGCTTCTTTTCTTGAGCATTTTCAAAGGAAGAGCTGTTGATTCCTAGTATAATATACAGCTTGCCTCCTGAATATTTGTGTGTGTTTAAGATGATGTTGGATCAGAAGTAAAGGTTGTCAAAATTTACAGTTTTCAAAATTAGCTGACCATCACAAAACCTGAGATTACAAAATTAATTCCAAGAAACTAGGGACCAAAAAAAAAAAGATGAATGTGAGTTTCCCAATGAAGAAATGTACTCTAAATTATCAGATCTGTAACCCAAATAAAATCATTTAGAAAGGCTTAATATCAATCCTTTTTAAATTTGATGTTGCTAAATCAAACTCATTTTTAGTTTTCCCAGGTGACAGTTCCTTGCCGTTTTATCAACAGGAAAGCTGCAGGACTTTCGAGGATCAAAGAGCATTTGAAGAATATAAAGGACTTGTGTTTATCAGTGACAAAACTCTGACTTTAGTAAAGCTTATGTTACTGTTTTATTTAGCTTGTCTGCATTTATGTAACACAGAGAACTCCCTCTGTAATAGTATCAGAGCACAAGGAGATAAGGCTTATAGGATCTCTTCTTTGCAATTCCTCAAGAAATTTAATTTACTTCGTAAATTCCATTTAGTATACAGAACTGTCTCTGTAAGACTTGAAAAAAAAATTTATTTATAAGATATTAGTTCATTTGTTTATTTACTATAACAGTATAATATAACTAATATTTGGTTAATCAGTTAGTAAAAATGAAAGCCATAAAAATAAAATTTACTACATATTTTTAAAAATAAGAATCAGGATAAATCATGATGTTCAAATGACTGGTTGTCAAATAGTCAAATATTGTCTGGTTTTAAAACAAGGTAGATGTTGTGAGAGCATTAAATCTACAATTTCAGTTTTTAGCCTAGAAAAATTTCAGTCTTGTTTTTATTATATGCCTGACTTAATAATAATTTTAATATTAGTATTATTTTAGTCATTACTTAATTTATTATACCATTAACACAAAATTATCTGAAACTCTTGAGATATAGATAGAACAAGGAAAATACATAATATGGTGGTATACAAACCTCACTCTAAACCATTATTTAACTGCAACAACACAAATAACGTAACCCATTTTTTATATATTGACCTAAGATTGAGTCCTCAATCCTAAAATACCCTTTTCAGATAAACCTATTCTCCTTTACATTAAATCTAAGTGTGAATCTCACTTTATACTCCTTTAAAACACCTAATCATTTGGTTTTTACACAAGCACTACATGTTCTGTAACTCTATGAGCTAACATTGATCGTGAGGGGCAGTGAGCACTGGGTCTCATCAAAAACTCAAAGATTCAGGAAATCCAGAATCTTAGGCAAACAGAGAACTGGTTATAGGAGATGTCTCCCAGGTCTGTCTTCCCATGTCAGGCACGCATATTAATTTATTATCACCACAGAAAAGGGAGCATTTAACGTATGCACTGTTTCCATTTTATACTCACTGTTTTTTTTTTTTTTTTTTTTTTTTTTTTTTTTTTTTTTTTTAGTACCATGAATTCACAGATTAAAATACCAGTGTCTGGTGTGACAGTATTTTGGAAGTGGTACCTTTGAGATAATTGGATTTCTGTTGGTCATGAGGGAGAGCCCTTTATGTCACATTAATGTCTTTACAGGATAAGATACATAATTTGTAATTTCAGTTTCCATATGTGAAGACTGCCTAATTATGATGATTTTATGACTTCTATGAAAACAGTACATACCACTGGAAGTTGTCTAGATTACATGTATTACACAAGAAATTATGGATTTAAAATATATAGATTCTGGATGTAGTAACAATAATCTTTAACAGAGACACCCTTCCTCACACTTAATAGAAAAAATGACCTCTTCTTTATAAGCGTCATGTATCTGTTTAACTGGAAGTCTGGGAGAGCTGGGGTTTGGTTTCATCTGTTTTCTCAGCGGCAGCATTGACCTTCTGCAGGAAGTGAGTGGATCAAGTTGTTTCAATGCTTTCCTCCCAAATCTGATCACGATGATAACAGGAACCTTGTTTGTGTTGATTATCACTGTTCACTCGGTGCTTTGTACACTGCTTAGCATTAAAATTGTCAAGTAATGAATAAGACAATGAATAATTGCTATCAAAAATAACAATTTGCACTTTGTTCTAAATACACATCCTTGAAGCCCCCCAAAGTAAACTGTACTTTCAGCATATCCTGGCTAGTTTATTCTCAGCTTGACACAAGTTAGGGGAAGTCTCAGTGGAGAAAATGCCTCCATCAGATTGTCTGTAGGAATGTTTGTAGAGCATTTTCTTGATTGATGACTGATTGGGAGGGAAGAGCCCACTGTGGGTGGTGCCACCCCTGGTCAGGTGGTCTAAAGATATATAAGAAAGCAGGCAGAATAAGCCATGAGGATCAAGCCACTAATAGATCCTTCATGATCTCTGTATGAATGCCTGCCTTCAGTTCCTGCCCTAACTTTCCTCTGTGATAAACTCTAACCTGAGTGTTGTAGATAAAACAGACCCTTTCTTCCCTCAGTTCCTGTTAGTCATGGTGTTGATCACAATAACAGAAACTCTAAGAAACAGCATTTAGCAACTGGTTCAGTCACTGAACTTGCTGGTCTATATTTCCAAATGAAGTTAACAGTGTATTAAATTTTATGTGGAATTTGCCATTTCTTTGGTGAAATTATCTTCTAGTAGATTTGGGGTGATTGAAAAAAAGAAGACAAACCTTCTAGCTAGAACTCTGCTTTTCTATAACATGTATGAGACAGGTGCACTCTAAATTCTCCTGTGGTTTCTCTGGTTCATACTAGAAAATAATAAAAGTACTGTACTTTCAAGAAATTTGCTCAGGATTATGTTTAGGATTTGTAGCCAGTAGAAAATGTCTCCCTGAAGAACTTCTGAACTTCAGATGCAAATAAGTGTCTCAGGAGCAGAAAGGAAATCATTCATTGTATCATAATGACTTTGAGACATTAACATGGGTGTCTTTAGACAAAAAAGCAGCCACATTCATAACCAGTTAACGATTACCTCCTGCATGTTCCACATGGCTATCCTTACATCTACAGTGACCTTCCAGGGGCTATTAAAAAGAGCTCAGGAAGGGCTCGTTCCAAATAGAGAAGATGAAGCCATCATGATGCTAGTAAAAACAGGAAGCCCTCACAGTTCTGGGATATGGAAGCCGCTGACCTAGGAAATCCACTGTCCTGGAGGGGGGCACTTAAACCTTGGCCCAGTAGAGGAGAACCCTGTTAGTAGGAGAACTTTCTTCTTTCCAGTACCACATGTTCAGCTTCTACTACATGTTAACAGCTCAAAAAAAAAAAAAAAAAAAAAAAAACCATCTTAAGATGGTACAACCATCAGTGAGGCAAGTGGTGATGCTCCTCCTGGATTCAAATTAAATGAAACCCCAGCATATAGTTCTCGACCATTGAGCTCTGGAAGTAGTGAGAGAAACAGGTTTTAAGGGAATGAAAAGTTCACCCCAGGACAGAGGTGGTCTCAGGTATACTAGTGTGAAAAACGCCACAGTGATACTGACTTTGTACCCAGTTGCTCTCCAATAAGATATATTCCTGAAACTTGTAGAGAGAACATTTAAAAAAAAAATGTCTCAGGTAGCTCAAGATGGCCTCAAACTTGCATAGATGACTTTGAACTCTTGACCCTTCTGCCTCTGCTTTCTAATGCTTGAGATTACAGGCTTGTGTAGCCATACCCTATTTACAAACACATATTGAAAGGATATAATGTAGCTCCAGGACTCTTAAAAAGACATATTTAAAGCTACCCCTTCTCCCTTCACTTTCTTCTACCCTTCATGTGAACATTTTTCAAATGACTGTCCCAGAGGTTTCCAAGCAACAACTGGAGCTGGTAATGATGACTGCAGATGAGAGAACTAGACCAAACATCATAAACACAGATGCCGTGCTCTACATTTGTGGTAAAGATTCTAAATTGAAAATCATTATACTTTCATGTTCGGTGCCAACATCACCTTCACCTATCCTTCCATTCACCTCAGGAGTATTCTGTTTTGCTTTTTAAATCACACATATTATTTATGTGTAGATCACTAAATATTAATAACTTCAAAATGGTCCTAGGGTAGAATTAATCAAATAGACTCATTTTGAGCAGCCAGATGTATTCTACTCTTTGGAATCCAAATCCCACAAAGGGTTTTCTTCCTCAGTTTCTTCAATCCAGTTATTTAAAAACAAAATATGTGTTTAATCAGCATCTTAAATACAAGGCACAGGGAAGTGCCTAACAAAGCAAACATGTAAATGCAATCACTTAGCATCCTGAACCTAATTAGCATAGAGAGAATGAATTCTTTCACCTCTGGTAGTTTAAATTCTGGTTTAATATTCTTTATTATAATTGAGGTAAAAGTACTCTCAAAAGCTTATTCCTTTTGGTTTAAAGGCATGTTTTGTATTTACATTTATGCTTGATCCCCTGGAAGCAAATTCAGGGATGTCAATCTGTCACAGTCCTTAGCAGACAGAAATCACAGTGTCCTCTTTTGCTTGTTAATGGGGTTCACAATTCAATTTTCCCAAGAGAAAGGTTGCACCAAAATTAAACTTGATTTACAAATACTACTATATTTTAATGAAATCTTATGGTGTACTTTTTATAAAGTGAGCAATTTAGTTGAAAAGTATAATTCTAATTTTCCAACAGATTTATCAAGATTAAGGCTTGCGGATTCCTTAAAAAAGAGTATGCATTGTTGGTTGTTGAGAAGGCATCTTATGGATGTCATTTCCCCTTCCTGTCTTTTCTCCCTTCTTTCTGCTTGAAGATGAAAGTATAATGAATCCAGATTTACAGGTCTTAATATGCTTTGTTCTCAATTCTGGATTGGGGCAGCAGTCTCAATAAAGCACAGTTCTGGATTATTACATCCCAGCATACAAAGGTTATAGTTAAAGGAAGTAGATTACAGGGAGGAACAGTAGAGAGAATGACGGAGGGAGGGAGAGAGATGCAGACACCCACACAGACAGAGACCTAAGATATCCCTTCTTGTTTCTACTCTTTTCCTACTTCCTCCCTTTCTTTCTTCATTCCCACTTTCATTTTTTTTCTCACTTTTTTTTTCTTTCTAAAAATTTTCATTTCTTTCAAATTGGGAAATGGAGCACGTATTTGTCAGGAAGCCCCTGACTGGAAATCTTTTGGTCAAAATCATGCCTTGCCTGATGTTAGATTTTATTTTTTATAAAATTTTTTGTTTAGCGATTCCATTTTAAAAATGTGAAAAGCTTTGAGCTCATAGTTTGAATTTGTTAGCTTTTATTTTGACTTATCTTTTTTTAAAAGATTTATTTGTTTGTTTATTAGCTATGTGCATGCATGTGTGTGTTTCTGGGTGGGTATGTGCATGTAAATGCAGGTGTATGTGAAGGCCAGAGGGGAGTTAGATCTCTTAGAACTGTCTCGGATTACAAGTAGGGTTACAGATGGCTGTGATCTGGGAAACAAACTTGGATTTTCTCTAAGACCAGTATGTTCTCTTAACTACTGATATATCTCCCTAGCCTCGTAGCTTTTAATTCTACAGAGATACATCCAGAATTCCTGCTGATACCTCAGCTAATGCAGAGAGATGTCAAACTTAGACATCAGTTACAAAGGGTTAATAAGCAACTAAGAGCATTTGCTACTCTTGTATGACCCACTTTCAGTTCCCAACACCCATATGGCAGATCACAACCATCTTTATTTCTAGTTACAGAGAAGCTAACACCCTATTCTGACCTCTACAGACATGAGGCATACACATGGTAGAAATATAGTCATGTAGGCAAGCATCCATACACACAAAATAAAAAAAAAATCAATCTTTAAATAACTTGATTAGTAAATGGCACTATATAATTATAAGAACTTATTCTTTCAACTTAGAATTCATATAGTATGTTTATAAATGTAAGCAGTTGGGGTTATTTACTTAAGAAAAAATATTTTCTTGATGTACTACATTTGTTCTAAGAATGATGTGAAGAGAAAAAAATAAGTAGGTCAACTAAGAAAATGTTAGATCTTCTAATGAATTGGTTAATCTTTTTTCACAGATCTGGTGACCTTCATATATTTTCTCAGTGCTTCATGGACATATGAGAAATCTGATAGTAAAATGATTTCTATACTTGAAGATATTTGTCAGGATGACAAAAATATGACTAACAATAAAGTTTCCATGTTGTTTTTCTTAGTTTTTAGTTGCAAGCATGTTGTTTGAAAGTGGATAATTACAATATGCAAATTCATCTTGGCCAGGAGGAGTGGAGAGAAGACATCTTCTGGTTCCAATTTTTCTTTTATTAACTGTCATGTGATTTATTGCTCTTGTAGAAACTTAGGGGGGCATTAGTGATAATAACATAGGACATGAAATCAGAAAGAAAACAGGTGGTAGGTCCTGAGGGGAGTTGGGAGGAGTTAGTGGACAGTGGATTACATCAAACTGTGCAAACAAATTTTCAAAAAAAAATAAACATAGTATTTCAAAAAATCATCAACAAATATGGACTCATCTTAGCCATCATTTCCTTTACTGAAAAGCAGCTAATCTAAGTGGCTCTGGAATGGTCTCCTCTATGGCTGTTGTTGGCCAATGCAGAAACCTTAGTGCATGTATTTCAACAGATACTTGGTTGGTTGCTAAATGCACAGACACTTAGTAAAGAAAGAATCATATTTTCCCACATAAAACTTACCCATCTGGCAAAATTATAGTAAGATAGGATAGATGCCCTTTTTAATTTTATGAAATTTATTTTTGCCTTCTTATCTATTTACTCAGATAAAATTAAGAGGGCACAACATGCTTTCAATAAACATGTAGAATGTGCCCATGGAATGAAAACCCTCGACTACTCCATGTTATTTGAAGAGATGAATCTAATCTGTATTCGGACACTAATGTCATCACTAACTAGAGAGATAAAGGTAGTGCCTATGACCTCTCTGCAATTATCTAGTATAGACTGTCAAGTGGCTAAAAGTAATATATATTCCTAAATAGAACCTGTTGAGTCCATATAGTGTTACTTGTGTGTAGTTTTCATTTTTAAGGTGAAACTAACATCTAAAAGCTATGGCTAGCAGCAGCTACCAGCCTCATCTTTAACTTGCTCTTTTTTCAAATTAATCTCTCTTACTAGTATTTAACTATTCTAAAACCACTAAAAGAAAGTATGGACTAGGCTTTTGTTGTTGTTGGGGGAGGGGCACTGCTCTATAAACACTGTGAGGCCTTGTTGTATTCCTATAGCCATGCTTTCCACATGAAAAATGTTCTGTAAAGACCTCTTAAAAGTATTCATGCCAGAAACGAGTTTGATCCTCAAATCTCATCCTTAGTTTTAAAATAAATCAACAAAGTAGAAAAATAACATGGCTTTACAGAGATTAATGTCACCCTCTGATTTTATTAGCAAACCCATTAATTGATACTTACAGGCTTGTCATTGGTGGCACAGCACGGCCCTGGTGCTGATACTGTGGGGTGAGCTCATTTCCACGCATTTGACTAAGACGGGGATGGATTGCATCTTCCCAGATGAGTCCCACAATTACATCTTCCTCACAGCGCTATGAATCATGCACAAGAGCTAACACTGAAAAGCACAGTCATGGCAGCATTTGCCATAAAACATGCTCATCTGAAGCAGTAATTGTTCTGCTATCAGGGCACAGCCCTCCATAAAATTTCTTGAAGAGATTTCTTTTTATATGAAAATGGAACTCTAATTTGTTCAGTAACTACTAAGGGCAAGGCCCACATATCTCCTCCATTTTTCTCTTGGATGACACTACTCAGAGGCTATCATTAGCTACTGTACACGCTTATGATCGCGGCACCCAAGCTTTCAACTGAAGCAGAGTACATTGTTCCTTTTTCCATATACTGACAGATGGAGAATACACATTATTTATATTCTTCACTGCATAACAATAAACACCTTACTCTGTTTGCTATTGGCTTCTATGGCATGCAGAATTGCAACCTGATTACTTTGCTGCTGGATTTTAACTGAAAGCATGCTTTCTTTGCGGCCCAATCCAAGAGATGCCATGTTTCTTTGTAATGGTGCCTATGACAAAACAAGGTCAGAACACCAGTTTAGCAGAGCAATCTAATCATTGTTACATATGCAACATTCTGGTGATATACATCCTGAAGAACAAAACTTGTTACTGCTGTGGGGACGGGCCAGGGCTAGCTGTGGGAAACATGTTTCTGTTACTCAATGGGATACAAACATTCACGTTTGAAACATGTTTTCAATAATGACAGTCCATATCACCTTTGCCCATGTGATCCACATCTCACAGGAGAGAGGGGGAAGGGCTACTTGCTTTCCACTCCAAGGCAGAGCTGGTAGTTGTGTTGTAACTGTTTAAGGATCTGAAGAGCTTGAAAAACCCGATTGAAATGCTGCCAGACTTGCTAACAAAATGCCTATTCCCAGTGCTAGCAAGGATGTCGAGCAGTCGGGATTCTTTATACATCATTGATGGGAATATAACATGAAGCAGCGACTTTGGAAGAATACCTGGTGTTTCTATAAATAGGTAAGTGTAAGTGGGGATATCACATGGTCTATGCACACACGATTGAGACAATTACAACCAAAGAAAAAGTTGTGCACAGATGTTTATAGAAGCATTATATGTAACCACCAAAGATGAAGGGACATTAGTATCTACCAACTAATGAATACTGAAATCAAATGTGGTATATCTGTAAAATAGTGTACTGTCAAGTTCCAAAAGCCACAATGTCCTCCTGCACAAATGACATTTTGTAGGAGAGAGGCATTAAGCAAGTGAAAGCAGTCAGACACCAAAGTCATGCATTGCATTCCACTTTCCATGTATAAAATAATCAGATAGGCAATAGAGACCCATAGCAGATTAGTGCAGGTTAGAAAGTGGAGGAGTGAGCAATGGGGCTGACTATTGTTGAGAAAAAGGTTTTTTATTTCTTTTTTTTTTCCTGTGAGTAAAGCAAGTGTTCTGTGATGAGACAGTGCTGGTGGCTGCGGGTACTTTTAAAGTATCCACAAAATACCTTAAAAGGGGGAAAGTATTTGAGTTATATATAATAAAGCACTGATAGGTTATTATATTTTCACATGCATGAAGAAGCTGACTTGGAATGATATGTTTAGAATCCTATTCACATTAATCATTATTCTGCATTTTTATCAAATAGCCCAGGTTTAAAATACCATTGGTAAAGTGTAAATCGTTTGATGAATTATACCACATCTCACTTCTTTTTATTGTGACCTCAGATTTCCTTTGTTGCATTTGTTTAATGTGGACAATGCAACAATGTTTTTCTTACAGATAATAAACATTGTTTAAAATGGGCAATGCAACAATGTTGTTCTTAGAGATAATGAAAACAATAACTATTCAGTCAGTTTTAAGTCTGTATTTTAAAAAAACTTATCCTTTTGCCTTTAGGGAGATGAATAAAGAGAGGAGGCAGCCTTTAGTTTATAATTCTGATCCCAGTTGACTTCAGGAAATACAGTACTGGATCACAGGCAGAAATAAATGTATTTCAAAGGCTTCAAATTACCATCTTTTTCAAAACCCATTATTACTTTTCCCTGGGATAAAAAATGATCTGTTAACTGGCACCATCCAACCTCTCACCCCACCTCTCTAATTTATCCCTCACTTTTAATATTCAGTAAGGAAAAACCTACTATACAACAGGTTCATAAAAATATAGGCTTTTATAAGAAAAACCCTATACAGTGTTTCTCTCTTCAATACTGGTTTCATAAATCCATAATTTTCACTATGGATTATGCCTTCTCTGCCTTTTCTAGCCCATATTGCATTTCTATATTTACCTTTTATTCTAGGCCAGTTAATGCTTTCATTTTCTCATTTTCCTACACACTCCTACTGTGATCCTTGTGAAGACTGACTGGCAGGTTGATAGCATTCCAGTTATTAGCCCACCCAGTTTTTACAGCTGATTTTATTGTCAGGTAACACTAGAATAGCCTGACAGCAAGAGTCTTGGCATTCTGCATTTTAACCTCAATGAATAAAATAATTCATGTTGCAAAATAGAAATTCAACTCAGAAATAAAGTGAAATTAGTGATAAAGGATAAAGCCAATTACATCTACATAGTCTCAGCCTCTATAAAGTCTATACATTCTTCTTGTTATACCAATTTATTCCTTTCTGAAGACTTGTAAATCATGTTTTTCATTATGCTAATGTAACTTCCTCTGTAACCCTCCCCACGGGCCCCACGTTTTCTTCTTTTTTATGTTAAGGATCAAAATCAGAGCTGCATGCCTGATAGACAAGTGACCTACCACCGAGTTGCTCTCTCATCCCCACTGAACATTTTAGTTGAGTATTTATTTCCCTTGTCTCCTTCATTTAATATTTCCTAAGGGTTATAGCATGACACATTGCTCTTGGTCACTCTTTAGCCAATGTCGGCTGAATTAAATATCATTAGAATTCAATAAAGCCAGTTAAAAAAAATCACACATGCTCTGCATTTTTCTCCCTAAAGGTTAATGCATATAAGTATCAGGCTATTAGAAAGCAAAGAATTAAGTAGGGAGGGAAAGCTAGCCCTAAGGGCCATTTGAGGGGTCATAAAAACACCAAGGTTTTAGAAGCTTCTTAAAATATATACATATATGAAAGAAGTTAACAAACAAAGGTCTTTTGCTTGTATATTATAGTTTCTGGTTTTGATTTTAATATTTTATTTTAATGTGTGTATACGTGTATGTGTGTGTGTTTCTAGCACTCTTTTCTCTTTTTTTTTAATACTGTTTTGTTTGCCTGCTTGCTTTTTTTTTTTTTTGTTCATTTGTTTTTGTTTTTGTGTTTTTGAGACAGATTTTCTCTGTGTAGTTTTGGTACCATTCCGGAATCTCACTCTGTAGACCAGGCTGGCCTCGAACTCACAGAGATCTGCCTGGCTTTGTCTCCAGAGTGCTGGGATTAAAGGCGTGCGCCACCACTGCCCGGCTTGCCTGCTTGTTTTTTAAAGAGAAAGAAAGGGCATGATGTTTGGTTGGTGGGAGGTGGGGAAGGTATGGGAGGAGTTATAGAGAAAACCATGATTAGAATATATTGAATGAAAAAATGTTTTCAATAAACAAGAACTTCAGTTCATTTACGTAGTTTTAAATGTTTAGTTTTTAAAACTGTATATGTCATTGTTTATTTTCTATAGTAATTTTGGATTTGTATATAATATGCCTATTAAAGACAGTGTGACTGACAGTTTTCCCACAGAAATCAATCAAAAATGTATGGTTTTTGGAGATTATCACACATATTATATGTGCTTTACCTATCTGCTCATACTTAAGAAATATGAATAAATCCTTATAACACCTTTGAGATCAATTGATTTTTATGTAATTTTTGAACATTTTTCACTAACTGCCATGGGACATGCAGTGTTTGGGGGTGAATGCATCAAGACCAAATCTGAGAAAACATCTCCATCTGTCACTTTATGAAGGACAGAAGTGTTTCACAGAGGGTGCACTTTTGCCATTTCCTCACTGTTAGTTCAACTATCATTTCTTTGCAAGAGTAAAGGAAACAGATAAGAGACTACTTTTTTTTAAATTTAATTTAATTTTATTTTACAATATAATTTAGTTCTACATATCAGCCACAGATTCCCTTGTTCTCCCCGCTTCTGCCCCATCCCCTTTCCCCCAGCCCACCCCCATTCCCACCTCCTCCAGGGCAAAGCCTCCCCCAGGATTGAGATCAACATGGTAGACTCCATCCAGGCAGGTCCAGTGCCCTCTTCCCAGGCTGAGCCAAGTGTCCCTGCATAAGCCCCAGGTTTCAAACAGCCAACTCATGCAATGAGCACAGGACTCGGTCCCACTGCCTGGATGCCTCCCAAACAGATCAAGCCAATCAATTGTCTCACCCATTCAGAGGGCCTGATCCAGTTGGGGGCCCCTCAGCCATTGGTTCATAGTTCATAGAAATCCACAAAGATACCCCCACAATAGACTGCTGGCAATGGTCAAGAGACAGCTGGAACTGACCTACTCTGGCGATAGGATGGCCAAACACCCTAATAGTCCTGCTAGAAACCCCATCCAATGACTGAGGGAACTGGATGCAGAGATTCAGGGCTAGGCCCCAGGTGGAGCTCCGGGAGTCCAATTAGTGAGAAAGAGGAGGGTTTATATGAGCGAGAATTGTTGAGACCAAGATTGGATAAAGCACAGGGACAGTAGCCAAACGAAGAGACTACTTCTTAAGTATGATGTTTATACAAATTTACAAGAAAAATTTTCATATCCTGGAAACCTAAGCCATAGTTGGTACCTTTATTTACTCCACAGTGGCTTCAACTTCCATAGCACATGTTGCAAATCCATGATCCCGTTACTTCGGCGCCACATCCTTGAGCTAGTACATACCTGTTGTAAACCATATCACAAAATCTGTTTTGAGCTAGATTTTGCCATCACATACATACTACTTGGAATGTCTCCATCTGAAAAGCTAGATGTAAAAATAATTGTTTGCATATATCCACTAAGAACTTCTGTTAAGCCAGACTTCCCTTCTGGTCCAGAGGTGAGTACCCGGGTCCAACCCGGACCCAATCCCTGGACACCAGCCACTCCGGGAAGACCTGCCCAACTTGGCACCAGGTTCTGGCCACCGGACAGCTCCCCTTCTAGCCCCATCGGGAGGGATCCCCTTTTCCAAGCCCCCCGGCAGCCCCTGCAATCTCCGCGCCCTGCCCCCACGCCCATCTGCCCGCGACTCCAGCCACTTCCTGAGACTTAGAGACCGGCCCCCAGCTCCCAGCCTGCTCCGGATTGCCATTCTGGACCAGAGCCCGCCCCGGACTTCCCTTCTGGACCAGAGATTTGGACAAGAGAACTCCCTTTTGGACAAAAGAGAGAGTCTTCCTGAATCTGTCAGCTCTTTCTGAAACAAGTACACTGATAAGACGAAGAAAGAACCACAAGGAGATGGGCAGACGTCAAGGCAGAAGTACATACAGCAAAATGAAGAGCAATACAGCATCACCAGAACCTAGCCCGCCTCCAACATCTAGACCTGAACACCAAAAATTGGAAGAAGCAGAAGAAAGTAGCCTTATGAGTAACTTCATGAAGAAGGTAGAGGCTTGTGTAGAGGAAAAGACAAGGAAATTGGAAGAACGCTATAAACAACTAGAGGAAAGAGCAAACAAATTAGAAGAAAACAATAAAGCCCTCCAAGAAAAAAATAAATTCCTGGAAGAAAACATTAAAGTCCTGGAAGAAAACATTAAAGTCCTGGAAGAAAACAATAAAACACTGAAAGAAAATCATGAAAAAGCAATGAAACAAACAAAGGAAACAGGCCAAGAACTGAAAAAGGAAATTGAAAAAATAAAGAAGACACAAACAGAGGGAATGCTGGAAATAGAAAACCTGAGTAAAAGATCAGGAACTTCGGATGCAAGTATAACCAACAGAATGCAAGAGGTGGAAGAGAGGATTTCTGGCATTGAAGATACAGTAGAAGAAATAGTTTCATCAGTCGAAGGAAACACTAAAGCCAATAAAGTCATGAACCAAAATGTCCAAGAAATCTGGGACACCATGAAAAGACCAAACCTACGAATTATAGGGATAGAAGAAGGTGAAGAATACCAACTCAAAGGCACAGAAAATATATTCAACAAAATTATAGAAGAAAACTTTCCCAACTTAAAGAAAGAAATGCCTATGAAGATACAAGAAGCCTATAGAACACCAAACAGACTAGACCCCCAAAAAAAGTCCCCTCGACACATAATAATTAAACAACTAAATGTACAGAATAAAGAAAGAATATTAAGAGCAGCCAAGGAAAAAGGCCAAGTGACCTATAAAGGTAAACCCATCAGAATAACACCCGATTTCTCAATGGAGACTTTGAAAGCCAGAAGGACCTGGACAGATGTAATGCAGACACTAAGAAACCATGGATGTCAGCCCAGACTAATATACCCAGCAAAACTTTCAATCATCATAGACGGAAGGAACAAGACATTCGAAGACAAAGCCAGATTTAAACAATACCTATCCACAAACCCAGCCCTACAGAAAGCACTAGAAGGAAAATTCCAACCTAAGGAAGTCAGATACACACTTGAAAACACAGGCAATAGATAAAGCCACAACAGTAAACCCCAAAGAAGGGAAGTACACACACACTACCACCAAAAATGACAGGGATGAACAATCACTGGTCGTTAATATCCCTTAATATCAACGGACTTAATTCACCTATAAAAAGACATAGACTTACAGAATGGATACGAAAGCAGAACCCAACTTTCTGCTGCATACAAGAAACACATCTCAAATTCAAAGACAGACACTACCTAAGAATAAAAGGCTGGGAAAAGACTTTCCAATCAAATGGTCTTAAGAAACAAGCAGGGGTAGCCATACTGATATCCAACAAAATAGACTTCAAACTAAAATCAATCAAAAGAGATAAAGAAGGACATTACATATTCATCACAGGAAAGATCCACCAAGATGAAGTTTCAATTCTGAACATTTATGCCCCAAACACAAGGGCACCCACATATGTAAAAGAAACATTACTAAAACTTAAACCACATATAAAACCCCACACATTAATAGTGGGAGATCTCAACACCCCACTTTCACCACTGGACAGATCTCCCAAATCGAAACTTAACAGAGAAATAAAGGACTTAACTGATATCATGACCCAATTGGACCTAATTGATATCTACAGAACATTCCATCCTAACAAGAAAGAATATACATTCTTCTCAGCACCCCATGGAACTTTCTCTAAAATTGACCACATACTTGGCCACAAAGCATATCTCAACAGATACAAAACAATTAGAATAACCGCCTGTGTTCTATCAGACCACCATGGGTTAAAGTTAGATCTCAACAACAACAAAAACTACAGAAAACCTACTTTCTCATGGAAACTGAATAATGCTCAACTAAATCACCAATGGGTTAAGGAAGAAATAAAGAAAGAAATTAAAGACTTCCTAGAGATCAATGAAAATGAAGACACCACATACCCAAACTTATGGGACACAATGAAAGCAGTGCTAAGAGGGAAATTCATAGCACTAAATGCACACATAAAGAAGTTGGAGAAATCTCACACTAGTGACTTAACAGCACACCTGAAAGCTCTAGAACAAGAAGAAGCAAAGTCTCCCAGGAAGAATAGACGCCAGGAAATTATCAAAGTGAGAGGGGAAATTAATAAATTAGAAACTAAGAGAATAATACAAAAAATTAATGAAACAAAGAGTTGGTTCTTTGAGAAAATCAACAAGATAGACAAGCCCTTATCCAAACTAACCAAAAGACAGAGAGAGAGAACCCAAATCAACAAAATCAGAAATGAAAAGGGGGACATAACAACAGACATTGAGGAAATCCAGAGAATTATAAGGTCATATTTCAAAAACCTCTACTCCACAAAACTGGAAAACCTAAAAGAAATGGACATTTTTCTGGATAAGTACCACATACCTAAGTTAAATCAAGACCAGATAAACTATTTAAATAGCCCAATAACCCCTAAGGAAATAGAAACAGTCATTAAAAGTCTCCCAACCAAAAAAAGCCCAGGACCAGATGGTTTCAGCGCAGAATTCTACCAGATCTTCAAAGAAGAGTTAATACCAATACTCTCTAAATTGTTCCACATAATAGAAACAGAAGGAACATTACCAAACTCCTTTTATGAGGCTACAATTACCCTGATTCCTAAACCAAACAAGGATACAACAAAGAAAGAGAACTACAGACCGATCTCCCTCATGAACATTGATGCAAAAATACTCAATAAAATATTGGCAAACAGACTCCAAGAACACATCAGAACAATTATCCACCATGATCAAGTAGGCTTCATCCCAGGGATGCAAGGGTGGTTCAACATACGAAAGTCCATCAACGTAATACACCATATAAACAAACTCAAAGAAAAAAACCACATGATCATCTCACTAGATGCAGAAAAGGCATTTGACAAAATCCAGCACCCCTTCATGATAAAAGTCTTGGAGCGATCAGGAATACGGGGAACATACCTAAACATAATAAAGGCAATATATAGCAAACCAACAGCCAACATCAAATTAAATGGAGAGAAACTCAAAGCAATTCCACTAAAATCAGGAACGAGGCAAGGCTGTCCACTCTCCCCATACTTATTCAATATAGTACTTGAAGTTCTAGCCAGAGCAATAAGACAACATAAGGAGATTAAGGGGATACAAATTGGAAAGGAAGAAGTCAAGCTTTCCCTATTTGCAGATGACATGATAGTATACTTGAGTGACCCCAAAGATTCCACCCAGGAATTGATAAAGCTTATAAACACCTTCAGCAACATAGCAGGATACAAGATCAACTCAAAAAAATCAGTAGCCTTCCTATATACAATGGACAAAGAAGATGAGAAGGCAATTAGAGATACATCACCCTTTACAATAGCCAAAAATGACATAAAATACCTTGGGGTAACACTAACCAAGCAAGTGAAGGACCTATATGACAAGAACTTTAAATCCCTGAAAAAAGAAATTGAAGAAGATGTCAGAAAATGGAAAGATCTCCCATGCTCATGGATAGGCAGGGTTAACATAGTAAAAATGGCAATCTTACCAAAAGCAATATACAGATTCAATGCAATCCCCATCAAAATACCAACACAATTCTTCACAGACCTGGAAAGAATAATACTCAACTTCATATGGAAAAACAAAAAACCCAGAATAGCTAAAAGAAACCTGTACAATAAAACAACTTCTGGAGGCATCACAATCCCTAACTTCAAGCTCTACTATAGAGCTACAGTAATAAAAACAGCTTGGTATTGGCATAAAAACCGACATGTGGACCAATGGAATCGAATTGAAGACCCTGACATTAACCCACACACCTATGGACATATAATTTTTGACAAAGAAGCCAAAAGTGTACAATGGAAAAAAGAAAGCATCTTCAACAAATGGTGCTGGCATAACTGGATATCAACGTGTAGAAGGCTGCAAATAGATCCAGATCTGTCACCGTGCACAAAACTTAAGTCCAAGTGGATCAAAGACCTCAACATAAATCCAGCCACTCTAAACCTGCTAGAAGAGAAAGTAGGAAGTAATCTTGAACGCATTGGCATAGGAGATCACTTCCTAAATATAACACCAGTAGCGCAGACACTGAGACAAACAATCAATCAATGGGACCTCCTGAAACTGAGAAGCTTTTGTAGAGCAAAGGATACGGTCAACAAGGCAAAGCGACAGCCTACTGAATGGGAAAAGATCTTCACCAACCCCACAGGTGACAGAGGACTGATATCCAGAATATATAAGGAACTCAAGAAATTAGACATCAAAACGACCAACAGTCCAATTGAGAAATGGGCTTTAGAATTAAACAGAGAATTCTCAACAGAGGAAACCCAAATGGCTGAAAGACATTTAAGGAACTGCTCAACATCCCTAATCATCAGGGAAATGCAAATCAAAACAACTCTGAGATACCACCTTACGCCTGTCAGAATGGCTAAGATCAAAAACACTGAAGACACTTTATGCTGGAGAGGTTGTGGAGCTAGAGGAACTCTCCTCCACTGCTGGTGGGAATGCAAGCTTGTACAACCACTTTGGAAATCAATATGGCGCTTTCTTAGAAAATTGGGAATCAATCTCCCCCAAGATCCAGCTATACCACTTTTGGGCATATACCCAAGAAATGCTCAATCATACCACAAGAGCACTTGCTCAGCTATGTTCATATCAGCATTGTTTGTAATAGCCAAAACCTGGAAACAACCTAGATACCCTTCAACTGAAGAATGGATAAAGAAATTGTGGCACATATACACAATGGAATACTACTCAGCAGAGAAAAACAATGACATCATACGGTTTGCAGACAAATGGATGGATCTAGAAAAAATCATCCTGAGTGAGGTGACCCAGACTCAGAAAGACAAATATGGTATGTACCCACTCATAGGAAGATACTAGATGTGGAACAAGGATGACTGAACTGCTACTCACATCACCAGTGAGGCTACCTGGAAAATGGGACCCCAAAAAAGACATGGAGAAATGGATGAGATCTACATGAACAGCCTGGTCATGAGTGGGAACAATGAAGAGCGACGGTCGAGGGAAAGAGAGTGGGAGATCCTAGCTGGATCAAGAAAAGAGAGGGAGAACAACGAATAGGAGACCATGGTAAATGAAGACCACATGAGAAGGGGAGGAAGCAGAGAGCTAGGGAGGCCCACGGAGATCCACAAAGATACCTCCAGAAAAGACTGCTGGCAATGGACGAGAGACGGCAGGAACTGACCTACCCCGGTGATGGGATGGCCAGACACCCTGTTAGTTGTGCCATAAACCCCATCCAAGGAAGGTCTGAGGAATCTGGATGCAGACATCCATGGCTGGGCCCCTGGTGGAGCACTGGGAGTCTAATTAGTGAGAAAGAAGAGGGTTTATATGAGCGAGAATTGTTGAAGCCAGGGTTGGATAAAGCACAGGGACAAATAGCCAAACGAATGGAAGCACAGGATCTATGAACCAAAGGCTGAGGGGCCCCCAACTGCATCAGGCCCCCTGAACGGGTGAGACAGTCATTTGGCTTGATCTGTTTGGGAGGCAGCCGTGTGTTGGTGCCGGGTCCTGGGCTTGTTGCATGAGTTGGCTGTTTGAATCCTGGGACATATGCAGGGACACTTGGCTCGGTCTGGGAGGGGGACTGGTCCTGGCTGGACTGAGTCTACCAGGTCGATCCCGGTCCTCAGGGGAGACCTTGATCTGGAGGAGGTGGGAATGGGGGTGGGATGGGGGGAGGGGGAGGGGGGCGAGAGTAGGAGAACAGGGGAATCTGTGGCTATTATGTTGAACTAAATGATGTTGTAAAATAAATTTACTTAAAATAAAAAAAAAAAAAAAAAAAAAAAAAAAAAAAAAAAAGAACTTCTGTTAAAATATAGAAAATTACGATTCTAATTTCCTCATAATTTCAGGGTTTAAATCAATGGTTCTCAACCTTCCTAATGCTGTGTCCCTTTAAAATAGTTCTTCATTTTGTGGTGAACTCCAACCATAAAATTATTTTCATTGCTACTTCATAACTAATTTTCTACTGTTAGGAATCATCATGTAAATATCTGTGTTTTCCAATAGTCTTAGATGACTCTGGTGAAAGGGTCTTTTGACCCCCAGAGGAATCATGACCCACTGTTAGAGAACCACTGGTTTAAATGGTTGCATGGGTTAAGAACACCCTCAAAGAAATTATGGGTAATTTAGTGATGGTAAAATTACAAAATAATTTTAATATATATCTCACAAGCATAAGTCATTGTTGAGTAATTTGTTGTAAATAAAAACATTTTAAAATATGGATGTATATTCATTTTTACTTCAAAGCCTTTTAAAACTGAAAATTAGATGTTATTTTATTTAAATATTATGATATAGTTATTTATGTATGATAGTTTTTGGTGCTATATGGAAGGAAAGTGAATTACAATTATATATTCTTTTGATAAATGCATCTTAATTTCAAACATGAACAAAAATGTTCATTATATAAAATATTCTATGATCATTTAGCACAAACTATATGAATTGAGGTAGATGGAAAGGTGATTCAAATTTTATCTTTTGTTTAAAAAATTACACCTAGACAATGGTGTTTTAGTGTGTTGTTACTTGAAAGGAGGGTTTTGATTTACTTAGAAATAAATGGACTGGATCCTATTTGTTTGGTTCTAGAAGGTGTGAATTTCCTTTGTTAGTGAATTGATCATGCTCATATTCAGGATTAAAGTTCATTCAGTAAAACAAGGGGCTTCTTTCCCACTTCATGGACAGAATTTCTGAGTTGAGAAGTATTTTGTTTTTAATTTTATTCTCTAGCATTTTAACTCATTAAGATATGCTTGTGTGTTATTCAGTAACAATAAACATAAGTCAGCTAATTGTACTTCACAAGCTGCACTGCATTTTAAATAGAATTAGAAAGTTTTGCTTCTGTTAACTTCATTCTAAATAATCAGGGCTCTTCCATAATTTGGTATGTTAGAGACGTTAGCACTTCCCTCCTTACTGGGGTTCTTAAGGCACACTCTTGGTAAGACCACTAAACAGCTGGTCAAACACTTGTTTTGCTACCCGCTCCTATGGTTGAATAAAGCAAGTAACTGCTTCAGTATTATCATGTGCTGGGCTATAGAGGGCGGGGGCTGACAGGTGAATGTAGGATATGGCAAGAGGTCTGAGGCGTCTGCCTTTGGAACAGGCCTAAATCCAATACAGATGTCCCCTCCCTCATACTTTGTACAACAGTGTTTATGTAATCGATCCCTCTACATTTATTTGCTTCTATATCCAAAATCTGAAACCTGGGAATGCACATAGGGTTGCTTAGTAGATAGCAAGTAAAGATGCAGATAGCAATGCTCTATTTTAAGATTAACATGTATAAAACTCCCCATTTACAAATGAAGACAGAGGTACCAATTCTACATTTGAAAAGGGTGGGGACATTTTTTTTTTTACTTAATTCTATGGCTTCCATACATGTCATTCTTCAATGAGATTTGGTCCATGTTATTCACCTATAGCTTTTTCCTAGTGACCCAAACCTAAAATTCATGGCCCATTTCAAAATCCGGCTGCCATTTATTCATATCCCTCTATGTTTGTGTCATAATATTTTACATGTCTTCTTATTTCCCTCTCACACTGTTAGCAATTTGAAGATACATTTTTTTTATTTACACTTTGAACTTATGTTAAGTTGAAGAGAAGACAAGAATTATTTGCTGTATAAATTTGAGGAGTTAAGCCAATATATATTATTAGAAATTTAAATTAGAAAAAGTGCAATAATTTAAGACAAATGATGGACAGCACAATCTTCCTATAGCACACAGGAATAAGGACATCTAAAGATGTCCTATTGACAGGTTTTGTTAACCATGATGCCATTGTTGGTGAAGCCAGTCTCATAGCTTTCTTCCAGAAAGACTGAAGTAACTTGTCTAGTGAAAGATATCATCATAAATATTGATGACCTCTTAGAAATCAACCAGTTAGCATTACAAAAACGGATGATTTACATTTTATCCTAATGCTTCTTGAACAAGTTTCCTATAAATAGACTCTTAGCTTCTTAGTTTTCTTCAAATCTGATATAACATCACCAGTTCCCTCATTAATTAATGTGTTAAATTGAATCTTTTACATAGATTTGTGAAAAATTTGCCTAAGAAAAATGATTTGCCTATTTACAATTATAGTTTAACACTGATATTTTATTTATTAAAATAATTTCTGTTTTTAAGCAGTGAAATTCATTCTAATTTGAATGATGTTATTTATAAAAAAAATACAAGGTATGCAAATAAGATTCTTTTACTAATTGGAAATCTCTTTAATGAATGCTAAATAATGAATACTTTCACATTTTCTTCATATTATTAACAATAATTTGTTTTAACATTAGCCTCCTGAATAGAGAATGCATCTGTCCTTAAAACTGACTTTAGATTTCAATAGCCTGATGAGTAATATCCCTCAGGGAATTTTTTTAAGCTAAATCTTTCCCAAAGATACAGAAGGAGCTTTCAGTGAGATTCATAAAACATTATTAATGTGTATCACAGACTATGATGAAGCCTCTACAAAATTTTATAGTGGATAAAGATCTCTTTAAGATCTCCCTTGTGCTTTGAGGTTTATTAGAAATAATCTTAACCTTATGGCAGAAATGGACCAGCATGCTGTGCAGCGGATGCTGCAAGGTATCATGGCTTATTGTACATGATGGAGGTGCCAGTTTGTATTATTTAGATTAAGTCACCAGCATCTCAGCCAGCTAGAGATGTCTTCAGTTAGAGAACACAGCAACATTATATGACTAAGACCAGCACCCACAAGTACTTTCTAAAGTCTATGTTTCAGTGTGTGGTTGACTAGGCTTAACTGCCCCGAGATTTGTGTCTAATCCCAGTTCCAAACTCTCTAACTCCCCATCCCTAGATGGTCTGTTTGATCCTGAATCTCTGATAGAGTAGTGTGGAGATCTGATTCTATTTAATAGGTCCACTGGGAACATGAATAAGAAAATAAACAGAAATATCTTAAGCCTAGGAATCTTAGGCCAATTGTTCAGTGTATTACAACTAACATTTTAAATTTAGTTAACAAATAATATGTTTTCATGTGGAGTGTTTATACATACTTCAGTTTGGTGGATCCCTGCTCACTGAGTCTCCCCTCATCCCCTGTCCCACTTCTCTGTTATACCTTTTAATCTCCAATATGCCTACTCCAGTTTGTTTTTTCATCTACTACCCCTTCTGTTAAAGTTTGTTTTAATTTTTTTTCCAGTCATGTGGGCACCTTTCTGGTTTCCTGGTTTTTACTCATATTTTATCAACTTGGATGCACATGCCTAACAATTAGAAGCTTGGATCCACACATCAGAACATATGGTGTTCATCTTTTCCATTTTATTTTCCTGTAGATTTCATTTTTGTTTCTAGCTGAATAGAATTTCACTGGTAACATTTTAACAGGTCCTATTTGCACTTTCTTTTGGACCAGCTACTGTTAATCTTAATTAAATGAAATATGAGAATTGATGAAAAATATGGTCAATTATATTACAACACAGAGAAAGAGCACTTATGATTATCATCAGTAAATGATTGGTAGAATAAAAAATTAGTTTACTTAAGGTTGAAAGCTGCAGTTTGTATTTATGATTTATTATATCATGTGATGCTGAGTAAGTATGTGAGAGTATTTAAAATAATTTATCTAAACCACTCTTAATAATGGGCCTTACACACCTCTTTTTTTGATAGGCTCATCATAAAATTTTAACAAGTACCCACCAAGTTCTATTGAATAGCTCCATGCCTATGGCCACACAGATGACCCTGGTTAAACTCAGTGGGTCACAAAATGAAACCAAAAGATATGAGCATTGGAAAAGGACTTGTAGGAAGACAGTCAGGCTCATAGGGATGGGAGAGAGATAAGAAAGGGTTGAGGGAGAATTATCAGAATACCTTAAATACATATACGAATTGTCAAAGAACACACTAACAGAAAAATTATTCAAGACGCAGTCTTGTTCCCTCGTAAAAATGAATTATTCCAATTTAAGGCTCTAGGTTGATTTCTGATGGTCAGCTACCTAGTAGGAAGCTTGGGTCAATTTACCTGGATCAACTGTTTAGGTGAGACTGAGGTTGGCGTGGGGCTGACAACCAACAAGATCATAAAATCCTTTCTTTGGAAATAATACTGTCTCCAAAATAACCACTATGAGGATTGTGCCATATTCACCAGACTTGCTCATCAGAAGCTTGTAAATCACTTTCTAAGGAGTTGCAATCCTTCCTGAAGGGCATACCCATTCTCCACCATAGCATGCAGTCTCCACCACAGCAGGACCTCAGGGTGTCCCCACATCCAGTCCTCTGCAGAAGCATTCTAGGAGGTCACTCATCACCCATTTACTCTGTTCTTTGTCTCTTTTCCTTTGTGACAATATTGTGGTTAACCAATCATAATAATTATATGTATCTTTTTTTGTCTAAAATTCTGTGCTGCTACAATGAAAAAAACAAACATATAACAACAATGAAAGTCAAACAAAGCCAACTAACAACAACAGTAACAACAAAACAATCTACTTTCTACAGTGTCAACACTTGAGCAGGAATTTTGATGCCATAAGGTGGGATACTGTATAAACCAAAATTTCATGTTGATCAATTGATAGTGAAAAATCTCCTAAGATGACAGGATTTTAAAATAGGGCTTTAAAAAACAATAAGGTTCAATGAGGTCATACAGGCAGGTTGAATTTAATAAGAATGATATCATCATAAGCAGGGAAGATTAGGATCCAGACAAAATAATGAAAAGAGATAATGTATGCCCCAGAAAGAACCACTGGGAACCTAAGAAGTGAGGCCTAAGATCTTCATCTTTGCATTGTTTACAACCATCAGTCTGTAGTTTGTAGTAATTGTCACCCTACGCAAACTAATATAATTGTGATGAAAAAAGAATGTGTCCCTTGTTCCATATATGCAATTGTACCAATGAAATATGATGTAATCTGTTTTTTTTCACACACAGGATAAGAATATTAATACAGAACTTATAGAATAGCTGTAATTACCACTGAGTGGTGAAAAGGTCCATTTCATCTATTGATCAAGGAAATGTAAAACAGGATGACACTGACTTTATCACCAATTAAAAAATTTTTCTCCTTTATATATGTACACACACACATACATATAAAATTATGGTAGTAGGGAGTGATAATGCTTCTTCCATGGGGCATATTCTAGCCAACAAAAGCCAAGTTCCAAGCATGGAAAACACTCTTGGAGCTGTTGGTCTGGGCAGTCCAAGAGACTCCCAAAACAACATAAGCTTTTGCAGTTGTTCTTTGTTGCTTCCCAGTATTTGAAGGTAAATCATAACTTCCAAAGACACCACACATTTCAGTCACAGAACTTGGCAAAACTGACCTGGAACTAACTTAGGTGCCTTCTCTCTGAGGACGAGCTCTTATAGTATTGGAAAATGCTATGCAAGTTTCCAAGGAAGAAAAAGCCACCACCAGTCTTACCAAGCTGTGACATTTATTAACCACAACAGTGACCAGCGTAGCAAGGTAGTTCCCGAAGGTGAAATAGTGGCACTTATATCTTGGCAATAACCAATAGGTGCCTAATTTGACTTAACATCCATGCCATAGGAGGAAATTCATGCCTAGTACTGTAAACCTAACAAACTACTCAAGACTGCTAAGAATATGAAGCCCAAAGGAGAATCTGCTACTGCCACTTTCCTAAAGCAGTATAGTTCCCAATTCCAATCCTCTACTCATCTCTGTGTATACAGAGAAGTATAGCTTTTACTCCCCATCAAAGAAATCTCCTTGTGCAGCAGATAGAGACTATTACAGGAAGCCACAATTGTTCAGACTGTAGAGATCATCTGACTATGAGGTACCTTTACTGGCTAGTTTTATATCAACTTTATACAAATTAGAGTCATCAGAGAGGAGTATGCCTTGATTGAGAAAATGCCTCCAAAAGATCCAGCTGTAGGTATTTTCTTAATTAGTGATTAATGGGGGAGGGCCCAAGCTATTATGGGTGATTCTATCCCTGGGCTGGTGGTCCCGAGTTCTATAAGAAAGCAGGCCATGGGGAGCACACCAGTAAGAAGCACTCCTCTGTGGCTTCTGCATCAGCTCCTGTCTCAGGGTTCCTGTCCTGACTTACTTTCATGATGAACTGTGATGTGTGTAAATAACACTTTCCCTCCCCAGGACCAAACTGAGACAGTATCCAACCCCCAGTTGATACATCGATAATGCAAACCCCTACACCAAAGGTTCAGGGAACATTGAAGATTGTAAGAGCCAGAAGACCAGAATGTCTGCTGTGAGACAGTATCTTCTATATGTGACAGGGAAGCTACAACCCATGAAAACGCAGCAGATGATGGCCTGAACAGGACCTGAACAATGACAACATAATTTGACATGCCAACATGGATGGAGAAATCTCACGAGGTTCCCCCGCCCCCCGCCATGAAAAGCTACTGGCAATTAATGACAGTTGAAAATGCAAAATTAGTATTCCCCAGAGATAATCTCCAAAACTGGTTATCCAATAGCAAATACCAAGTGATCAACCTTAAAAATTTATGTATAAGAGCAACATAAAATGGCCTCAGATATATATATATATATATATATATATATACATATATATATATATACATACATATATACATATATGTATAACAATACATAGATATAAAACAATAATAATTAAAGAAAAACAGAAGACAACCCAAAGAATTGCTGGAGTTGTAAGACCATGGATGTACTGTAGCAGGGAGCAACAGAAAAGTCATTATAAAGAGTATGATGTGGATGCATTTTTCATGGAGTCTCCTAGTGTGCAGTCTATAAAGCATACATGGCAGTATCAAGAGTAGCACTGGTCCAGCTTCTATATATGCTATATTGGTTTAACATTTTATACATAACATTTTTAGAATTAAATTTCTTTTCTGAAAAAATCTTTTGGTTTTTGCTAATATTTTTTGAAGGATAATTATCATGTAGTGAGAATAGAATTTCTGGAAACAAATTATTCAATTCAAATCATAATTCTGCTTGTCACTAGCTAGGCCATCCTTGATAAAGCAGTAGTAATAATAACCATTTCATGGGAAATATATATGTGTGTGTAACAACCATTTCATACAGATCACACCTTAGTACACTTGATTTCATTTCATACCGTCAATTTTATTATCAAGCAAGTATTTGTTCTTGCTTGTTTTTCCTAAAGACTGGAAAGTATACTTCAACAACACAGATATAATTGAGAGGCCTTAGAACACTCAATGTCCTGATAGCAGAAACCCATAGAAAAAGGTCTAAGCTTCTTTTCACTCTGTAAGAAAATTTTGAGTGTCTTCCACTTGGTGTTTTAGAGTCTTCAGTAAGAAACAAGTTCTTCCCACACTAGCACCCAGGTCACCTATCACAATACTATCTTTTCCTTTCTCACTTTTAGCTCATGCTTGATTTTGTTCCTTGGAATTTCTTCTTAAATAAACTGCTGGCACTGAAACCCTTGCTTCAAGTTCTGCTTTTGCAGAATAAAAAGGCATGCAAGAACATTATATTCAGCTTGAATTATGCCTGGGTGCCTTGTCCAACTACTAATCTCACTGTCTTTTCTTTTCTGCTATTGTGTGCAGCTTTTGCACAGATTGTTTTGGCTGCTTGTAGAATGTCATTTAGGACTTCAGCTGTGCCCCCCATACCATATATATATGATATGGGGTTGCATTATTGATGTATCAACTGGGGGTTGGGTACTGTCTTAGTTTGGGTTATTAGTGCTGTGATATATATGTGAGACACACATGTATATATGACATATATATGTATATATGTACCCAGTGCCAGCTCTCAGATCCTTGTCATGTGTATTCAATTTTCATTGTCTTAGGCTATTTTATTGCATTTGTAGTCAAAGCAAAGCTTCCTTTGTTTTCCCCTACTGGCAATGGTCATTCTTTTTTTCCCCATATTTTTTGAGAGAAGATGGCTGAATCTGAAAGAAAATCCTATAAATTCTATATAAATTAGCTTAATATTTTGTTATTTAATTTACCTGAAAACAAACAAACATTTTGTATATATTCTATTTTTTTTTTAAAAAAAAAGATAGACAGGAAGTGTTTCTTTTCTTAGTTATTTAGGGAGTTTCTTTTGTTTCTTAGCTCTGGTAAGAAGAGAAAGGATTTAGAAGGTAGCTTTAGAAGGTTTCTTCTTCCCAGTTTACTGAGTTAGTACCCTGCTTTTTAAAACCATCATATTTCATCCTGTTTTTCTACAGGCATCCAAGTGTATTTTTCTGCTCAGAATCCACAGCAGTGACTTTTATGATTCTCAAGCCCTCACAGAGGTCAGGCTCATTCATGGAAGTGTTGGCTATGGAAGAGAGTCAGCAGGATAATTTAGTAGTTGTTTCAATCCTTCTACTTTGACACATAGTAATGACAGACTATCTTAAGAAAAAGCAGTTTATCTGGCCAGATCATGAGAACAGCTATAACAGACAAGAACCTATCCTTCCTCAATACTATGCTGATGAGCTCTGCATGGACAAAGAATACATCTAAAACTGTAGTATTGCTTCAGGCCATACTTAGCCTCAATCACAGTAATTCCAGTAATGATAATAGAGTCGAGGAGCGGTTAATCAAGTAGGCACCTTTCTAGAAGTTCATTTTTTTTCCTCTGTAAGACTCAAGGATTTCAGTAATTATGTGAATTACATATTTCAAAAACAAATGAAGAAATTTTACCTTTTAAAAAAATTCAACATAAAAATTCAAAGACTAATTAAACATTTCTCTGAAACTTTCAAGACTTTATTATGTATCATTTGAGGTATGTCACCCCCTTACCTATCACTACTGTTTTAAAAGTGGCTTCAAATGAACCTAGGTGACTTTAGTAAAGTTTAAAAAAAAGTTAAAATTTATCTTCCTCACTTTTAAGGAAAGGCTATGTTAGTAACACACTAATCTTGTTGCCACAGTAAATGCTGGCAGCTTATGTATGCACACAGAGATTCCCTTTGTAGCTTCTGAGATTGAACGAATTGTATGATCTCATGAACTTTATGCATAGAAATGCCAGTGAGAATGGAAATCTCCAGTGATAACTTCTTACAACATGATGAGGATTTTTTAGATAAGCAGTACCCTTCTGGGTATATGAGATACCTACTCAATAGTTGATAGGACTCTAATCAATGGTATCTTGCTGAATGTACTACTTAAAATTTATTTTACAATCATATGCCATCTTACGCAACACTGTCATAAGGTAACATTTCATGTTAGATTATGTTTTCATAACATTTCAGAAGTGCTGTAGGCAGAGTAACAGGGATTCATTGGAACAATGAATTATGAGGGACTTGTCATCATGACATAAATTTGTATTTTTCACATTGTTACAAAGTTAGACATATTTTGTTGAATTTTCTACCCCTATTCAATCAAATGAGATTTTCAAAGTGTGCATTCCTACTTTACATTTCATATCTCCTTTCCCTTTTCTTGAAACAGAGTTTTGTCACACAGCTAAGGTTTGCCTCATACAATCCTCCTCTGTTAGCATCCCAGTGGTGAAGATTACAGGTGTTCACTACCACACCCAACCCCTCTACCTCTCACAGGACGGTATCTGTGCTTTGATGACGCCAAGAATCTCTTACGTAATTTTGAAATAAAACAACGTCACTAAACATTCTTAATCCTTTATGACCCAATAGATCCTGAATATCATTGTTCCTCGATGTTATTGTCAATAGAGCAGTCAGAAACCGGCATATTGTAGGGTCCTTACATTTGAATATGGTAGAATCAATACATCTTCTTTAAGAAGGAATATTCTATGTCATTATTTTTGACAATATCACATAATATATTCTGATTACTCCTTCTACATTTTATCTCATTTCTTTTCTTATCAACTCAACTCCTCACCCCCTTTCACTCCCTATTAGCCCATTTCCAAGACTAATGACTTTGGGGGAGGGTGTTTTTTATTTTAACCAGAGACATAGATGTGATCAGTAGATTGGACCTATCCATTGGAATCTGGTAGCATTATCAATGGACACACAACTGAAGACCATGTTTTCCCTCTCCCTGAGTCTATCAGCAGTAAATAGTTCAGTAGTGAGACGTAGCAGGAGATAGCATTTCAGGATCCCTCTCTGTATCTTCCAGCCTATGTTCTCTCAAATGAAACCATTTCAAATTTTATGGAAAGGTAATATGGAACACTATTTGATCTATTGATCTATTGTTTGGCAAACAATAACTTCTTAATTTACTGTAACACCATGAAAATTGAAATTTTGCTGAGTTTTTATTGGAGCACATAGAGAAATTAAATTTTCTACTATTTTTTGCTACAGTGAAATCAGCCCACATCAAGTTTTGAGTTTAAATTTTAATACTAAAATGTATTATTTCTGAATTTTTCACTGTAGACTTTTTACATAATAGCTAGTTTCTATACAAGGGCCATATACTGGCCATATTCTCTATGAAACAATGTAAGAAATTCAAGCCATCTGCCTAAGCTCTAACTCAGTGTGTGTGTGTGTGTGTGTGTGTGTGTGTGTGTGTGTGTGCGTGTGTGTGTGTGTGTGTGTGTGTGTGTGTGTATACACAATATTGAAATTTATGGATTGATAAAGTTAAGACTATTTTCAGCTGCAGATGATTGGAAAAGCATGAAAAAACCACATGCAAGTTATTTAGAGTACTATGGGTAAGAAATATATGTACATATACATAAACAATATGTATACACACCTGGGTGAACAGACATGAAATAAAGGATATAGTGATGAACCTAATCTGATTAAAAAGTGTGATAACAGAGATGTTAACAGCACCAAGTAGCTGAAGTATCTACTCCCTGTGATGCCTAGGGGAAAGACTTACTATTAAAAGAATGACAAAAGTATTTCTTAAAAAGAAAAAAATCAGCACAAAAGGTTTCTAAGTAAGTATATTTCAAGAAGAAAGGAAAAGGAGAAACATAGTTGACTGTGGAAAAATATCATAGACTATTCAATATATACATATATATGTATATGTATATATATACATACATATATATAGAGTCAGGAATAAACTGAAAAACATAAAAAACCTAATTTGAAACAGACATTACAGTCAAAGCAATCTGAGCTCTTTGTGTTACTCAGAGGAAGGTTTAAAATATTGTTAAACTGTGTATATGTAAAGGTAGAGCAGCACATTGTAATAGCCCATATACTCTTCTGTAGCAGAAATCTTAGAATGTCTTATTAATAAAATCAAACCTGAGGCCAGTTATTGGGGTGAATGCTGGAAGATCAGAGAAGCAGAACAAGCCACAGCTACCTCACTTCGCCAGTTCCTCAGCTGATTCTGTTTCCTCAGACTGGAAGCCTCTGAGTCTTCATCCGAATGGCTCTCAGCTGAACTGCTGCTCAAAAGCCTAAAAGCTTAACCAGCTAAATGCTTCTAGTTTCTGTTCTTCACGCATTATATAACTCTCTGCTATCTGCCATCACTCCCTGGGATTAAAGGCTCACTTTCTGGGATTAAAGGCATGTTTAATCTTGCTGTTTCCAATGTGGCCTTGAACTCACAGAGATCCAGAGGGATTTCTGCCTCTGGAATGCTGGGATTAAAGGTGTGAGTGCCACCATTTTCTAGCCTCTGTATCTAGTGGCTGTCCTGTTCTCTGACCCCTGATAAGTTTATTAGGGTGCACAATATTTTGGGGAATACAATACCACCACACTCTTCAAGTTATTTCATTTATCAAAACTTTCAATTAGTGCTTTTGTGATCATGTTAATATATAGAATTTGTTTAAGTTACTATATAATAAAACAAACATTTGGAATTATTAGGTTAATCATTTAAAACACTTATCAGTTATAAAGTATTAGAGTATAAGATATATAAGCCTGAGATGTACAGACAGAAATAAATAAAACACTATTAAAGGTAATTAAAATGAACTAAGTATATAGGGTATGCATTGGGAAAGGGAACTCAATATTATCAAGTTACTAATTCTCAGGTAATTTCAATTTATACGTAAGGAAGCAAAACCACGGGATTCTAAAATAATGCAAGGAAAAAACTCAGTCAAGCTCCCTTGCATTGCTAGACATTAGTCCCCAAAGCTCAGAAAATCAAATTAGTGTCATATTGACCTTCAAAGGCTAAAATAGAGACTGGAAAACTGAGAAATGGATCCATGCATATCAGAAGTCGTGGCTTAGGAAAAAGCAAGTTTTGCACATTTGTGGAGAAACAACAGACTTTGTCAGTATGTTTCACTGATTGAATCCTGGTGGGGGTGGTGAAGCCTAAGTCTGTACAAATACCATGAATAAAGTCTTTTCATGGCAGACTAACACTGAGTGAAACAATAACATATACAATGCCTTAAAAATTCAAGATTTCATAATAGGAAATTATTTTTCATAAAAATTAAAGTCTATAAAAATGTAAAACTTAACATTTAAAATATAATTTCTACTTATCAAATATCATAAACTAATAGTGAAAAGATAAAACCATAAGTCAATGCAAGTATTTGATGAAAAATATAAGTAACAAAAATTTTGTATCTAGAATTCATAGAGGAATATCTTACAGATAACATAAAAGACAAAGAATCTCTAAGAAAAACAGGTAAAAATCAAGCAAACATTGATCACAAGAGGAGATAAACAGTCAATAAATATACAAAAGCATCACAAATGTCATTAGTAATAAAATACAAATAATTACCACAATACAAGATTTGATTTCTTACTAGATACAAGAATATAGAAAAACAAGGATTCTAGTAATATATCTGGTAACAGAGTACGCTTCAAAAAATGCAAGAACACTCTTATTTCTAATGACACAGTAAGTCCATGGTAGTGTTATTAACAAAAGCATATGTGTGTGTGAGAAAGAGAGAGAGAGAGACAGAGACAGAGACAGAGAAGAGAGACACACAGAGAGAGACAGAGAAATGGAGACAGAGCAAGAATGAGATATTATTCAAATGTTCGTATATGCAAGTTGTATTTTTAAAAATCTGTTACACACACATCAGTGAAAATGAACAAGCTGTGCTACATGTCTTGAGATAAACCCTAATTGGTGCATCAGATTTTGCCCCTCCAAAGCTCAGAAAGAACCACAGAAGAGGCAGCTGAAAGCAAGTGAGAATAAAGTGCATGGGAGGTGTGCTGTCAATAGACATCTGAATATGACAAGGATTTTCCATTCACGACCTCACTGCATAAGACCTGCGCAATGTCAGAACCATCAACATTTCAGCATGGATCATGGGGAGCTCCTGAGGCACCACCATTCCCTGAGGGATTACTGACAGATAATGCTTGTTATGGGAGGAATGTCACACTAAAAAGTATCCATGTTCCAGTACAGAAACGACACAGTCATATCTGAATGGAATGGCAGAAGTCATAAAGCCAGCACAGCTGCTTGACACTGATCCAGCAGAGCTGAGCCACATGATGGCTGCCATGCCACATTTGGTTTTCATCTCCACCTGTTGCATACTTGGGTCACTTTTAATATTTGTACAATTTGAGGATATTGGATTAATGGAAAATTTCTTATGTATCATTTATGCCTTCTCCCAGGAATGCTGCTTCTAAGCTTACCCAGGAAAGTCCTGAACATACTATTCCCCCACCACACACACTTTTTGGGAGATATCCTTATCTACTTGAAGGTCTTCCTTATGCCTTGGAGGTTGTAACACAAAAAGAATTCAGAGGTCTCTTCATGAGGCTATTAGACATTCTTGAAACATCTGTCCCTGTACTTATACAGGAACAAGATATTCAAAACAGCGTAAAATTAAAAAGATCAACAAGATTCAGTGGACTAGAGGAATTGTCCACAGTTCAGATTACAAGGCTCTTCCCACTGTACACTCAGACAATTATGTGGCATACAACTCTACCCTACATAGAGACATATTGATGAGCAAAGTATGGAGTGGAAAAATGATAAAAGTATGAGGTGTTAGGACCTCCCTCTCTTAGAAATTAGCTCATGTAGAACCACTATAATGTCATATCGCCAAGGAACAACAGAATGCTAGGATTAGACATATAGACAAATTCTATTAAGATATGTGAACATTGGTTGTATTATGCCAGAATTTGAATAATAACTGCAGCAGCTTTAGCCTGAGAATTTTTCCTGGGTACTCTGACCACTAAGAGTTAATAATACACTGCTTGTGACATGGCAAAATGCCCAGGGTGTTTGAAGATTTTGTTTTGGTTTAGTGTCCTTGAAGCAACCAAAGCAACCAGCCTGAGCACAGGCTGTCATGTGCCTCTAGATTCTCAAAAATTGGGTTATGGGGTTTATGAGTAAGAATGATAACTCTGTTTATTAATGATGTCAAAATTTGGAGGGAAATGATTGGAAATGATAACTCTGTTCTGTCATAGTTTATTAATGATGACTAAAAGATGAGCAAAAGGAAGTAAAACACATGTCCAAAACCAAAAATGATATGCTCTGTTTTAGAACATCATGAATGTATCCCTGCTAACTAAATTCTGTATAAATAAACACACATTCTGGCTGCTAGTCATTCAGGCTGCAAGATTCTCCCAACCACCATGTCCTGGCTCACTTTCTTCTCCCGATGACTCCTTACACCCTCTGCAGGACCATCCACTGCCAGAGATGGCTCCTGGCAAGAAACACCATAACATTATCAGGATTTTTGGAAAGATGTGCTGCAGCAGGAGAGGAAAGGGGAGGGGCATGAGTGAGAAGCAGGGTATTTAATAAGTAAAAGTCATTATATACAACAACAAAGACTCAACGAACAAGGCAAAGAATACCTATATTTTGAGTCTTTATTTATGAAGTTTAAAAAGACACACACTAGAGGAGAATTGTTGAGGTACATATATGTGTATATAAAGCACAATGAGTGGCAGTATGGGGAGTATTCATGCAGGATACTAGAGCCCAGGCTGAGGAGATGTGCTTGCAAAGGCTAAGTGAGACTTTTTGGAATTACAATGTGTTCTTTTTTTTTGGCTTTTTTTTTTTTTTTTTGGTTTTTTGAGACAGGGTTTCTCTGTATAGCTTTGCACCTTTCCTGGAACTCACTCTGTAGCCCAGGCTGACCTCGAACTCTCAGAGATCTGCCTGCCTCTGCCTCCTGAGTGCTGGGATTAAAGGCATGCACCACCACCGCCCGGCTACAATGTGTTCTTAATGTGAGTTTATCAGTATTTATTTTATGAACATTTTCATGTTCAATATTTATACTTTAATGATAAAACTCAATGTGTTTATAAGCTTCTCACAGGAGAATAATGGCAACAATAATGCTGAATAAATGAGGATTTTGCATTTTTTAATTTCTGGAAAATTGTCTTCGGTTACATAATATAATAAGCCAGAACAGTGAATTCATTAGTATGACTGTTTCTTTCTTTCTTTTTTTTTTTCAGAATAAAGGCTATTAAGTAGTATTCAGTATACATAGTGACAAAAATACCTTTTATGGCAATAAATTTGAGAGCTAATTTTTTGAAAAGATCTAATATTTATCATCCTCTGCCAGGTAACCACATAAGAATTCACACTGATTAAACAGATTATCTTGCATACAATATATAACAATAGTGTCTAATATAGGTCAGGATCTAAGTAATATTATTTCAGTCTCTCTCAAATGGGTATACTTCTTACACAAATACCAATCTAACTAATTGGCATTAGTGAAAATTTTCTTTGTGCTTCTTTGCTCTTTAGGTCTCCATACATATGTTGATTGTCATAGAGAAAGAAATGTTACAGGCTTACAGAGCTCCACATGAGAGAGAAGGCAGGTGCTCCATCTCAGTATTTAAGATCTTAGTGATGAGACTGAAACAACTCTGTTTCTAGCATCAAGATCTGAGCAGCCCCGACCTGTGGGTCTGGTCTAGCTGTACACTGCCAAGTATGTCACCTCCACCTCAGCACCAACCCTGGAGTCGAGGCGGAAGTGATGCTATGACTTAACAGCCCCTGGGATGTCTAAAGACCTCCAGATCTGTGGAAGAGGATAGGCATTTTGTTTCAGTCATTTGTTTAGACTAATAAAACCATTGATTTATTATTTCTCACTCATCACTCACCTACAACACAATAAAGATAATTAAGAAAAAGGTATACACATTGCTCCCCAGAGCTCACATGGTAGTGGAACAGATAGGTAAATGTATATATAGGTAACGTCATTCAATGCCATCTGACCTAGGCATTTCTTTTCAGGAGTTAGCTCAGGAAGAGAAGTGACCATTCTAATGTGAGATGACAAGGGCAGATCCTACTATCTGTAAATGTGTGTGTGTGTGTGTAGGCTAAAAAGTGAAATCAGGTAGGCATGGAATAGCACTGTAAACAGGTTTTGATGCAGCAGGTTGTTTGGTTTTCTCTTTTAGAGTTATGGCGCGGTGACAGGAAGATGGTACAGGGAGTGAGCTACCCATGAAAAGTCAATATCAAAGAGAACAAATAAACTTGCGCTATGAAGAAATTACAGGGAAGCCGGGTGGTGGTGGCGCACGCCTTTAATCCCAGCACTCGGGAGGCAGAGCCAGGCGGATCTCTGTGAGTTCGAGGCCAGCCTGGGCTACCAAGTGAGCTCCAGGAAAGGCACAAAGCTACGCAGAGAAACCCTGTCTCGAAAAACAAAACAAAAAAATTAAAAAAAAAAAAAAAGAAATTACAGGGGGCAGTAAATGCTGCCTTTTGGTCTGTTTCACCCAGAATCCACATCTGTGTGAAGGTGCTCCTGCTGGACCTGCTCAGTCTTCACTCTGAGCATTCAGTCACAATCAAGTACCCATAAATATGCCCTTACTAGGTGAGGGGATCCTTGAAGATGCTCTCCATATTTCCACCAAATATTGAATTTATTCTTCTATTAAGTTGTAGCTTGCCTATAACATGTCATTAAAATCAACCATCCCACAGTGAGCAAACACAAATAAGGATTTTTACCTTTTCTTGATAACGCAATAAGTATTTTGATTCTCAGTTTCTGTAATAGTTAATTTTATATGACTTTTTAAATACACTATCACATTAGATTTTTAAATCTCCAATTTTCAGAGTAATGTTTGTCTTATTATTAGTTAATTATCAATAATAAACAATGTATCAATTATTTATTAAACAATTTCTTAAATGTTTATTAAATCATTGTATTTCGAAAATTATTTGGTACATGTTTTTTTATATTTCACTGCTGGTCTTCTATAGAGTAAGGACAATCAAGTTCCAATTTTAAAGAAGTGCCAGAGAGGGCAGTGTCATTTACTCATCTGTGATGTGGAGTGTCCTGATAGTCGAGTTGACAAATGAATGGCTGACTTGAAAGACTGGGTTTTGCAATGACTTCCATCCCTCACTGTGGGACCTCCAAACCATCGCCTTGAAATTCATTTGTTGCTTCCCTGCCTTACTGATGTGGAAGCCTCTAAGTGGCCTTAACGTCAAATCTAAGGTACTAAATTTTACAGCAAGATCAATTTCCACAGGGTTTTTACTGCCGAATACATTTTTTTTAAAGGATGCATTAAATTTTGAGTCTGTCTAAAGGATGATTGCTAACAGGTTGTTTCGGGAGAAAACAAGGGATGCACTCGTGTGAATACTTGTCTGACAGTGCCTTGCTGTACTAGATTATTACAGATGGCAGGAAGAAAGCACTACCAGTGATGTGACATGGGAGAATTTATCATCAGAAGTAGGTGGTTTCATAGAGTGTCAGCATTACTGTACCTACTGTCTTGTAAAAAAAATGAGGATACTAGTTCATTTATCATTAAACAAGGCATTCACCTGCGCACTACCTTCAGAAGTTCTGTTCAACATTTGCTCATCTTCCTTCCTCTGCTGTTAGTGTAGTGGACAACTTAGCAGTGGATTGCTGTATGGCATATGCACATTTAAATGAAAAGGGGGAAAGGCACATGAAAAGAAAATAATCCCGTGTAGACTCCCCTCTCTGAAAACTGATGAGCAAAACTAACACAGTTTTATGTGCTGTTTTGTCTTTCTTATTTGCATGCAGTCTGTAAAGAAAGTATTTGCCTCAGATAATTCACCCAATGAATGTATCCTAGGGACCAATTGGTTGGTTTGAAACCCCAGCTCTGGGACTCGTTCTTTGCACAATTGCGTTGATTTCTCATGCTCTCCTTGCACACAAGCGTCCATATCTAAGACTTAACTCATCCAGGCACTAAAGGCAAAACTTAAGTCTTCACATGGGCATCACTCAGACAGGCACCCTCTCTGTGCTTAGTGCCATTGGGTTATGGCCTAAAAGCCATCAGCTCTGCCACCGAAATCTGACATGAAGTTTGGCTCTGATGCTTATGGGCTAGGTAGCTTTTCGTCATATTACTAAACCTTTTATGCCTCCATTTCTTCAATTTTAGAATGGCAATAACAGGAATAAAATCAAGTTGTTATGAAACTAAACACTGAAGTTACAAACTTTGTAGAGCATATAGATCACAGCAAACATGAGGTTAGATTAGTTCCCTTTGTTATGGAAACACCATTAAGAGTCCTGTTCTGTTTGTTTGCTATTTTATTGTTAGAAGCTACATCTGATGATTTTTGTCTCCCAGTTTCCTATAATTGCACTGAATAGTTATTCAGTTTGACCTTCCAGAGTGAAAAAACAAAAACAAAAACTAAAAAACACTGCAGATGTTTAGGTAAATAGAGTTTCTAATTGGTGCTATAACTACTTTCCCATAGCAGACAAGGTATATCAAGGAAATATTTGCTACTATCATACTGTTTGGAATTTGGCTCTCACATCTTCTCAGTCCTGTACCCATGAGATCTGCTGTAGGAGTCCTATCAGCTGCCCTTTAAGGCCACGGCCTTTGCCTGTCATATATTCATGGGGAATAAGGTGTTTGCTATGTAGACAGACCTACCTGGCTGTTTCTAGACATGCATTCAGCATATTAGTCTAATATTTTTAATCCTAGAACTCCTTAATGCAAACAAGGAGCTCTACTTTCTGCTTTCATTGTGGTTTGAGAATATGAACATAAAAGCTTTAAGGGAAAATAGAGGTAATGAGGTTGACTGCAGTTTTCCATCCTTTACTGACTTGGCCTTTGGGAATTACTCTATATAAAATGAGTGTCGGGTAAATAATAAGTTGAATTCCACAGAACGACTCTATATTGGGATATATGAAGAATGATAAAATTGCTGCTCACTCCTTACAGTACAGGCTGGGAATTTGCCCTCTTTTGGGATCATCTACTTCATTTCTACTCTTGGTCAAAATCAAATGAAAGTGAAGGTACTAGTTGACAGTAAGGAAGCTTTTAGCTTAAAGTACTTACTACAGTCATTGTACTTTTATGTTCATTATATTAAGTTATACTCATGCAAAACAAAAAAGTTGGGAATTCATCCTTTAGGCAATGGGAAGTTGTTTATTAAGAAAAAAGTGACACAGTGAATTGAGTATTTAGGAAAACCAACCAAAATTTAATATTTGAAGTAGAAAAAGCACTGAGAAAATGGAATGACAACTTGCAGATTTTTATCTGAATAAAAGAAACCAAGCCAGGAGAAAACTAGGTAGGCTTCCTACAGACCTTCTCCTCTCGCTGTTCCCCCAGATGCAAACCCCAGTCTCCTCCCTAGCACTGTAAGGAACATCAGCTGCAGCCTTCCCTAACCCATGCCCACCTCTCCTGTGAATCCCACAAACCACCCTCTCCTAACAGCCCTCCGCAACTTGTTGCTTTGGCCCAGACCCCAGCTCCAGCAGATTCCCTCTGCTAATCCAAGGGTTGCTCCTCCCAGGGTAACAAGTTGGCTGAAGGCAAACCCAGACCTCTCCATCTGCTCCTGAGATCCAATCCCCGGCTCTGGAAAAATGCTGTGCTTTCTATTTCCTCTCTGACCCCATCCCCAATGGATCACAAAGATCTTCTCTACCCATCCTTCCCTGAACTCATCCCAGTATACCAGCCTACAACACCAGCAGACATTCCCTGTGAACACAACACCTGAACAGGACAGAAAAACAGGCAACACAGAAAGGATGTAAAAACAGGATCCATCCTTCTGCTGCATCCAAGAAACACACCTCAACTCAAAGATAAACATTACCTCAGTCAGGGTAAAAGGGTAGAAGTAGATATTCAAAATAAATGGACATAAAAAGCAAGCTGATGTAGCCATTTTAGTAGCTAACAAAATAGACTTCAAACTAAAACTAATCAAAAGAGATAGGGATGGATACTACATACTCACCAAAGGAAAAATCCACCAAGATGACATTTCAATTCTTAAAATTTATACACCAAACTTAAGGGCACCCAAGTTTTGAAAAGAAACACTACCGTGGCTGCTTAAATCACATATTGAACCTCACACTGTACAGCCACTATGGAAATCAATGTGGTAGTTCCTCAGAAAGTTGGGTATTGATCTACCTCAAAACCTAGCTATATTATTCTTGGTCATATACTCAAGGGAAGCTGTATACTACTGCAAGGACACTTACTCAAGCATGTTCACTGTAGCTTTTTCAACTAGTATCCAGGAACTAGAAACAACTTAGATAAACCTTAACAGAAGAATAAAGAAAATGTGGTACATTCATACAATGGAGTATTACTCAGCTGTTAAAAATAATAACATCATGAAATTTGCAGGCAAATGGAAGGAACTAGAAAAAATCACCCTGAGTGAGGTACCCCAGAATGAAGAACACAAATATGGTTATGTATTAACTTATAAGAGGATACTGACTTAAGTAAGTGATAACCAAGTTAAGATACATAGGGCCAAAGAAGTTAGGTAAAGAGTGAAGTCTAAGGGGGATACATGGATCTTTCTGGGAGAGTTAAATAGAATAGATTATATGGGTGGACTGTGTGGGAGTGGGGAAGGGAGTTGGGGGACCGGGTGAGGGGGAGGAGGGATAGAGGGCAAGAGTATTGGGGGAGACAGCTGGAATTGGGGAGGCATTGTGGGGTGGTGTGGAAACCTAGTACAGTGGAAACTTCCTGGAATCTGTGAAGGTGATCCTAATGAGGACTCCTAGTAATGAGTAGTAAGGAATCTCAACTATCCATTTCTTGGTAGCCAAGTGAGTCTTCCAGTGGTGGGACTACATTGCATTCAACTGAGCTGTAGTTCCATGGAAACCCCAAAACCACCCAGGCTGATGCTCAGACAAAAGTTTTCTCTCTGCAAACTGACATTGCAAGGACAATACCCACACAAATCATTGACCATGGAGAAGTTGAGCTGGTGCCTACACAGAACCCTCACCTCTACATTCTAGTCTTCTGTGTAGGAAAGTACTCTGCAGGTTACCAGAAAGAGACATGTGGACACCAACTTGTCCACAAAAACCTTTGACCTACAATCTGTCCTGCCCACAAAATATGATGGGGCAATATGGTGGCACAGAACTTGTAGAGTAGCCAACCAATGCTTGATTTAACCTAAGACTCACTTCACGAGACGGAACTCATACCTGACTCTGCTTGGGTAACCAAGAACCAGAAACGAGATAGACGGGTAAAACCAAACACTACTAGTCTAAAAAAAAAATCAATAAAATGATTCCCAATGATATTCTGCTGTACTCAGGTCAGTGCCTCATCCAGTCATCATCAGAGAGGCTTCCTCTGGCAGCAGAGGGAACAGATTCAGAGACAAGAAAAAATCAGATGTATCCTAAGTTGGGACCTGTTTGATGAGATCCAGTCAGATACATAGGTGTAGGAGAAGGGGGGCATTTTAAACAGAAGGGTCCCCAAATAATGATAGTCTCAAAAACATAGGTCAAAAACCAAAAAAAAAAAAAAAAAAAAAAGCCGGGTGGTGGTGGCGCAAGCCTTTAATCCCAGCACTCAGGAGGCAGAGGCAGGCGGATCTCTGAGTTCGAGGCCAGCCTGGGCTACCAAGTGAGTTCCAGGAAAAGCGCAAAGCTACACAGAGAAACCCTGTCTCGAAAAACCAAAAAAACAAACAAAAAACAAAAAAAAACCAAAATAACAACAACAAAAAACATAGGTCAGTAGACTCAGAAAGCATTTTATGTAGTTTTAGAGATTGAAGCTGAAAATGTGTCATGATAGCCTATGCAAAGCCTAGGACAGAAAAGAACGGAGAGAGGGGGTCTGTGGCCATGTTAGTGTCTGAGGAACTCGCTGCCACAGGGACCATGCCAATCCTAGTGGCCCATGGAGCCATCCTGGGCTGCTACAGTGGGCCATGTCTGGGTCTGTGGCCCAACAGCAGTCACAGTCTGGGCTCATGTCAATGGCTCTTGTTACCACAGGGAAGTCATAGGAACCATGTGTGTTGAAATCCTAGGGGCCCTGCAGAGCCCCCTGTCTCTCATGGGCCCCAGGGACAGCTGGCCCTGCCCTTTGCTGGACACTGCAGCAGGACAGCTGGTGCCCCAACCCCCATGGGAGAACTGACCAGAATAGCATGGGCTTCTGAGAGCTGGTTCTGACTTTTGCCTGAGGTGGGCAGTCCCAGTGGCCCTGACTGACCAGCTCAGCTATCACCCAGACCCACATCCTTGGGTCCTACGTCGGCCCGCCCTAGCAGCTGCCCTATCGATGACCTGCTTGAGGGTGTGAGGGGACTGGTCCTATGGAACAATGATAGCAGTATCTCCACGACTCTGAGCAACAACGGGATATCTGAGGCTTTTGAACCAGACCAATGACTCACTGCAATGAACATTTTACGGGTGGGACTGATTGAACAAAAGGGGTATGCTGTGTGACACACTGCAGCTCCCCAGGCCACTGTGGTGAATGAAGAGTTGTAGGAAAGATGGAGGCTCGAGGCGAGTTTTTGCTCGTTTTGTTTTTAGTTAATTTTGGGGAAGACATACTGCAGGGGTGAAGGACAGATATGGAGAGACTGGGGGTGAGCAGAATTGGGGTACATGATGTGACATTCCCAAAGAATCAATAAAAAACTATGTTTAAAAATCAAACAAACAAACCAATGCATAAACAAACAAACAAAAAACAAGGGGGTGGGGAAGAATGGCTGGATGACACTTGTTACTGTGGAAAGAATTTCAATGGAGGCAATCTTGAGGAAAGGGGAAGATTTGGTGATTTATTTTAGGGCGATACTTGCTGCATTAAATTATGAAAACTATCAGATGCCATCATCTACATCTGAAAAATATATGTTCAATGCAAAAGAAAATAACAGGCAGCATCCAGATGTGAAGTGCTTTTTGTCATCATATTTAGAGTGCTATTTGTGTGACTCTGGCCTATAGCAGATATTGTGCTTAAAAGGTTTTCACGTACATTTGTCATGCAAACAGAAGAGATTTCTTGGATAAACAACAGAAATTAAACACAAAGCCTTTTCCTTTTTAAAGTGGAAAGGACTATTTGTTGTTCTTTCTATCAAGTTTGTCCCCAAAAAGCTGTTTTAAAAGCAAGTTTTCCTATCTCTGCTCTGCCTTCCACTTCTCACAGCAGTATTCTCAGGCATGCAGACCTCCTTTCATAAGGGAACAGTCTTAAAAAGGGAGTCATCGAATGTATGGGGATATAACAATCCTTTCTTTAAAAAAGATTTATTTATGTATGTGTACACATGTGATGTTTATTTGTGGTTAGTGCATGCATTTATGTGGGTGCCCACAGAGGCCAGAAGAGGGCACTGGATTCTCTAGAGCTAGAGTTACAGGTGGTTGTGAGCTTGTCCTCTGCAGAAAGAATACAAGCTCTTAACCCCAGGGCTGTCTCTCCAGCCTGAGCAAAGATATTTTCACATGGTTTCGATAAACCATGCTTTCAGGAAGGAGCTACTCTTATAAGCAAAGATGATAAATAGTTGTCTCTTTAGTAGTGCCAATAACTAGAAACAAATAGAGAACGTGTGTGTGTGTGTGTGTGTGTGTGTGTGTGTGTGTGTGTGTATGTGTGTGTGTGTGTGTGTGTGTGTGTGTGTGTGTGCACATATGCACACATTTATCTTTTAGAGAGCCATCAGGATTATATGGGAGGGACATGTGCAAATGAGAGACATTTGGGTTACATCACTGATATATCTGTTGTCAGGGAGAACTCAAACAATCCTGTATGCCATGCTCCCAGTGTATAGTATCTAAATTTAGACAGGCTTGGAACACAGGTCTTTGTGGGAACCATATAACTGACCTAATGACTTGGAGGGAGAAATTTGGAGAGCCTTTTGATAATCTCTAAAATACCATTAGCAAAAGTATTTGAATTGTTACCAAATAGTACCCTCAGAGCGCTAGTGAACTCACAGCAGCTGTGGCTGGCTGAATAAGACCAACACAAGATCAATCCAATCATCATTCTAGCATAGATGGAAAGATTCACAAAGCCTTGTATGTGTGTGTGTGTGTGTGTGTGTGTGTGTGTGTGTGTTATACATTGTCACCATTTTGATATAACACTTGAGAAAAGTATGTGTGTGGGGGGGCATATATTATATTTTAGTCCCCATCATGGTGTGGGGGAAGTCATGGTGGTTGGATCAGCTCAGATCTTAGTGGGGGAGCCTGTCACAGTGCTGTACACATGACAGAGACCAGGAGGCAGGGATCTCAGAGCTAGTCCCACAGGCTGGCACAACCTTCGAAGGCCTGCCCTAGTGACCTACTTCCTTTAGGCAACCTCTCCCCCTGAAGGCTCCACAGCCTTCAAAATAGTACTAAACAAACTGAACCTATGAGGATATTTTGGGTTTAAGCCATAGCTCGATATAATTTTCAGCTTTGCAATGAAGCATGCAAAAATGTGTGCATATTACTTGCAACAAGCAGAACCTTTGAGAACACACCTTTGGAACTAGCTCAAAGCAATACACGTTCACTTATTTTTAATTCTTAGGCCATGTGTATGGACCAAAGATAAAAATGATACTGCCTCAAATACATTAATATTGTCAATGTAATATATCAATCACAGTAGTATATTTAATTTTCTAAACTAATGTTAAACCTCCCAAACTCCAGATTTCAGCCTGGTGTTCTCACCACTGTCCTCCTCTCCTTGTCCACAGCAGGCAGACAGACAGACACACTAAATAAATAAATAAATAAATAAATAAATAAATAAATAAATAAAGCTTTTCTTCCAATAACATAGCCTAGAGGAAACTTTAATAATATGTTTGTATGAACATAATATTGCCCAGTAGCTAGCAGATACTGCAAAGAAGAACAAAGAGAGAAAACTCATTTTTGTCACTGTGTTATAAGAGACATTTGTCATCTTCATAATTTTTAGGTAGAGGTTTAGACTCAATCTTGAGTGTTGTTGCAAACAGAAGAATCCTTCTTTATTCTAAAGTGACTTGAAATCTAACACATTAGAAAGATGGCACATTCAGACTTCAACTACAGGGAAAGAATGTCGGTGGATTTAAAGGACGGCTGTTCTATTATTTGTGGATGTAATTTATTATGTAGTTGTGCCTAAATACCACTCACTTTCTCTGAACTCAGAACCACAGTAATATAATGCCCAGCCCATAGCTTCGCAACACATTCCATTAACCTCGCATGTTTCAGCTATTTTAAATATTAGTTCCATTTCAACAAACAAAATCCTGCAATGCATTCTGGTAAATTAGTCTCTAATATGAAGAGACTAGAGCATGAAACTCCAACAAGAATGTTTAATGGAATACAAATATCCAATCTAGAGGCTCTAATAAAAGTCTCCTCTCTTTGGGTGAAGGCCCTTGGCTATTACACAAAAACCATCATACGTGGCTGCCCTCAAAATGCATTATAGATCAGACTCATAATCTTTCCTTCTACAAATGGCACAAGAATTGATTTCAATTATCATTTAATACTGATTTCCTTCTCCTGTCAAAAAGTTCTCTGTACACATGAAACTGGAGGTTGTCAGCTTGAGCTCATTTACGGAACTCTTAAGGACCATTGATTTGTCGGCGAAATGTCTAGTTCTCTCATAGTTACTGGAAGGATACCTCGGAGGCTGAATTAGATGACAGGATGGGCTAGAATGCCGATAGGCTTAGTGAAGACTGATGAAAAGAGAAACTCAGATTTGTCAGAATGCATTCTGTAAATTAGGTTAACATGATTGATTATACTAAGCCAAAATTTCTCATGTAGCATTGGCCTGAATTTTAATTGTCTCTTTTCTTGCTGCTTGGTTTTGTGCATTGGTACATGCCTTTGATGTCTGCACATTAACCTTTGGAGAAAATATGAAGTGGTTTAAAAATAAATTGAACTTATGACTTTGGCAACTGGGAGTTGTTTTGTGCCCCTATGGAGACTTGTTTTATTTCTTTCAACTCCATCAGCATATGAGTTACCACAGAGTATTTATATAAGCACATATGTAAGGCCAATATTTTTGTAGGATTTTATGTTCTTACAGGCACTTAAAGAACCCAAGGGCCTTTATCTTCACCTTAATTTTCTCACAATCCTTGTAAAAAAGACAGCTTTTCACAAGTGATGTCTTTTCAAGAGCACTGACATCATTCTGAGGAAATGCAGATGCATCTTGCAGGCACAGTCTGTGTTTCCTTTAAACAATTTCTCCCTGCCCTGTCTCCCACATGCATTTTTCTATAAACGTACAGATTTATCTCTATAGAAACAGACCTAGACTTTCTGTGGCTTTAAAAGATGCAAGTTTGCATTCTATCAGAAAAAAAAGATCACAAAATCATGGATATAAAAATCAACTTGAGAGTGAGTGTTTTGCTTGACAAATCATGACCAACACAAATTTTTAGAAGCTTAAAACCTAGAAACATTACAAAGTCCACAAAACATATCCTGTGTGTGTGTGTGTGTGTGTGTGAGAGAGAGAGAGAGAGAGAGAGAGAGAGAGAGAGAGAGAGAGAGAGAGAGAGAGAGAGAGAGAGAGAGAGAGAAGAGAGAGAGGAAAAAGACAATTTGGGTTATGGGCTTTTGCCTTACACCTTGCTACCAGCCTGGGGTCTCTAGCAGCCTCCAGGGATTCTCTTGTGTATGCCTGTATGCCTATCTTTCTATGAAGTACTAGAATTGGACGTGTTTGCCTATGTGTTCAGCTTTATGTCTTTATGTAGGATCTGGGGGTCCAAACTCTGGTTCTCACACTTAAGCAGTAAGCATCCTACCACTGGGCTATCATCCTAGATCCTTCCCCTTTTGTTAAAAGTATAGTCTCTGATTGACTTATAAAATAAATGTGATTTTATATAAAAAAAATCTATAGAGGAGGAAAAAAAACCAAGATTTTTTTTCTCTATCTTCAATGATAGAAAAACATTTATTATTGATGTTTTGTTGTTGATGTTTCACAACACATTGCTGGCTATGTGACAGATTCTTTGCACCTCTCTTCTTTCAGGGCTGTGGTGAGTGATATGAAGAGATTCCACAGAAGAGATTCTGATTAATACAGTCAAATCTTGTATTCCCTTTGCCAAACACGTGCTTCCTGGGCCAGCACTGCAGCTCAGTCAATTAGCAGGACGACCTCTGCACATGAATACCATGTCGGGACACCAGGTGGAGTGCTAGAGCAATACTGGATTTTCTACATCAGAACAAGAGCAATACCCAACTCCCACAAATAAAGTATCTCAGGCAGCCCAAACTGAATGAACTTCAAATAGTGCTCCACTCAGCATGCTCTCGCAAACAGCCACGCCCACCGATTCTCCTCACACCTAGGGTGTACATAGTGAGAATGCCTTCATTTTCTCACCCACACATATGTGCTGAATCTCAGGCCCCATATGGTCACTCTTATCTTTCTTTTGCCCTTGTTAACTACATCCCACTCTAAACTCACAGGACCATGTATACACATCACATGACCTTACACGCATCCCACCATAACCTAACAGTCCAGGGCACATCTCAGCCAACTGCGCCCCACCGTAACCTCACAGTCCAGGCGATATCACAGGAGGCACCCCTAAATCTTCTTTCCTTGTTCTCTTTTCCATTTTTCCTAAAACAACTGAAAAATCATAATTTTCTCCCAAACCCTAGTGTATCTTCTCAGAAACCCGAAGGTAGCCTTTTATCCTGACTCTGTTTCCATTCTCCTGTGCCGTTTCCACACTCCTGCTCTGTCTAATGGACTGTTTTACTAACTTTTCTCCCAGATTCTCTATATCTGTGATGAAGATACCTTTCCTGGCTTCGCCCTTACCATTCTCTTTGCATGGCAACTCTCCTCCCAAGGCTTCTCAAAGATTTGCCTATGATCTCTATCATAGAAACTTTGTAAAACATCCATAGCCCTGAAAGGCAATTCCTTCTACTGGAACTTGGGCACTATGGTAGTTTGAATGTCATTGGCTCCCATGAGCTCATAAGGATTGGCACTATTGGGAAGTGTGGCCTTGTTAAAGTAGATATGCTCTTGTTGAAGGAATTGTGTCCCTGTGGGGCAGGCTTTGGGGTCTCTTTTGCTTAAGCTTTGCTCAGGGTCACAGTCTACTTCCTGTTGCCCTCTGTTCAAGATGTAGCTAGTACCATGTCTGCCTGCATGCCACCATGTGCCCAACCATGATGATAATGGACTGAACCTAGGAAACTGTAAGCAAGCCACCCCAATTAAATTTTTCCCTTCTAAGAGTTGTCATGGTCATAATGTCTCTTTACAGCAATAGCAACCCTAACTAAGATAGGCAGTATTAATTAGATATGCAATTTATGCTATTCTGTATTCTCATTTAACATTAACATAATATACATATGTGCTATAGTATATACATATGTATAATATTTCTAAAAATATAATACGTAGGTCAATTCTATTGTTGCTACCAAGCAGTTTACATAGAACTGGATAGACAAATTTACGAAATATTTTCTGCCTTTGGGATATGTGAAAACTTGTAAATGGGAAAAGATTAGGTAAAATGACTTCTAATAAATGAGAGGGTAAGACAAGAACCTGACATAGCAAATCTATACGTTATGGTGGTTATTGGACTTACTTATTCTCCCCAGATTGGTATGATTTTCAGAGTCTTTCCAAGCTCTGTAGATGGCCATATTTCTGCTGCCTGATTTCTGGAGGTATTCAGTTTTCTGTGGTTGGAGGTATTCATGAAGGGATGACTTGAACCTTCAGTCACTGCCCGGATGAAGATGAAGTGCAGGTAGTCAGCCTGGGAAGAAGGTGTTTACTCCCCATGAGCCAACACCAAGGAGCATTGGGATGTGCTCTTTACTGAGAGAAAGAACAGTGTTGCAAAGATTGCAGAGCCTCTGCAGACCAAGAACAGGGCACAACCAGCCCTAAGCTTCTGGTTCCTCCTCTACTAACACAGTGAAGTTGAGAGCTCATGGGTAGCACCAGCATCAGCCCAAGTGACAAAAAAATCATGGAGCCAGCTGTGCCTTCAAAAGTGTCATTTCACTTCTAGCCTTTGGTAGATTTGATGTGATTACTAGTTCATCCTATGTGAGCTTTTGTTAAAATCCAATTTTCAATTTTTCCAATTTTCCTCAGTTATGATGATGGCTCTATAAATTGTGAATGTATATTCCACTCCGAAGAAGTTTAACAAAAAGAAACTTTCAAAAATTTAAAGTCAGGATAAGAAACCCCAAATCCATATATATATATATATATATATATATATATATATTCATATGTATCCATATCCACATATATATCCATATGTATCCATATCCACATACACACACACAGACACACACACACACACACACACACACACTTATGTATATATGCACACATGATTCAGCTAACACTAATGATGACCTTAAAACAGCAGTCTCAATCACTGTAAGCGGTTTCTTGTCAGGACAGCTGCAAGGAGTGGATTTGATTACCTCTATGCATTCTGTGTGGCCGGAAACTTAATGCTGAGACTCAGCAGGAGACAGCGTGCAAAGAGGGAATTGACTCACACTGTGATTTGTAATAAAGGGAACCTTTTTCTGCGAAATTTTATCTGAGAGTTAAGAACTCCTGTGAGATTTTTCACTATCAACTCAGCATGGTGCTATTATTTTGTTATTGAGACACTTAAATTTTTGTTTTTCTTACCTCTTACAGAGGAATCAATAGTCTGAAAGTTCAGCAGAAAGCAGCAGTCCCTACCTCTAGTCCAGTTTGGTACTACAGAGATTGCCACCAGCAATTTAGCAGACTCACCTGAAACTTTGTATGCACCCACTGATTTATTTTTAACAGGATATAATTATAAAATATGGTCAGTGATAGGTTTTCCTATGATTAAAGAGATTAACAAGAAAAGCTGTAAGTACCCAGCCTTTCCTGTTGTCCATGCTCTGTTACTGTAGTGATATTGTGATGCCTGACAACCAGATGCTTTTTCTCTACAAACCAGTGTTTCCCCATAGAAAACACAAGCAATTTGGGTGTGGTGGTGGTGGGGAAAGTGTTTTCTTAATTGATTTTCTACCATCTCAAATGATTCTAGCTTGTATCAAGTTGATGTAAACTCACCAGCAAAATATTTGTGTGAAGTTTTATGAGTGCGAAGAATTATAGTTCTGTCTGAACTTTACAAAAATGATGAGCAGATCTTAATAAAAATGAATCATTTTTGCACATTATGGAATATTATCTTTATTAAATGGATAATTAGTATGTAGCTTGAGAATCTGTACAGAGAGGTTGAAAGTTTTGACTTAGAGTAGAACCAAAGATTAACAAAGTAAGTACATGAATTATATAATTATTTATTAAGTAAAAATCAATAAAATATTCGATAAACTTCAAGCAGCATAAAAAGTGCATATATTCTCAAATATTTGAAGTGGCATTACCTGACAATACTCTGTCGTTATTTGGAAGTATTCATTGAACAACACCTTGAATAGTGTTAACTGTTATATACATTTTAAATGAGTACCATGGAGTGCAACACTAAGGATATAAAAGAGAAGTTTGAAAAAAAAGACAGAAAAGAAAAAAAGAAAAAGACTACAAAGAAGACATGGAGCAAAGATTCCTGGCAGATTCCTAGCTCCTTGGTCCAAGCATTCCTCAGGATCTAATAACATACTGTTATTGGACTCTTGAACTTCCACACACAACATTCCCACAACGCTAAGTTTATATTTCAATAACATAAGGTCAAATGTTTATTAGCTATTTAAAATCGATAATGCCTAATTAGTTTCAAAAACAATAAACATCTATGAATTAAATACATCCATAGTCGAAAGATATTAAGGAAAACACAATGTCATTTTATATTGTACTTAGCTTTTATTCAATACTTACAGTATTATAAGCACTTATGGATGCCTATAAGTGTTTAGGAGTATTTATGGTCATAGTGAACACAGTATCTATGCAGCAATGCCATGGTTCCTGCAGGTTGAAAGCCTTGGCTCAGCATGATCCCAAACTGAACTCTCACCTTTCCTCTCCCACCCGGGTTCTCATTTTAATATACATTCCCCTTAGTTTAACCCAATTCTTTTATTCCCAAAATATCATTTCATGAAAATTTTACAAAAATAACCAAAAAGGAAAATGACCCTTTACTGCATCCACCCACACCCATCTCATCACCAACTGTGGAAAGATCCCTTTTTCAGGGAATTTGCACCTTATGCATCCTCTCCAAGCCATCATTTTGTCAAAGTGGGGTATTATAAGATGTCACAGGGTTTCTGCATAACTTGTTTACATATCTCAGATCTCATGTTCTGGTCTCCATGAAATAGGAAGAATCAACAGTATAAAAACAAATCCAATCTGATCACATTTCCTTTCTCTTCAAAACCTTCTACTTGGTACCATGAGTAAGCCTGTCCTTGCCTGGCGAATTTCTTTACTGTTCTCCTCACACATTCTGTTCCAGCTCTCATCTTACTGATCCCCCACCACCACAAAAAAATTCAACTTCATAATGAATGCAATTGCTGATTCTCCTACTTGGGATGCTGTTTATCAATTATCCCTTTAGCGCACACAGCATTTCCCTGAGTCAGCCACTATACTCAAATCCAAGAGACTTTCCCTAACTGCCCATCCTGTGGTACTCAACCACCCCCATCTCTATCCAGAGCTTTACCTTGCTTTCCTTCACTTACCTATGTGCGTTTGTTTCTTAAGACCTCCTAGTAAAATGCCAGCTTTATGAAATAGCTATTGATCATGTTCATTCACACATCTATTCCCAGGATCTCAGAAAAGAACTTAAAATAACGGAGGTCCAGTAAGTAAAGGTGTGAGACAGTAACATGGCTTCACTATTTTAGTCTTCCTGAAGGCTGCACCTTTCTGGGTTTGTCCCATTCAGAATGTTGTGCTTATTTCCACAAACCCCTTGTGCTTCCACAGTTTCCTCTTACCTCATACTCAAAGCTTAATTCACCATAAACAGAAACACACATGAAGAACCACAATTCTCTTGGCCCATTTTCTTCTCTTCCAAAGTGCTACATATACCATAGAAGATTTCAATTAATGACAATGAAATTTTCCCTCTTAATTTAGTGTTTTTGGTCTATGTGTGTGTGTGTGTGTGTGTGTGTGTGTGTGTGTGTGTGTGTGTGTGTTTTATATGCATGCATGTGTGGGATCACTCATCCTTGCATGAACATGTAGAGAACAGAAGTTGACTCCTGGGGTCTTCCTCTATGATTCTCCATGTTAATTTTGAGGCAGGGTCTCTCACTAAATCTGGAACTTAACTCTTTTACCGAGATTGGCTGGTCAGCAAGCCCCAGCAGCTGCCAGGCTCTACCTCTGAGCTTTTCAGTTAAAGATGTGCACCACATTCACACAAGATTTTATATGGATACCTGAGAGGTACACACAGCTTAGACAGCAATGTTTTACTCACCAAAGAATCTACTCATCCCTCATTTTAAATATTTGAATGATCTGACTGAATAAATATACAGTAGTGACAATGCACATAACAATTGTGGGCCTCCAAACTTTTTTAAACATGAAAAGTTATCCCATCTTCCACCATGTTTTTAATTTACCACGCAGTAAGGACTTATTTTGTAAATAATATGTCTCAGGTAAAAGGTGTCAGATTCCTGATAAACTTTGTGTCAGCTTAATTACAAGCTGAGTTTTGTTTTCTGACTTTGCATTAATGTCTAAGTTTGTAGATAAACTTTGTGTCAGCTTAATTACAAGTTGAGTTATGTTTTCTGACTTTGCATTAATGTCTAAGTTTGTAAACATCAGTGTCTTTTATATGAAAGATATTTCAGATGAATGTATTTTGTCAGTTCTATTAGGATTTCCATATTTAATCTTCCTTCAGTACTTAAGATATTTGTCAGTGTTTTATGTTAAAGCAGTAACATCATAGTTAAAATGTACTCAGCATTAAGGATTTGTATCTTGAATGGAACCTATCAACTATGATCACTTTATTTTGGGATCAAATCTTGACTATTAATTAGCCAGTGTATAATGATTTATATGATTTTAGTGCCCAGAACATGATAGCAATTATTACTGAAGGGTTTAAATTTAATGAGCAATGATTTGCAGAAGGCATTTAAGAGGAGGGCATTTGTTGGTAAAATGAAATAAATGCTTAGATTACAGGATGAGCATACTAGAGAGATTAAAGACACACTAATGCTTTTTGTAGTGTGTTTCTAAATGTATTTATTTATTCTTATGTGAGTGAATGTTTGTCTGCATGAATGTATAGGCACCACATACATACTTGGTGCCCTTGGAGACCAGAAGAGAATATCAGATCCCCATGGAACCAAAATTACAGAGGCTTGTAAACTGTCATATGGATTCAAGGAATCCATCCCAGGCCCTCTTAACTAGTGAGTCATCTCACCAGTCCCAACAATAATTCTTTCTTATCTGATAATGGCCTGACTTGTGTCATTTCAGTTTAAAATTAATAGTAGAGTATTATGATTACAAAATCTTGGGACACAAGTAAGAAATTCCCGTTCCAAGCTTCATAATACAGCAGAAGCAGACAGACATGGAGGGTACAACAATGTGACTACTGGACTAGTGATTTTTTCAAAGCAAGGTCAGAGGATCCTAAAAGATACAAGATGATCTGGACCTACAGAGGGTTCATGCCTCATAGCCTTATCCCCTGGGCAGATTAACTGCTGTCTTCATAAGACCAGTTATGTCTGCTTATACAAAGACTGCCACAGATGAGCCAGTTGAGTGCTGACGTTCTCTCATAATGGGAAGGGCTGTTGGAAGCTCACCTGAATATCCAGTCACCCCTCCAAGCCAATTGTATGCAATTTTGCTCTAATTGCATGTGGGTTTCAGGTTGGGGGATGGGCTGGATTACACAGCCTGGAAAGGACTTGGTGAAGGAAACTCTACTTAAGAAGCTACAGGAAAGCCATCATCTAAGCTGGATGAAGACTTTCCGGTATGGCTGCTCTGGGGTCACCCATGTTCCTGTTAGTAATACCTCATCATGTCCTATAAGTAAGCCCAATAGACTCATGAGTGCCTCAGGAGGAACTTTAGTGGGATGGAACTTTTGTTTGTCCCTGGGACCTTTCAAATAGGTGGAGGAGTGGACACTGCTGGGTTCTCCCCCAAGGAGAAAATTCTGGAGAAAGGAAAATGGGAGGAGGGTACTTAAAGACACTACATTTCCTGTTTACGCTATACATTTCAATTCTGGATGGCAATCACATATCTTTCAAATGGTCAGCGAAAGGGTAAGCCATAGAAATGGGAGGATATCCATCTGTGTATACAGTGTCTACATTGATGCTTCTATTTATCAGTTTTCCCCTAATGTTTATTAGGTTCCAAGCAAATCCTATAGCCATATATTATTCATATCATGCTTATAATAATTTATCATTATTTCCAATTTGAAAGCTGATCAAACTCTATAAAGATGGGATCAACTCAGCAGAGTTGATTCTTGAAACACAAGGTATTGATGTCACATACACTGCAATGATGGCATCTATGAAGTGAAAACTTTTTTTTCCCCCTTAGTGTTCACACGTAAATCCATGGCTTGACTTCTGTTGAAAATGACATTTGTATGCTGCAACTAATATTACCTTCTACTTTCATGGAATGGAGTCTACCTTCTGAACCAGTAAATTTAGCTCTTCCTCACTACAGAATTCTTGGGGGTACTTACGTATTCTTCATAAGCCTCGTGGGCTGGAGGTGGGGGTGCTCTGTACCCAGGTACTGCTGCAGTCCCACGAGCACGAGGTGTAGGGACACCTCTCGCTATTGGGGGCACTGGGAGAGCTCCACGGGTCACAGTGGTCCCCCGAGGGGTAAGAACACCTCGTCCAGGTGGTGGTGGTGGAGGAATAGCACCCCCACGGCCCCTACAAGAAATAAGTGACATGCAGATGAAGGAAAAGAAAGACAGGAAAGTAAGTGCCCAGCTCACTGGCTCCACACAAACTGGTAACCAGAGTGATGTCACTATGTGGTTACAATAGCTTGAGTTTCACATCACTGATTTATTACCATGCCGTCACTTCCAGAGATGGTGAAGTCACTTCCAGAGATGGTGAAGTCACTGACATATTTTCAAATGGTCTTCAGGGCTGCTGAACTAATGCCCAGCAATGAGAAGGTTGAAAGCATGCCCTGGACCACAGACTTAACACAAAAGCGATCTGAACAAAAAACATGAGATCAAAGGAGGCAGCCATTTTTATGACATTCTGAAACATTCAGAAAGGATGTTTATCTGAAATCTTTGGATAAATACATGGTTATTTCACTTTTTATTATGTCTGAAAGTTGACCTCTAGCAAGCACCGCTATCAGCAGGAACACTTAAAGCTTTGAGGAAAATGATGGTCTTTGAAACGCCAACAATCATAGTGTTCAGCTGTAGCATCACAAGGGAAAGTGGGGTTACCCTTTCTGCTCTGAATAGCCATCAACTTGCTCTTTTGTCCTGGAAGAAAGTGAGTTTTGGAAGTGAAGAGTAAGAATGCTGGTAGAGCTTTTAAAATTCTTGGCTTACCCAGCCTATGAGTAGAGAATATACAAAACAGTTTTTCTAGAGTGGAGGACATAAAGGGCCCAAAGCTGCAGTGCCAGCTTCAAGTATAATGGCCGGGAGGATGAGCTAATGTCATCATTCAGAAAAACATCTGTGCAGTGCAATTCCCTCAGCTTCTGAGTTGTTCGCATGTGACATGTATGAACTCATGGGGTCCAGCTCTTAATGATGATTTGGGGGGCTGTAGAATCTCTAGAATGAAGAGCCTTACTGGAGGAATTAGTTAACAGTGGACAGGGCTATAGGCCAGTCCTGTCCACTCTTTGCTTTCTGCTCTGATGAGAGACACAGGAGCAAAGCTCTCCCAGGCACTGGTTCCCATCACGATAAGCCATCTTTCACGGTACCTTTCCAAATATGATGGACTGCATCCCCTTTCCACTGTGAGTCAGAATAAACCTTTTTTTTCTCCATTAAGTTGCTTCTTGCTGGGTGAGTATTTGCTCAAAACAACAAGACAAGTCACTAATACAGCCTCCAAGTGCCTGTTCCTCACCAGTAACATATTTCCAGGTCTGACAACTAGTGTAATAATTCCTGCTCAGTTTAGCATTTTAATACTATCAAAATGTCGATGTGTTGATAATAAACTACATGTGCTGGCTATATCAATGAATAATGGTGGGTAAACATTTTAATTACCTATACCTGAAATAATATTTTTTCCTAATGAGTGGTATCTAGATTTCTAAATCTATATAATGTTTCTGCTCTGCAATTATGTCATGCTCATATTGATTCTGGTTTTTCTTTACATTTCTTCTTCAACTGACTCTTAGCCCCAGCTGCAGCAAAACCTCATCCAGAGTCTGTCTCATTCTCACTTATATGTTTTGTCATTTTCTGGCAGTATTAACACCATTGCCTTCTCCTATTCAACCTAAAACATGCATCATCTATTTTAGGATACTGTCCAAGGCTAAATCCCTGGTGCAGTATTCTTTTAGTTTCTGACTTCTTCAAAGAGCATTTTCTGCATTTAATCTTCACTTCATGTTCATTTCTGAACCAAATGTCATCTCTTCAGGTCTTGTTTTCAGCACTCTGGGAAGACACTCGTCTGAGCCCCGCCAAGCCCCCAGCCTACCAATTTCCTCTTATAGCTCCCATGACCCTGTGCCTCCTGAGTTATATTTAAGACTTCTCCAAACTATTATCTGGAAACTGTTTCTTCAGACTTTTATTCTTTTTTCTACTCTGCCTCTCTGTATTTCATGTGCTATTCATTTCTGCCAGCCTTGGGTCACGGGTTTGTCTCCATTGTCTCCCCAGTCATGATTCAGTCTCTTTCGACACTTCCTACCCCCAAACCCAGCTAATTGCTTATCATCACATCAATTACTGAGATCCTTTCTAGAAACAGATATGGATACCCTTGTCTTTCAAAACTCCATAAGTTTTACATGTTAGTTCTTAATGTTGTCCACAAAAATCATTCAAAATCTGCCCTTAATGATAATAGTGTTTCATTATTTATTTGATTAAAAAACAAATTGAAACTTTAGAGTAAAGATTACCAAAGTCAAGGTCCATTCAAATTTGGCTACTCTGAGCCAAAAGAAACATTTTCCCCCTAAGGTTCCATCAAGCACATGATTCCCTGTTAATAACAGAACAGAATCTATTGCTATGATGCTTTTAAGATTCCACAATAAGAAAGGTGAATTATTTTAAGTAGTTAGACTCTCAAAGAATACAGAAGAAATGTGTGTTTGGTATCCCAAATATTTAGTTAAGGTATACCTGGCAATCTGCTGGAACTGTTAAAAATGACATTTCTGAACCAAAAAAAACATGCTGAGGCTCTATTAAGATTACTTGCAAGGATGCTACTTCAGAATCCAACAAAATGAGGCTAGAAATGCAAACATTTTATAAAGACTGGCATCATATGAAGTGTTGGATCGTGTCAGATTGACACGTATCAATAAGCAAATGACCCAGCCAGTTGTTACAATGATTACTTTTTAGTTTTTAGGATGAAATATGAAAACAAGTGCTGGAATTTTTTTCTGGTCTTTTCCTTCAGGTAGATTTAATTCTCCCAGAATGTCTACATTGATCCATATATATAATTAACTGCTGAGTATTCCACTTGGGAATTCTTATTTTTTTTTCTGATAAATGAGCATGGCTTTACAATATTAAATGCAAAAACAGTGGTGTATTCATAATGATTGAAATGTTTGGGGCATTAATTAAAGTTACAGAATTCTTTAGCACATCTTAAGATACTTCTATTGTGACAGATGAGTTTTTTTTAGGGTACGTCCTTTACAAATATGAGTCAACTATACAGAAAAGGAAGTAAATGGATTACACAGCCTGTGTGTGAGTGGCGTGTGTGTGTGTGTGTGTGTGTGTGTGTGTGTGTGTGTGTGTGTGTGTGTGATATAACTTTTAAACAGAAAAATGTTTATTTTGGCTCCTGTTTCTACAAGTTCCGGGCCATAACTGGGAAGACTCTCTGCTTTAAGGCCTCTGATAAAAGGCCAGACAGAGTGTAGGGGCACCCAGAATAGATAGGGGGCAGCAAGGTGGGCAAAGCAGTTGAGCTTGTGGGGACGCATGACAAAAGAAAACCCAAGATACACTAACAGTTACAGCATCCTTGGAAGGCATTGGATTCTATGACCCCAGACTTCCCACTGTGCCTTATGTTTTGATGTTTCTATTCTGCCTATGGAGTAGATGCTCAGGAATGTTAATCTAAGTTCTCTTTTTTTTCTGTTTTGTCTCTGACTTTGGTACTAGAGTATACATAAATCTTTGCCTTTTTGCAAATCAATGTTTTCTGTTAAAAACTTACAAAATTCAGAACCCTACAAAACCAAAAGACTATTATCATCATCAAGGATTTTGCAACGCCAAATATTATGTATGGACTTTGTATAACCATGGTGATAGTCACACCAAAGTGAGTTTCTGGATTTTCTTAAGTGATAGAGATATCTAATTCATTTATTAGTCAACTTGACAATATTATATTCTTTCAAGAACTGTATATGGCATGGATAAAATATATAGTTTTATGTCATAGAAAGACTTTCTTGTTTTAAAAAAGCAAAGGGCTATGTCATCTCTGTATTTTAATCCTGGAAACAGAACAGGGAAATAAAGACTCTCAGGTTCCCACCTTATTTTTTAAGAATAGTTGTTAAGTGCTTAAATTCATGAATTCTGGAGTAAGAATGTATCTATTATTTTAGGTAACATTTTAATATTCTACCCAACTTTTGCTGTTGTTTTGTTTTTGAAACTATTTCCACAGCTGGCCTGAAATACACCATGTAAATCACTGAACTCACAGAGATCCCCTTTCCTTAGCCTCTTGAATTCTGGGATCAAAGGCATGGGCTACCATACTTGGCCCACACAACTTTTGTTCCTCAGTTCTTCACTTATAAAAAGTAGTTATCTCAAGTTCAAAAAGATGTAATGAGTTAATGTGTATAATCTCTTATGTGCTAGTTGACCCTCCATGTCTACTGTTTTGCTGTGAGTGTTGATGAGACTATTGTCATATGTGCTATTTAAGCATCCAGTCTTACTGTCTTATTATGGTGTGAGTGTTGTTGAGATTGTTTAGCTCTGTTTAGAATCATGACACAAAGCAGAACAGCAAAGGCCTGCAGTCATCATTTGCTGTTAATACACTAAGAGAGAGAACTCAGGTACCTTGAAGGAGCTATGGGAGTTATTCTGATTCCTCTGCCTCTAAGACCTCGGCCACGGACAGACTCTTCTGAGCCATTTAAGTAAGACAACTCTCGGAGTTGTTCTTGACGAATTTCATCATTGTAGTCCTAGAAGAAAAAAAAAACAGAATATGATGAATTACTATGAGACATTTGGGTTCTTAGCCCTGAAACACATTCCCCAAACAATAAGAAAAAGGCTGAGGATACAGCTCAGTGATAGAACATTTGTCTAGCATGTGAGGGACCCTAAGTTCTGTTGCCAGCATTTCCAAACAGAAGAAAATCAAACAAGGTAACAATGCTGTGTGGCCAGAGCTGAGTCTAGCTCCATACCTTGCCTCAAAGCTCTGATCCTGGTACTCAAGAGCCTGAAGTAAGAAAGGATGCTCCCAGAGAGTTCCGGGACGGCCTGAGAACATCCTGAATTCTAGGTCAATCTTGGTTAATGTGTAACAAAACAGCTTTGTCTGTTTCCTTAATCATTATATACAAAACCCCTCAAAAGATATTAAAGAAGGTGTAAATCTCTTCAAGCCTCTTATTCCAGAAAGAAAATGAGGATGCTTCTTTGATCAAGAAAGTACTCTTCATGACACTGGATTCAATTCTCTTAACTATCACTTTAGGCTTTATCTGAAGAGGGTAGGTAGCAGGGTAGTATCAGTACATGGAAGGTACCTCATCTACAACTGTCAACATCAATGTGATGGAAGATGAAGTGCACTTGGGTGAATATGTGCAGATTATGAGTGCATGCTATTCAAACAGTTCCAGAGTCACAGTGCAAAAGGGAACAGTCCCAAGACCCAGAGCAAGTGAGATTGTCTTAGATTCATTAAAACAATGTGCATCCACAGGCTCTGTGGAAATCTGTGGAATCTCACTGAAAAACCTGGCTTGTAACATTTTCAAATCAAGGAACTTCCTTATGTGCCTTATCCATGGAAAGTGGGAGTCACACATAAATCAAATTTCACAGTCACAACCAGAGACTTGGGTGAAGCACGTGTCACCCCTCAGTCATTTATTTAGAATGACTGAAGTCATTTAAAAAGATAGAAAGTAGATGTGAGTCATTATAGATGGATTTAACTTTTAATAAAAGTGCCCTAATTATTTCATCAAATACACATATACACATATACAGGCACACAAACACTCAGTCATAGACACAGATGCACACACAGACACAGACAGATAGAGAGACAGACATACATAAACACACCTTTGTGGAACAATATAAAATGGAGCAGTTGTTTATTTGCGCTAAATTGCCAATATGATCTTTTTCTCTAACACATATTGATGTGATATCCACCTCTGCTATTATCTGACATTGGAGGAGAATTTATATTCTAGAACATAAAACTTTTGTAGCAGCTGAGCCAACAGAAATGACATATGAGATGGAAGTCTAGTGTATCAGCAAACAATGCCCATTTAGCTTATTATAAAATTAATCTATGTGTTAAGTGAATTGAAATAAAGAAGCCACAGTCAGCCACACACTTCTACTGTGCAAGGTCTGCGGAATTCTTAATGCACAGCTTTACCTCATGCTTCAGAAACTGACTTGATTACAACCAAAGCGCTAGTCATGCCAAAGTACTTATTTTCTTATTTTCAATATGTTACTTTCATGTTTATCCTCTTCAACACCTGATTATAGTGATGATGGGTTTATCACAGAGGATAGAAGAGCTAGACAGTGAAAACTGCAGTTTCTAAAAAGTCATATATTATTCAATTTCTGCTTCCTAATTTTCATCTTCATGCCCCAACTAAACTGGAGAACAAAACACACATTTCTATTATTTTACTTGGATCAGGAATGCAGAACATTGCCACTGCTGCTGGAGTCGATCAGCCAGCCATCAAAGTGGAACATGAATCCCATAAACTTCACAGGTAACATTGCTGATTATAATGCTGTATCTGAAGCTCCTTCTCTGAGGTAAATCCATATTTTTAGTTCTTATGGATTAAAAAAAGATAGACTGGCATTATTCTATAGAAGACAGATAGGATAGAACAGCCCCTAGTTCGTTCAGAACTTCCTGGATCCATGCCTTTGAAAGTTGTAGTAACCTTGACCTGGCACTGGCTGTGTGAAACTTTTCAGCTAAGTACAAAAGGTAACCAAAGTGACTGGAAAGTACCTGTGTACTGGAACTTGAGCTTTGTGCCATTGGAAACTGTTATATCACAAGGTGGGGGAAGTCTGGCTCAGCTTTCTGGAAGGTATGAGAACAAGTGGATAGATTCTAGTCACTCTGTCCCTTCTGCTATCCTTTCTGAGATACAAGAGAGGCCATTCAGAGCTCTGGTCAAACCGGTAGAGACTAGAAAGAAACCTCACTTGAAGATCTCAGAAATCTACTTTGTCCCAGGATAAAGGATAATAACCTGGTAATCAAAGCCATTAGGACTATATTGTTTGGATTTGATGTAAGGGTTCCAAGAACAGCGATGATTTGTCAGTACAGGACGTGAGCATTGTGCGTCAGAGGCCTGCTTAAACAGCCATTCTCCACATATCTGGATGAGAGTTTTGGACCTACATGTTATCATTTACTTCTTGGGTCAGGTACCACCTCAGATGGAATTTGATGTAGCTGAATAAAAAAAACTAGGTATCATAATAGTTGGAGACATTTACCGAATCTCTTTGTTTAATGTGTGAGTGCACTAACTCGATGGCACGGCTATTTCGCTGCTCTGGAAAATTCTATTAACCAGTAAAGATTTGCCAATCTTGGTTAGATGAATATTTCACAATGAAGAATAATTCTTAATGTAAGTAAAGCCACTATTGACAATATACACCTGGATTCCTTATGGGTTTAGCTGGAAATGTTCCCTCTAAGAGATTAATTACTTTCTAGGTTTATGGTGGCCAAGTGAATGGAGACAAGTAATTACAAGTGTAACTGACCATGAACTGCAGCTGCTACCTTCTGAAATACTACTTCCTCAAGGCCATGTTACTGAGAGCTCCTGATGCTAAAATAAGTCTAAAATCCAGAGGAAACACTGGATTCCTGTATTTTAAGGACTCCCTTATGGTATTGCTGAACTCTGTTTTTACTTCAGCACATCAGAGAAGTCCAGAAACTCACACTTCTCTTTCCATGATTTCAGACACTGTGTGGAAGAGCCCTCCTTATTTTCCATAACGTTTTGATTTTGTCACAAGAGCACTTTCTCTAATAAAATCCCTTCATGTTTAATCCACTTTTAGCATTCAGTTTTTCAAGAACTCAAGTGGAAATGTAGTATTCTGACAAAATCAAGTTCCTAAAAATCCCAGCGCTGAGAGCTATGGCAAACTCAGTTGTGTTCATGCTGATGGAAGCTATTTCATTCACCATGCCCTGTACTGTGACTGAATCAGTGTGACTGCCATTACCCTACTTTAAAATGGCTACAGATAGGGTGAATATTAGACTCACTAGCAATAACCGGAAAGTGTAATACTTTGGATTTAAAGAAAAAAAAATATAACTTGTTTAATACATTACTTAATAAGAAACTAGGAAAGACTCAGGGAGGTTGGCAAACATGAGAACTATTTTGAGGCAGAGAATAGAAGAATTTCATTAGTACAGAAGAACTATGGTGGCAACGAACAAGCTGCTTTTTGCATGAGTGTGATGAGATGTGAGAAAAAGAATAGGACATCTAATAGAATAAGGGTGTTTGGGTAGAAAGTAACACACTTCTACTTTTTTTTTTTTTGTCATTTCTAAAATGTTTCGACTTTTTTAAGTACCACAATTGGTTTTAGAAATATATTACTTGAAATAATGACATGTACACTCACAATACTTTTCATATGTTCCGTTCCCTGAATGAGATCAAATTTACTCTATGAAAGAGTTTCCATGAGATGTACGAGTGTTCCCTTTCGCCTCTCAGATAAGGCCCTCCCACTGTGCTGGCATATGGTGAAAACAGTATACACAAGAAGAGCTGAGAGCAGAAGGATGTTTGGATGTTCCTAGAAAGGAATAAATGTGCACAGTCCGCAACATTAAACGTATATGCATACTTTCCAGTTACATACAGTCTTGTCCATCTGCTGTGGTGGCATTTTGCCAAACTACAAATTGGGAAGATTATTTAACTTACATTTAGATGGCAGGTAATCGCAGGTGTTAATAGGCAACCTGGGGGTTCAGTCGGGGACCACTTTCCTGCCAAATCCTCTCCATTAAGACTCAGCAGGCACTGGTGCCACACATTTAAAACTGTGGCCAGGGACTGAGGACTTGCCTCAGTGGATAAAGGGTACTTGCTGTCAAGCCTGACAATCTGAGTGATCCTGGAAATCTACATGGCGGAAGGAGAGAACTGACACCTGCGAGCTGTCCTCGCCCTCCACACAGTTGTCACACTGTATGTCAGCTAGATACAGTGTGTGCCCAGTGCATACACATTTATACACACACTCTCATAAATAAGTACATGAATGTAAACAAAAAATGAAGTGAAGATGTTAATCCTCTTGGGTTATAACAAAGAGAGCTGAAGAATTATCAGCCTCTACAAATCATAGCAATAAACAAGAAATTGAAATTGGATGTGGTTGCACAAGCCTGAAATTCTAGTACCTTGGAAGCCAAGACAGAGGATTATGAGTTAAAGGCCACCCTGTGTTACAAAAGTAAAAACTAAATAAAAAGAAAATGTGGGTGCTGAGCCAATATCATACTTATAACTGAGCTGGAATGGATAGGAAATTTTAAAAAGTATTAGTAGAGATTATATAATAAAACAAAAGATTAGGTAGCTTTACTGAACCAATACAAAATGAGCTTTACTCAGCTCACACTAGAAATCAGAAAATCCATTTGCAAAATACAGTCAATGAAGAGTAAGTTAAGATTTATTAAGAATCTGCCCAATGGATGATTCTGTATAAAGTTCATATAAAAGCATTTTAATAGTATTGTTGGAGAAAACAATATCAGAAATTCAAAATGTCTTTGATTCTGAACCTTAAACTTTTATTGATGGCAACTTCTGATTCCAAATGTCTTTTCCTTATTTCCTTGTTATCAAAACCTCATTATAAGCTATTCCAAAGTCATGACCAATTGTGATGATAACAAAACAGATTGAATGCATATACTATGTATGATTATTAGAATGTCTTATTTTCTCTTTCATTTTTTTTTTAACAAAACATTGGCTACTGACATAGGAGGACTCCCTGTAAAGATCTGTGACATGAACAACAAAGAACTCAAAGATTTGTTGTAAGATTTTTAACTTAAGCTTGTCTCGTAAATCAGCTACCATCTCAAGAGAGATTTAGGATACTAGAAAAATATTCATAAAACTACAGGTGTCAGATTTGAGCTGCTACAAATACCAAGTTCCATTTATCAAAATAAAGTCAAAATGACTCTGAGCTTGTTCATTAAATGTTCTTAGCAAATACAGACAGAATTCCAGCATGGAGGAGGGGAAGCAGGCACACAGTCCACTCCTAGCTAAGGAGCTATTGGCATTTGATTGCTGCAGGAAAAGAGAGAGGCCTGTTTTCTTCAGTGGAGTGACAGGTATATCACCCACATTTTAAGGCAGGCCCCATCCACAGGTGTAGCTTGTCAACACAAACAAGACTGCCCTTTTTTTAAAGAGAGAGAGAGAGAGAGAGAGAGAGAGAGAGAGAGAGAGAGAGAGAGAGAGAGCTAGAGCTAGAGATGTGGGAGAGGGAGGATTGGGAGAGAATCTCAGCGAAGGAGGTGAATATAATAAAATATATGAAATTCTCAAAGAATAAACGAGAATATTATTTAACTTTTTTTTGGTAAGTTGTCAAGCACATGGCATGGGAACCATATGGAGTTTTAAATAAAAATAGGCATTAATTTAATCCTTTAACATATTATGGTAACTTTTATTTATAAGGCAAACGCTTTAAAACACTTTTTACAATAATAATCTCCTCAAATGGGCCTCAAAGCTTCTTAAATGAAAAATCATGGTGGAAAGCATAATGTGAGAAAAATGTGTAACAATTCTGTTCATAAACAGGGTTGATGTGGGTGTTTGCTATCAATAGCTCTACAACTTCAGGCCTCTTTGTAGACAAGGGAAATTACAAATTGAATTTTCCTGAATGTCTGCAATTTTGATGTTTTGAAGCTTACAATTCAGTTTCAAAATTTATAGGTATTTATAAAATGTTGTTGGCTAACTAACCAATCTGATTGCACTTGCAGTCTGCTCCACAGGAGGGAATTTCCTTCTGATGAGGTAAAAACCTATGGCTGTGAGGTAACAGGCCCTGGGGGTGTGGTGAACAGTTACACTTACTGTTTTGCTAAAAGATCACATTAGCAAAGTTCTTTCTAAATATTAGGTTTGTACTCATGGGTCTACGGGGCTCTCAGCTTTAGCCAGAAAAGATTCATTTTTTTAATAGGTGAGACTCATTCATGTTTATAATTAAATCTGTTTCTCAAGAACTGGACTGGTAACCTTAACAACAAATGGTTCTGTAACACCTCTTCTAGGAAATGGCAAACATGTCTTCATTTCGAAAAGTTGTTTATAATCAAATCTTGCAACCCTACCTTTGTTTCCAAAGGTTGTTAAGACTACCTTGCTATAACTACTTTGTTATGACCACTTGCAATCAAGTGTTCATTTCAGGAGGTTGTTATGACTAACATAGTTATGATCTCTGTTCCTATAAACCTGCCTATTTTGCCCTTCAAATCCCCTCTTTGGAAACCCCCTACCTCTGAGTTATAAAAGCTTTGTCTTCCTCACATCCAGTGCTTAGGGAGAGGCAACCCCTGCACACAAATACAAAAGCTTGCTTAAATGAATTGCTTGCTTTAATTATATTGGCCATGATGATTTTGTTTAGACTTTCTCTTCCTATCTTTGGGGTTAGCAAGTACTCTGAAAAACTATCTCATCCACATGGCACAGCTACAGTAGGAATGAACTTACATTAGCTGTGGATATCAACTAAAAAGCCTTTGCAAAATTTCAACATGAAAGGAGACTAGCTCATGAAACCCAACCCATAGCTGAGGAGTTATACGGATGATGGCTGCCTGAGGAGGGAGAACAATTTTCTTTGATCAGAGGTCATTGGTAGGTTGCCTACACTTCCATAGATGGCCCCACTATCATACATAAACAAGCAACACTGTGGTGGTACTGTGTTTCCCAAAATATTGTGCACCCTAATAAACTTATCTGGGGTCAGAGAACAGAACAGCCACAATATTAAACATGAGGACAGTCAGTGGTAGCACAAGCCTTTAATCCTAGCATTCCAGAGGCAGAAATCCATGTGTTCAAGGCCACATTGGAGAAGGCCAGGCATGGTGATACACACTTTTAATCCCAGAAAGCAAGCCTTTAATCCCAGGGAGTGGTGGTAGAAATCAGAAAGGTATATAAGGCATGAGGACCAGAAACTAGAAGCATTTGGCCTGGTTAAGCATTTGGCTTGGTTAAGCATTCAGGCTTTTTAGCAGCAATTCAGCTGAGACCCATTTTGGATGAGGACTGAGATGCCTCCAGTCTGAGGAAGCAAGACCAGCTGAGGATCCCACGAGGTGAGGTAGCTGTGGCTTGTTCTGGTTCTCTGACCTTCCAACATTAACCCCAATACTTGGCTCCAGGTTTGATTTTATTAATAAGAACTGTTAAGATTTCTGATACACAACACTAGTTAGACTCAGTGGTATATTACATATATACATATATATACACATATCTTTTTTTTTTTTTTGAGACAAGATCTATGTTTTACAGGCTGGCTTCAAATTCACTATCTAGCCCAGGGAGATAGAGAATTTCTGATCTTTCTTTCTCTATCTACCTAGTGCTGAGCTTAAGTGTGTGCCACCATGTGTGGCTTGTAATATGCTGGGGGAATCGTTGCATGCTAAGCAAGCACTTTATCAACTCACCTAGATACTACCGATTTTATTTTTAAAATTATTAAAAATTTTAATAGTTGAAGTTATGTCTCTGAAGACAGAGAACTAGCTAACAAAAATTATTTGTTATTCCTCTGAATATTTTGGAAAGTAGTTTTAGAAATCTAGCAAACTTTCAATATAATCCAATGAATTATATCCCTATTTAGAATATGGATATAATATATTTAATCATAAACCAATATTAATTATAAAGCTCTTATATTTATATATAACTAAACACAACAAAAGAATTTATTTGCATCATAATTATTAATGCAAACAGTGATTTGATTATTACAAGCAGTTTGAAAATTAATGCAGACTAAAGGAAAGAACCCATCATGATTTCAAAAGAATGAGAGGAAAAGATACATACCAGGAAAAAATTAATTAAAACATATCTGATAGAGAACTGTTTTGTTTAAGACCCAAGGAACACTTAAAAATCAATGAGAAAAAAACAAGCAGTTAGGAAATGTGTAGAAGGTTGGATATGGCACTTCCCCAAAGCAGATGTATACAAGTGGGAAATAAGCCTCTGAAAAGATGTTTGACAACATGTACTGCCAGGCAGCTGCACATTGAAGCAATAATGTGCCTGTGTATTCTTATAAAAATTTGGAAAATCCAAAAGTCTTCTAACACCAGACAAAGGAACCACAGGAAATGTCTGTTCCTAGTGGGGATTTGGAACAGCACGAACATTTTGCATTACTATTTAATGGTTTGTGACAAAATTGAACATATTCTACACTTACAGTGGAGAAATTATGCCTTTTTTCTTTCCCAAAGTAAGTCAGAGACTTATGGTCACACATTAACCTGCACAAGGATGTTTGAAAGTGCCTTTATTCATGAGCACTAGGACTTTTAAACAACTAAGATTTCATCTACGGGGAATGAGAAAACTGGTATATGTGGACAATGGAATGTTCACAGTAATATAAAATTGAATGACCAAGACATGGAAAGACAGGGTGGTGGAGTTAGTCTACATAGAATACAAACAGAACCAGCTGCATGTATGTTCATATATGCAGAAACCTGGTGCTAGCTAGATATTTTTTAGCTAATTATCATAGACAAGGCACTAATAAAGCCGCCTTCGCAGAAACCACTGACTTTCAAGCAATCCAAAGTACAATGTGAGTAAAACCAAATACATCTTTACAATTGCACCTTGATGAAGGATAAGGGATTGATACCCACATTTATGGCATCAGGAGTTAAATGAGGAATGCTAGGCAAATCACAAGCAGGGGAAAGTATTTTAAATGCCTTACATTTCCCATCAGTAGTCTGTTATTCATTTTTTATTTCATTCTTGTTCTACTATCCTGACATCTTCTGTGCTTGTAGGTAGCACACCTTTGGGTACCTCATAACTTACAATTAGAAAGAAAATGAAGACCGCAGGCACTGGCCACGCTAGCAGAAACGTTGAATGCACAGACTGGAGTTAATGGGAAATGAACGGACAATATGTTTTCAAAACCAAAAGACATGGTTAGGAGTCAGAAAAGGTCTAGCAAGAGAAACAAAAATGTGAGGAAAGGCATGAGAGAAATGGGCTAGAGTAGCTCAAATTACAGCAGAATGAGCAATAAATGACAGTTTAGTAATTTGTGGGCAGGTTGGAAATCGACTGTGCAGAGCTTGATGAGATCGAAACTCACAGTGTTATTAGATAAAACTGTGATGTCAGAATCGTTCCAGTAAACGAGCTGGCTCATAAAAGCCATTTTTTTTCTTTCAACTTGAATGCACTGGGTAACTTTTTAATGTAAAGAAATAGCGAGGAATGAGGATATACGACAAGGAAAAGAGACAAACAACAGCAAACCCCAGCGAGTTGAAACTGTCCCAGAACTGACACAAAATGCTGGCTTTAGATATAAGGCAACTGAAACAGCAATTATAAGCTGTGGTGACACATTGTGAACCCCAATAAAGCTTGCCAGAGGACCAGAGGACAGAGCCAGCCACTAGATTAGACATAGGAGCCAGGCAGTGGAGGTACACACCTTTAATCCTAGGGAGTGATGTCTGGGCAGAGAAGGTATATAAGGCATGAGGAAACAGGAACTCACTCTCTTTAGACTGAAGATTTCCTAGGGGTAAGAACTTGTTCTGCTTCTCTGATCTTTCAGCTTTCACCCCAATATCTGGCTCCAGGTTTTCTACTAATAAGACCTTTTAAGATTCGTGTTACAATAAGCTGTATTTCATATAAAAAAACCATTAACTAACTAGATATAGGAGAAAAAAATGAGCAGATTGAAAGTCTACAGATTAAAGGCATAGAATGTAGATTTGCAAAATACAAGATGAAACTGTAGTAGAATAGACAATCCAGGATACAGGGCAATAAAATTGAGGCCATAGAGACAGAAATTATTTAAAATGAATGCTGAAGATAAGAAATACACAAAATAAATAGAAGACAGGGATTCTAATATGTGAAATATAAGATATTCTATCATCAGTTTCTACAGATTAAAATGTCACATAGGAAGATTATGAGCAAATTTATGCTAAACTAAAAATTTAGATGAAGTATCTGAACTACTTATAAAACAAAACTAACAAAATCGTTGAAGAATATCTTAAGAATAGATGATGAAAATAATTCATGCCCAGAAAATATGTCACAATTATTATATTATTTAAAGAGCTTTCCAACCAGATAAACATATAATGTCACTTGTCTTAATTAGTGAAGTTACAAAGAAAAATTATAAATCCCAGAAAACTGGATTACTTGCTAGAGGAGTGATCACTAAAAATGGCAAAATAAATAGCTTAAGAGACTCACTGTTTGACAGGTATGCATTAGTCACTATTTAATCCACGTTGTTATATGTTCAATATATATATTCAAAGAAAGAAAGATGATTCAGATTATTGCTATGGTAGTGTGAAAGAATAGCAATTCATAAAGTTTTATTGAACAAATACAGTGTGCCAGTAAACAACAGCTCTCTCAAAGTTACATTGATAAAACTATACTTTTGTTAAGAAATTTGTATTCTATGGGGGGGAGAGAGATGCCTAAGCAGGTAAAAGCACTTGCTCTTGCAGAAGCTCTGGGTTCAATTCCCAGCACCCATGTGGCAGTACACACCTATCTATAACTCTAGTTTCACAGGCTCTTACTACCTCTTCTGACCTCTGTAGGTATCAGGCATGCAAATAGTACATGTATATGCACACAAACACAACAGTCATACAAGAAATTAAATTAATAAATCTAACAAATTTTTAAATGGAATTTGCAGGGTTATGATGTAATCACATTTTATTTATATGCAGTGACATCACATGCAACATTTATAAAATATTTACTGTATGGGAGGTGTTCTTTTTCATATGTGCTATACATTCAATCCCCACATATCCACAAATCAGGTAGTAACTACGGACCTTTGGAGAATGAAAAGCTGAAACTGAGATTAAATGCACGCTTACAACCAATTACACTTGGAATGTATCATTTGTGAGCTCAGTTAATCTTTTAGTGGTCCAAGAGAAACTTAAGACCACATTCATACTTTGAAAACACAGTTGATTCAATTCACAATGACAAAATCAAAGCATGCTCTAATTCTTATCCTCTGAAATTTTCATCAACAATTTATATTGGGAAATTTATATTTATACACTAGTATGCAGATACATGCAATAACAATTGATGAAAAAGAGGCTATGAATTTTAAGAAGGGTGGGGAGAGGTATATAGGAAGGTTTGTAGGGAGTAAAGGAATGGAGAAATGTTGTAACTAAAATACGTTCTCAAAATCAACAAAGAAGTGAGAAAACATTTGGATGAGATATTTGTTTCAAATTTTACAGCTGAATTTTTCCATCAGTCTTGAGATTGCAGCTTGCCATAGTTCTGTACCTACAAGTAGAGAGCTGTTGGCTCCATAGGCCAATGTAGAGAGCAATGCATTATCTTCCTGAGCTCTGCCTGTTCTTGACCCCTGTCTGCAAGTGTATTCACTGTCACTGGGGTCACAGATAAGGCTATCTAAGTTCAACCTGTGTGCTTTGGTGAGTGAATGCTTAACTCATTACATAAAATGCTATAACTACCATAGAACAAATAGAATTTTCCCTGTAGAAAACAACGTGACTGAAAACAAGTCACATTTTGATTGCCTATTCAAATCAACTTGCAATAAAGCCATTCTATTTTCAATCATATTTTTACTTTCATAGTGAACTTAGTTCCTGGAATTTAAACATACATAGATAGGCACATACACCACACATAAATACAATATGCTACTTGATATTTTAAACAGGAATGTAAGCAGTATTTGCTAAAGTCATTTTAAGAAGCTTTCGTAAGACAAGTTAATGACTAATTTAATCAAAATATGTATACTCAATAAAGTATTTTAATGTGTTTGTAGTGGTATCATATACTAAAATTTAATAAAAAAAACATAAGAGCATTTATTTAGTACTAAAAAACAGTTTCATGCTCACAAGAGCACTGTAGACTAGTCAATTCTTTAGTCTAACAAAAAGAGAAATATCACTTGGGCACAAGACATTATCACTGATAAATACAATTTTAGAGTACATGCCTTGTACAGTCTCTTTCCTAGATTACACAGGAGATTTTCCTAGATTACACAATGAGAGCTATCTAACTGAAGATGGAATTTCTTTTCAGTAAAAATTGTGCAGCCCCACGTGTATGCATCTTTTGTCGAAATGTGAACTTAACTTTACCAGGTTTTCTTGATTAAGAGAAACTTGGCTAAGGATGTTATAATGTATATTAAACTAAAAGAAATCGAGGTTCAAATTGAAAAAGGTTGTGTCATCATTATCAATGACTAGAAAATGCCCTTGGATAATCGTGCTGAAGTGAGAAGAATGTAGAATCCAAGAATTTCCTCAGACATATCATGGCAAAAAGAAGATTATTGAGGTTAGCAGTGATGTAACAGCAGATGTGTGGGAGGCGGAGGACATCATAGAGAGATAAATGGGCTCAAGGCCTCTCGAGGGAAACTGAAGAGAGATCTTGAAGTCCATCATTGCTACACACTGTCGTTCTAACAGCAGCTCTCTTTCTGTCTCTCATGGTATTCAAATTTCTTTCATTCTGTTCCTAGAGAATCAGCCCCACCCGGAGGTACTTTCAAAATTTAGCAGCAATGAAAAGGAGTAAGGCTTGTCATTCTTTATGACACTTCTTTTTATTCTAAAGACTATACATACTTTTTCATTAAGAGAACTTAGAATTTTGACTTCTGAGGGCCTGCATTGTGGCACAGATATTGAAAGAGGAGGAAGGGGAAAAGTAATTTTTTTTTTTTTTCGAGACAGGCTTTCTCTGTGTAGCTTTGCGTCTTTTCCTGGAACTCACTTGGTAGCCCAGGCTGGCCTCGTACTCACAGAGATCCCCCGCCTCTGCCTCCCGAGTGCTGGGATTAAAGGCGTGCGCCACCACCGCCCGGCTAAAAGTAAATTTGTTTTAAATATTTACTTTGGTTTGATAATTTCATACATGAATGGGATATTTATGTCATTTCCACTCCTCTGTTCTCTCCCTATAACTCCTCCTGTATCTCTCCTAACATTCTCTCAAACTCACGGCTTCTTATTCTTCTACTATAGTTATATATAATACACACATATACACATGCACATATACATATGCAAACAATACACACACACACACACACACACACATCTTGTATCTGTTTAATGTTGCATGTATGGATGTGTGTTTAGGGCTGACCACTTAAGGCTGAATAATCTATCAGGGATCTCACTCCTGAAGCAAACTGATTCTTCTTTGTGTGTTCATTAATTCCCTGAAGCTCTTCAGCTAGCAATGGGGATTTGTGAAACTTCTCCCACATTGGTATGCCAACTGGTGTTGTCATTATGCAGTCTTATTCAGGCAACTGTACTGTTGAGATTTCAAGGGTGCAGCTTTCCTGTCATATCTAGAAGACACTAACTTGAAACAGGTTCCCTGGTCCTGTCGCTCTGAGAACCTTCCTGCTCACTCTTCCTTGATGTTCCCTGAGCCTTAGTGTAGGGGTGTCTTTGCAGATGTACCAACAGAGGTGAGGCACACCACCCTCAGTTGTTTTCAGCATTTTGGCAAGTTGAGAATTTCTGTAATGGTCTTTGGTCGATGGAAAAATAAGGTTCTTTTTAATACATATATTTTTAAATATTTCTTTTTGCATACCAACCCCTGTTCCCCCTCTCTCTTCTTCTCCTGCTCCCCCCCACCACCATTTCCATCCCCTCCTCATGGAGGGTAAGGCCTCCCTTGGGTAGTCAACCCAGGCTGTCATACCATGTTGGGGACTGACCTAGCCCCTCTCCCAGCATCAAGGCTGAGTAAGGCATTGCACCATAGGGAATGAGATCTAAAAAGACAGTTCATGTACCTGGGATAAGTCCTGGTCGCATTGCCAGGGGACCCACAACACATTAAGCAATACAACTTTCACCCACATTCAAAGGGCCTAGTTTGGTCCCATGCAGGCTCCCCAGCTGTCAGTCCAGAGTCCATGAGCTCCCACCAGTTTGGGTCAGCTATTTCTGTGATTTTTTTCCCATCAGACAGAAACTTAACAGAGAAATAAGGGAACTAACAGATGTTATGACTCAAATGGACCTAACAGACATCTATAGAACATTTCACCCAAACACAAAAGAATATGCATTCTTTTTTTTTTTTTTTCGGTTTTTCGAGACAGGGTTTCCCTGTGTAGCTTTGCGCCTTTCCTGGAACTCACTTGGTAGCCCAGGCTGGCCTCGAACTCACAGAGATCCACCTGCTTCTGCCTCCCAAGTGCTGGGATTAAAGGCGTGCGCCACCACTGCCCAGCAAATATGCATTCTTTTCAGCAATCCATGGAACCTTCTCTAAGAATAAGATTCTTTAATGAAGTCTTTGAACTAAACTTATATGTGGGCATAAATATTTAGAAAATATGAATTATATTGGCTAAGAAAATGCCAATAGGATGTTCTCATCTCAGATCTATGGTGTCTCCAGAATGGATAGTTTACAAGTTTTAGAGTACCAGACATGAATCCTCTTCTATTGATTACAACTTAAGTCCAACTAGACAACTGTCCCCATGGTAAAATGCCACAATTTCACCATTGTAAAAATTTTGTCATTTTGGTAATTGTGATTATAGGCTTTACAGTTGGACAGAACTATTGATTGCTTTTCTTCCCTGGCAGCTTGCACAGCACTTCTGGATACTATGAGAGCTAGTCCTCAGGAAAGAATCCTCCAAGTAGTTTACGTCAATTCTTCCAAGTCCTGTGGCCAAAATTCATCATGTCTTCAGCTATAAGGTCTCATTTTCAAGTTCTGAGAAGCAACCAAAGGCAGTGTCGATATCCTATATTAGGGGCAGAGAGTCTCTTGGGCCACCCTGACCAAAACTCAAAGGGAGGCTTCCCAAGCCTGGCATTCATATTTTTGTTAGTCTCTCAAGAAGCATTATAATCCTGTTAAGCACAACTCCATTTAAGCTATATATGTGTGTGTGTACACACACATTTTTAAGTTTATGAAGTAATGGTTTTTTATGGCCTTTTCAAACATCCTTAATGATATACATCTCTTCCTCCTTCTACCTATGTGTTACCCTTCCTTTTCCAATCCCCAGTTAAAGCCTTATCTAGTTTTTCAATTTGGTCTTTATAATACTTGTGTCCCGCTTTCCTCTCTAGAGTTTCTTTTATCTCCCACCTTGGTCCCTTTCTATTTTACTGGATTCTATATTATTTAAAGTTATAAATGTAAAGATTTTAGTTAGGATCCATAAATAAGGGAAAATGTTTATTTGCCTTTGTGGGTATGGATGACCTCAGTCAGTATACTATTTCCTAGTTCCATTCATTTACTTGCAAATTTCAATGTTCTTTACATTTGAATATGATTTCATTGTGTATATGTACCACATTTTCACCAACCAGTCTTCAGTTAAATGATACTTAGGCTGTTTTCATTTCCTAGATGCTGTGAATAGAGCAAAAATTAACATGGCTAAGCAAGTATCTCTGTGATAGTGTTGAGTCCCTTGGGTATATGCTAAGGAAATTATATCTGGGTCATATGGTAGACCTATTTGCTTTTAGCTCTTTTGAAGAGTTTCTACATTGACTGCCTGAGTGGCTGTACCTGTTGGCAATCACCCCAACAGTGTATGAGGGGTCCTCTTTCCCCATATCTTTGCCAGCACTTGTTGCCATACATTTTCTTGATTTTAGACATTCTGGTTAAGATGAAACCACAAAATAGTTTTAGTTAGCATTTCCCAACTGAGCTGTTTAGATCTCTGTTCAGTACATTTTTTTAATTGGGTCACTCATTTTCTTGGTTCTTTGTTTATTGAGATGAAATAGCTGGCAGTGATTCTCACCCACTCTGTTGGCTTCCTCTTCATATAACTGTTTCCATTGCTGTACAGAAACATTTAAGAAGTCCTGTTTATCAATTGTTGCCCCTCTTCATTGGCAGATAGAGCCCTATTCAGAAAACCCTTTCCTGTACCTAAATCCTTTGGGTTGCTGCTTTTTTATTTTTATTTTTCTGAGAATTTCACACATGAATACTGAATTTATACCATTTCCCTCTCCCTATTCCACTCCTACCATGTCACCTACAACCTTTCAAATCCATGATCACTTCTAATTACTATTGTTTTATAGGTATATAGTAGTACAACCCAACATGTCCGTTTGGTGTTGTTTATCTGTATGTGTGTTTAGGGGTGACAGCTTGACACTGAATAGTCATCATGGGGCTTTTCTTTGTCTCTTCTCATCTCAGCAGCAATAAATTGACTATAGTCATTCATCTGGCATAAACTTCACCTTAGTCTTGCATAGCAATCGCTATATCTTCTTCTAGGAGTTTTAGCATTCTAGATTGCACATTAAGTAAGGTTTTTTGTCCATTTGGAATTAAGTTTTGGGCAAAGTGGTAGATACAGATCTATTTTTTTTTCAGATCTATTTTCTAACACCCTTTTTAAAGAAGGTGGTGTTTTTCAGTCAGGTTTTTTTTTTTTTTGTCAAATACAGATGGCTGTAATCATATGTACTCATGTTTGGGTCTTCTGTTTTGTTTCATTGATATTAATGTCTGTTTCTGAGCCAGCACAATGCTGTTTTGATAAATATGTAAGGTTCATATGATCTGTTTTTCCATTTTGGCACTATTTCTGTTCTGGACTAGGAACTTTGTTTTGGATGAGCAATAGATAAAATAAAATAAAGCTATAGTGACTGAGGGATATCAAAGTAGCATAGCGATGGATCAGTTGGTTTAGAAAGGCTATAGTCAAGCCCAGACATTCCTGTGTGCTATACTGCATGCTGGGGTTCAGAATAGGCATGGGTACTTGGGATCTTACTACCTAGGAAACTACAGACATATCACCTGAGTTTCACAGTATATAATAAGTTATGTGTGTTGTTCTGCAAATAGGAAACAAATGCCTCTGTTTTTCTTGATTCTACTAAATCCGTCGTACTTTCTCTATGTTATATTCTCTGCAATGTATTAGTGTTCAATGAGCCTTGTAAGCAACACAGTGAAACCTACTCATAATTAATTTTTAAATCAAATTTTGGAACCAGTGAGTTTAAAAGCACTTTCCTTAAGGTTAAGATGCAACTAGGATGCATGGTTTCTCACTCTATATTTTTCCAACAATATTTAATGAAAAGAACTTAAAATGCTAGTCTTGTAACATTGATTTCAGGATTATTTACATAATACTGATAATGCAGAAACTTTCAGCTTCCCCATTTCCATCTTTATGTTTCTTTTCCAGAAGTAAGTTGGTAAGGGTCCCTTCTAATTCCTGTTTTTAAAATTTGAATGCATCGATATTCTTGCATATTTATTCATCCATTACAAAGAAATCCTATAGACTTTTAATAATCTTTCCATAATCTGCCTTCAGTTCGCATCACTTCATAAGATCTATCTGCATTGACACATGATTATATTATGTAAATAAATTTTACCCATTATATATTCCTTCTTCCTACTCTCTTACTTTTGTCTTCTATGATACAGACATGTTTTCTGTTCCTTTCTCCCTACTTCTCTCCCTCTTTCTCTCTTTCTTTTGCTTTATTCTCCTTGGTATAACTAAGAAATCACATATTCTATTATATAATGTCAACAAGCAAACTGACTTGAAGGTACTCCCACATTGGTATCTGTAAGCTTCTCTCTCCAGGAGACTACTTTGCTACTCTAACTCTTACAGCGATCCATATTTTACTCTCAATTGAGGCCCCATTTTTATTTTTTTCATCTCAGTGCCATGCCATACCTTCCTCTAGAGGGTTTAAAGTATCCTTCTATCTAGTCTTTGATTATCAATTTTATAATCACTTAGCTCTGACCATTGTGTCTTCCTTGCACCCCCCCCACACACCATGGCTAACACTCAGGGTGTCGTGCATTCCATTCTGTAATTTTCTTTTGGGTTGAAACACACTTGTCATAGTTTTGTTCAGTGATGATCTACGGCTGGTAAATTTCCTATTTGTAGGTATAAGATATTTATTTATGTCTAAATTTAATTTTATGTTGATTTGAAAGCTGACTTTCATTTCTGTTGGTTCTGGAGAAGGCAATCTCTCTCTACCTTCTTTACCTGGTGACACTTCCGTGAGCCCAGTGACTTTTTTCTCCCAATATTTAACAATGTTGTTTTTCTTTCATGGCCCATACTATAACAAACTTAATTACTTCTCAGTTTTGAAGGCTCTTATTGAGATGGATTTTCACATCATGAAGCTGCCTCATTTTCTCAGTTTCCTCCTTGAAGTTCAGACACACACTCGAGAGTTTCTTGTTCTCTCCCAGGATTTTCTCCTTTATGAGAGACAGCATGCCAAGTGCAGCCTAGGGATTGTAACATTCTCCCCAGCTCTGTTCCAGCAGGATTGCTTACTTAGTTTACTAGATTTTTTGTTTTCTGAATTTAATATTTGAATCTTTTATGGCATATTTTTCATCTTATTAATCACATTTCTTCTTTTTATTTCCTTGGGCTTGGGCAATTTCAAAAATTCATGTTTTAAAGTCTCTTTTAGATTTTATAAAATCCTCGCTCTTCCTTTCTAGTCCTGAGTGAGGCATAGTGTTACTGGGTTTCTTTTTTATTCATGTGTCTTATTATTTCCTGCTGACTTCTCTTTGGTCTGCTGTGCCTTGAACTTACTGGTTGACTTATCAATGTGATGTTTGGGAGTTCCTTCTGTATATATAGCATAAAAATTTAAGGCCCATGCCTGGTTATATAATGTGCTGGAAATCACAGATTCTCCTCTTGTGTTATGCCAACAGATAGCCTCTTCCACTGGGACTTCCTTTCTTCTGAAGCTAGATTTATTAATGAATCCCTGGCCAAGCAAATCATAAATACAAGAACACTTTTACATTTATTGTGACCTCCAAAGAGAATCAAATCCCACCCTTCAAATCTTATAGCTACCACATTATTCCCATGGTCTCCCTGGTACTGCTAAGTATTGCCAAAAGCCCCTCTGCATGCTATATCAGTGAGCCACACCTCCGGCACTATCTTAATTTTTCAAAAGCATATTTCTAAGAAGAATACATTCCATGAACATAATACAAGATCACCTTGTTTGCAAAGCTGTTACTATTTTTATAAACTTAGAAGCTATGAATTTAGTTTGTAGGTAGAATGTGTGCTTTGTGTATGTAAGATGTGAGGTTTGAAATAAACATGTCCAGATATTTAACACACTAAATCTGTGCCAAGCATTTCCAGGAAGCAGACACTATTACTTTCTCAACCCCATCATCTTCAACATTCATAATCTTTACTTAAAACTTCATCTGCATTTTTGACTGAATTCAGTGTCAGAGTAAACACAAATATATCAAGAGGTCAAGTTTCATTTATTTTAGAACGATTTTTGCTGCAATATGATTTCTGTTATTCTGGAATGAACTTTAATGAATTTATGTATATTTTCCTTGATTTTAACTATAATAGTTTTTCATAATAACAGCTACATTGCTATCCTAGCAATGTCTCAGTTGCAAAAAATACAATTGAGATAATCAAGCAGGAATCATAAATATGTGTTAGAATACTCATAATAACTATGTAAAAACAAGCATATCATGGCTACTTAAGAGCAAATATTATTCATAAAATACTGTTTTGAAAAATGTAGCAAATACAAATAGGGTGCCATAGTCCAAGTAAATAAAGTATTAATAAATAAGTCCTCATAAACTAAATTCATATTTTAGTTGTATGTATGCTTATGCAAACAAAAACACAAAGAGGGAGAAACAGAGAGACAGGCAAAGGAGAGATAATAGGAGCACTGTCTCTTTTACACAAATGGATCCTCTTCCACACAGGTATCCAGAAAGAAACTGGAGAGAAGTAAGAGGCCATTCAGAATTTTATTTACAAATTATAGAATCAATGCCACTCACCATGTTTAAATGACTGTACATTACATGGTTGCCGCCTTAGTATCTCTTGTTAGGACTTGGGTTGACAATGAATCTGATTTGATTGATAACTAGTGTTAGATTCTCTAGTAATATATTGGAGACAATAGCAGGTATAACAATGTACTATGACATCTCCACCATCTCCTGCCTCCATTCTCATTAAGGTTTAGGATAAAATGATAAGAAGGAACTGTTAAAAACATTTTTTCCAGGTTGCTTTGTTGGTTGACACAGAACTGTATATAGGACAGTGGTCTTTCTTTCAAGTAGTGCAGAAGGTTTTCTTAAGTAGAACACTTTCTCATAGGTTTAGATACTCAGACAGTTTCTATGAACACATTTGAATGAAGGAACCATTGAGAAGGGTGCTGCAAGCAAATCGAGGCTGACAGGGATGAGAGAGGGGTTGCAAACCAGCAGGTCTTGAATCTGAACTGTCCAGTACATGCTTTTCTTTCTCCTTCCACCCCTCAGTTACTTTCTTTCATCTGGCCACAGCCAGGCTGCACAGATGCCAACAGCTGTGCAGTAAGGGCTTAAAGACTCAGACATAAACCTTTTTGATCTTATAACACAAAAGAGAGTGAAGGAAAATAAGAAAAGCTCAACAAACATACAATCTTTCAAACTAAATGTTTTCCTTCTAGAATTATATGTTAAGGCAAGTTAAAGAATCAGTAAGTAAGATGAAAGATTTGGCCGTATCTTATCTTATTCTACGTCAATTTTAACTTTAATACTTAATGCGTTTGTACTCAACAGCTGATAATCATGTGTTTCTCACCAGTAATTGTGACCTACTATATGGCATGTGCACCACACAAGCAAGTTATAAGCCAGTCAGTAAGAGCTGGCAAAGGAAAATCTTAACAGAGAACACCTCACCCCCTCTGCAAAGTTATAATTCATGAAAGGGAGCACAATGTAGTCCAATTTTCTTACTGAAGAAGTGCCTGACATTCTAGGGCACAGGCATTGGGGTAAATTTTGATAGATCTGCTCCCTGCCATACTTTCCCTCATCCCAATGAAAAAGTTCAGCAAACACCTGTTCAGATCTATAGAATGGATGAAGATTGTTAGTGCATATTACTTTGTAGTACAATTGTTAAGGGAATGCTTGGTACCTCTTCTTTCCTTTCCTTTCCTTTTTGCATTTACACATAAGTAGACTGAATCACAGCATGAAGAACATATGTTATCAAAATTCTCAATTCAGTCTTTTTGGAAACTACCAGTACACAACAACAAGGCAGTTACCATTTAGATTCCAACGTGCGATTAAAAAACAAAACATCACCACCAACAAACAATGGCTGGAGAGAGAGGCCGCAGTAGTTAAGAGCTTTTGTTGTTCTTACAAAGAACATGTTCAGTTCCTGGCACCCACCTGAGGGCTCACAGCCACCTATTCTCTCACAATTCCAATTCTGGGGCATCTGTCCCCCTCTTCTGACTACTGTGGATACTGGGCATAGATGTTCATGATGCACACACATGCACCCGGGTAAAACACTCATACACATAAAATAAGTAAGTCTAAAATTTTTAAAGTTACGACAAAAACAAAACAAAGTAACAACAACCCATAAGAAAATGGGGTCCAGGGTAGCTTATATACAAACAGTGTGCAAAGAACATTAATAATTCATCAAAGAGCAACATTAATAGAAGACAAATGGCTATAAGAAATGCAAATTATACAAACAAATAAGAACCAAGCATCAGGACTTCATACAGAACAATGATTTTGTGTGTATCTGAGTGTATGGCTCTTGGGTCACTCACTTTTAATATTTTTTCATTATTTTATCTGTGTGTCTTGCATATCTGTGGTTTGAAACCAGTAACAATTATATTTAAAAGGAAATAAAATCTAGACTCCTTACTTTTTCTCTATATAAAGTCAATATATTTTTAGCTATTTATTTTACTTACACTGTTAGCCTAGAAATTCAAGGATAAAAACTATAAATCTGGCATATATAAGTATCCACATTGCAGAGAAAATTACCTAAAGTCTTTCTTGGGGTTTCCTTTTTTACAAACACAGGAGTTTCTTGTGCTCAAGTACTAGTGAGGATTAAGTTAGGAAGAAGGAACAGTAGGCAGCGTGGCCTCACACATCCCAGCGTTTACAAGTCACTGGTGTTGGTAGTTGTCACCTTAAGATTCACTAAGCCTGAACAATCTCTTGTTCAGGTTTAGTAGAAAGACTTCCATCAAAGATGCCTGGCGTCTCCATCCACAGACTGCAGCAACTGAGCTGCTCTTGGGAAGGAGCCAGCATATTTGGCTGAGCGCTGTCCCCCTTCCTTCCAGAGCCATCCTGTTCTAATAGTTCACCCTCACTTCCTCCATGTGATGATATCATCAAGCAGATATGTCCCTAGAAGAGGCTAGTGACACGTGCCTGCTCCACCGAAGAAATAGTTCTTCTTTCAAATGCTTTTGGATAAATATTGAGAGCTACTCAGTTTGATTTCATATAAAGTCGATGGTATTTTGCTTTTTGACTCGTTGGTCTGTTTTAATGCAGGGGGAAAAAAAGGCAGGTTTGCTAACTTCCTATGTTGTTAAGTCATAAGACTTAATGTTTTTGTACTCTTTTTACTAGTAGGCAGTGTGCTTATTATTATCATTATTATTGTTATTGGATATGTGTGAAGTATATATGGGCAAATGTGTTCCAAGCATGTGTGTCACAGTTGTGGGAAAACTCTGTGGAGTGTCTTTTGTCCTTCCAAACTCAAGTCTTTAGACATCACAGCAAGGGCTTTTCCTGCCGAGCCATCATTCTGGCCTCATATCTGTAAGTTTTTAAACAGGAAGAAACATAATGCTTTACTTCCTTAGAAGGACTTATATTAAATAGGAATGCTACGATCAATCTGATTGAAACTATATGAGGTATTTCACAGGGATGTAGGTTATATGCCCTCTGTTTCTGTTTATACAACCACTCTATCATATTAAAGCACAACATATTTCAAAAGAAATTGTATTTTTAAAATTCCTGTTTATAAGGTTACATGTTGTCTATGCTTAAATAGCACACACACACACACACACACACACACACACACACACACACACATGCACTATGCCTAAATTTGTGTAAAACTTTGTCATCACTTGTAATTTTGTTTATATATTTTTGCCCATAGATGACATAGTTTTGCACATTTATTAGAAATTAAGTATATAAAGCTAATATTTAATTTATTTTCTCAGGTATAAGTATTTTCCAGGTTTAAACATAACTCCCTAAAAGGAAAAATAAAAACAAACAACGTAAACAATTCACACATGAATGCTTTTTTGTTGTTGTTGTTGTTGTTTTGTTTGTTTGTTTGTTTTTTGTTTTTTCGAGACAGGGTTTCTCTGCGTAGCTTTGCGCCTTTCCTGGAGCTCACTTGGTAGCCCAGGCTGGCCTTGAACTCACAGAGTTCTGCCTGGCTCTGCCTCCCGAGTGCCGGGATTAAAGGTGTGCGCCACCACCGCCCGGCCAATGAATGCTTTTATCAAGCATTCTATTAACACGTTTTAAACATGTACAGACATCAGAACTGTAACTTACAGCAGTGTGTTAAGAAATAATACTAATTCTTTCAGTCAGTGAGAACGTTTATGAACATGACATTCAAAAACAAAGGGAACATTCCATTATATTTGAAAATTCTTAAAACCTGTAGTTAGTATCCTTCAAGAAAGCATCAACAGAAAGTTAATACTTATGTGACCACACAGTATTCCTCTCTGTGGGAAAATGACAGTTTTGGCAAGCTTATTAGGTGACAGCTGATGTGCTGGGAAGACTGTGATAATGCTACTTTGTTGCATCTGAATTCTCTTCTCCTGGATACAGTACAGCTCTCTGATTTGAATGTCTTCCTATTTAACAGCAAGTGCTGATGCTGAAAAATCCAATGTATTATTGTGGTGCAAATGGTCTCTAGAAATCAGTGCTGAGATCACCAACTTCTATCTGCAGCAGATGCTAGGAAACTCATTCCCCGCATTGAGGTGGTAGAGAGCAAGTTAAGATCCCATATGTTCCCACACTCTCCATTATGCAGCCCCCCCTCCCCAGAGCGGGAGCTACCTTCCATTTCTTTGACCAGGGATATTGATATGACTCTGCATTGTGTGTTAAGTATGTTTCATACCAAGAGATGGAAGATGTGTATTTTATATGTCATTCTTTTAACTTTAAATACTTATTTCAACTCTAATGCTTTTCAGTTACTGGTCCTCCCTAGAGAAACATTATTTGTCTTTACAAGACTGAGCATGTGTAAGACAAGCCATCCCTTGAGAATTTTAAGTGGCATTTTCCTTGAAGTGAGGCTGAATGTCAAAAAGAAACAGTTGCCTGGCCCTCTGTTTTTTCCTCGTGTCTATAATTCTTTTTTATACAAATAAATAAACTTAAATATGCAATGTACCCGAATTAATTCTAGGAATGTCTATAATAATGAAAAGTCTTATCCTTGTGGTTCAGAACTACTTACCAGGCACAATATCTATTCTGTTGAAAGAATTTGCAACTATCACAGAAATATACAAATGGAGAGATACACAGATATAATGGGTATCCCGTATTTTGGATTTCTCTTCTATGGGAGCGAAACAGACAAGGAGGCATGGGAATTGCTTACCAATGACTTGTTACATCGCCTCAGTTTCATTTCTCTGAACTTACATGAGCATTTTTGAGAAGTCAGCAACAATGAGAAAGAGAGAAACTATGACACTAATCAACCTGTATGGGGAGGGATTATTTTACCAAGAAAATTTCTATGGACAAAGCATTTTAATATAAAAAAAAAGGGAGAGACCTGAAATTAATACAGGGCATCAGGATACCTTGGATACACTGGAGTTGAGAAAGTGAACTGCATAGTTTGTATCTACCCACCTACTTCTAATTGACATTAAATGATGCATTCTAGTTTCTAAGAGTCACATATTTTTCTGTACTAGTATTTTTGCTACCTTGCTTACCACAGATATTTCCTAGGAAGGCTCACATTCTTCCTCCTGACATTGTGGTCAAGAATATGGGATATGTGTCCTACTGTAACATCTGTATAATAATCACTTCTGCTCACTCGTTCAGCCAGTTCTTTAATCTGTGTTAGTTTAACAGTAAAAAACATTCAAAGCTGGGATGAGAAAAGTCATCACATGGAGTAAATTACTAAGCACTTTGTAAGATACACTAATCATGGATTACTAGCCACAAAGTGACCTTGAAATTTTTTTTTTATAGCATTGATTAAAAAAGTGTGAATAAAAGGTATTTATCACACCTATTTCTGAATAATTGATCCCTCTCTCATAGGGGGCTATTTATTTATTTATTTATTTATTTATTTCATGCTGCCAAAAAGTTCAAAAAGCACATTAGGAATAATCTTTAATTACAAGAATACAGTCCACAGAATCAACTAAGCAGGGCTCATGATGGATCAAAGAGACAGAAGCAACAGTGTGCTAGATCCTATGCACATATGTTATCTTTGTGTAGCTCTGTGTTCTTGTGCAATTCCCGACAGTGGGAGGGGGTTGTCTCTGACTCTTTTGCCTGCTCTTGGGACCCCCTTTCCTCCTACTGGGCTACCTCATCCAGGCTTGATATGAGCATTTGTGCCTAGTCTTATTGCATCTTGTTATGACGTGTTTGGTTTGGAGGCCTGGGAGGTCTGGTTTTTGGGGGGTGGGTGGGTGGAGGAAGAGTGGATCTGAGGGAAAGGAGACTGGGAGGAGTTGAGGGAGGATAAATTGTGGTTGAGATGTAATGTATGAGAAGTGAATAAAAAAATTAAAAATGTATAGTTTCAATAGCCTCACCAAAGTAGAATCAAATATTAACTGTACAATAAAGAAAATCTTCCCTTAGACTAAGAGGCAAACCATTTACTAAAATTCTGTAATTATATCAGGCTTATATCATTAGAAAATAATGATGTACTTCTTGCAGTGATAATATATATATGTATATGTATATATATATATATATTATGAATCAAACAAATTCATAATATTCCATGCAGTGCCTCTTATCATTTTTATTTATGACTAAGAATGCATTTTGTTCAACTTTTTCCTTTTCCTTTTGGGTCCTTGGGGATTAAACTCAGTTCCTCTGCATTCTAGGCAAGTGCTATAAGTACAATTTTGAGCAGTGATTTAAAAGAAATATTTTTTAAATTATTTATTTTATTTTTTTATTTTTTAATTACATAATTTTCCTTTCCCTTTCTTCCCTCTTAACTGTCCAACATACTACTTGTTCTCTTCCAGATTCATGTGTCCCATGATGGCGTTTGAAACTAAAATGCTAAAACATAGGTCCCAAAACAGACACCATTGTGCAAAAGGACTTGGAGAGAAGTGGGAGTTGGAGTGTTGAGAGCAGGGGAGGGAAAAAAGTGAGGATCAGGACAAGAGTAACCAGAATGCATTCTACACACATATGGAATTGTCAAAGAACAAATTAATTTTTATAAAGTCCATATTGAAAAGCACACTTGTTGTTACATAGGTCAGAAACATTTTTATAGAGGGCCTTGACTGGGGGCAGTCACTTAAGAGCCAATACAGTAATGACTAGCTATGAATATGGTAATCAAAATGTTTCCTATCCCAGCTAACATTATTGCTGCAAAGACAACATCATTATGTCCTCTTTGTCTCAACTCTGGCTTTCAGGACAATTTACTGAGTGACTTAAATATAAATTCAAAACCAACAGATATCACAGAGAAATTTTTATAAGCTCATGGATTATCTGAGGATTCACATCTACCCACTTGCTCTGGTGACAACTCCTTCAGTCACGTGCTTTTCCTCTTGGATATCAAGAGCACACTAAGCAAAGTTTGAATATTCTTAATGTTGACTCAATGTTAAAATGACTCAGAGTTTAAGAGAAACTTCTTTTTCTTTCTTTTTTTTTGTTTTTTTGTTTTTGTGTTTTTTTGAGACAGGGTTTCTCTATGCAGTTTTGGTGCCTGTCCTAGATCTCGCTCTGTAGACCAGGCTGGCCTTGAACTCACAGAGATCTGCCTTGCTCTGCCTCCCAAAGGCTGGGATTAAAGGTGTGTGCCACCACCACCCAGCAAAAGAGAAAGTTCTTATATTTAAAAAATGACCCCCAAACACACACTCCATTAAAAATTAAACATTATAATTACCTATGATTTTCAAAGCAGCTTCATATACTATAGGTAACTGGAGAGTCTTAACCACCCAGTGAAAAGTAGAGAAGCCCCTGTTGTTATTTTAAATATTAAAATGCATAGTTAAATACTGACAATTCAGTAATATATAGTCTTGATTCAAAAAGATTAATTTGACTTTTAAAGATTTTTTTATCTACAATAAATCAGTTCTTGGTATAGATGTATAAATGGACAGACAGACATATTGATGATAGACAGATATGAGAAAAGTAAGAATTTTTTTGCCATTGCTCCTGTCTCTACTTTATACATGCACCAAAATCTATGCTAACTTACAAATATCATAAAGAAGAAAGGTAATCTGACATTTATCAACATTATAACAATTCTTAAGATTCTTATAAAAGCCTGGATTATGCCAGCTCAACTTTGACAGACATGCAGAATTCCAATTCCTATCACTAGCTGCTTTCCTGTGTGACAACAATGTATTTCAGTTGCCAACTAAAAATTCTGGTTTCTACAGCAATTAGGAACACTCTCGGCTACGAAATTGTGCAAATGAAGCACCTGCTCATTGTCATGGCGGTCACTCCCACGAAGGAAACAAAGTGACCCATGTGTGCTCCAGAAATCAGGACTATTCACCAATTTCATGGCAGATAGAGCGGCCACGGCCTCTCTACCCACTCATGTGGCTTGAGACAATACATTTAGAGGCTGACTCCAAAAGAGCATGAGCCAGAAGCAAATAAAACCCAGACGAGACATCATGGGTAACTCTGCAGCTAATGGAAAGAAAAGTCGTGAGCAATTTAAAGGAGTTGTAAGATGGCTTTCGGGCTGAGAAATACAGAGTCAGGAAAAGAAACAGATGGCGATAGAAACAGCAAAAGTTAACAGGACACAAGGACAATGCTGCCACCCAGGCAAGCTCCATCAAACAGTAACAGAAATATTCTGGCAGATTTCCCAGGCATCTTAGGGAGCCACAGTACAACACAGGAAACATACTTCCATGGTGTGCACTTTTTCTGGAAATACCTGGCGAGTTGCTTGGTTACATTTAGGGAGGAGTGTGAAGTGTGTGTGTGTGTGTGTGTGTGTGTGTGTGTGTGTGTGTGTGTGTGTATACAGCTACACTTGGTTATATCTTATGCTTGTGGGTATGTAAGATAATTTTAGTGGCAAGGCAGTGTGGCTTAGGCCTTTAATTCCAGCACCTGAGAGCAAAAAACCAGTGGATCTCTGAGTTTGAGGCCAGCCTGGCCTATAAAGTAAGTTCCAGGCCAGCTAGAACTACACAAAGCAAAAAAAAAAAAAAAAAAAAAAAAAAAAAAAAAAAAAAAAAAAAAAAAAGATCATTTTAGTAAAACCAGTAGCATTTACTAATTATTTTAAGCAGCGGTGAATAGCTAAATTTTGAGAAGCATTCCATGAACTCCCTATTCCAATCATCTTATTATCTATATCTTACCTATTTACAGATAAGAGTGCTGGGGCACAGAGCAGGAGACTCACCCAGTCATAATAACTAAACAAAGAAACAAAGCAGATTGGTTGTAGGTCCTATGCCTTTATAAACCTTCATTAGATGTCCAAAGCACACAATTCTAGTAAATATAATTTCTTTGCTGTTAATGATTTTGATTCCCATGATCCAATTTTATTGTCTTTTATTTTTGTCTTATCAACATATACATTCAGGTAAATTCATAGGTTATAAACAGATATCTAGTTTAAAATTTGTTGACAAAATTATAGTAGAAAGTGTATCTCTCTTTTCATGTCCTTGATTTCATAGTGAAGTGGTGAAGTTGAACTTGCAATAGTGAAGGTCTCATTTTGTCACACCTACCGCCTTGAGCTCATATGTCTTGTTAGTCTTCAGGCTGCTCTCTGCTATGGTCACGATTAGAGTCATAGCGGAAGCCTTTGAATAAATACTATGAATCCTACCAAACCCCGTAACCTATCCTCTTCAGTACACACAGAAGTTCTGGGAAGTCATGAGGCTAGGATCACCAAAGAGGAAAGACTCTTGGGACTAGGCTAATTAACTATCTTCTACACAGCCCTGAATTCTTAGTCACTAGACAACGGTCACTAGACCACTGGACTTCATCAACTTTTCTGGCTTCTGCAAATGGCTGCTGTGTAGCTAGAGTTTTCCTGCCTTGCCCACAGTCAGGACAAATCTTTGTCACCCGCCAGTCCCACAGCCGCTCAGACCCAACCAAGTAAACACAGAGACTTATATTGCTTACAAACTGTATGGCCATGGCAGGCTTCTTGCTAACTGTTCTTATAGCTTAAATTAATCCATTTCCATACATCTATACCTTGCCACATGGCTGGTGGCTTACCGGCGTCTTCACATGCTGCTGGTCATGGCTGCGGCTGGCAGTGTCTCTCTGCCTCAGCCTTCTGCTTCCCAGAATTCTCCTCTCTCCTTGTCCCACCTACTTCCTGCCTGGCCACTGGCCAACCAGTGTTTTTTTTTTTATTGACCAATCAGAGCAATTTGACATATAGACCGTCCCACAGCACTTCCCCTTTCTTTTTTTTTAAAAGGAAGGTTTTAACTTTTATACATCTCCAAAGTCAGCTTGGTATATTTGGGAATTTGGGCGTAGCTTCTCTTACTACTTCCTGCTGGAGGGGGGCGCTGTATCTATGGGGACACAAAGAAAATTTTAGGATCATGGAGCAGTCCGTGAGGCTGTATCGCCTGAGCCAGTTGCCTTGAAACAATTCTGGATGTTGGATCATCTGGGCCATGGTGTCATTGGAGATCTTTCAGGTGGTCTTGGTTGGTCAAACCTGATGTATCTTAATCTGGAACAAATCCATAGCCTCTGGCTTTCTGTAGAAACAAAAGCAGAGCCTCTTTTCCAAAGCAACATATCCTTATAGTCAAATTTTGAAGTCAAGGTACCTTTAAAATATACATTTTGGCATAACTCAACAGCTTTTGTAATCAAATGTTTTTCTTCAGTTACGAATATCAAAGAGAACATAATCCAGATTCTCTGTGTGGGAGCCATCTTTATGCAGCTTATGTTTTATATTACCTTGAGCCTATTGCTTTAAACTGCAGCCTTCTGAGCTTGAAACGGCACTGTGGCTGCTGGCTCCGCCCACTTCAGCTTCCCAAAATGGCGGTGGTATGTTTTCCACCAGCTCTGGGAGCCATCCTGGGTCTATGCTTTTATCAAAGCAGTGTGTAGCCCAGAAACCTCTTTTTGTTTTGTACTAGCAAAGGCTAAATCCACCATGCAGCTTAATGTGCCACTTGCAGAGGCCTCATTCCCGCCATACTGCAGATCAAGCGCACACGCCAGGAACCCGCCAGTAACTCAAACCAGCAGCTGCTGCTCATTTGAGAGAGACAATTAGGAAGCTGTTTTTAGCTCCGTTTTAGAATCTTTTCTCAGGTTTTAGGTGGAAACTCTTGCCCTCTCGTTGGGCGCCATTTGTTGCTGGAGGGCTTCTCTCCAGGTTCCCCAAGCACCACAGTCCCACAATCCACGTATAAAATAATCACTCAGACGCTTATATCACTTATAAATTGTATGGCCATGACAGGCTTCTTGCTAACTGTTCTTTTATCTTAAATTAACCCATTTTTATAAATCTATACCTTGCCACGTGGCTGGTGGCTTACCGGCGTCTTCACATGCTGCTGGTCATGGCTGCGGCTGGCAGTGTCTCTCTGCCTCAGCCTTCTGCTTCCCAGAATTCTCCTCTCTCCTTGTCCCACCTACTTCCTGCCTGGCCACTGGCTAACCAGTGTTTTTTTTTATTGACCAATCAGAGCAATTTGACATATAGACCATCCCACAGCACTGCTGTGTGCCAGTCTCCAAAACTCTGAGCTTCTCCACTCACTATATATGCATGTGGTACCTGGACATATGTGGAGGCAAAACATTCATACACATGAAATAAAAATAAGTAATTACAAGAGACAGTTAACCCTACCTTAAGCTGTTGTCTGTAAGCTGCTCAGTGACTTGTGCTTATGATTTCAATCTTGGTATGTTCCAGCAAGCTATTCATCACTATCACCATTTTCCTATCTCTCACGAGCTGCTATTCTGAGTGATTGCCATCTTAATGGTCCTATCCTTGATTTGCATTGATTGTAATTGCTTCCTTTTCTCAATGCTCCATTTAAGTACCATGAGTTTTGCACATAGCTTTGTTTTAAGCCAATCTTAAATACGTCCACAGCACTTGATCTCAAAAAAAAAGAACCAACAATCTTTCATCCATCTTCTTTTCCTTGCATCCTTCTTGTCATCCATCTTTATTGTCTATTCTATTGAGCATTGCCCTATGATCTATAATTCACATGATGTTCTTGATAATGCCTTTAATCCTCTTGTCTCCTTGCCCTGACCTGACAGAAACCCAATTCTGGATCTCTGCATGTGAGCATCTCTATTAGTTATTTTTCATGGCACTCTAACAAAATACTTAACAAAAACAACTTACGAAGGGATTTATTCAGAGAACACTGCTCATGATGGTGGGGATGGTATGGTAATGGGATCAGGTTATGTCTGTGGCAGCAGGAGGCTGCCTGCTCACCTCTGAACAGATCGTGAAATGTCAAAAAAATTTTTTTTTCCTTTTCTATTCCTCCCATGACTATGTTCAGAGCAGACCTTTCCCCATCTGTTAACCGTCTCTGGCAAAGCCCTCAAAAATACAAGTAAAGGTGTGCTTCCTTAATATTCTAGGCTTTTATGAATCCAGTTAAGGCGGCAAATAATTAACCATTACAATGATCTTATTTAGCTTCCTGCTGACAGCTAGCGGGGCAGATCGAACGCTACATTTACTTCTCCAATTCCAACCCCTGATCCTACAAATGTGGGTCTGCCTAGGTTCTCCGAGTGCCCACATCCTGTGTGCCCTTCATATCTCTCGTCTCTTCTACCTTCACACTTGCCTGCTAACACGGCCTTCTCCTTCACAGGGACTTACCAGAAAAGACAATTAAGAATGTAAAATATTGATTCGGGTTTAAAAAAAAAAAAGCATACGCCTAGTTACCACATGCTGTCTGTTGAAAGGAATATTTTAAACTACATTTAAAACTATCAATAGTTCTTTTAAAAGTTTGATCTTAGATGTCATGAAATCTCAGCTAATAATACAGGCAGGAAACAATGACTTGTAAAGCTTCTTGAATTTATATGTTTAGGGCTATAATATACACAAGTAAATCAAGTTTGGTAGCTCTTACCAAAGTCAAAGAATAAATTAAATTGAAAACACACACACACACACACACACACACACACACACACACACACACACACACACTTCAGCCAGATTTCCTTTGGCATTAACAAGCAGTAAAATGATCTACCACATACTGCCAATCTGCAGAGTTCTATAGACGGAGTCTGAAATGCAGTACGTAGTTTGTAGCAACCATCTGCTGAAATTGCTTTATTTCCTGTCATTCAGTTCACATGAAATTAAAATATCGATAGAAACAATTTCTGCATGGAAATGGGAAAAGTTAATAGGAGAGTCAATTAAGTGTTTCAGCGGATTATACAGTCTAGATACTCCCACTGTTCTTAATTATATAACAGGATGGAGAGTAAAACACCAAATGCAGGAGACAGTAGACTTTGTCAAGTAAAAGCGAAACTATGAAGACAGTTATGGGGTAGGCAAGATGCAAGAGAAGATTCAGTTCACCACAAAAGCTGTCTGGATGCAATGGCAGCCTCATGAGCAGAAGTCCAAACACATAGCAAATCTTAGTCCCAGAAGAAAATGCTAACTGTTTAAATGCCACTGTGGTAATGTCTTGGCCTGTCTCTGTTCGCTCATATTCCAAACTAGCTGCATGCTTTTCCTCTTCAAAAGACTTGAGATGTGCTTCCAATTTCATTTTTTTAAAAATATGCAAATAAAACATCCTTTCTTAGAAAACACTATGTCATTGTCAAGACCAGTCTGTGGAACAGATAGGTTAAACCATGTGCTCGATTTCCTCACCTCTGCTGCCCAGTAATGTCAGGCATCTTCCAGGCTTGCTTTCTTGGATCTCTGAGCTTACCCTCAGGCCCCACATGAACCCTCTTTTTATCAAGTATTTTCCCTTTGAGCTAACACCCTGCAGGCTTAGAGCTGCTTCTTTACCTAAGCTTATAGAGTCTTTTTTTTTTTCCCTCTTGTATTCTAATAATCTTCCCTGGACACAGATGGCCCTTAGTTCTGTAATCCCTGGATATTCTTTAGTCCCTTGGCCATTTATCTCTATGCAATCATCTTCTACGGAGAGAGAGAGAATAGGAAAGAGCTACTCAGTTCTAAAAAAGAATCATGGTGCCCTCACCTAACAACCATTGAAAAGGTGCAGGATAATCAACAGATACCAGAGAAATTAGAGGCCATGGACAGACAGTTCATGACTGAGAATCATATTTTCATTCATTTGTAAGATTATTTTAAGTTGTTTCTTTGTATTATCATCAAATTGATTCAACAACATACTTTATTTTTTTTTTGAATCACAGAGAGAATGTAGTACTCTGTCAACATTTTCATATATGTGAACCATGTGTGAAACACAAACAACCATATAAAATTTCAGGTAAATGATACATGGGTGTCACTAATGACATGAACCATTTCTGACTCAGTTGAGTCACTATTTTGTGAAGCAAATATCAACTAGTAAATAAAGTATATGTGGACAAATAAACTTGGCATATCATTTTGGACAGAATTATTTGAAATATAAATAATTCTGAAAATAGTCTATTAATTATAAAATAAATTCACAGTCAAGGATAACATGAATAAACTAATAGATGTCTGTTTTAGAAAGAAGAAATTTAAGAACACATTTGCTAAAAATAAAACCAAAAAAATGATATATTTGTAATTTTGTTTCCTATGATAAAAACATTGCAGAAGATGTACTGTGATCATTTATTTTTATGCCATGGAAGAAAATATACAAAGATAAAAGGTAGGCCCTTCAGAAATTAGTTTTGGATTGCTGTCACACACACAAAAGAAATCAAAAATTCAGATCTTAAAGTATGATATTAGAAAGAAAATAAACATTCTTCCCCTTCTGCTGGTCTTTGGAACAATTATAAATATGAATGTTCAGATGTTTTCCTAATGTAAAGTAACAGAAAAAAATCTTCTCTGAATTCTTTTACTGAACTAACCAACTGTTAACAGTCACAATTACAAAAAGCTTGATAATTTGATAAGCTTGAAAATAGAAGGATCAAATAAAGTCATATATTTCAGAAACAAGAGAAACATTGGGTTTCAGATCAATGAAAACACGATGAGCTTACATTGATTAGTTTCAGAAAATAAACAGAGTTATATTACTACATTACAACAAGAAACACGTTTCCAAGTCTAAAATGTAAAATTCACTAAAAGACAAACTATTATGAATATCATAATAAATTTGCTGCAGAAAAATGAATGATTTTCCTCCTTCTACACAAATTTCTTTTGACAGGAATTAAATATATTACAATGAGATACACTGAGATATACCAACTGAGGGTAGCAGGAAATAAACACACTCTACATTGTTGCTCACACAGAACGCAAGGAGCAGGCACTGGGAAACTTGGCAAAGGAATCACACCACATGGATTCAGGGTAAAGGCCTGTTTGGAATAACACTGGATTGAGTGGAAGACAAATTCAGTTTTTCCTTCAGTAATTCTTAGGCTAGAACTCAGAATTCTTGGAAGTGAGCATCAATGGGGAACTTCCCCTGTGATCTCTTCCACGGTGAACATTACATTATGCCATGATAAGAGTCCAACAATAGACCTTCCTGCAGTTAATCATCCAATCAATAGCGTGTTCACTCACTGATTCATGCACAGTTATTTACAGAGTGCTTGCCACAGCCAGACCTTTAACTGATTGCCGGTGGTAGTCAATGAATAAAGCAGAGACCACTGGATTGCACCTTCTAAAGGGAAGCAGACAATAAGTCACAGAACTAATTTTAGAAAAGGGTTATCTAAGAGATATAAGTGATTTATAAAAAAGATAAAATATGAGCTAGGAGTGCTGGCAGGATGATGCTGAAACTTGATGTTTTTTGGGGGGAAGGATTCATTGTGGAAAAGTGACATCTGAATTTAGTTTGGGAAAAGATGAAGTCTACAGACCTGAATCAAGAGGAGGAAAAGTGGAGGATATATGGCCAGAGAGAAAATCAGGGGTGGGAGAATCATATATGGCTTCTCAGCATGAAATCAAACGGAAAGCCACTGCAGGGTTTTGGGTCCATGATTGCTATGATCTCCATGACAGTTCACAAAGGATGATTCTGGCAGCTGTTTGGAAAATAGGCTATGTGGAGACATATAGTCTATGTTTTTAATTGCAAACATGCTGGTTTATTCAAACTGAGTCAAACAGGTCAATGGGAACCTGATCCCTGCTGAGGGGCCTCCCTCAAGGCCTTGCCTGCCACATGCCTGGGGCCCAGGTATACACAATAACATGTTTCATAGGCCTAGGTTATAAAAACAATGTGCATATTGCAGTATAATCACATAAAGACTTCTCTGTGTGGCTATGGGGTGGTGTATGTGTGTGTGTGTGTGTGTGTGTGTGTGTGTGTGTGTGTAGGTGTCTATATGTATATATGAGTGTGTATGTATGTACATGCACAGATGGATGTGCTTGTGTTGTATATTTTGGGTAAAGCCCATATGTCTGTGTGTATGTCTATGTATGATGCACTTGTGTATTTGTATATGTGTATATGTGTATTCATAAGAGAATGTACAATGTATTTATGGTTCACGTGTCTGTGTGTGTGAACATCATATGTGTATAAATATGATTGTGTGTATGTGTGTGTATATTTGTGTGTGTATCTGTGTGTATGTATACACATGTGTATTTGTTCTTTTCATACCACTCAGTGGTGACTTGTGTTCCATGAGAAATGTCCCAGCAAATAAAATTCACAGATTCATTCATATTCTGAAGGCTAGTATATTGTACAAGCAATTTTCAGTAAGTATGTCTCACAAACAAGCTTTGATAGGAACTGGCTAAGCATTTGCATTTCTAATCTCTGACAGGATTTGAAGGACGGGTTCGTCATGTTGAAAATCAAAACTATAATCATATGCTTTGAAAGTTTACTGTCTTGTCAATAAAGGCAATCTTTTACTCACTGATACAAGGCTAGTTTGGGTACCACAGATTTAAAGAAGTGTTATTGATGATGAATGGTGGTACAATAAACAAGGGATCTTCCTAGGATACCTGTCCTGACAGGAGGAAGCATGGTCATTGCTCTCAATCAGCTTGTGAAGGACAAAGAACTATAATGAGAAACAGGCGCTCTAGCACAGAGACAATATAGCCCCCATCACTCAAATCTGCCTCCACTGTGGTGGTTTCCACTTCAAAACCTGAATACCACAAGAGTCACATGCACACAAGGGAACATGTGTATGAGGCAAATAGTCTGCAAAGGTGTTAATTTTTTTCATGTAAAATGTATTTTTCAACAGACTGAAGCCTATGATTGCTACACAGTAGAAGTCAAATAATATTTTCTACATTAAGCATGCTTAAATTAAAGAATGATTATAATCAGTGAACTATGATGAATACATTTGGGAGATGTATGTTAAAATAATAATTTTCATCATGGACTTTCATACTAGCATACTGCTAAACATTAGATAGAAATCTAAGCTAGGTAACTTGTAACATATAACAATAGAATATGACATTTTATATAAACCACACAATGAATGTATATTCCACCAGCCCTCCATGTGAAATGTTGGTTCTGGAGGGTAGAATTCAGATGTCGAATATGGCATATTATGTCTTTTCTCAGAGGCTACTGTGATTAGCAAGAAATCACCCTTAATATTAAGGCCAGTTGACCGTTCAATTTTTATTTTGCAAAATGGTTACAACAGACTTGTGAGTTATCAGTTGCCAGTATTTGGTGACTTTTTGGTACCATGGCAAAAAATACATGTGCAGACAGCCCCGGTGCAGGCCTTGATATACGTGAAGCAGACAGTAGTCTACATTGATTGGTCTGCCAGGGCAATGCTCTGAGTATGGAATGCAGCCATTCTTTAAGGCAATTACAACTTAGAGCACTCAGTGTGCTGGAATATGTTATAATATTATGAACAAACACAATTTAGTAATCTGAGAACATAGATACTTTGTGATGAAGTAAATAACATGGATTCTAAAAACTTCTTCAAACCTGAACTATTCCTGTGATACTAGTTTCTCTAAAATATGTTGAGAAGCAATGAAGAAACCTTCTGTACAAAAAGATACTTGGCCAAATGAATGCTGAAAATTATTTTGAAATATTTTCATCAGTTCTTTGAGAACTTCATACAATGCTTTTTTATCATATTCACTGTGCATCTTCCAAGTGCATCTCCCAATGCACTTTCCCTACTCAACTTTTTGTCCTTATTTTTTTGTTGCTGTTTTTTTCCCCTCCCCCAACCTATTCAGGCCCATTTGAGATGCTCCACCCATCTACACAAAGGGTGTTGAGCAATCTGTGGGTGTGTCCCACCCTTATCAAAACCTGACTGACTCTTCTCCTAGCAGCTGTCAATTGCCAATACCTCTTCCACAAGGAGTGGGATTTGTGCACACCTCACTCCATACTGGAGTTTTGACTGGCTTGAACTTGCCCAGGTCCTAAGCAGTCTATCATGGCTATTATTAGTTCATTAATAAGTGTCCAGAAACACTTTTTTCCCCCTGTCATCCACCATTTCTGTTTCTGGCCTTTACCATCTTTTTGTCCCCATGTTCACAATGATCCCTGATTCTTGGGAGTTCACAATGATCCCTGACTCTTGGGAGGAGGAGCCGGGTCATGGAGGAGAAAGCAAAAGGTGGATTTTAAATGTTAGTACAGGTGCTGTGTTTGTGGCTCCATCTTGCAGCATTTGCGTAGCATAAGCAAGGCCCTGGGTTCAATTTTCAGCACTGAAATAAAATAACTAAATAAAATGGGAAGCAGTTTATTTGTGAGAGTTCACTAAGAGACTGTAATGATACAGCTTGATATATGTTATGACTGGAGGCCATGTTTCTAACCGTCATTGCGTACATTGCCACTTTTCCTTTTTCCACACTGTGGAGTGAATTGTCCACAAAATACCCACTATTGCCATGCTCTACATTAAGGAAATTATTCCTATTATGTCATGTCGGGGTACATGTCTTTTCATCCTCCGTGCTGGTTCTAAAGACTATATAAGGACTCAGAAATCCAGGTGAAAAGATCTTTCTTGATAACAAGAGAAGAGAACTCCTACAGTCTGCATTAGAATGATTTCCAAACTATTTTTTAAATACGGGTGAGGGGAAGACTTTATTTTTCCTTAACATCTAGCTATTCATGCTTTTTGCACTAAAGAAAGGACAACTGTTAAGATTCTAGTTGTGTCCCTTGGATGGCCCATTCCAACTCTGTTTCCTGCTGACTTTGTGCCCTGTCGTTAGATTCAAGGTGGACTCTGGGCTCCGGTCTCTACTCCTTCCCCCTATAGCATACTGCAATATGAAGTATTTAACTACCTTGACCTGCAGTTCAAGGGTGAAGCTGAATAATACTTAACAAGACAGCGTTGCTGTCTTCAAACTCATAACGTACTCTATAAATTATGGAAGATATTCTGGAAAACATGAAAATTCAGGTGAACATCCTTTGGCTGTTCTCACTCACTGTAAGCATCTGTTTCTTTGAGTCAGAAGTCATGGACTGAGGGTGCAGGCAGAGGTTTGAGCCGGCAATGGTGCTTGTAGACTATAATCCAAACATACTTCGAACTTCATGAAGTTAGAGTACAGACTCTGGGCAAGCTGCATAGCCCCATCATCAATGCACACACTCACCAGCACATCCATTTTACACTAGTGCATCAATGACTCTGTCTTCTTGAATTCGGAAAGCAGATGTTTGTGAAAAACAAACAAACAAACGAATGCCTTGAAACCCACAGTCTATTATTACTTGCTGTGACTGTTTTTTTTTGAATATTTTAAAGTAACTTCTGATGAACTTAATTAGCTAATGTGATTTACAGACATAGAGCTATCAGGAAATAAATTAAGGAATCATTGTTTTGGTCTAGCTTTCAAGTGATTCTGACATCCCAGTCATAACATAAATATCAGATGAGTGAGCCAAGCAGCAGTGGCAGAAGCCTGTTTCAAAGAAAAACCACCTAAACAGATTTCTACACAGGTGTTTAGGCAAAAATAGTCTGCCATCAAGATAAAAACTGTCTTTAGAAAAGTATCTGTACATTTTGTTTCTGTGTGTGGTAAAACATCTGGATGTTTAGAAATAGTGAGATGTCTTAATGTTTCACTCTCTATTGTATTTACATGTAACTCATGAGTACCAATCCATGTTTTGCAGAATTTATTAATCACTGCCCTTGGATCAGGGTATACTAAGTTTTGTTAGTGTTCATAAAAGGTTAATTTGATATTGTCTTCCTAGTCTAGAGACAGAAAAAAAAAACATAGAAAGGGATGCTGAACTCAAAATGAAAACCAAAAGAGGGTCTCACTGCATTCTTGGGTTTAGGGTTTACAGTGTGTCAGAGCGTCAGTGTCCTCAGAACAAATGATGCCAAGTCAGTAATCAGTGCTCTAGGTTTGGAACCATGAGAGTCTTGAAGAGAAAAGAGGGCCAGTATCTAGATGACTGGATACAACCTAGAGCTTGGACTGGGAGGAAGTGGGAGATACATTAAATACCTCTACTCTTCTACCATCTAAATGTTTACAACAGACAATAAAAAACCAACTGGCGCAAGGAGAGATGTCTAGTTTTCAGGTCACCATTACTTCCTGCAGTGACCTTCTTCCCCTAAAAATCCCACAGTTAATCAGGCAAAGTGTGTGTAAGGAACATGGGGGACTAACATTTTCCAGACTGGATAGATATGGGCTAGAAGCAAATTTGATATTATAAAAGCATGTGCTCTCGTTACTAAGCCATGGCAGCCTTTTTCCATTGTCATATCTAATAATTATCTATTATTTTCCAAGGGTCAAAAATAAGTAAGTATAATTTATCAATATGGAAACTCTGGACCATTGAAAATGTTCATTTTTAAAGAAAAAGAATGCATTTATTATAGAAGAAATTAGAAAACAATTGGGCTACTAAAATTACCTATAGCTATATCTATATTTTTTTATTTTAGAGATTACAACATAATCACATCATTTCCCCTCCCACTCCCAAGCCTTTCATATACCTTGCTTGCTTTCTTTTTTTCATTAACTGTTGTCACATGCATATGTATATATACATATACTCCTACATATAACCTGCACAGTCTGAATAATGTTATTTGTATGTATGATTTAGGGATGATTACTCGGTATTGGATAACAAATTATGTGTGCTTGCCTAGGGAAAGGCTCACTGCCATGACTGCCTAAACATGAGCTACTGATATTTTGATAGATGTTTTAAAATCCATCTCAATAGGAGGTGTAATTTTGAGCTAGTTTAATAAATTAAAATATAAACTTTATAGTCAAATTTATTTACTTTACTCTATACTTTTAAAATTAGCCATACATAATATTTTATTATTTAAATAAGAAGTTTAGGGTTACTTAGAAACAGACATTAAATAAATTATCATATTTATTAAGGGTCACACACTTTTTTCTCTCACATATCAGACCAAGTGGTATGATTTATAGTAAGATAAACCAAATCTCTAGATGAGATATGTCCTAAATGTACTATAGTTTATACTGCATTTATATCATGTTTAAAATAAAAATTGGAAGGAGAATCTGCTGTAAGATAATTGTAAAATTACATCCTGAGATAAAATATTCATTTAGTTAGCCATGTCACTGTGAGCAAATCTACTTTTCTATTGTAACTGTCTTCAGGCAGTTTGAGGCAAAATGACCTATCTTTTTCAATATAGGACATTTAATTCAAAATACAGGATAAATTTAGAATCTTAAAGTAGTTTTAGTCATGAATTTTTATATTTTCTTCTTGCCTGCTACAATTTTGATAATCCCTAGTCTTGGATCCATGAATGTGAATTCACTGGATTTTTGTGTAAATACTCTAAACCACTTTTTAACCCTCCAATTCTATTTTAAATTATGTTTTCCAATTTGCTTATGAAGTAGTAGGTTTCAATGTGGCTCCTCAATTCCTTAGTTTTGGTTATCTGTCATCCTTTCCCACTCTTCTCCACTATCTCGCACTCCCATCCCTGCTAAAACAGTTCACCCCCTTTATTTCTTCCTTCTGTATAATCAAATGTACCCTACCATCTCCCATATGGTCTCTCTTCTTCTACTTCCCACATACACTTCTAAGTTAATTTTTTTTAAAAAAATCTAAATTTTAAATGTGTATGAGGTATAATGCGCAGAAATTTACTTAACTGATTTTAAATAGATCTGAAGCCAGCTCCAGAGAAGTCCAAGTCTGGCACCTCAGACATGGCTGAAGGCATGGTTGCAGAAGTCCCAGGCATTAGGAATGAATGGACTGCTTCTGTTTTGCTGAATGGACACTTTGTCAAACTGTCTCCTAAATATTTATGTTTATATCCATAGACTGGTACTGTCTACAGCCTTAATCAAGAAAATTTTCTCTCTAGAATGACTACAGTTTATAGAGAAACCCGGGGGGTGGGGGAGACTAGGTGCTGAGAATAGGTGACAGTTCAGTGCTCAGTGTCAAACAGGACACCCACATCACCCACTCCAAAGCCCAGGAATACTGGGGAAGAGGAGTGGAGAAAATGTAAGACCTGGTTGATGGAATGGTAGCTATCTTGATGACATGGCGGGACACTGACATTCCTGAGCTCACAGAAGCTCTGGGCCCCCAAACATACAGTCATTGATGGGGGGGTGGGCTTATAGGATTGGCAGTAAAGACATGCTGAGGAGAGGGAAGCATTGTCCTCAGGGGCATAATGACTATGCCCCAGCGCATACCCATGTTCCTTCTGCAGCCCTGGTTAAGCCCAGTGGGGCACCAAGAGTAGTGGTTTGAATGACAGTGGTTCCCATAGGCTCACATATTTGAATGCTTAGTCATCGGTTGGTAGACTGGTTCAGAAAGAATGGACTTGTTGGAGTAGGTGTGTCACAGGGAGTGGGCTTTGAGGTCTCAAAAGCCCAAGCCAAGCCTAATGTTGCTCTGCCTTCTTTCCTGTGAATCAGGATGCAAAGCTCTCAGCTACTGCCCTGGCACCATACTCACTGTCATGATGACCAACTGACCCTCTGAAACTGTCTTTAATGAGAGTTGCCTTGCTCACGGTGTCTCTTCACAGCAATAGAACAGTGACTCAGACACCAAGTAAAAACAACAACAAAAATAAAGACACCTAAGCTGGGATGGGGACTCGGTGGAATGAGAGGGGTTTGGTATTATTGAGAAAGGGTACAGTATGAGAGGGTGAGACAAGCTATAATCCACAGTTCCAGAAAGGCTGGTAACAAGGAGGACCCTAAGAGGGATGCATGGCTGTCCCTAGGAAGGGGTAATATAAGAGATCTCCTGGGTAAACTGAATTGGGGGAAGGGAGCATGATGGATCAAGTTAGGTAGGTTAGGGCAGGGCAGAGGGGGAGAGAAATGAAAGAGATGTCTTGGTGAAGGGGGTCATTTCGGAGTTAGGGGAGAAACCTGGTGCCAGGGAAACTTCCAGAAATCCACAAGGATGACACCAGCTAAGACTCCTAGCAATGGTGGAGAGGGTGCCTAAACTGGGCATCTCCTGTAATCAATTGGTGAATACCCTAACTGTCATCCTTACAGAGCCTTCATCCAGTAAACTGATGGAAGCAGATGCAGAGATCTACACCCAAGCCAGGGCTGAGCTCCTGGAATCCTATTGAAGAGAGGGAGAAGGGATTGTACTATCAAGGAGGGTCAAGGTCATGATGGGGGAACCCACAGAGACAGCTGACCTAAGCTTGTGGGAGTTAAAGGACTCTGAACTAATAGCTAGAGAGCCTGCATGTGACTGATCTAGGCCCTCAGCATGTATGTAACAGACAGTTGTGTAGCTTGGTCTGTTTGTGGAACTCCTAGCAGCGGGATCAGAACCTGTCCCTGGCACTTGAGCTGGATGTTGGGAACCTATTTCCTATACTGGGTTGCCTAGTCCAGCCTTGATGAGGGTAGGAGCTTGGTCCTGCCTCAACTTGATGTGCCATGCTTTGTTGACTCCCATGGGAGGCCTGCCCATTTCTGAAAGGAGACAGAGGAGGAATGGGGGCAGGGGGTAGGGGGATAGGCAGGAGGAGAGGAGGAAGGGGAAACTGTGGTTGGGTTGTAAAATAAATAAAAAAGATTAATTAGTAAATAAAAAAGATAAAGAGAAAAAACTAGTCAGAAAACGAGAGAGAGGGGATAGAAAAATGAGTGTAGTCAGAATATAGAATACACATGTGTGAAATAAACTAAAATATGAATAAATAGAAATATAACTCAAAAAAACCTAACCCATCATGCATCTCTAAATAATACCATAGTGAGAAATATTCATTCCTTCACATGTCCATAAATTCTATAAACGAGCAAATTTAATCAGTATTGGAAATATACTAGAACAGTGCATTAAGTAATTCCTAAACTGTATTTATTAAATACATGGGATAGTGCCATAAAATAAGGCCTATCAAAGTTATATCTTAATTATGATATTTTTAAAGAAAATAATATTTGTTACATTCCTTTAACATTTCTTTAAAATATATTTGGATCATTTGCCCATTTTTTATCATATCTGTATAATTTTAAATGCAAAAGAACAGCACAATTTTTTTCATTTAAAATATATTCCAATTAGATAGACATATAATTTACTAAAAAGAAACTAAAATATCCTGTTTAGTTAAAGTTATACAAATACAGCACAACATAGTTGGTTAACACTTGAGATACTGGACTTGGGCAGAATTTCTTTCCTCTATGTTTATAAGAAAGAGACAAAAAACAGCCATCAACAAAAGTCATTGAAATTTAAAAAAAAAGAAAAGGAAAGATGAAAGAGAGAGGACAGAAGGCAAAACATATATTGCATCTAAAGAGTGAGTCATAGTGTGTCTGTGAATCAGGAAGCAGAAATAGATTCATGTGAAAGTACTTTAAAATTAAATGCAACATTCCAAGATGTATAGCTTGAATCAAAATTCCAGACAAACACAAGCTTGAGTACAAGAAGCAATGGTGATATTTAGAGATTAAGAGGGAGAAAGCAGAGTAAACTCATGACAATGACTCAGACTCAAGAAGCTACAATCTGATTGAGGAGCTGCTGTGAACGGAAGTAAAGACAGAACATAGATGAGGAAGCCACTTAGGGAGAACCTGAGATGTGAACATGCTTACAGAGATGTAGCTGAAGTTTTCCTGTGTCCTTCCCTGCCCACACTCAGGACAAATCTCTCTTACCGCTGGTACCAAGTAAACACACAGAGGCTTATATTAATTACAAACTGTATGGCCATCAGCTCAAGTTTATTACTGACTAGCTCTTATACTTAAATTAACCCATAATTCTTATCTATGTTTAGCCTGTGACTTGGTACCTTTTCTCAGTTCTGCGTTGTCATCTTGCTTCCTCTGTGTCTGGCTGGTGAGTCTTGACTCAGCCTTCCTCTTCCCAGAATTCTCCTTGTCTGCTTATCCTGCCTATACGTCCTGCCTGGCTACTGGCCAATCAGCATTTTATTTATCAACAATTCAGAGCAACACATTCATAGCATACAGAATGACATCACCCATCATACAGAGAAGGCTGAAATCCTTCCACACAGTGCACTTCCTGTACTCTTCCCTGGACATACAGCACAGTCTTCTATGGAGGCCTATGTTACTCTTCCTTCTCACTCAGAAGATTCCAGATGCTATTTCTGTCTTTCCCTCAGTATCTCTGCCTCTTTTTCTCCCTCCCTCTGCCTGCCATACACATATATACACAGGAACACATGAAAAGTAGGCAAGGTTGGTCCCTTCTTCCTGCCCTTCCACAGGTGTCAAAACTAGTTAAATTGATAATCTTATTATCAATGTAAGAGAATATAAAAGCTCTAGAATAGTCATTTCCCATACACAGAGTAGTTTTACTATCAAGAACAATGGAATAATCAAAGATTTATTAATTTTGCTGCACCACTCTCTTTTTCTTAGCTTTCTTTTTCTAGCTTAGTTTCTATTACATTTTAATGAAATACAATATTAATAACTGTTACTACTAACCAAGACTGACTACACATTGGCAAGCTTCCAGAAGTAAGTCAGGAAACATAAATTCAACAAATATCAGTTTCACACTTCCACATCACAGAGGCTCTGCTGCACACCACTTCTCTATCTTTTAAACAACTGCAAAGTACTACCGCTATATTGTAAGTGTATGTGTACATGAAAACAAGAGGCCACCAGACAGAAAATATGTGAAAGTATCCTTGAATGAATGAGCACCTAAAAAAGTACAGGGGAAAAAGTTACCTGCTTTAGCATTGGAAGAAATACTGGCAAATATTAATGAATGACAGTAAGCCCAGATGCATCGGCTTTGACAAGAATATAGACATATGGTGCTCTAAATATAGAGGAACTTTACAGTAACTATAGAGCCCATGTCATGATCATATGACCTCTATGGTAAGGAGGAGTTCTATCTGTCTCTGTTGCTGCCTGCCTTTGAAAATGTCAGGACAGGCAACGTTCAAGGAAAGGGAACCTCCCAGTATCATTAACTTGTACACTTACAGAAAATCATACAACCTAATACTTCTGTGCAATTCTGTAGAGAAGTGTGTTTCTTACACTGTGGATCACTTGTGCATTTTAAATTGTGTGTAGGATACAATGATGTCTGCTCTCTACAAGGGAATGATTTTTAGCTGAAATATTATCCTTAGGGCAGCAGGTCTATTCTTGAGTTTAAGAAGAGTTTTTACAAATATTTTATTAGTGGGCAGTTTTTCTTTAATTTTAAAAAACATCACTCTGTTTATAATTTATACACTTGTATGTAAATTGTTTTTGGAATATTCTCAACTTCCTCAAGTAAGACTAGAAATCAGAAGGAAGGGGCAGAAAGGGGGAAAAATGTAACTCATTTTGGGAAAATGTGCTAATAGCAGATGGTGTTTTCTTCCCTTCTGTGTGCCCCGGGTTACACAAAGGACCTGTGGGACTGGGCAAGATTATTAAAAGGATCTGTGAGCTTAAAATTTATTGTGACTGAAACAAATGTTCAACAATGGCTGGAAAATGTTAAATCCCAGATGAGAGATGTGGTTTCAAGAAACCAATTAGAAACTCTCAAAATTATAAAATCTTACTAGTTTTGTTACAGGACAACAGCTGGGATATCTATTTATAGAATGCAAGCCTTAAAATTCTAAACTTAAGAAGAAAGAAAGTGAACAAACAACATTTTATATGTGGTAGCTAAAAAAAAAAAGCAGATTCTAATTACCCATTCCCTTGCATACACTGCACCATGTGCACTGTATGCTCTAGGATCCACACTATAGCATCACTCAGTAGGGACTTACACTACTCCCCTCCATGTGACTTCATTATTGGAGGAAAAGTTTCTTGTTTGAAGAAACACAGGAAGAAGTCAGTTTTCAAATAATTCCATCTTTGTGTGTATTTCATAAGATCCTAAACTGTTCTTAATGTTACACACAACAGTGATTTATTCCTGGTTTCCTCAGGTGATTTTTTTATCGTTTTTTTTTTTTTTTTTTTTTTTTTTTTTTTTTTTCTGTTTTGACACTCTAGGTACCCAGATATATTCTCAAATCTTATATATTTTAGTTAATTCTTAAAGTGCTTAACCTTTCCTTACGTGCTTTTGTCATTTTATACAAACAAGCAAATCAACTAAGAGTAGTTGTAATGAGTGATGAAGGCAGGATCCGTGGAGGCCACCTTTGCATGCCATGACATAAAGAAAGACTAAAATGTTCTCTGCAATGCCAGCAACCTTATAGGAGCGAACAATTTTCCCCTAGTCATTTCTACCCACATTGATCTCAGATTAGTATTCATTGACAACAAAAATACAAAGACCAAATATGCAGACATAGTAGTCCTGTATTTCATCTGAAGCTAGTTAATATACATAGGGGCTTTGATATTAAGTACAGATGTCTAACTGAACCAATACTAACAGTGTTGTTCTTCTGCTACCGAACATGGAAAATTCTGTCCCTATAAATAAACTGCCGGGTTCATGCATATAAAAGCCAGGCACACCAAGCTGCGCTATGGACTTAAGCCACTTATGGCCTTATTCACTCTTGGTCCTTGCAGCCTCCTCATTTATGTAATGAACATTGCTCATTCTTCTCAGCATGTGTTAACCTGACAACTGAAATCAGTATAAAGCATATGGACATATTTCTGTAATTAAATTTTAGGAAGGCCAGTATCCACAGGACACAATTTCTCATGCAATTTTGTAGTTTTAAAATAGATAATTTCTAATTCATTACAAAATAAAATATTATTTTAGCAGTCTCACATGATATAAAAAAAGTCACTGTAATTTAAAGTTTGGAGTCAATAGAAAGTTGCTTTGGATGGTTTCTCTCCTGAAGAAAGCTCAGTAAATTAAATGTGGAAGACCTTAGCACATCTGGGAAGAGAATAGGCAGAATGTGGCTCCCTTCCTTAAAACATCAGTATATTAGCATCCTTTGTGTACAAAAGAGGATGACTCTTCAGAAGCTGTGTGTAAGTCAGGCCCAAGGGCCTCTTCAAGTCTCAGTCAGTGGACAGCTTGTTAGAGTCATTTTTTACCTATAAAACAGGACGAATATCTTTGCTAGAAAAAAAAAAAGTTCAGAACAGTGGTGAAGAATATTTGAGAAAGAGTTTGGCTTGTAAAAAGCTATTCTTTGCTTATGAGCAAATGTGACACAGACTCACTTTATTCTATGTTCCCTGGCCAGCAAGAAAACCAGATGATTACCTGAGTGAGTAGACTATCAAATGCAGGATTGCTGCAGAGATTGGAGAAATGGACACACATTTTAAGAATTCTCGGATTCAGTTTGCAAGTATTTTTGTTGACTATTTTTACATCTATGTTTATAAGGGAAAATATCTGCAATAGTCTTTTTCTTTGTTGAGTCTTTGTGTGGTTTGGATATGAGGTTAACTGTAAGCACACAAAATGAATTGATCAATGTTTTTTTGTTTGTTTGTTTGTTTGTTTCTACTTTGTGCACTGGTGTTAACCTCTTTTTGAAAGTCTAATAGAATTCTGCTCTAAAACCATCTAGCCCTGGGCTTCTCTTGGTTGGGAGACTTTTAATGACTGCTTTTATATCACTGGGGCTATAGGTCTATTTAAATTGTTTATCTGATCATTCACGATGATCAAATAGGCTTCATTCAAGAAATGCAGGTATGGTTCAATCTATGAAAATCAGTAAATATAATCTATCATATAAATAAACTGAAAGAAAAAAAGCAGACATGATCATCTCATTAGATGCAGAATAGGCCTTTGACAAAATGCAACACTCATTTATATAAAAGTCCTGGATGATTAGGGACACAAAGGACATATTTAATTATAATAAAGGCAATTTGCAGCAAGCCTATAGTCAACATCAAATTAAATGGAGAGAAATTCAAAGCAATTCCACTAAAATCAGGAACAAGAAAAAGTTGTACACTCTTTCCATATCTATTCAGTATAGTACTTGAAGTCTTAACTAGAGCAATAAGAAAACTGAAGGACATCAAGGGGATACAAATTGGAAAGGAAGAAGTCAAAATATCTTTATTTGCACGAGATATGATAGAATACATAAGTGAACCTAAAAATCCCACTGGGCAACTCCTTCAGCTGATAAACACATTCAACAAAGTACCTGAATACAAGATTAACTCCAAAAAATGAGTAGTATTCTTATGTACAAATGACAACTGGACTGAGAAAGGAATTAGGGAAATACCACCTTTTACAATAGTCTCAAATAATGAAAAATATTTGGTCATAATTCTAACAAAGCATGTGAAAGAATTATATGATCAAAACTTCAAGTCTTTGAAGAAAGAAATTGAAAAAGATATCAGAAGATGGAAAGATCTCTCATACCCATGGATTGGTAGGATTCATATAATAAAAATGACCAAAAGAAATCTACAGATTTGATACAGTCTCCACCAAAATCCCAACAAAAATTTTTTACAGACCTTAAAAGGAAAATTCTCAACTTCATATGAAAAACAAAAATCCCAGGATAGCTAAAACAATCCTAAACAATAAAAGAATTGCTAGAGGTCTCATTATTCCCAATTTCAAGTTGTACTACAGAGCAATTTTTTATAAAATCCACATTATATTGGCATAAAAACATGCATTTTAATCAATGGAATCGAACTGATGGCCCAGACATAAATTGACATACATATAGATACCTGATTTTTTACAAAGAAGCCAGAAATACATATTAGAAAAAAAATAAAAGTTAGCATCTTCAACAAATAGTGCTGGTCAAACTGGATGCTTGCAGAAGAATGGAAATGAATCCATATTTATCACCCTGCATAAAACTCAAGTCTAAGTGGATAAAAGACCTTATAATAAAACCAGTGTCTTAGTTAGTATTTACTACTGCTGTGAGGAGACACCATAACCATGGCAACTCTTATAAAGAAAATATTTAAATGAGAATGGCTGGCTTATAGTTTCAGAGATTCAGTCCATTATGATCATGAAGAGGAGCATGGCAGCATGCAGGCAAACATGGTGCTGGACCTGAGAGTGTTATATCTTTCAGGCAACAGAAAGTCAACTAACTGTCACACTGAATAAACCTTAAGAAAAAGAGAACTCAAAGCCCACCCCCACAGTGACACACTTCTTCCACCAAGGCCACACCTCCTAATAGTGCCATTCCCTTTGGGGGCCATTTTCTTTTAAACTAGCACAACCAGATACATTGAACCTGATAGAAGATAAAATGGGGAATAGCCTTGAACATATTGACACAAGATATGACTTTCTGAACAAAGCATGGATAGCACAGATACTACAATCAATAATAAATGAGACTTCATGAAATGGAAAAACTTCTGTAAGGCAAAGGATACCATCAATCACAAAAAGCAGCAGCCTACAGAATAGTTAAAGATTTTTTACCAACTCCATACCCAATAGAGGACTAATATCCAAAATACATAAAGACTCAAGAAACTATATATCAAAAAAATCAAATAATTCAATTAAAATGTGGAATAGATCTAAACACAGAATTTTCAATATCGGACTTTCAAATGACTGAGAAACATTTAAAAACACGTCAACATATTTAGCCATCAGGGAAATGCAAATCAAAACTACTTTGAGATTCCATCTTAAACCTGTCAGAATGGGTAGGATCAGTAACATAAGTGACAACTCATGCTGGTAAGGATATGGAGCAAAGGGAACACTCCTCCATTTCTTGTGGGAGTGCAAACTCATATAGTTACTATGGAAATCAATGGGGCTGTTACTCAGGAAGATGGGAATCAGTCTACCTCAAGATCCAGCTGTACTACTAGTGTGCATGTACCAAAAGGATGCCCCATCCTACCACAAGGATACTTCTTCAATCATGGTCTTTGTAACTTTATTCATAACAGCCTGAAACTGGACAAAAGCTAGATGTTCCTCAACATCAGAATGGATAAAGAAAATGTGGTACATACACAATGGATTATTACTCAGCAGTTAAAAAATACCATCATAAAACTTGAAGGCAAATGGATGGAATTAGAAAAAAAAATTAGTAAGGTAATCCAGACCCAGAAAGATAACTCTAGTATATATTCACTTATAAAAAGATATTAGCCATTACATAAATGATAACCAAGCTACAATATGTAGACCCAGAGACGTTAATTAAAGAGGAAGGATCTGGGGAGGGGAAGCATGGATCTACCTGGGAGGGGGGAAAATAGAACAGATTTTATCGGTGGAATGGGGGCTGTTCAGGATAGCATCTGGGGGATTATGGGGAAGAAGTGTAGAGGAAGAGATTGTGGGAGAGAATGCTGGGATTGGTGGGCATTTGGGGGTGGTGTGGAAACCTAGTGCAGTGTAAACTTCCTGGAACCTATGAAGGTGGTCCTAATGAATACTCTTAGTAATGGGAGATATGTAGTCTCAACTGGCCATCTCTAGTAGTCAGGCAAGACTTCCAGTGGAGGGACAGGGTTGAATTCAATTGAGTTGTTGGCCAAGGGGGTCCCATGGAAATACCCAAACAACCAAGACTGTTGCTAAGTAAAAGGGTTGCCCTCTGAAAACTAACAGCAGGGCCTCATTGCAGAGGACAACACCCATATAATTCATTGAACATGGAGAAGTTCAGCTAGTGCCTACATGGAGCCTTCATCCCTACATTCTTGTCTCTTTTTTGTGGGAAGGTACTCTGCAAAAGAAAAGGTAGAAAGATTGTAAGATCCAGAGGCTAATAGAGAACACCAGGAGAACAAGGCCCTTGGAATCAACCAAGAAAGGTCCATTTGAGCTTACAGAGTCTGAAGCAGTAAGCACAGGTCCTACATGGATCTTCACCAGGTCCTCCATATATATATCCCAGAGAAGAGCACACCAATAGGTTATCCAATATCAAATGAACAGATCTGAAAACATACTTACAAGTAATATATAGACTGAGCAAGTTGTATTTATCTATATCTATCTATCTATCTATCTATCTATCTATCTATCTATATATATATATATATATATATATATACACATGCACACACATATATGCATGTAACAACAATTAATGAAGAAAGACACCACTGATTGAAAACGTGCAAACAAGGAGTACCTGAGAGGGTTTAGAGAGAGGAAAGGGAAGGCAGAAATGGTGTAATTATATTATAGTGTGAAAAAAAGTATTCTCACCAACTTGCCAATGGCCTTCTTAGTTCTTTATTTTTCACTTGTGGGAGAAGACTTCTTCACATTGAAAGGTATTTGGAGTCTAGGAGTTTGGGCCATGGGTTAGTGGTAGAATACTTTTCTAGTAGGTGCCCTACTACATGAGCAATCATTATTCTGGTGTGTAGCTTATGTATGCAATTCTAACATTTAGTACATTTAGGAAACGGAGCTAGTAGGGTTTTGAGCACACACACATACACACACGAAATGAAAAAAAAAAAAACATTCTGGACATCTAAAAAAAATAGGAACTCTTAAAGTTTGACCTTGCAGAGGAAGGATTGTAGGAGCCAAAGGGGTCAAAGACACCCCAAGAAAACCCACAGAATCAACTAACCTGGGCTCATAGGAGCTCACAGAGATTGAACCAACAACTACGGGTTCTGCATGGACTGATGTAGCCACTCTGCATATATGTTACAGTTGTTTAGACTGGTTCTCTAGAGGGACTCCTAACAGCAGGAATAGGGGCTGCTCCAACTCTTTTACAGCCCTTTGGGGCCCTACTCCTCATTCTGGATGACTTTTTTCAGCATTAAAACATGGGGATGTGCTTAGTCTTACTGCAACTTGATATGCCATGTTTTTTTGATACTCATGGGAGATCTGCCTCTTCCTAAACAGGAAAGGAGGAGGAGTGGATTGGGAGGTGGGCACAGAAGAGGGATGGGAAGAGGGACTGGGGGGAGAAGAGGGAAGGAAAATTGCAGCCAGTATATAAAATAAATTTATAAATACATTAATTTTAAAGATGAAAAAGGAGAAAAACATTGGCCTTGGAAACTTCAAGATTCTAGGCTGTCACAAGTGAAAGCAGATATATCTAGTGATGTAGTGTGCATTCAAAGTCTATATTTGTAAATTACCATTACTTCAAAGTGAGCACTTGATTATTTGGACACTGTTTTCCTGTTTGTGAGAAAAACTATCTCATTCTAATAGTTATTTGCTGCTTCTTTTTTTCTGCATTCCAGGCTATATCAATCAACTGGCTATGCTAAAGTCGTCTTCATTTTTAGCAATAATAAAACATACCGCTAACATAACTCCTCTCAGAACTAATAATGATTTTTAGCTATATTCAATGTCATAGGTCTGTTATTTTATGATTATTTAGAGAATAAGAAATACTAGTATTAGACGATAAATTTCTCAAATAAACCAAAAATAGGATCACAGTACCATAGCAACAGAGGAAGCATCGCTCAGCAGGTAACAATTAAACCAATTCCTGCAGCTCTTTGCTTACTTCTCTTAACTCCCACATGGTTATATTACGATTACTTACATGAAAAGGGAATGCTTTTCATAACAGCAGTCTGAGGAAATTCTGAGTAACATTTACCAACCACAGCACTGAAGGACTGCTGCCAGCTTATGGGTTGTGCTTTCCTTAGTGCACAGACAGAATATTACGTCATATTCTGGAGTTGATGATGCTCTTGTTTGCAGGCTGAGGCTGCAGTCAAATGCTCATCTCCTCCCACAGCAAGCGCAAAGGCATCTGCTACCTCCCACTATGTCTTCCCACCTTGGAACATCACTTGTGTTTGCTTGTGGGTTCTTGTTTAATACATTATTTCTCCTACATGTTCATCTGCATAAAACACTGATGAAACTTCCGTTTAAAATAAAAATATAGCATGGATCTCATGGTAATACTACTTACGCATCTATTATATAAGTAAATGTATTTGCATAAGACATTTATGGGCAATGTTTTACATTCTTTATGCTTTAAAATATTATTAAAAAGTTTTTGTGCATGAAAATCCAGATTTTTCTCCCTCTCCATACTGAAAGCACCTTCATCTTTTTCTAGCTTTTCTACATCTGCTTACACTCCTGTGTGACAGTGTCCTATTCTAATTTCAGGGCAGGATGATCCTCTTATAAACAAAATGAGAGGCCCTCTACTTGTTTTTGTCATAAGGAAAAAAAAAAACCTTTACTTTTATTCTACAGTCAAATTCTCTATAAGTTTTCAATATGGCTTTCCAATATCTCGAACTGAAATTAGTACCTTTAAATGCTCCATTTTTTTTTTTGATATATATTTTTTATTTTACAATACCATTCAGTTCTACATATCAGCCATGGGTTCCCCTATTCTCCCCCCTCCCACGCCCTCCCCTTACCCCCAGCCCACCCTCCATTCCCACCTCCTCCAGGACAAGTCCTCCCCCGAGGACTGTGATCATCTTGGTAGACTCAGTCCAGGGAGGTCCAGTCCCTTCCTCCCAGACTAAGCCAAGTGTCCCTGCATAAGTTCCTGGTTTCAAACAGCCAATTCATGCATTGAGCACAGGACTTGGTCCCACGGCCTAGATGCCTCCCAAACTGATCTAGCCAATCAACTGTCTCACCTATTCAGAGGGCCTGATCCAGCTGGGAGCCCCTCAGCCTTTGGTTCATATTTCATGTGTTTCTATTCATTTGGCTATTTTTTTCAATAATTGAGTAAAACTGAAATTTATTATATGCCACAGTCGTCCTATGGACCTCCATGCTATATATATATATATAGCCTTTATGGTTCTATGGGTTGTGGTCTGATTGTTCATTTTATATCTAGAATCCACCAATGAGTGAGTACATACCATAACTGTCTTTCTGGGTTTGGGTTACCTCACTCAGGATGATTTTTTCTAGTTCCATCCATTTGCCTGCAAATTTCATGCTTTCATTGTTTTTCTCTGCTGAGTAGTACTCCATTGTGTATATGTACCACATTTTTTTCATCCATTCTTCCGTTGATGGGCATCTAGGCTGTTTCCAGGTTCTGGCTATTACAAATAGTGCTGCTATGAACATAGCTGAGCATGTATCTTTATGGTATGTATCAGCATTCTTTGGGTATATGCCCAAGAGTGGTATGGCTGGGTCTTGAGGTAGTTCGATTCCTAATTTTCTGAGAAACCGCCATACTGATTTCCACAGTGGTTGTACAAGTTTACATTCCCACCAACAGTGGAGGAGTGTTCCCTTTGCTCCACATCCTCTCCAACATTGGTTGTCATTGGTGTTTTTGATCTTAGCCATTCTAACAGGTGTAAGGTGGTATCTCAGAGTCGTTTTGATTTGCATTTCTCTGATGATTAAGGATGTTGAGCATTTCTTTAAATGTCTTTCAGCCATTTGTAGTTCTTGTTTTGTGAATTCTCTGTTTAGCTCTTTAGCCCATTTTTTAATTGGACTGTTCAGTGCTTTGATGTCTAGTTTCTTGAGTTCTTTATATATTGTGGAGATCAATCCTCTGTCAGATGTGGGATTGGTGAAGATCTTTTCCCAATCTGTTGGCTGTCTTTTTGTCTTATTGACTGTGTCTTTTGCCCTGCAAAAGCTTCTCAGTTTTGAGAGGTCCCATTTATTAATGGTTGTGCTCAGGGTCTGTGCTGTCGGTGTTTTATTTAGGAAATGGTCTCCGGTGCCAATGCGTTCAAGAGTGCTTCCTATTTTCTTTTCTATTAAGTTTAGTGTAACTGGATTTATGTTTAGGTCTTTGATCCACTTGGACTTGAGTTTTGTGCATGGTGACAGATATGGATCTATTTGTAATCTTTTACATATTGACATCCAGTTATGCCAGCACCATTTGTTGAAGATACTTTCTTTGTTCCATTGTATAGTTTTGGCTCCTTTGTCAAAAACCAGGTGTTCATATGTGCATGGATTAATGTCAGGGTCTTCAATTCGATTCCATTGGTCCGTATGTCTGTTTTTATACCAGTACCAAGCTGTTTTTATTACTATAGCTCTATAGTAGAGTTTGAGGTCCGGGATGGTGATGCCTCCAAGGGTTGCTTTATCATATAGGATTCTTTTAGCTATCCTGGGTCTTTTGTTTTTCCATATAAAGTTGAGTATTTTTCTTTCCAAGTCTGTGAAGAATTGTGTTGGGATTTTGATGGGGATTGCATTGAATCTGTAGATTGCTTTTGGTAAGATTGCCATTTTTAATATGTTAATCCTACCTACCCATGAGCATGGGAGATCCTTCCATTTTCTGATATCTTCTTCAATTTCTTTCTTTAGAGATTTAAAGTTCTTATCAAAAAGGTCTTTCACTTGTTTAGTTAGTGTTATCCCTAGGTATTTTATATTATTTGTGGCTATTGTAAAGGGTGATGTTTCTCTGACTTCTTTCTCGGCCCTTTTATCATTTGTGTATAGGAGGGCTACTGATTTTTTTGAGTTGATCTTGTATCCTGCCACTTTACTGAAGGAGTTTATCAGCTATAGTAGTTCCCCGGTAGAGTTTTTGGGGTCACTTATGTATACTATCATATCATCTGCAAATAGTGAAAGTTTGACTTCTTCCTTGCCAATTTGTATCCCTTTGATCTCCTTTTGTTGTCTTATTGCTCTAGCTAGAACTTCTAGTACTATATTGAATAAATATGGGGAGAGTGGACAGCCTTGTCTTGTTCCTGAATTTAGTGGTATCGCTTTGAGTTTCTCTCCATTTAATTTGATGTTTGCTGTTGGCTTGCTATAAATTGCTTTTATTATGTTTAGAAATGTTCCTTGTATTCCTATTCTTTCTAAGACCTTTATCATGAAGGGGTGTTGGATTTTGTCAAAGGCTTTTTCAGCATCTAGGGAGATGATCATGTGGTTTTTTTCTTTCAGTTTGTTTATATGGTGTATTACATTGACTGATTTCCGTATGTTGAACCATCCTTGCATCCCTGGGATGAATCCTACTTGGTCGTGATGGATGATTGTTTTGATGTATTCTTGTATTCGGTTTGCCAATATTTTGTTGAGTATTTTTGCATCAATGTTCATGAGGGAGATTGGTCTGTAGTTCTCTTTCTTTGTTGCATCTTTGTGTGGTTTGGGTATCAGGGTAATTGTGGCCTCATAAAAAGAGTTTGGTAGTGTTCCTTCTGTTTCTATTGTGTGGAACACTTTGAAGAGGATTGGTATTAGTTCTACTTGGAAAGTCTGGTAGAATTCTGCACTGAAACCATCTGGTCCTGGGCTTTTTTTAGTTGGGAGACTTTTGATGACTGTTTCTATTTCTTTAGGGGTTATTGGTCTATTTAAATGGTTTATCTGGTCTTGATTTAATTTTGGTATTTGGTATTTATCCAGAAAATTGTCCATTTCTTCCTGGTTTTCCATTTTTGTGGAGTACAGGTTTTTGAAGTATGATCTGATGATTCTCTGGATTTCCTCATTGTCTGTTGTTATGTCTCCCTTTTCATTTCTGATTTTGTGAATTTGGGTGCTCTCTCTTTGCCTTTTGGTTAATTTGGCTAGTGGTTTGTCTATCTTGTTGATTTTTTCAAAGAACCAACTCTTTGTTTCATTGATTTTTTGTATTGTTCGCTTGTTTTCTATTTCGTTGATTTCAGCCCTCAATTTGATTATTTCCTGGCGTCTATTTCTCCTGGGTGAGTTTGTTTCTTTTTGTTCTAGAGCTTTCAGTTGTGCTGTTAATTCATTGGTATGGGATTGCTCCATCTTCTTTATGTGTGCATTTAGAGCTATGAATTTTCCTCTTAGCACTGCTTTCATAGTGTCCCATAAGTTTGGGTATGTTGTACTTTCATTTTCATTGAATTCTAGGAACTCTTTAATTTCTGTCTTTATTTCTTCCTTGACCCATTGATGTTTCAGGTGGGCATTATTCAGTTTCCATGAGTTTGTGGGTTTTCTATAATTTTTGTTGTTATTGAGTTCTAACTTTAAGGCATGGTGGTCTGATAAGATACAGGAGGTTATTCCAATTTTTTTGTATCTGTTGAGATTTGTTTTGTGTCCAAGCATGTGGTCAATTTTTGAGAAGGTTCCATGGGGTGCTGAGAAGAAGGTATATTCTTTTGTGTTAGGATGGAATATTCTGTAGATATCTATTAGGTCCATTTGAGTCATAACATCTGTTAGGTCCTTTATTTCTTTGTTAAGTTTCAGTCTGGTAGATCTATCTTTTGGTGAGAGTGGTGTGTTAAAATCTCCCACTACTAATGTGTGGGGTTTGATGTGGGTTTTAAACTTTAGTAGTGTTTCTTTTATGAATGTGGGTGCTTTTGTATTTGGAGCATAAATGTTTAGAATCGAGACTTCATCTTGGTGGATTTTTCCCATGATGAATATGTAATGTCCATCCTGGTCTCTTTTGATTGATTTTAGTTTGAAGTCTATTTTATTAGATATTAGGATAGCTACACCAGCTTGTTTCTTAGGTCCATTTGCTTGGAAAACCTTTTCCCAGCCCTTTACTCGGAGGTAGTGTCTGTCTTTGGAGTTAAGGTGTGTTTCTTGTATGCAGCATATGGATGGGTCCTGTTTTCTTATCCATTCTGTTAGCCTGTGTCTTTTTATAGGTGAGTTGAGACCATTGATATTGATGGATATTAATGACCAGTGATTGTTAATTCCTGTTATTTTTTTGGTTGTGTTGTGTTGTCCTTCTGTGGTGTATGTTGGTGTAGGATTATCTATCGCTTGATTTTTCATGGATGTGTTTAGCTTCTTTGGGTTGGATTTTCCCTTCTAGTGCTTTCTGTAGGGCTGGGTTTGTGGACAGGTATTGATTAAATCTGGTTTTATCCTGGAATATTTTGTTTACTCCACCTATGGTGATTGAGAGTTTTGCTGGGTATAATAGTCTGGGTTGGCATCCGTGGTCTCTTAGTGTCTGCATGAGGTTTGTCCATGATCTTCTAGCTTTCATAGTCTCTATTGAGTAGTCTGGTGTTATTCTGATGGGTTTGCCTTTATATGTTACTTGGTCCTTTTCCTTTGCAGCTCTTAATATTTTTTCTTTATTCTGTGTGTTTAGTGTTTTGATTATTATGTGGCGAGGGGACTTTTTTTTTGGATCCAGCCTATTCGGTGTTCTGTAAGCTTCTTGTATCTTCATAGGTATTTCTTTCTTTAGGTTAGGAAAGTTTTCTTCTATGATTTTGTTGAATATATTTTCTGTGCCTTTGAGTTGGTATTCTTCTCCTTCTTCTATCCCTATTATTCTTAGGTTTGGTCTTTTCATGGTGTCCCAAATTTCCTGGACGTTTTGTGTTAGGACTTTTTTGTCTTTATTGTTTTCTTTGACTGACGAATCTATTTTCTCTATCATGTCTTCAGCGTCAGAGATTCTCTGTTCCATTTCTTGCAATCGGTTGGTTATGCTTGTTTCTGTAGTTCCTGTTCGTTTTGTCAGGGTTTCTATTTCCAGCATTCCCTTAGCATGTGTTTTCTTTATTGTCTCAAATTCATTTTTCAGATCTTGGAATGTTTCTTTCATCTGTTTAATTGCATTTTCTTGGCTTTCTTTGATTTCTTCCCATTTTTTGTTCGTTTTTTCTTCCATTTCTTTAAGGAGTTTTTTATTTCCTCTTTAATGGAGTTTTTCATTTCCTCTTTAAGGGAAGTTTTTATTTCCTCTTTAAGGGAGTTTTTTATTTCCTCTTTAAGGAAAGTTTTTATTTCCTCTTTAAGGTAGTTTTTCAATTCCTCTTTAAGGAAAGTTTTTATTTCCTCATTGAGGGAATGTTTTATTTCTTCTTTAAGGGTCTCTATCATCTTCTTAATGTCATTTTTAGGGTTGGTTTCTTCTGTTTCTTCTGTCATGGTATGTTTAGGTCTTGCAGGTGTAGAATCACTAGGTTCTGATGTTGCCATATAGGTCTTTATGTTGTTGCCTGTATTTTTGCACTGGCGTCTACTCATCTCTTCCTCTGTGCGGTGCAGGTGGTGTCTGTGTCTGAGAGTGCCTCTCTTGTTCTAATTTTTAGTCTTGGTTTAGTAGTGGTTCTTGGTTAAATTGGTGCTATTGGGCTATTTCTTCAGGGGCAGCTGATTTCGATCGGTGAATTATATACTTATGATTCTGGTGATCTGGTTTGGTGTCTGGGTAGCGCCTTCTTCTGTGTTCCCAGGTCACGTTTTGTTCATTTGTCAACTCCTCAGCTGATCTTGTTTCCTCAGACTTTAAACTGTAGGTATCTGAATCCTCTCCCAGATGGGTTTCAGCTGAGCAGGGTAGTCTCACCAACACCTCCAAATTGTTGGGTTTCACAGGATCAGCAGCTGGGCACTGGGTTGTCCTCAGACGGAGTGTTCAGATTCGTTCTGGTCCTGACCCACCGAGATAGCTTCTTCCCCAGATGTTGGGGTTAGGGGCGTCCCTGTTCCAAGCTGCGTCTGCTTGTCTCCGTCGTCCCTGGGCCTGTTTACCTCTGCAGTCCGCCGCCGGGCCTGTATGTCCCTGTCAGCTGCCACTGGGTCTGTCTGCCTCTGGGGGCCGCCACCGGGCCTGAATGTCTCTGCAGGCTGCAGCCGGGACTGAATGTCCCTGTCGGCTGCTGCCGCTGGGCCCGTTTACCTCAGCGGGCCGCTGCTGGGCCCGTCTACCTCCACAGGCCCCCGCCGCAGGCCTACCTGCGTCTGCTTGTCTCTACCACCGGGCCTGTCTACCCCTGTGGGCCGCCGCTGGGCCTGAATGTCTCTGCCGGTTGCCGCCGGGCCTGAATGTCCCTGTCGGCCGCTGCCGCTGGGTCCGTTTACCTCAGCAGGCCGCCGCTGGGCCCGTCTACCTCTGTGGGCTGCCGCTGGGCCTGAATGTCTCTGCCGGCTGCCGCCGGGTCTGAGTATCCCTGTCGGCTGCCACCGCTGGGCCCGTCTACCTCCACGGGCCCCCGCCGCAGGCCTACCTGCGTCTGCTTGTCTCTGCCACCGGGCCTGTCTACCCCTGTGGGCCGCCGCCGGGCCTGAATGTCCCTGTCGGCCGCTGCCGCTGGGTCCGTTTACCTCAGCAGGCCGCCGCTGGGCCCGTCTACCTCTGTGGGCTGCCGCTGGGCCTGAATGTCTCTGCCGGCTGCCGCCCGGGTCTGAGTATCCCTGTCGGCTGCCACCGCTGGGCCCGTCTACCTCCACGGGCCCCCGCCGCAGGCCTACCTGCTAAATGCTCCATTTTAAGAAGGATGACTATCAGCAAGATACATGTCTAATATAATGGAAGAAAGAGAGAATCTGGAATGGTCCATGCATATATGTATATATATTACAGTTCAACTTTCTACCAAATAGTAAACTTCATGTGTTAACTATAGTCTATATAACTATATAACTATAACTATATATATATATAGCGTATATGTATAACTAAAGTGTATAAATAGCGAGAAACAACAATATAGCAATTTTATTTAACATTTTTCTTGATAAATTCCAAAACCATAATTATTAAAGAACATATAAATATCCGGTAATTTAGATTATATTACTAGGCATTCTTTTCCAACTTTTTCCACTGTTCTTTTTTATTACTACTTATTTGAGAAATTAATAAAACTTGTTTTGATCATATTCAAAATGTACTATTATTCTGCTAAATGTACATAGTATTAAACTAACCCTAATGAATTATCCTTATATCCATAGATTCATGCATCTCTCAGCCCTCACCTGAGAAGCTTCTATATACAATAGATGATTAATGTAGGGACCCACAAAGGTGCGGAGACTAAGAGACTTGCAAGATGCTCAGTCCTAAATGAGACACTGATCACCCCCCTCCCCCAAGGCTAAATGATCATTGTATAATAGAAGACAGAAAGAGTGTAAGGGCCAGAAGCAGTGGATGACTACAAGAAACATTGCTTTCCACACAAGGCAGAGCAACTACAGATATGAACTCGCAGTGTCTTAGTTAGGGTTTCTATTGTTGTGAAGAGATATCATGACCATGGCAACTCTAATAAAGGGAAACACTTAAATGGGGAGGGGGTTTGCTTACAGTTCAGAAGTTCAGTCCAGTATCATCATGGTGGGATATGGTGTGTGGTGTGTGGGCAGACATGGTGCTGGAGAAGTAGCTAAGAGTCCTACATCTTGCAGGCAACAGGAAATGATCTGAGACACTGGGTGTGGCTTGAGCATATGTGAGATTATTCAGTCTACTTATTTTATTAAGTTTGCAGTGTCTGAACAGGGACCAGTAGGCTAGAAATTCCACCTGAGACAATAGTAATTACTTCTTCTTTAGCAACTAATTTAATTACAGAAATTGAGTTGATTTTCAACATCCTAAAGCATTCAGACATTTCATTACTGGTTACTCATTGTCATACTGGTAGTTTTGATAACTGTAGAGCATGGGGGCAGGTGTATTACTAATTATGCCTCACAGAACAAGGGGAAGATCAAAAGTTCCTATGGTGAAAGACACAGTCTTACAGAGAAATAAGATGTCAAGATGTCCGTGGAGTGTTGGAGTCCTAGTCTACATTAGTCTTCTGTATTGTTCTAGAATTCATCTTACTGATCTGAATTCTTACTTTTGATCTTTATAAATAATAAATGTCCAGTTATGTTATATGTTATCATCACCTGAACTGTAAAATCAAATATCAGAAGTAATGTAGACAACTGAGAGGATATATATATATATATATATATATATATATATATATATATATCAGTTTGTATTAGCTCTTTGTGGTTCTTGTGATAGTTAAAGTAGACAGATACTGTCCTTTGCCTGGGGCTAAGCAAGGCAAGAAGGAAAACAGTATCAGTCAGAATGGCTGTCACAGATGGTATAGCATATAAACAGCATTGGGAAAGAGGTCCACAGTCACAGCCCTCAGGACATTCATGTTCAAACAGGTAAACAAAGCATAAAGAACACTGCCTGTCTATCTATCTATCTATCTATCTATCTATCTATCTATCTATCTATCTATCTATCTATCCATCCATCCATCCATCCATCCATCCATCTACCTACCTATTCATCTCTCTATGTACAATATAAATGTAATAAATACCTATGAGAGAAATAAATTAGGTAAGGACAATGAATCAATATGTTGAATAGAATGATCAGTGATGTCATGAACCTGTCACAACAGCATTGCATGACAAAAGGCAACAGAGCAAGTTACTTCAGATTTGTAGTTGAACAAGTTCCTGTATATGTAGGTTTGAGAAGATGCTAAAGGAAAAGGGAATAGCCATTTAATATTTTCAAGAAGAGTCTTCAGTGCTCCAGAGTTATCAGTGAGCTTGCATGTTGCATAAACAAAAAACAAAACATTTAAGAAGACAATGATGAGACAACTGCATGAAAGAGGAAATCACAGAAATGGCAGGGGCGAGGGGGAGCCCACAGTTACATGGTCCATACAGATCACAAATGTGGCCAGATTGCATTTGTATTACATGTTTTCCTGCTGAATTTGGTCAGCCATTTCAACAGTTAGACTATAATAAGACAAACACTATCAAACAAGGTGTTAAATTCCCAACTGGGTCTAGTATATATATTTCAGTGGATAAAGTAGAAATAAAGTGATCAAAAGGTAGAATATATGAGAAAGTGATGCATGTCATTGGTATTTACTATAAGGAGGTTAACTTAGCCTGTAGTCTATGTCTCATATATATATATATATATATATATATATATATTATATGTATATCAATAACATATTACAAGTAACATTATATGGACTGAGAAGGTTATACTTAGGAATATATATGTAAAGATATATGTAGGAATATATATGCATAAAATAACAATTAGTAAAAAAAAGATTCCATGAATTTGAAGAAGAGCAGGGAGGAGTACATGGGAGGGTTTGAAGAGAGAAAGGAAAGGAAGAAATTTGTAATTATATCATAATCTCATATATATGTATACATACATACATACATACATACATACATATACACATATATATACACACACATTATATATAAAACCCCAAACAAAAAAAATGACATATTACTTTGTCTAACACATTTTACCTCATACTCTGGTGTGGGACAGAGAAAAACCAATATTTTCATTTAAAACATTTAAATTTCATTATAAATGCGATCTCTTTCTAAAAAAAGAGGGGGGATATGATACAGATATATAGGATATAGAGATGATAGGATAAAAGGGTAGATAAATGAACCTACTTTTAAAGAACAACAACTTGTTTAAAATGTTTGACATTGGTATAGATTTTAGTTTATGTTTAAAATGTTTTACATTGATATAAATTTTAGTTTATTGATACAAACTTAAAGTTAATTTTGTTATACTGTGTGTATATTTCTACTCTTGTTTAAGGTGTTATGTTTGTACAGCTCATTTAAAATTGTAATGGATAATTAAAAAGATTAATAATTAGTCATCTATGATAATCATACTCATAGCCATGTTAGTTAAGTCTTCTAGGTATACATAGATATATTTCAGATAGATAGTTAATCTTCAAATACTTCAAAGACCTACAAAATATGGCATTTAAAATATTTTAAAAATTTAGACTTTCTGGACAGTGAGACATGTCTGCTTCTGGCAGCATCGATTTACTTCAGAGAGGAGAATGGGCATTGAAGACATTCTGTATGGAGTTTATCTTTACCTTGACAAAAATAGCCATTTGGGCAAGAAACTGTTCTTGCCTGGACTGCTTGATCAACTGGACATACAAGACCCATAAAAAGGTGACCACTAAACTTTGCTTGACAAAATGGTCCTTCAGGTTCCTGCTTCACAGAGGAAACTGCCAGACATTCTACAGGACACTAAAAAAAGTGACTGAGAGACTCTAGGCCTGTGGGCTAAAGACAGATGCCTCAACTTTACAAGAGAATTTTAGATGACTGTCCAGGCTGCCAGCTGTCTCTGTCTACCCTACAAGACTCCTAAAAGTTGCTTATATCCTTTTCCCATTTCTCAGGTAATAGTATATCCTTCTGAGGTCTTTGATGTAGTTAAAGCTAGATAGTTACAATTTTCCTTAATTATGATAAGAGATAAGTTAGATATAAAACCTTAGACTCATAAATATAAAATAGATAAGATATCTTCTTTAATTTTGCCAAATAAACTAGTTATTATAAATAGACTAGATATTATAACTGTAATTCTTGCTTGATAATTGTTTTTTTAATCTGTAATTTCACTGTGTAAAAGTTAAAACCTTCCTTTTTGAAAAAAAAAAAGAAGAAAAGGGCAAGTGCTATGGATATTGTTCTGTATAAATAAAACACTGATTGGCCAGTGGCCAGGCAGGCAGTATGGGCGGGACAAGGAGAGAGGAGAAATCTGGGAAGTGAAAGGCTGAGTGAGAGAGACACTGCCAGCCGCCGCCATGACAAGCAGCATGTGAAGATGACGGTATGCCATGAGCCATGTGGCAAGTTATAGATTTATAGAAATTGGTTAATTTAAGATATAAGAACAGTTAGCAAGAAGCCTGCCACGGCCATACAGTTTGTAAATAATATAAGCGTCTGTGTGTTTATTTTATAAATGGGCTGTTGGACTGCCGGGGCTCGACAGGACCCGGAGAGAAGCTCTCCAGCTACAAACAGATTTAACAAATCAATTTTTCCAGTGTTTTCTTATTTTTAAACCCTTTGTGTATATTATCCTGTTTAATATTTATAGTAATTGTGAAGTGAGCAAATTATGATTATATTCATTTGAAAGATCCAAAAACTGATGCTCTAAACATTTAAGTAGATTATCTAAAGCCATACAATGAGATTGTGAACAGACCTAGCCTCATTACACATATGTTTATCTGGCCTGTTCCTAAGTAACTAGACTAAAATGCTTTACTCAGCCTAGCACTAAATATTTCCTTGTAAAACCAAAGGAAGAAAGACTATAGCATCATCAATCTTGAGAATGAGATCTATTTAGGAAGGTTTCTAGATGAGACTCAAGTAGTAATTGTGCACATGCAATTAAGAAATACTCAACTTAGTATGACATATTCTATAATTGTGTCTTGACAAAGATTCATGTTGGGATTGGACATGTAATTAGAAAATGTGAAGAGAACTTAATGCTTGTACACTTAGGGAATTCTCTGATATTTTTCCTTTCCAGTTTTCAATACCACTACTAATCAGGAGATCTTATCTGCCAGCCACCTTCTCTGAGGTTTTTATCGAGTATACAAATCTCCGGTTTCTTCAGTTGCAGATTAATCTCAGCTATCTACACTCTGGGCTGAGGATCTTTCCAAGATCTTCCAGGGAGCTTTACTGAGCATTCTCTCAATTTCTCACTATTAGTCTCAAGCCTCTTGGCAAGATTTCTACTTAAGCACTTGTTTCTAGAATGCTCAACTGTCAACCTTAAGACTTCATGCATTTATGTTCGTCTGTTTCTTAGGAAACCAGTAGGGAACTCTACTCAATTTGTAGCTGAATTTGTCAACATACTAAATGAGCATCCTCTATTATTCTCACATTGCATGGTGAGTTTATATTTCCATCTATCTATGTTAACATTTATCTGACTCTATTAATATTATGTGCCTCTATTAATATTAATACTATATGTTCTATCAGCCAGAACCTGACATATTACCACATAAAAGGCATTTGTTATTTTAAAATACTATCATTGCCTTACTATAAATAATACATATTCAATCTCATCTTTTCTTAACTATATTTTCCTACTAATTATAAATTATCAAAATACATATTAAGGGCTTAAAAGAGGGAAAGGCGAAATAAATCATGCATTTTTGCTTGCATGATTTTCTTATTAGTGTTTCTGGTTGTGGACTGGTGTATACTATGCAAAGGGCTGGTGATGAATACTTATGTCAGACAAGTAGAAAGAGCCAACATGCCAGGTTTTATAAAACCTGTCTTGTGTGCCCTATTTATTTAAAATTTGTATCCAATCTACATATAGATAATTAATGTGCAGTGTGAATTCCCTTCCAAAACGTCAGTAGAGATCAAAGATACAATTTAAAATAGGAACTGATAAGAAACAGTTTGTAAAATCAAAAATCACTTACAGGTACCAGGAATTTTTTAATCTCTTCCAAGGCATGACTCATCCGTGAATAAGCTTCCCCAGGTGGAGCAAACACTTCAATTAATACATGCAGTTCATCACTCAGGTGTGCATACTTGGCCTCTCCGCTCTTCCTCAGCTCTTCTTCCTGTGAAAAGGTTATTTTTAGAAAAACGGATCCACTCATTTTGCACATTCTGCATTGATTTAACATTTCCTGAGATTATGACAAAGGGCCACAATCTAAGTAAATTTTCCAAAAGTAAAAAAGCAGCTCTTGGAAAAATAAAAATCTGCTGCAAAACAGTTGACAATTTCCAAATAATTCTTCTGGGTTGGAATCATCCACCACAGATTTAAATCAGCTAGGTGAAAGGGAGACACCTAAGTGCTGTTAATCCTTGCACATACATTGCTACATTTCTGAAGGACAAGGTTCTTTTGTGTATAGTATACAGTAGTACTTTGTATGCAGTATATAGTACTTACTGGCATTGCTGCTCTGGCAAAGAATAAAAGTTGGGTTCTCAGAACACATGTTGGGCAGATTACATTCACCTGAATTCACCTGTAAATCTAGCTCTTCTGTTCTCCACACACAACCCACCCCCACCCCCGCCTCCCTGCAAGAGCAAAGCTAAAAAAAACTGCATCCATGCTGCCTGTTTGCTGGCTTAGCTACCCTTCTTCACTCTTATACAGTTCATGGCATAGCCTAGGGAATCATGCCACTTACAGTGGGCTGAGTCAATAGACAATCAAGACAATCTCTCTTATGGATACACCCACAGGCCTATCTTAAGATAATTCCTCAGGGGAGACTCTCTTCCCAGGTGATTCTTCACTGTAGCAAGTTGGCATTTAAAATCAGGCACATGCCTTAATTTACTGAAGATCCTTTAATAGAAGTTCAGCTGTACCTTAAAGGAGATCACTGTCTGACCTGAAGAAGGAATATTGCTGTATGGGCTCAAGTGGTCTGAGCAATGCACATCAGGGGTCATCTCCAGCAGAGGGAGAGTCTTCTCCCATCTACTGAATTTCATGTGCTCAACTTGATCTATTAGAAAATCATGAGCAGGAGATATTTTCCTTGAAGTTGAACAAACTAAAACAATATACATTAGACAAGAGGATGACTAGAATTTCTTCTAAAGTTAAAATTTTGTAACTCACCTATGGCTTGCATTCAGTTCTGGTACGTAAAACCTAAGTGTTTGAAAACAGCGTTTCCCAAACAATTTGTCCTATGTGATGTATTTCCAGGACAAAGTTTTTGAAAAGAGCAGAGTAGGAAAATGGAAAGGATTTTGGAGACTGCAGTCTAGATGTGAATTAATAGTCACGGTATTTTCTATATGTGGAATGTGAGCCTAGATACTTAATTCTCTGAGCTTTCTAGCATTTCATCTGGAAAACAAGATAAGCTAAGTTGCTGTGGTGACACATGCCTGTGTGGCCCTGCTACACTGGAGCTAAAGAAAGAGAAGCGAGTGTTCAAGATCCAAATGAGTGAAAGCATGAGCTCTTATCCCACCTTACACGGATACAAAGACAAATGATAACCCATTAAGCCAGCTTTAGATTTCCATGCAAAAATGACACTTGGTAAAGCAGATAACTTTCAGATAAATACCATACTGTTAATACTAGAGAAATTTAAGATTTTTATTTCTTCTGGGAAGGAGCAAATTGTTGTTGTTGTTGTTGTTGTTTTAACCATTTGGCTTTTGGGGGGGCCCACCCCCCAGCTCCCAAATAAATCATATGGAGGCTTATTCTTTCTTATGAATGCCCAGCCTTAGCTTGGCTTATTTCTACCCAGTTTTTCTTAACTTTAATGATCCCATCTACCTTTTCTCTCTGGGCGTTTATCTTTCTCCTATATACCTTCCTTTATTTCTTACTCCGTGGCTTGTTGTGTAGCTGGGTGGCTGGACCCTGGAGTCCTCCTCCGATTGCTCTTAGATCTTTCTTGCTCTCTTTTTCTCCTATTTATTCTCTCTGCCTGCCAGTCCCACCGCTTTTCTCCTGCCATGTCATTGGTTGTTCAGCACTATTAGACCAATCAGGTATTTTGGACAGGCAAAGTAACACAGCTTCACAGAGCTAAACAAATGCAACATAAAAGAATGCAACACATTTTTGCATCATTAAAACAAATGTTCCACACCATAAATAGATGTACCACATCTCAAAATAGTATTCCACAACAGCAAATCACTTGATTATGTTTTTCTTTTTATGACTTTTAAAATTAAATTTTTTAAAATGTTATTTCACTTTTAATGATTCTTTGTGGATTTCACATCATGCACTCCAGTCCCACTTATCTCCCTTTCCCCTCACATCTGCCTTCTGCCCATGGAACCTCTCCCCTAAAACAAAACAATATTTAAACAAAAAACAAACCAAACCAACAAACCACCCTGTCCCCTAAAAGAAGAACCTTGTCATGGAAGCTATAGTATGGCCCATTGAGTTACACAGTTTACTCTTTAGTCCATTGATCTTTACTCCTACGCATTCATTTCTACGAGTTATTGTTCTGGTTTGAGGCCTCTGGCTTCTGCTGCACTATGAATAATGGGTTCTCTCTGGGGTTCCTATTGGATAGCCTGTTGTTGTCCTGTGTCCTGGAAACCCTGCAATTTTGGATCTATAGGTTTCTCCCCTTGACATGCTCTAACAGTCCATAGATGAGGTGGATTAGGGAATGGGCTAACTCATAGCCCTGGTTCTGGGTCTGGGTGATAGCTGGGTTGATCAGTCTGCAAGCTTTCTCTCATCATCACTACCCAGAATAGCTCTCTAACATTGCCTCACCTAGCTTACCCAATGCAGCCTACTGCAAGGGGAGGGGCCATTTCTCCTGTTCTCGGGTCCTCAGATCAGGCTCACCTGCGCTCAAACCACCAGGGCCAGCTCTACTGTTATGCCCAGGTGAGGTGCAGGGCCCTCTCTTCTGATTGCTGCAGGGGATCATAGCATACAGGGGCGGGTTGCAGGATCAGCTCTCCTACTCTCACACCCTCAGGCCAGGCTCACCTGTCCCGAACAACAAGTTCAGCTCTAGTACTGTCCAGGTGGGGTGCAGGGCCCACTCTCCTGTGTGCTGCAGTTGGTGAGGGGCAGGGCTTGTTCTCTCACTCTTGTAATCCTAGGGCCAGATCTCTTGACCGTTGCAGGTAGCAGGAGGCAGAGGGCGGAGGACATCCATCCTTCCCTCACCCATGTTACCACAGGCAGAGGAAGGGGTGGGCAGGTCAGCCTCTGTTGCTTGCATACTGTCAGGGCTGGCTCGCCTGCATACCAGACAATAGGGTCAGCTTCAGTGTGCTGCCCAGGTGAGTTGCACACCTGTGATGAGGGTTGGGGCCAGTTCTCCTCCAGCTTGGGGCAGGGCCAGCTATCCCAGAACCAGTGAAGGGCAGAGCAGACTTGGATCTCCACACTTGATCCTGTGATCTCTTGTGCTAACACGGGCCATGGACATCATCACAAACCCCAGCTGCAGCAGGACCACAGACCCACACACCCACACATGGCCCTTGGCAGCAGCTTAGGCCTAGATGTCACCATGGCCCTGGAGGCAGCACAGGTCACTCAGATCAGTATGGTCCTGGTGGCAGCATGGCCCTTGGATAGCAACATGGTCTCAGATGGCTGACTGGACCCTGGGCATCTGCAGAGCCCTTTGTGGTAACAGGAGTCATGGACATCACTCCAGATCCTGGCCACTGCAGGGCCATGGACCCAGATAGGCAGCATTCCAGGCCAAGATGTCTCCATGGCCCTAGGTGGCAGCACAGGCTACCCAGCTCAGTATGGCCCAGCAACAAAATGGTCCTTGGACACTGAGATCGTATCAGGTGGATGACTAGACACTGGTAATTCCCAAGGCCCTTAGTGGTAACAGGGGCTGTGGACATAAACTTAAAGCCTGGCTGCTGTAGGGCCATAGACCCAGACATGTCCTTGGCAGCAGCCCCAGCCCCAGCATGGACAACAACATGGACCCGGGTGAGAGGACAGGCCACTCGAATCATCATGGCTCTGGCAAGGTTTTCTTTTATGATTGAAGTTTTCTGTTAAGAATGCTTTGAATTCTAGAATGTGATATGTGTGACTCCAAAGTCACATTTTTAGGTCAACTGTATATTTTTAACATTTAATTCACTTGAGAGAATATCATCTCAAAAGTTACAAATAAAATGTTGCTGTGATAAAAGGAGGAGTATGAGTTGGATGCTAATTTAGGTGTTAAATCGATTCAACAAATGGCAACGTTAAGGGGTTATATTCTTGAATACTATTTTAAACTCAAAAGTTCAAATATTTTGGAAAAATTGTCATCATTTTGTGTGTTAGATTCTTCAGCATGAAACAGTGAAATGCCATAGGCTGGGTGGCTCACATGCCGCACTGCTGATTCTGTTGTCAGGGTGGTCTGCCAGGCTTGTAGACAGCCGCCCTCTGTATCTTCATGGGGGTCCAGAGAAGGCTCTGGTTTCTTCTTTGCTAATAAGGACACTGCTCCATAAAATTCCTATGCATCCTCTTCATATCCTTTAACCTCAACAATCATTCTAGAGATCCATGCTTTCAGTTCGGGAAAGCACACATGCAGACATTTTACCCACTGTGCTGAGTGCACGGTCTAAGCTGGCAATGTCTCAGTAACTTGTAAGGCTATCATCTACAGTATGTTGGAACTTGGCCACGTTATGCTGAAAGAAGAAATAGTGTGGCCGTTGACCCATCTAGTTTGTTTTATGGTAACCAGTGTGAATAATCCCAGTTTCTCCACATGTTCACATATAAATCGGCCAAACGTTGACTTCACTGTTTGGGATGTCTAACTGCTTACCCACAAAAGGCTGAGAAGTGGTGAGAATAATCACAGAGCAGGAAGTAACCACACATCACTATTGCTAAGTATTCTCATCATACTTATCTCATGTTCAAAACAATGAATCAAATTATATATGAACAAAGGAGTTCAGGTCTTCTAAGATCCGAATTAATTTTCCACAAGTAGCTTGACCAGTGACACAAACAAACTAAATAATAGAAATGTTGAAAATGTATTGTGTACAGTATATGTAGTTTTATACTTTGGTTTTTTACTTTAGCAATCATTATTGTCATATTTTTATGCTAAAAGTTATAATTTACCAAAGTGCTTTTTGCAGGCTTTCTCTTTTTAATGCCCCAGGGATATTTCTTCTAACATAAATCCTCTTCAGAAATAAATAAGTCTATTGTCTGCAGGACTTTCACCATCAAGAAGTTCAAATAAACACACATTTATTATTCATATTGTGGCCTGAGTGAGATGTGTGTAAATCCCCAGTTTAAAAGCATTTTTAAATAGGCATATGTAGAAAAAACTTAAGTTTGTATAAATAAGTAGTACAAATTGTATACACACAAAGTAGATACACACAGGTAGATAGTACAGAATGAATCACTAGATTCTAAGTAATATATCAACCCTGGTTTCTGTACTTCCAAATATGTGGTCTCTTTGTACTGCTTCTGGTAGGAATTCTCCTAGACTAAAGACTTTCACATTCCAAGTGATCATCTCTATAAAGGGAATCTTTTCAAGGTTACCCATTTCATACTCAGTAGGTGTGCAAAAGGTACAGTTTTGGAAGATGGTGAAGGGAGGCACAGCTGTTTTAGTAAGGGTTTAGTAAGGGTTTTCCCTTGTTTTGATGAAACATCATGATAAAAAAGCAAGTTGGGAGGAAAAGGTTTATTATGCTTACATTTCCATATTGCTGTTCATCATCAAAGGAAGTCAGGACAGGAACACAAACAGGGCAGAACCTAAAGGCAGGAGCTGATGCAGAGGCCATGGAAGGATGCTGTTTACTGGCTTGCTCCCCATGGCTTGCTCAGCCTGATTTCTTATAGAATCCAGACCTCCAGCCCAGGGATAGCACCACCCACAATGGGCTGGGCCCTCCTCTAGAAATCACTAATTAAAAAAAATGCAGTTTAATCCTGCCCACAACCTGATTTTATGGAGGCATTTTTTAATTGAGGTCCCCTCCTCTCAAATAACTCTGGCTTGTGTCAAGTTGACATAAAACTATCCACCACACAGGTCTAAGTAACTAAATCTTGAACCCTTTATCACTGGATAAGATGTCTTCTTTCTTAACCACTCCTCTTGAAGAACTTTGAAGACCAGAACTAATCAGACTAGTAGACAGGCATTTTTATGAAAATGGACTTAAACTACCTCCCACCAATGGATAACCTGAAATTCCAACTATACTCAAGTCAGGGCAATTATTCTGAAGCAGGTGCAATCTCAGAAAATCTAGTTTGGTTCCCTTAAGAAAGGATAATGTTAACAACATCAATCATGATATCTTGGGGCCTAACTTGAAGAACCAAAACTGAGACAATTGTCAACTAGACCACACCTTGGTCAGGAATACTTAATACTCAGACTTCGTGGTAGGACAGGGATACTTAATACTCCGATTTCATGGCAGGACAGGGATACTTAATGCTCAAACTTCATGCCCTCTTGCCTCACTCTTCTGCTTTAATCCAAAGCACATGTCAGTGCCCAGGAGTCAAAGTTTGAGTCACTAGACCCTCCATCTGCTCTGTTTGTCATCATTCAAGCTATTCACTCTCCATCTTTACAAGGCACTGATTGCATCTCCTGCCTGTGTTTTTTACCATTATGTGGCACTGACTGGCCTATTGGGATAGTTGTATAAGTCTTGATTGTGGGGAACACAAGAGCTAGACTGTTGCCACGGTTGTGATCAGTGGAACCAAGGATGCCATTAAAAAAAAGTCTAGGATTTTGACATAGATAAATCTATGTTGCAATACTAAAGGTTATCATGAAATTAGAGATTGTAGCTTTCCTAGACAATATCAGCCTAGATCGGGGAATATCAACTCATACGTTGTAGGTTCCAGTAAGGCTACTGTCAATTCCCAAAGTATAAAGTGGTGTTGTCTGAAATCATGTCCTCATAAAATGAAAAGGTCCTGTTAGCTCTTCAAGGAAAGCAAGGGAAAAGTCTTGACCAAAGGGAATCGACTGGATAGTTTTTGGACACTCTGTCATTCAGTCCTCCTCCAGAATTATACTTCTGTTGATATAGCACATCTGAAAGCCAGGTACTTTGTAAGCGTATTCACAAATACTCATTTTGTGGGAACAAGGTAATTTAAAGACTTTATTATTTACTTCCATCATTGTTGTTACAAAAGCAACTCAAGAAAGGATGGATTTATTTTGGCTCACACCTTGAAGGGGCAATCCATCAGAGTAGACTACATGGAATCAGGAATGTCAGGCAGCTGGTCACAGCCTTCCTGTATCAAGTAACCCAATGAAAAAACTCCCTCAAATACACACCTAGAAATGTGTCTCTAGGCACCTCTAGGCTCAACCCAATTAACTAGATAGTAAGCCTCACAGGGACACAGTCATTTAAAAGAGTGACTCTAATCTCTTTTATTCCCACTAGATCATAATGAATGCCAGTAGTCAGAAGAGGCAAATCACACTGAATATCTGCAAAAATGCCATTTGAGAAACAGGAGGAAAATACAAATACTTGGAAAAAAAAAAAACAGTTTCTAGAAGCAAAGGGGGAAACAAAATGCTGTTACAAAGAAATGATCCAGCCCCTGCTGTCTCAATACTTCTGGCCAAGATCTGGTTGTATAGCTCCTGTACACGACCTTAAAGAGATCCCTAGAACTAGGCCTGCCCCTGACATCTCCACACACCTAGGCCAGTTTCAAATACATGGCTTGTATGCTGGCTCTTCTTGGTGAATTCCCCAGAACCATCCTTCTACTCCTGGGTCAGCTCTGGTAGTAGCACCAGCATCCCATTTCCATAGTGAGATATGAACCAAGGGCATGTACTAGCCCAGGACCAAGCCCTCCTCTGCCATCTCCACACTCTCAGACATAGCTCTGGTCACTCAGGTCTTACAGCCCTTGTCCAGGTAAAAGACTTCTCCAAAGCAAAGTTTAAATCTCAGAAGAGATTGGAGGAGGACACTATGAGACAAAATGCTTTCTTATGCTCATAAAATCATAGGATTAATACTATGAAAATGACCATTCTATATATAGCAATTTAGAATTAATATAATTCCAATGAAAATCCCTGTGACATTCTTCACCCAAATAGAAAAGTACATCCTAAAGTTCATATGGAACTACATAAGATCCTAGATGACTAAAGCAAAGTTGAACAAAAAGAACAATACTAGAGGGGTTACTATGCCAGATTTCAAGCTATATTATAGAGCTATAGTAATAAAAACAGCATAGTACTGCCACTAGAAAAGACAAGAAGATTAATAGAATAAAACAGAAAACCCAAACATAAGTGCATATAACTACAGACATCTGACATTTGACAAAGATACCAAAAATACACACTGGAGGAAATATAGAATCTTTAACAAATGTTGCTAGGGAAACTGGATGCCCACATGGAGAAAATTTAAATTAGAACTCCGTTTATCACCTTAAACAAAAATCAACTCCAAAAGGATCAAAAAACCTCAATGTGAAACCTGAAGCACTGAAACTTCTAGAAGAAAATATAAGTAGTTCCTTGCATGGTAGTGAATATAGATCCATTTGCTAAGTAATTAAGGCCAATAATTGACAATTGTTTCTCCAAAAATGAAACTATTAATTGAATGAAATAGAAGCCCAAAGAGTGGGAGAGGATCTTTGCCAGCTATACATTTGACAGGTCATTAATATCTAGCATATATAAATAGTTTTCAAAATGTCAGGAAAACAAATGACCCAATTAAAAAGTGGGCTGTATATCAGAAAATTTGTTTCCTGAAAGAAGAAATTAAAATGGATAAGAAATATCTTTAAAATGTTCAATAGTGCCTGGGAATATAACTTAGCAGTTGAGAAGACTTATACTCTTTCTGAGAACCTGTGTTTGGTTTCCAACACTCACATGAGGCAGATAACAACCTCTATTAATAGCAGCTCCACAGGATTCAATGCCTTCCTCTGGACTTCATGGGTACCTGCATGCATGTGATGCACATAAATTCATGCATGCACACAGGCATACACATAAATAAAAAATAAATATATTTTGAAACAATGTATTGAATATCCTTAATAATTAGAGAGAGACATGTTCTGTATCTGACAGGAAAGCTGCTTTCATGGAATCTCAACATTCTGAATGTCTAAATAAGACCTGCACAGTGAGAACAGCTGCTGACAGGAGACTGTGACTAGAGGAAATTTCACAAGGTCCTACTCCAGAATGAAGAATTATGGGCGAGCAATGATGATCAAAGAGAGAGAATCCAGCATCTCTGGGTACAAGCTCCCCCCTTTTATTACTCTTTTGTTTCTTTGACCTTTTGGGGGATCTGCCACCTAGCTCCTAAATAAACACATGGAATCTTATTATTACTTATGATTGTCCAGCCTTAGTTTGGCTTGTTTCTTGCCAGCTTTTCTTAAATCATCCCATCCACCTTTTGCTTCTGGGCTTTTACCTTTCTCTATTTCTGTATATCTTTTCTTTTCCTCTTATTCCATATCTGGCTGTGTAGTTGGGTGGCTGGATCCTGATGTCCTCCTCTCCTTTTCTCACTCCATTACCTCTCCTCCCAGATTTCTTCTCCTATTTATTCTCTCAGGTGCCAGCCCTGCCTATCTGTGGTGGTATTTTATTTGTGCATTAATAAATAAAGCTTGCCTGGAGATCAGTGGGAAAAGGCCAGCCATTTTAAGTAAACAAAGAAGTTAGGCAGCACATGCCCTTAATCCCTTAGCAGGCAGGATTCCTGTGTCTTCAGGGTCACACTAGAAAACAGAGCCACGCACGGTGACACACACCTTTAATCTCAGTACCAACCATAGACAACTGGAGGTCTGTACAGACAGACAGACAGTGACAGAGCTATATAAAAAGAAGAAGTGAGGAAGCTGGGCTAAAAGCCAATGAGAGGGCAGAAAAGCAAGGCATACAAGCCTGGGTGGATAGGAAGTTGCTGCTATTTGGAAGCTGCAGGGTTGGTGAGGTGAGGTTAGCTGGAGGCCTTCCGTATTTCCCTGATCCCTCTAAGGCTTTCACCCAAATTTCTGGCTCTGTGTTTTTTATTTAATACTACCATTTAGAAATTTGGCTACACCTGTCCTTTCTCCTGCTTAGCTATTGGCCAGTCAGCTCTTTATTAGACCAATCATGTGTTTTAGACAGGCAAAGCAATACAGCTTCACAGAGTTAAACAGATGCAACATAAAAGATGTATCTTTGCATCATTAGAACAAATGTTCCACAGCATAAACAAATGTAACACATCTTAAAATAATATTCCCCAACACTCCTGATAGGTTATCCAACTCCAAGTAGTTAGTTAGCCCTGAAAGCATACACAGAGAGCTACACCAAATGGACTCAACAGACTGTTTTTAAATGTACACACACACACACACACACACACACACACACACACACACACACGTAAATACATGTAAGAATAAGTGAGAAAGTGGTAATGAATTTGAGGCATTCAAGAGGAACTGAATGGGGAAGATGAAGGTATAACTGCTTCAGTGTAGTGCTCATATATGAAATTCTCAAAAATTAAACAAAAAAGTGAATCTTACCACAGTGCCTTTTCTGAGAGGACTTAAGCTGATACCATTCAGCAAATTAAATTAAGAAAACAATGACTGGAATCAGGCAGACCTCCAAGAAAATTAAATGTGACAGAAATTATGTAAATAAACAAAAATAACAGAGGAAACAGAGATGTGAAGATGGAACAAAGAATGCTAATATCCACAGTAAGAGCAAATTGTGGATTGTGGGAGAATAAGAATAACTCCTTCAGATTTTAAAAATTCATTTCATTCAGTGGTAATGGAAATGGGGGACTACACTATGGACTCTCAATGAAACCTCTGAAGTAATTTTATTTTTCCTTTATTTATAATTTGAGACAGGGTCTGTCTAGGTAACTTAGATTGGCTTGGAACCCACTATATGTAGCCCAGGCTGGTCTCTAATGCATGGTTATCTCATCTTAGCCACCATGAATATTAGCATTTAATGATACGCTACACAATGCTTGGCTTAAAATGTCTGAATAAAGAAAATCAAACAAAACTTTATGGGAGATTTTAGAAACACTCCTTCAGGGGGAACAGCCTAGGTGGTATGGGACTTCTAAATTAAGTTGAATTTTGAAAGACACATAATGAAACACCTACCAGATTATGCAGTATATTGAATTTTATGTACTATTCAAGAAATACCACCCAACATTTGATGACCCCTTTTGAGCACTGAGAATTTTACTTTAGTTAATTAATTAATTAATGTAAATGAGTGTTTGTGCACCATGTGTGTGGATTGCCTATAGAAACCAGAAGAGGGAGTTGGATGCCCTAGAACTAGAGTTATAGAAGGTTGTGAGCCAGTATGTGCATGCTGAAAATCAAACTCAGGTACTCTGGATGAGCAGCCAGTGTTCCTGGCCACTGAGCAGTCTCCCAAGCCTCTAGAATTTATTTGATTTTATAACTGATATATTGTTGTGCATGTACATCTGTCCCAAAACACAGGTGTGCCAGGGTGTATATGTGAAGGTAAGAGGACAACTTTTGGGATGCAGACCTCTCCTTCCACCAAATACAGAATCTGTGCATAAGCAAAATAAATGCTGCTTACTAAGAACAAGGGTAAATTTGGAAAGAACTGCTGACTCCTAGAGAATCTGCGTTTGTTTTCCATTCCAAGAAGAGATATCCTCAAGGAAGGAGAGGCTAAAGGAGGTCTCAGACTGGCATTTTGTAAACTGGAATATGGCCCAGGATGAAAGGTATTCTAAAAAGAAGACTATGAACCAATTAAGTGAATATAGCTGGCCAGATGGTGAGGGGATCTCAGCAGAGCATCTGTAACCTGATAGGCATGGCCAGAGCCTTTCCTTATCTCAGGATGCTGACAGAGCAAGTCATCACTGCCAACCAAGGGAAAAGCAAATACTGTGAGTCCCAGATGTCAGGGAGCAACAGGCCAACCCCTGCTTCTCAAAGACATTTTGGAGGCAGGATGTCAATTTGGAAAAAGCAAAACAAAACAGAAAAAAAAAAAGTCTTGTTCAAACAGACATATTTGTGCAGGAGACAGAAGTTGGCTACAAAATGAGATGTGACCCTCTGTGCTCAAGTGCAGGAACTGAGACAGAGAGGGGGAAATAATAGCAAGACACCCTAACATTCCACAGAGTTGTTAAGTTGTTCCCCCACAGGGAAAGCGATAGCTGCAGACAGATCAATTTGGCTCTTGACAATGTAATGTGGAGTGCTGCACTTTGATCAAATACATTATGCTGTTTATCAGACAACCAGACTGAGAAGCAGACACCATTAGGACCTAGAAAGTGGCTAACCACTGACTAGAATATCCCTGGCATCGTGTGAAAGGGCATGCACATTATAGCATGGACTCAAGGTCAGTCAATGACAGAGCAGAAGAATATGTACTGCCACTTCTAGCTTAGGGAAAATCATGGTTGATCGTATGTATCCTACATAAAGCCTCCACTGACACCTCATTTACTTGAAGTTCAACAATTTTAACATGGAATTCACCTCTTTATCATCTGACACCGACTTAGTTTGCCAGTTTTACCTTCTGTCATCCCTTTTGCAGACACCATTTTCAATAGCAAGACAATCCTCACTGATTTCGGAAGTAATTATCCTTTTTTAAGTTCATATTGACCTATGTTCCTGCAAGGTTCAAATCAAATCTATTTATCTGGACTCCGGGGAACCAGCAGTGCTGAAATGATTGTACCTCAAGGTCCTAAGTAGACCATTTCCTAAAATGATATTATGCTATAAATGTTTGGTAATGTCTTACCACTATCAGTTACTGGGGGGGGGGGAATGGGATCCAAATACAGAGCTGGGAACTCAAGTGTCAGGGGAAGGAGCCAGGGGTGGTAGGCTGTGTCTGACAGCCTGCCACCAGGATGGATTGGATGGTCTCAGCTGTCAGAGAAGCAGCAGCCTGGAAGGAAATGTGAAAACCACAGCTGGACAGACACTGACAGGAAAAGCCCTGAGTACCATCTGGGCAGGGAACAGGCTGAAGCCTAAAGGTACCCTAAAGATGGGCTGCCATGACAACAGCAAGACAACTCAGGATGGAAACCACAGCAGCCATTCTAGAGGAGGGAGATCATATCAGAATGTCCCACAGTAACTGGAAACCAACAGAAACTCTTACATGCCTTTTCCACGGCTAAGTACCTGCTTCCCTACCTATCCTAAGAATCTGATTGGAAACATTCTTACATGATTCAGCTGTCTTCCCTTTTCTGTCCAAGACTAACAGCTCTTAGCTGACTGGCCCATTTTTATTCCTCATTCATCCAATCGGGACCAAACTGTCTTTATATAAGAAAGTGTGCACACTGAACAGAATAACTCATGGTTTTCATCCCGAGGAAGAAAAGAAGGAATGTTGTCTTCAAGACACTCAATGTGGACTTTCTGAGCCTGAAACTTCTGCCTCTTTCAGGGAACTTAGTGGAGGCCCCAGGGCTTTAGATATCTTTGATATCTGGGGTTTCAATTTCAAAGGACTCATTCATGTTTAAATATGTGGTCTCTACCTGGGGGAACTGATGAGTCATGGAAACTTAAGGAGGTGGAGCCTTGCTAGAGAAAATATAGCACTTGGGGCAGACTTCGAGGTTTTATGGTCTGTCCTCACTTCCTGTTCTTTTTCTCTTTGCTTCTTGTATGTGCTTCCTGACTTCCAGGCTGACCTCATGCTACTGCTGCTACATATATTATCCCAGCCATGGTGACCTCTGCCCCACACAGAACAGTAAGCCAGAATGAATCATTTTTTTTTCCTAAATTGTTTTTTGTCAGGGTATTTCATCACATGAAAAGAAAAATAACTAATACTGAAACTGGAGGTGAAACTATGGTTGTTGCTCTGAGAAGCCTGACCACATTGTTTGCGGAAGGGACTTGGAAGATAAGGAATTTGGAGTTAGAAAATCCTTAGAGTGCTCTAAGCAGCACATAACTGTCCATTCTTCCAAGCTTGGAAGAAAGATGTGCTGAGAGTGATGTGGACAGTGGACCACCAGCTCATGAGATTTTTCATGCACTGATAATTTATGTGAGGCTGAACTGAAAGAAAACTAATGGATCATTTTCTTTGGTGGAGGAAATTCCAGGGCAGTATAATATTATGTCTATGGAATGGTTATGACTGATTAAGGAACTCATAGATTCTTCATCTTAGGTTTAGAGAGCATCTAAGGCCAGGGAATGCATGGCAGTGTGGGATTCCCTAACAGGGAGCCTTGGGAGGCTGCTGAGTAAGGCTGTGAAGATTAAGTTTGAGACTTGATGGGAATCCCACAATGGTGGGGATAAAAGAGTTGGTGGACATCTGCAAAGGAGTTGGCATATAGGGAGAGAATACAGTGAGAGAGAGAGAGAGAGAGAGAGAGAGAGAGAGAGAGAGAGAGAGAGAGAGAGAGAGAGAGAGAGAGAGAGAAAGAGATACATTATAGGCACCAAAACTGGAGGAGCAGGGCCACATAAGCCCTTTGAAACTGAAGCCCCAGATACCAGACTTAGAGCTACAGAATTGGATGTTCACCTGCTGGGTTTTGGTCTTACTTTGGTCTATTTTTCCTCATTATGCTGTTATTTTGTCCTTCTGGAATGGAGATATGTATGCTGTGCTACTGTATATTGGAAGGATGTACTTTGTACCCGATTTTGCAAGAAAGAGGGAATAATTTGAATCTCAGAAGACATTTTGGACTTCTTTTGGACCATGCTGGGACTATCAAAGGTGATGAGGACTCAGAATGTTGCAGTAAATGCATTTTTGTGTGGTGAGGTGGCCATCAGAGTAGAGAGACAGGGAAGGAATGCTGTAGATTGACTAAGAAATGTCCCCCCATAGGCTCAAGTGTTTTCATTTGATCTCCAGTGGTTCTGTTTGGGAAAATGATGGAACCTTTAGGAGGTAAAGCTTTGCTGGAAGATGTATGTCATGGTTTAGAAGGCAGTTTGGAGTTTTATACCCAGCCCTACTTACTGTTTTCTGTCTCTTTGCTTCCTGTGTATGGATAGAACATGATTAGTTGGCTTCCTGATTGACATTCCTTTTCTATCATGATGGACTACATCCCTTCTGTTAACTACTAGCCAATGTAAACCAGTTTCCCCTAATTTCTTTGTGTTAGGGTATTTTGTCACAACAATGGGAACTGGATACTACCATATTTTGTTATATATGTATAAAAGTTTCAAAAATATTACAATAAAATAAAAAATACTTTGACCTTTGAAATACAGTCTTACTACATGAATTCCCCATTTCTACCCTGAGCCTTCCTTTAACAAAAGTACCTGTGAATTTTTTAGTGGAAAGTGGGTTTTTGTTTTTTTATTTTGTTTTGTTTTTGGGGATTATTGTTTGTTTGTTTGTTTGTTTGTTTTGCAAGACAGGGTTTTTCTGTGTAGTTTTGGTGTCTGTCCTGGATCTCGCTCTGTAGCCCAGGCTAGCCTCGAACTCACAGAGATCCACCTGGCTCTGCCGCCCAAGTGCTGGGATTCAAGGTGTGTGCCACCGCTGCCCAGCGGAAAGTGTTTTTATGCAAGTGGAAAAAGGGGAATGTAAGAATGCATGCATTTTCATGTATATCAATAACATGCAGGAGAATACACTTGCATCGGTGGCTGATAATCCTACTGGTATATTATTTTTCTGGTATGTTCATCTCTGCTCCTTCTTATGAACGTTCCACAGATGCTGTTGTATGCACACAAGGCTCCGGAGAGATTGCTGAGAGTACCAGAGCTCAAACACATGGCGGGAATACTTGTGATGCCTGAATGAAAGCTTCAAGGGTCACAGCTTGCTAGGAGGCAGAACATAAGCATGACACTCAACCAGATTACAAAAGTTCTGCCATGACTGAAAAATGTGTTTCAACAACAACAACAAGTCTTTAAAATTATTTTACTTTGGAAAAAGTATAAGGTAGTGTGTGAGAAGTCAGACATACATGTAGGTTCCTCAGGATACTTCACACTTCCTGGATGTCTTATGTCTTGCTACACACAACCCAGCAATGTCTTTTTTTTTTTTTAAAGGGTGGGGGGGGGCAACAGTTCCCTCATAGGCTGTGCCAGGTTTTATTTATTCATTCTGTTATCTTAGGAAGTGAGCATCTGAAGATAGAATGTGAATGGAATGGAAAAGAAGGAATTAAAACAGTTTAAAGTTTTAGATGTCTATTACATAGGACTGATAATTAAAAATTAGATGCCAAAATATTAATTGTTAGCCAAATCTATTACACACACCTACCCCTGCCTCTACTAGACATTTACTTGTCCCTGACTCTACTAAACCCCACAGAAGAGTGTGCATATTCAGGTGATTAATAAATACAGAAAGTGGAGGTGCGGGACAAGAAGATACAACTTTCTCCAACTAATTTATCTGTGTAAAACCATAGATAGGATTTTCTGTGTATGTGTGTGTGTGTGTGTGTGTGTGTGAGAGAGAGAGAGAGAGAGAGAGAGAGAGAGAGAGAGAGAGAGAGAGAAAGAGAGAGAAGGAGGGAGAGAGAAGGAGAGGAGGGGGAGGAGGCTCATGTATTCAACTGATTGCTCCTGGTAGTATTGACATTCTAGTTCAAACTTTGAGTATGAATGAACACATCTTGGTTGTCCAGAATCTACTAGAACCAAACCATATAATTTCATGTGATCTTACTTAAAACTCATATTATGTTAATATTATCTGTCTTTTTATTATTAAAGAAATAATATGACTTGTGAATGAGCCAGGCAGAATTCTAAGAAATAGATTGACTCAAGTGTTTTACCAAAGATAACTGACAATTCCCAAACTGATACTTGTATCACAAGAATAGAACATTGAGTCAAGCTGGAGGCTGGATTCTGATTTTAATGGTGTTTTGTTATTTACCTTCTCATCTGCTATACAAGGAAGTAATTATCAGGATTATTCTGTACAAGGAACCTTCCTTAGTGATATAGCTATAATGCACCAGGTGAATTACAAGACCCTGTTATGAATGTTCACAGAAATTCCAACAAATTGTTGGTTTTAAGGGAAGGTATAAGCCACTTCACTCTTAAAGTCCTCAGTTGGAATGAGAATAGCATCACGATAAAACTCACATCTAAAGGCACATCTTTCAGGTCAGCACAAACTGTCATTGTAGGACTTCTATTTCAGAGGCTAACTCTGGACAGAGGGAATTTAACTGCTTATTTAAAGATCCTCTCTCATTCATTTCTCTCTTGATACAATCTGGGTCTGCTTGGAAAATAAGCATGTAGGTAGTCCACAAAACAGCTCTGCTCTGGTCAATAACTTCACATGAATATATTCAACATGTGAAGACAGTATGTTATGGGTTTCAGGATAGACTCTGACCTGAAAAAACTCATTATTTATGTGGAAACCTAAATTATCTATTTATAAGGAGATCTGCTCTGTGAAACAGCCTGGAAGAAAGACTATAGAAGCTTACTAATTGATATCATGTACTCATTCAGCAATTTACATGGGTCCACAATGGCTTATTTTGGGATAGAGTAGCAACTAATTTTCTGTCTCCTGAGTTACCACTTTTGTGGAAGAAGATAAAAATAGATACAAAATATTTATTAACTAAGCAACTAAAGTTTCAAAGTAGAGGGGTAGGATAATGTATCATTCCTGGAAAGTGTGGTCTGGAAGCAATTTAGTGCTGAGTAGGTGAATGCAGAGCTCTGCTGGATGGGTAGGTCCTATGGCAAGAAATAAAAAGAATGAGATAGTATATTAAGAAGGAAGACAAAAATTACTATGTCTGAGAATCAGTGATAATAGATGCCGTTTGAGCATAGAGAAGTAGAGGCAAAAGTGAGATAGAACGAGACGTAGAAGCAAGAGACATAGTCCAGAAATCTGGGCTCCGTGGCCACACTAAGAAAGTCAGAAAGACAAAAGCTGTTTCTTATCGTGAATGTGCACACTTGGGGAGGGCACCCTTTGTTTCTTAATTTTGGAAAATTCAACAGATATATTGCCAAAAATTCAATTGTTAGTGATAACTTGTTTAGTTTTAGAGTGACAGATTGCTAAAATAATGTTGTAAGACATGTAAAAATAATACTCTTGAATAGAAGTGATTATTATTGTTTTACTTTTCTACGTGATTAATGTCTACTTTCCTAATCATAAGAAGTATGCAGATGAGGTACCAGTTCAGCTGTGCCTTGAAGAAAGCCAAGCATTTGAATACAAGGAAGGGGACTATTAAGTAGAAATAGCATTAATGTGATCTCAGAGAGTTTCGGAGAGGCCCGTTTAAACCAACTTCTTTCCCCTGTAAATAAACGGTACCTTCTCCCATTATTGGAAGTGTTCAGGTTTAACAAGAGATGACTTGTCCTAATCACAAGCAAAGGTCTGCAGGCAGGAAAGCATACCATTTGGTCAAAAATCAACAAAAGTTTTCTTTTTTTTTTTCTTCCCCCCCTGAAAGCTGCAAAGTAAGTAGTCTAATGGGATGGCAGGGGAAATGTCAGGAAAGTCTGACAACAGAGGCCCTGCAGGCATAAGGGGGAACTGCACTTTCATTATTTAAACTTGAAGTTGCTGTGTTTGCACTTTTTGATCTGGCTCTTAGCTTGTCCCTAGAGGTTGATATACTTTAAATCTCTTCCCCCCCCCTATTATTGAGAAGTGATGGTTCAGAGAGGCTTCATCCAGCAACCAAGGGAAACGAATGCAGAGACCCACAGCCAAACATTAGGAGGAGCTCAGGGAATCCAGCTGAAGAGGGAGGAAGGAGAGCAGGAGCCAGAAAGGTGAAAGACATCACACACACACACACACACAAAAAAAAAAAAAAAAAAAAAAAAAAAAACCACAAAATCAACTAACTTGGCTCATAGGAACTCAAAGACACTGACCCAAACCAGGGAGCCTGCATGGGACTGACCTAGGCCCTCTGCATATATGTTACAGTTTTATAGCTCAGTCTTCTTGTGGGACTCCTAACTATGGGAAAGGGGCTGTCTCTGGCTCTTTTGCTGGCTTTTGGGACCCTACTCCTCATACTGGGTCACATTTCCCAGCCTTAATTACAAGAAGAGGTGCTTAGTTGTACTGTAACTTGATATGCCATGTTTTGTTGATATCCATGGGAGGTGTGATCTTTTCTGAATAGAACAGGAGGAGTGGATTGGGGAGGGGGATGCAGAGTGAGGATGGTCAAGAGGGACTGGTAGGAGAAAATGCAGGGGAAACTGCAGACAGGATTTAAAATAAATTATTAACTAAAAAAAAGAGTCAGTGACAGTGGAAGGTTCCTGGGTCTGTGTAGCAACACTAGGGGAAAGGATTCCATGGTTCTTGTATGATAAGTTATCGCTTGAAAGACTAGTTTGACATAAAGCAAGCCATCCCATGTACTTGGTCCCTTTCTGACTCCTTTCCACTTTTCAACATTGTTGTGAGTTAGCCAATGTAGCCCAGAGTGGTACAGAAATGATACTGTTTATAATTTATCAACCACATTGTAAGACTAACCTATTTTCTTGGTTAAGAATCCTGTCTCAGACACTTTTGTACAGTAACACAGATTGAACTAAGTCAGGAAGGTATTTTAGATACTTAAGACGGAAAATGTTAATTAACACCGTGTTTAAAGAAAAAGAAAAAGAAAAAAGGAAAGCAGCCAGCAGTTTATGACACATTGTATCTGCGGAAGTTTAAGCTGACTGTCTAGTCTTTCTCCTATGAAGTTTCTGTCTGTAAATAGAGAGATGTCTTACAAACATCCCTTTGAGTTTCATATTACAAACAAATTCACCAGTCTCTGGACTTAAAAAGAAAATACTATTTCTGACTGGAATGCTATTCTATGAAATATTTCTCACGATGCATCTACAGATTAACTGACAGCATTGGTCAGAAACAAAGAGGTCAATAAATTGAACATAAGAGTAATTAACTGTTGAGATGTAAACTGCAATTAACTCTATGTATGCACACACACACACATACACACACACACACACATAATATAAATATATAAAGATAACATTCATAAGCAACACTACTATGTTTCCTCTGTTTACAGGGCAAATGTAGAAAGAGTTTTAGTACTGAATAAAGGAGTACCTGGGCCATGCAGTGAAATTCCCAGTTGAAGTAGTAATGTGTTTCATAATTTGGATACGAAGAAGACCCTGCTGGAGCCTATGTGCAGAAGACTTGGGAGAGAAGGTGACTCCAACTACTGAGAGGGTCTGATTTGTCTGTGAGGGCCATGCCTTCATCAGCTGAGTAGAGCATTAGTGTGTCTGTCAAGCTCTCCAGAGTTGGTAGAGAGTAGAAAGCACTTTAGTTGGAGGAATTAGGTCTCTAGAGACGTGCCTTGGAAAGACATGGTCTAGCACTTCCCTGCTTCTCCCTTCTCTTTCCCTTCTCCCTCGACCCCTTTTCTTTCCGATGTAACAGCAAAGTGAGAAACTTCACTGCACCATAGTCTTCATCAAAGATACTCTGCCGGCCCCCCAAGCCCAGAAACAATGAAGGCAGCCAGTTATGGATTAAAAAGTCTGAAATGGAGGCCCAGCATATATTGCTTTTCTGTTTTCCTTGAATGTCTGTTACAGTGAAAATTAACACATGGTATCACAAATGATAAACTGGAAATGCAAACACCATGCAAACAGAAGCATTTTCATGACCCAAAGTCTTGCTAAGTGAGAACTGCTGTCGAGACATTGACAAATACAATAAACATATGAGTTGAATAGAAAAAGAAAACATTAAATATATATCTCTACCTAATGTAGTTAATACTACAAGTAGAGTTTGGAAAAGATACCTATGTTCCTTAATGTCTTCATAATCAAATGTGCCAAGTGCTTTATCTCAGCTTTATCATTAGGATAAGGTTTTCATTTCATGATCTGGATTGGATCAAGAAATGGTAGGTTAATAATTGAAAAATGAAAATGCTTCACCTGCAAGGGGAAAAAAAAACCTATTCCAATTCAGAACACTCCAATTTTCTTGTGGAATTCTCTAAACCGAGATAATGGTTAGAGCTTTTTCCTTCTGCTGTTGTTACTTTTGTTACCTTGAGTCACACAGAAGCATGGCCTTTTAAAGGCAAAACGGACAAGCACGGGCATGCATTTCACATTCCTCAGCAACTCAGCCTGATGTGTTTCCTGACTAGGTCATACTTTGTATTTGTCACTGAACTTATGAAGCCCAGCTTGATAATTCTCTTAAAAATTACCCACAATTTTAAGGTACTTTTACTTACAACCAAGAGAAAAATTAGTATCACTTCGTTGTTTCTGAGTGTAAAAGTACACGGATGAGCATTTTGAGGGTGCAATGATTTAAAAATCTCCCTGTCATCATTCAGGCTCTTTAGACATCATTTATTATTGCCTCTGAACTTAGAAGAACGGTCTCTAATGGTTCCTCCAAATACCTGCCAGAGTCATATGTCCCTGTCCCAGGGTCTAATTGCAGCTTATGTACCCTGTGTAAAGAATGACATCATAAAATTTGCTGGCAAATGGATGGAACTAGAAAAGATCATCCTGAGTGAGGTAACCCAGGCCAGAAAGACAAACATGGTATGTACTCACTTATAGGGGGATATTAGCCATAAAGGAAAGGAGAACCATGCTACAACCCACAGAACCAAAGAAGCTAAGTAAGAAGGAAGACTCAAGGAGGGACACATGAATCTCACTGTGAAGGGGAAATAGAATAGACATTATGGGTGGACAGAGGGAGAGGTCTGGATGGGACGGTGAACATGGGAACAGGAGGAATCAGGTGAGGGGGAGATGGAGGGAGAAAGTACTGAAAAAGACAACTGGAATCAGGGGGAATCTCTGAAATGTTTAGAAACCTAGTGCAATGGAAACTCCTAGGAATCTATGAGGGTGACCCTAGCTAAGACTCCTAGCAATGGGAGATATGGAGTCTGAACCAACCAACTCCTGTAACCAGGCAAGACTTACAATGGAGGGATTGGAACCCCAATCCACATAAACTCCATCCCACAATTTGCCCTGCCTAAAGATGTCGTGGGACAAAGGTGATGCAGAGATTATGGGAGTGGGCAACCAATGACTGGTCCAGATTGAGACACATATTTTGAGAGGGAGCCCAACCCTTACAATGGCTAAAGGGCCAGGCCCCAGTGGATGGACAGCCCAGGGACCTAGGATAGAACCAAATATGACCTTCACAAAAGAAAAAAAAAGTTAATTAAATGATTCCTAATGATATTGTGCTGTACTCGTAGATCGTAGCCTATCCCCATTGACATCAGAGAGGCTTCACCCAGCAACTGATGAAAATAGATGCGGAGACCCACAAACCGAACATTAGGTGAACCTTGGGAAATCCTGTGGAAGAGGGGCAGGGAGGATTATGTGAGCCAGAGGGGCCTAGGACACCATGGGGAAACACAAGGTCAGCTGACTTGGGCTCATGGGGGCTCAAGGAGACTGAACCACCAGCCAGAGATCTTGAATGGGGCTGATCTGGGCCCTCTGCACACTTGTTGCAGTTATGTGGATTGATCTTCTTATGGGACTCTTGGCAGAGACAGTAGGGGCTGTCTCTGACTCTGTCGCCTGCTCTTGGGACCCTTCCCTCCTGCTGGGTTGCCTGCTGGATTGCCTTGTCCAATCTTTTTTTTTTCCTTTTAAGATTTATTTATTTATTATGTATGAAGTGTTCTGCCTGCATGTATGCCTGCACTCCAGAAGAGAGCACCAGATCTCACTAAGGATGTTTGTTTGCCACCATGTGAATGCTGGAAATTGAACTCAGGACCTTTGGAAGAGCATCTCTCCAGCAGAACCATCTCTCCAGCCTGCCTTTTCCAATCTTAATAGGAGAGGAGGTGCCTAGTCTTGCTGCAACTTGATATGCCATGGCTGGCTGATACACATGGAAGGTCTGTACTTTTCTTAAGGAAAGGGAGAAAGAGTGGATGGGTGGGAGGTTTGGGGGAAAGACTGGGAGGAGAAAAAGAAGGGAGGGGTAACTGGGGCCAGGCTTCAAAAAATTAATTGATTGATTAATTTTTAAAAAGTAATAGGACTATTTTGGAGACAATTATCACATTCAGAATACATCAGACTTTTTAAGTCTCATCTAAGAAAAATGCTTTAGGCAAATTTGGGTTCTAATACCAGGTGGAATTAAAAGATTAGTATTCTGCTCATCAAAGTAACTCAATCTGATGATGCTCCAGTCATTTTACAATGAAATTATAGATATAAGCATTAGTGTAATCACTGTGCTTACAGAAGTACTAGAAATGAAATATGTTTACATTTCAATATATTTACATTCAAACCAGAACTAATGAATTTCTTTAAAATTTCAAAGCATTCTAGAGAGCATTAATGAAATCTTTAAAAGTCATAAAAGCAGTTTTGTTTTTTTTTTAAATAAGGTTTCTCTGTATAACAGCACTGGATGTCCTATAACTTTGTAGAACAGACTGGCCTCAAACTCACAAAGATCTGCCTGCCTTTGCCTCCTGAGCGCTGGGATTAAAGGCCCGTGCCACCAAGTCCCGGCTAGTTTAAACAATTTTAAGAAAAGAGAATCATCTAGACTAATTCATTGCACAACCATTTAAACAGAACATTTATAAACATACCTCATTGACGAAATTTTATCCAAAATACATTCAGTTGTTATTTCCTACACTATGAAAAAATTCCGGTCAAAGTTACTGGAAGATAGCAAGTTCCCTCTAATGAAGTGAGTCATTTTGTCATAAGATTCTCCTTTCTTTATAGGTCATTGTCTAGCCAACAATCTCCATTGTTTATAGTCTTCAGATCCTGGTTTAATTCTAAATACATAGATAGCAATATCAGAATGGATTGTCTTAATGTTGCTTTCAGACATATTTTTGATATCCAGATTGTCCATTTGTGGACCTTTGAAGTTGGGCTAAATGCATTTTGCATTATAGTATTGCCATGAGCCTAAGGGGGTCTGGAAGTGAAACATGGTAGTATGAATGAGAATGGCACGTATAGGCTCATATATTAGAATAACAGTGAGTGGAAGTGTTTGGGAAGGATTAGGAGGTGGGACCTTCTTGGAGGAGGGGTGTCACTGGGGTCAGGCTTTTGAGTTTCAAAAGACTGGAGCTATTTCTACAGTCTCTCTCATTGCCTCCCACTTGTGGATCATGATGTGAGCTCTCAGCTAGCTGTTCCTCCTGCCAAACCTTTGCTCCACCATCATGAACTTTAGTCCTTTGTAACCATAAGCCCAAATTAAACCTTTCCTTCTATAAGTTGTCTTGGTTATGGTGTCTTATCACACCAGTGGAAAAGAAATTAAGACAATATGAATTTGATAATAATAAGAACAAAAGAGGCCATCAATTTGAGAGTGGGGGACGTAGGAGGGAGGGTACCTAGGAGGAGCTGAATGGAGGAAAAGGGAAAGTGGTGCCATTCAATTTCAATTAAAAATGTACTTTAAAATCCAGGAAAAAAATAAAATTAAGAATGAAATTCAAAAAAAAGGAAACAATCCCCTTCCTTCTTAAGTGATTGACTCACATTGGTCACAGCTACATACCTACAAAATAAACAAATAAACAAACAACAACAACAAAACGAAAAATCACAAAACAAACATAAAGAAAAAACCCAAACACGTCTAAAGCTCAGCAGGGTTGTGTTCCCTCTGGAAACTGTAGGGTACCAGCTTTCTTCCTCTTTCCACTTTCTAGAAGCATTCCTTGATTTGTGGGTCCTCTCTCAACTTCCAAAGTTTAACAGTACAGACACTGATTCTGTCTGACACCTTGATTGTGTTGATTGGACAGACTGTGCTATCACAGACAGGGTGGGCAGTATGCTGAACATTTAAAGTGAAGGAAGCCCTGTGTCCCTTTCATCCCTGAAGCATGCCATAAAGCAGCTCTCTTCTCCCTGAAGGGCCTCCTGTGCCAGGTACCTTCTTACTTAATGAGTCTTGTGTTACTATGTTTTCAGTGTCTCTCATCATGCTAGGTGATGCCTGCAGGTTCTGATGGTCCCTGGGAGAGCACTCTCTAGTACATCACAACTATGTAGGCAGGTTTCTTCATGTGCCATAATTATGTGGTCATAATGCTCTGTGTTCTAGTTTTCAGCAAAGGAGGAAACTGTGATGTAGATCCAGTGACTGTAAGAGATTCATGGGCTGTGCTATATAGTTCTACAGTCCCAAAGCTGCTGGGACAAACACAAAGTGATCTCAGTTTAGCAGATGTTATACTCTAATGTAAACTCAGAGTCCTCCACACAAAGTCACCAAAATATTAGTTGATTAGAGGGAGAATTTAGTAGAAGGCTTTTTATTGCCCCTCCCAAATCCACTTTCAATAGAATAAGCAAAATGGGTTGAGAATGAACTGAACTATTTATTACAAACTTGATATTTCTCCATAGGAGGATGACAAAGGTTATTACATCCCACACTTTATAGGCTTGTATGCATGTTTAAACCAGTGGTCTTGCATTCAGGCACAGTTCAATTTTTTTTCAAAAATTATTCATAATTTGAAAAGTATGGCCTTTCAGGAGCAAAAAATAAACCTGGCTAGGGAAAAGTGGGTACTGTGAAATAGTCTCAAATATAGCAGGAACATGGGAATTGATACATAAAAGTCAAACAAAGGAAACCTTAAGACTGGCTGGAATGCAGGCTGCCAAGCAGGCCATTATGATTTTTTGTTTTGTTTTGTTTTATTTTGTTTCTTTGTTTGTTTGTTTCACTTTTTCATATCATTGCAGCAACACACTGTTCTTTGGTCACTTCAGGAAAAACAAATTAAATGATGGGTAAAATAGAAGAAGAGATGACATGCTTCAGAGCAAAGTCCTCAAATAACATGTAAATTAGGTTTCACCTCAATTAGTGAGTTAATGGGTCAGAAATCTGGCTAAGGCTTAAAGGTCATTAGTATGCCCAGAGTCTGTGGCATTATTCTTTGTGAATAGAAGATTTGTAGGGGAAACTATTTTGCAACACGATGAGATAAAATTGAAGGTCTTATAATTGTGTATAGTTTTATACACAGGGGCTCTAACAGTGGCACTATGTTATAAACTCTGAATATCTCAGAAAAATATTTAAAAGTTCAAAATAAGAGATACTTGTGGGATCAATATGGGGAGATGCTTTACTAGAAACTGTTCAGGATATAAAAACATAAGATCCCAGAAAACCAAGATCTGTAGACTGAGAAGCAATTTGGAATGATGGAGCCTAGACTTAATAAGATCAAACTGTTAAGTTGGATAATATATATATATATATATATATATATATATATATATAATGAAAATTCCTACCATATATACATATCAAAATATAGATGCTCCTTGGGATCAACATAATATATTATCAATCAAAATTATGGACACAGAATTATTATTAAGTCAAAAACAGGCTTGGGAAATGGCTTGGCTGGTAAAGCTTGTTGCCAACCCTGAAGACCCATGTTTGATCACTGGGACCTGCATAGTCAGAAGAAGACCTGCCCCTGGGGTTGTTCTCTGCCCTCTTGCTCTTCCCATCACACAAAAAATAAATTAACCACCTTCTGACTGGATTAAGGCTCAGTCTGCAAGATAGAACTCAAACTTGACACTGTTAAATAGGCCTAGAATCTATGGATAAATAGGTAATAAGCCATAGGAGAAAAACTTATTGTTATTATTCTGTTAAATGTACATAGAGTTAAAGAATTCCTCAGTGACTTATTGTTGTACCCATTGTGGTGGTAAGAATGAGAATGGCCCCCGAAGGCTTATATGTTTGAGTGCTTGGTCCCTAGTTGGTGGAACTATTTAATAAGGACTAGGAATTGTGGCCTTATTGGAGGAGGTGTGCCAATAGGGATGGGGGTTGATATTTGAAGCCCACACCATTCCCAGTTAGCTCTTAGTCTTTGCTGCCTACTTGAAGATACAATGTTAAGTACTCAGCTACTGCTTTAGTACCATGCATGCTTGCTACCTGTGCTAGCTGCCATGACAGTTATGGACTTACCTTCTGAGACTGTAACCAAGTACCTAATTAAGTGCTTTCTTTTATAAATTGTCTTGATCACAGTGCCTCTTCACAGCAATAGACAATTAACTAAGGCACCCATAGATCTGATCATCTCTCAACTCTCATCAGACCACATTCTCCTGGCAATAGATGCCATGTAACACAGAGATCCTCAACTAGTCGAGAGAGAGAGAGAGAGAGAGAGAGAGAGAGAGAGAGAGAGAGAGAGAGAGAGAGAGAGAGAGAGCTCAGCCCTAAATGGGACATATATATCTCACCTCTCTGCCCCAACTCTCAGGGATCTTTGTGAAAGAAGAAGCAGAGAGATGGCAAGAACCAGAAGGGGTGGATAATATTAACGAAACTATTTTCTGGACACAACAGAACAGACAGACAGAACTCAGCCAGACAGAATCCCAGCATGAGGCACAGTGAACATGTTATCCCACCTCTAGCTAAGGAGTATTTGAGAGCTGCTGGGAGGAGAACCAGTCATAGGATGGTGTGATCACTGGGATATGGGCTACAATCCAGGGCGAACCCCAGACCCAAGAGCAGCCAGCCGACACAAGCTGGACTAGATTATCAGAGAGGAGGGGGAAGAGAGAGAGAGAAGACTACAGAGGAGGGGGAAGTAGAGAGGTGGGGGAGGTCTGGGCGGAGTCCAGGATGGTGTGAATGCTTACCAATCTACAATGTATGAAATTCCCAAAGAATTAAAACATTTTTTAAAATGACATTAAATTTAAAAAAAAAATAAGGCCCTACTTTTTTCTAAAGAGAAATGGAGGAGCAGTGGATCTACAAAAGAAGGGAAGTGAGAAGGGAGACTGGGATGAAGGGAGTATGGGAAGGCTATGGTCAGGGTCAGGATATATTGTATGAACAAGTAAAGAAAAAAATATAAAAAACAATAAGGTTCAAAGTAGAGCGATTTACAGCTCAATAAAACTCATGCCACATAGGTGGATTCTATATTATACAAAAGAAAAAATTAATTTATTCATTAAAATGACCCAAGTGTATATAATCCTTCAAGCTCATGACTGATAATTGTGGCACTTTCTGTAATTTAAACAGAGGCAAACCCAGTCATTTTGATGTCAACTTAAGGAATTTGCCAATTTTATTATAATTCCCTCATGTTCTTGGCATATAAAATCTGACGTCAACAGTCATTACTCAGCAGGGCCGCAGTTGCAAATAGACTAAGTGGCTTTCAGGATTCCTCTTTCTAATCAAGGAAGTAGTATTTGGAAAAGGGCTACTTAAATGAGAGAATCAGTTATGCATAGAAACATAATTATGTGATAATTCTTAAACTTCTTATTTTTATAATAACTACTACCAGTAGCATTATTATTGTGAATCCTCTACAATACTGCTAATTACTAAAAAGAAAATATTGTCATTTGTAATACAAAAATCAAAATAAATTATCTAAGTGTGCTTTACCAGTTATACACGATTACATAAATTTATCTCCTAAAATATAAAATGCCCTTGTTGACAAAACAGCATATGTAATTTTTAATAAAATTACAGAAACATTACAAACAAAATAAAATATTTAGGGACAGAAAAATCAAATGAAATTAAATATTAACAACATTTAGAAATGAACTTTTGCAAATGTAATGTTTTTTTTTTTAATAAATGACATATATAGCAGTCCTTAGATCTTGAAACTGTCAGTAGTAAAGAATATGGAATAATCACGGGCTTATAAAATTCTAAGTGAAAGAGAAGGTTGAAGGGGCTGGAGAGATGGCTCAGAGATTAGGAGCACTGGCTGCTCTTCCAGGGGGACCTGGGTTCAATTCCCAAAACCCACATAGCAGCTCATAGCTGTCTGTAACTCCAATCCCAGGGGATCACATGCCTTCACACTGACATACATAAAGGCAAAACACTAATGCACATAAAATTTTAAAAAATAATAATTCAAACCAAGAAAGAAAATTAAAAGGTTGGAGATAAGAAACATAACATGGAATGAAAATAATGTCAAAGCACAGTTAGAATGTTTAGAAATTAAAAAAAATAAAATTGGTGAAAGAAAGTTACAATTTGATAGATGGATCAATCTAGAGATGTTAAACATTTTATGAGATAGATACACTGAGGAAATTACCACAAATACAATGTAGAATCAAAGAACATGAAAATTTTGAAAATGGAATTAAAAAAATGGAGTTTCAAATAAGATTCTCTAGTACATTTGAGCCTCCAAAAACAATATAGAATAAAGAAGGAAAAATATTCTAAAGACTGAGATTAATAAATAATTCAGAATAAGAACAAATAACATATAAGATTCATGAATCTATCTTAGATGCCCAGGAATGTAGCTGACCAGTGATGAGGAATTACAGAACCAACTGCAGAACTTTGGCTAAGTAGGTCATAGGCCCAAGGGGAGAACCTAATATTGTTTTGTTTAATGGACACAGCATTATAAAGATTCTCAATGATTTATTATTATACCCATAGATTAAAGTATCTCTCAACCCTCATCAGACAATCTCTTCTCTTGAGGCACATGCAAGATGAGGACCTTTGATCAGATCCCTAAAACCAATATACAAAATCTGGTGCAGTAGCAAGTGCCTATAATCCCAGTACCTAGGAGGTGGAGATAGAAGTATTCCTTGGCCTCCCTGGCAGTCGGACCAGGACTTATCCATAAAATGACTTTTTGGAACATAATCTCTAGGTTGGGATACCTTGCTCAGTCTTCATGGGGGCAAGGGGAGGGGGGCGCCTTGGTCCTGCCTCTAGTATGCCAGACTTTGTTGACTCCCGACAGGAGGCCTTACCTTCTCTGAGGAGTGGGTAGGGGGTGGGATTGGGGGAGGTGAGGAGTGCAGGAGAAGGGGAGGGAGGGAAACCTAGGATTGGTATGTAAAATGGAAAAAAATAAACTTAAAAAAATAAAATTTAAAAAATACATGTATTAAAAAAAAAAGAAGAAAAAGAATCCCTGGGGCTCACTGGCTGGCCAGTCAAGTTGTATCAATGAGCTTTGGGTTCAGTGAAAGACTTTACCTTATAAAATAGAGAGCCTTTGACAAAGAAACTTGAAGCCCACTACTGGCATCCACACACACATCTACATATGAGCATACATACATAACACATACATACATACACAAATATAGAATATCTAAATGGTAGGAACTGTTGCATTTATTCTTTTAATCCACCTTTATTTTATTTATCATATGAAATATAAAGTCAGATTTAACAGAAATTCCCAACGTGCCCCCACGGTTGGGCATGGTCCCACATGCCTGGTGGGACACTTAGTCATTTCCACCTAGTCATTTCTGGGTCAAAGGTTTTGTGTGACCCATGACCCTGTGGTCATGTGGTTGCGTAAAGCCTGCAGCACAACCATGTGATCTATGTGCATGCATGGAATAGCCACGTGGGCCTGTGTGCATAAGCACAGCTCAACCTTTATAAGATGGTGCCATGTTCCCCGGCCCCCTTCACACACTTGTCTTTCCACAAGCCTGATCACATCTATGTAGATGTAATTCTAAACGATTTTATTAAATAAGAAACACAGAGCCAAATGCAGAATTAAAAGCCCAGAGATCAGAGAGCAGTAGCCAAAAGCTGAGACTACCTTCTTACCACCCGCTACCACTGTTGTCCTTCCCCTGAGAAAGAGACCTGCTTCCTGTGTGTGTTTTTATTGACTTTTTGTTCTGCCTTCTCATTGGTTGTAAACCCAACCACATGACCTCCTTGTCACTGCCTGTCTATACAGACCTCCAGGTCACTATGGTTGGTATTTTGATTAAAGGCGTGTGTCTCCACGCTGGCTGTATCCTTGAACACACAGAGATCTGCCTGTCATGTGATTGGGATTAAGGGCGTGTGCTACCCCTGTCAGACTTCTACTAAATGGCTTGCTATTAGCTCTGACCCCCAGGCAACTTTATTTATTAACATACAAATAAAATCACATTTCAGCACAAATAAAATATTACCATATTTCCCCTTTCTATTCTAATATAAAGAAAAAAGTTATAACTAATATAAAAAACTATATACAAAAAGTACAATAACTATATACAATATAAACAAGCAATAAATACCTAAACAATGTCTAGTCCATTTGCATTTGACAAACTCAGAGAAAATAATTCCATTATTTATCCTATTTTGGTAAGTCCAAAATGTACCTGATTCACTTTCTATCCTAACTCATATTACTAACAGAACTATCTTATAATATCTTTCAAATTTATACACTTACACCTCTTTAGTGGGTTTCTTTTCTAAAATTCTTAACAAGGAAAACTATAACTATTTAAACTTTAACTAACTATAACTATCTAATCTTCAACTCCCTTAGAGACCCAAGAAGGAAATAATATTACCTAAAAAAGTAAAATCAGGAAGTGCATGCAAGCGGCTTCCAAAAAAATGTGAATTGACAGAAACAGCCAGCTGCCTGGACAGTCACTTGAGGTTTCTCCGCAGTATTGGGGCATCATCTTCAGCCTATAGGCTTAGCGTATCTGACAGAATCATTTGTGAAGTAGGATGTACACAAGGTCAACAGTTCAACCTCACGTTTGGTGAGAGCAGTCCATGTACCAGAAACACCTGAGTTCTACTAGTGTCATATCATGATTCAGGATTTTAAATTCTAGAAATTGTTGATTTTTTTTTTTAATTCAGCTGTCTATTCTTCTTGGCTTATGTGCTGTGTCTTCATCTTGGCATCCTGTTCTTCTCTGCATCCCTCTATTAAATGCCAGTCTACCATTGAGAGGTTAGACTCTGTCAGCTTAGTTGCTCTTTCAAGAATAACTGTTACAGCTGCTGTTCCACTGCACATCAGAAGTCATCGGTCCACTGCCTGTTCAGCTGCCTTAGAAAAAGAGGTCACTGTACCTTTTCCAGATTGCAAAGGCCACTTCAGGGATGGTGTCATATTGTCCTGGTCTCATAGGATGCCTGTTGTTAAAGCCACAACCACAATTGTCTTGGCAAGAATCAGTAGTCCTTTGTTTTGTGTCCTGTCTGTCCATTTTGTCTTGTTTGTCAGTAGTCAATTCAAGGATATTTTGTTGTCCAGTGGCTAACTTTTGCCACAATGAAAGTTAACTCCATATGCAGTTTCTTCAATGCCCATATTTTCTCTGAAGTAGATTAGTGCTGCTGTGGGATGTCCTGTATGTTGTAAATATCTGTTGCTATGATTGATTGATAAATAAAACACTGATTGGCCAGTAGCCAGGCAGGAAATATAGGATAGATGGGACAAACAGAGAAGAGAGGCTGGAAGGTGGAAGCAGGGAGGAGGTGCCAGCCTGCTGTCCAGGGAGCAACATGTAAAAGCAACATGCAAAGCAACAGAACATGTGGCGACATATAGATTAACAGAGATGGGCTGTGTTAAGTGTAAGAGCCTGAGTCAGTGGTAGGCCTGAGCTAATGGCCCAGCAGTTTAATTAATATAAGTTTCTGAGTGATTATTTTATAAGTGGGCTGCGGGACAGACGGGGCTTGGCAGGAGCTGGAGAGAAACTCTCCAGCTACACATCTAGCCCTCTCTCCTCATCTTAATAAAACTCTTGTTAGTGAATTCTATCATGTTTCATGACTTTTCCTTACAGGGTAAGAGTGCCACAAAAAAACAACAAGATTAATATTGAATGTCAAAATAAATGGGAAAGTGAATGACCAGCAGTATTAACTAAACTATAACTCAGTGTCCCTATGTATGTAAGGGGTGGAGTGGACACACCTCCCCTAAATGGGATGCTTACTTTAGTCACCACAAGGGTGGGAAGACTTTATCCAAACAGAATTTTGCACATGCAAAGCCTTTCAGTCCACTCACAGGACTGACTCTTCCACCCTCTGATAGATAGGTACCCTCTGTTTGATACTTTCTAGCACCCATAAGCGTGTACTACATTTCAAACTTGTCCAAATTTTATAAGTGAGTTTTTTTGAAGGCCACCTCACTCTGCCTCCATCACTCAATATGCATAGGAAGATTAGGTTTAAAACTCTTATATTTACCTAAAGTAAACCCACTGTACCTGTTTCTTCAACATTGTGTGAATTTAATTCCTTCCTATCCCATTGATGTATCAAACTGATGACTTAGACCATATTTTATTTATGATTGATTCTTAGGAAATAATTAATTATTAGCTCTTGAAAATAAAATGTGAAACAAAGTATAATTAGCCTGTTGAATAAAATCATTAAAATATGCATGTTTATTAATCAGAATCAAGGGTGAAGCACACCTCTGCTCTCTAGGGAATGCCAACTATATTCCACAAGTTGACTGACTGGAATGTAGTTGATTCAAACCTTTAATAGTTTAAGCTATATATGAACATACATATATACACATACATACACATACATATATATACACATACATACACATACATGTATATATAAAATCAAATCTGTTGTGTTATCTTTATAATTATGTCATATGCTCTAAGGCATATTGGATTCTTCCAGAACAACAAAATTAGCACATATATAGGCTGTCTCTACTATCAGAGGACAGAATCCTGTACTGAGGACTCGTGAAAGAGAAAAGAATAACAGGTACAATGAATTCCTATCTTCTGACATGAAAAAAAAAATGTAAGGGCCAGGGTCAGACACTGGACTCCTTCCATGAAACAGCAGCAAAAATGTAACACATTCTTGGTAGAGATGTCACACAGATTTAATGTTTGTATCATCATAAAAGTTCTAAATAACATTCAGAGTCACTTAAAGAAAATCAACACAAATTTGCCCCAGTGGGAAGTGTGCATCCAGTATATCAGGTGTTTTCATTTGTAAAAAATTTTGTATTTCCTGATCAAAAAATATCTCAAAATGCTGTCTTCTCCCAAATGACATTTTAAGGTACCTCTCATATATTGTATACTGATTTCCTCATTGTTGCCATTCCGCAACAGTTTCGTGAAGAGCTTGAACACATGGTAAGCATTTACTGACAATAATTAAACATGACAACTATAATTAGCTTTATTATGACTATCAATTTTTACCTTAAATCAATACAAAGAGAAAACATTTAAAATTTGGAGACAGAATCACCAAATGTTGACTCACTAAGGTTGAAATTGGTGCAAAAAATATATACTTGATGGAGAAATTTACTGAAAATCCCTTTCCTTCACATTTAGAAGTATATAAACGACATGCCCTGAAACAAAAAAAAATGCACACAGGTAGGCCTGTGATCCCAGCCCCATGGAAAGGAGAAGATTGAAGGTTCAGGGCCTTCCTGGACAACAGAGTAAGTTCAAGCTATCCAGGCAGCTTTGTGAGAGACTGTATTGAGAAAAAGAAAAGGACACTAGGGAATATAGCTCTGTGACAGTGTTTATAAGGCCCCAGGTCTCAAGTCCCAGGTCTAAGAGCCATAGCTGAAAATCAACTGATATAAAAGAAAGCAGGAGGTCGCAGAACACTTGACTATTTAAATTCACTAACTTAAAGTAACTATTGCTACAGTGACCTGTGGCCGTTTGGACCAGAAAGGAGGGCTCTGTGGGCCAAGACATAGTGAGTCACAGCACCGGGGCTGGGCATTGCACTCCTCTGAACACAGGAGCTCTGGGTCTGCAAAGAAGCAGTAAGTGACTCTGAACAAGTTCCTTAACATTTTAAAAGCCTCAGATAATTCCCCAGCAATGATTCTGACTATCACCCTTCCCATGATGGGTGGCCTACACAGTCACATGAGGTAGTTTCTTGAGCACAGTAAGCATGAAAATAGCAGGAGCCTCTTTTTAGAATCTTTCTTATTATCAACACTAGAAACCAGAAAGATGGAAGGTAACAGCAGGGTTACAGACTAATGACTCCTGACTCCATGACATAATCCTGGAATCCTTCTGCAGTCCTTCCCACACTTTGGTCACCTACAAGCTCATAGCCTTACTTTTTAAATAATACAAAGCAACTGAACACCAAAGTAAGTGGGTTAACAAGGGAAATTCTAAGCATCAGTGCTGATCAGTGTATATGGGCCATGACATTTAAAGTAGATAGAATTTTGGATAAAGCTTATGAGGTGTTGAGAACTATAGTGCTCTAGGAAAATAGAGTGGAGTGAGGTGGGAGAGAGACATTAATTATGAAGACTGTTCACTAGATCTGTGAGTGTGGCCATACAAAGCATGTCCTCATGAGTAAGAATACACAAGGACATTAAATTTCCATATGATTAATTGTATATGAGAGCTATCAATCCCTAGACTTCATATGCAAAAACAATATGAGCTATTCTTAAAAATTAAAGCATTATTTGTAATAAAGCTGATTGAATGTTTATGGCCAATGAAAAATATTCTATAGAATAGAAAATATATTTGCTCAAGATTTGATTATTTGATGCATAGGAAGGTGTAACGAGTAATTTCACTAGTTTTCTATATGCTAACATATGAGTATTTACTTAACTGTTATTATACAGCACATTTCTAAGCTAGTGGCACTTTGGAAGTTCATCTTTTAACAAAGAAATATGCAGACAAAGAAATTTGAGGCAGTAATCATCTACCTCTCAGATTCCAAAATTGAACATGGCTGTGCATCTTGTTCCATTTTTCTCCTCTGCCATGCTCTTTAAATTCTCCATGTGAGTCTCTTTGTGATTTCTAACCAAGAGCTCGTTATTAAATAATGAGCAGGCAGAAAATGACAATAACATTTTGATAACTTACATGTGCCTCTGAAACAGTACAACCAGGGCGATGTGGATGAAGTTATTAGAAGAAATTCTTACAGAATTCTGCCATCTGTTCTGAACTACACACATTAAACTCAAGGGTTTCCCAGCATTCAAAGTGAGCCAGAGAAAAGTGTGCCATGTAACTCTTCTATCAATGTTGGCAAACCCTGTCATGAAATAAGAGTCATACTGCTTACAAACAGGAACATTAATCAGAGTCAACAGAACGGTTTCAGATAGATCTGTAGAGGGCACAGATTACAGAAAGCACTAGGAACCAAAACTGTTAAGTATCCAGGTTTTTTTCTTCAAAGGAAGGAAATGATACCTGTTCACCCGGAAGGCTGGAGTGGATGTTGTTTAACAACCTGATGATCTTTTGCTCATCTGTGGAGCCAGTCTTCACCTGAATCTCTCCAAATGTTGAGCAATCCTCTCAGTCAAGAGAACTTATCTTTATACTTATTACAAATCATTCCTCTCTAGAGCTTTATCCTGTAGTGGGTAGCCATTCGAAAGCTTTGATCTGGAAGTTCCAAACCCCAATGAGGCATCCGTAACTATCACGCCTACAAGGCGGGGCCAAGGGAGGGCTCTGAAGACTCAAGATCGGAATGCACCGACTCTCTTCCTATTTGGACCCAGGACTCTAGAGGGAGACCAAGGAGAGTTCTCCAGAGAACACCGCCGGACTGCGCTACGTCTTTCCCAGAACCCGCAACTTACCGATCCCTTCATTTGTTAAGTTATGCCATTAAATAAATCTCCCTTTTAACTAAGTGGAGTGGCCTTAATAATTTCACCAATGTTATCCTGAATACTCCTTCTCTGTCAATAAAATCTACTCTTATGATAAAGGTCACAGGAGTGATCTATTATGGTAAAGGTACTTTGCTAAAGAGGTGTATTTTGCAAAGGATTTTGATGTAGCAATGCCCAAAGCTTTGTTATGATAATTGTCATTTGGAACCAAAGTTTTACTATCTTTAAATGTGTAAAAACAAACAAACGAACAAACAAATAAATAAACTGCTTGGTCTGACTAAGAAATTTTGACCCAGCACTGGCTAAATTGTACTGACCCAAGCTTCATTTTCACCTTATGCAGATCTTTTCCCTGCAGGGCATCGTGCTTGCAGGACCCCACAGCTATCTGACATTTTACAGACAAAGTGGATTTACTTGGATTGTTATCGCATCCACATAGTTGAAAATATTTGATAAATAACAGTATTTAAATAATGAAAATAAATTTCTCAACCAACTAGCCAAATCTAGTTTTTACACCATCATGCTAGGAAACTGGTACTATGATACATCAACACTACAGTTCATTCCTACACATAATAAAGGGCACTGTCTAGGAGGGCACATTAACGAATTAATTAGTAATGATTTTGTTCTATGATACAGATTAGACAAATATTTATTGCACTAATAATTTGAAAGTCACAGGACTAATTCTGATCATTTCATTAGTAGATGTGATGTGGCTCCTGAATTTAGGGAAAGAAATGGACATGGCCATGTCACAATCATTTACTTACATGTAATATAAGGCACATGAAACTTACTTAGACTTAACAGAACACTGAAAGAAACAAAGTTCTGCAAGTTTTAACTACAAAACATCACCTTCTTATTATTCACCATTTTTATTTTGTACCAGTGAGAAAGGTCTTTCAGATTCTTTGGGAAGATTTTAAAGTTATAGATCTCATAAATATATAAAGTTGAGTGACAGGCAGAGCATGAAACGTATGGACCATTTTAACCCATAGTTACAGGTGTTTCCTTTATTCCATAGTATCAGGGGGTTTGTTTGTTGGTTTGATTATTGTTTGTTTGTTTTTAATCAGGTGATAAACTGCTCATAGTGCTTTTGTACATGCATATGTAGCCAGGTGGAGTTTGCCACATGGCTTTGCTGACATTCTCATTTACTGACATGTTTGGTAGCTGCTTGGCTGTTGGATGATGAGGCTGGTTTGGGCCATATGTCTTCATTCAGTGTCTTATCTTTCAGAAAGCTGATAGACATCAGGTTGGTGCTGTGACAGTCAAGAGAAGAAGGCCCTGATATCATATCTACTAATTCCTCATTGGTCTAATTCAGGACTCGGGGCCAAGATTTGGTGCAGACCAACACACCTGTGGAGTATGGTGTAAAGTCACCCTGTAACTTTTCTGCGTCCACTCACTTTTCAATGAATGGTGAAATGGACTGCCCACAGTTGAGTTTGGAATCTGAAGAAAGATTAGGCAATGATCCAATGAACAATATTTAAGACTGTGTGAGGGGGAGGCATTTGCACAAAAGAAGTAAATGAAAAATGGCATCTGGTATATGGCTGTTGATCTGAATCCACAAACTGAGTTCTGCTGTTCCTTGTACATTCTTGAGGACATCAGCAAGGCTTCCTGAATGAAACGTTATCATAACAGTGCCACTTCAATGATATAACTCCAGAGAGCAAGGAGAAAACCCTACCAAGGACAAATACAGGCCAAATGATTTCTACTGAGTTTGAAGTGAATGTATCACACTGTTCTTAATTTAGAATTTACTGAAAAAAAAAAGATGTTATTTGTACTATGCAAATATTACACCCTAAATCTATAAAGTATAATTCATGGATCCAACTTAAACAAAATCAAAATGGAAACAGAATTTTATTTTACTCTCCCACATTTGAATCTGCTTATTACACCTAAAAGCACTTTAAAATGAATTTTCTCTAAATCACTACCGCCATTGCTGCATTATCATTATAAAAAGAGGCATTATAGGATAAAGGTCCTCTAGCACATTGCCGAGATTCATGTGTCTACTGTATTCTATGCAGAGGCCACCATTACATTTTTTTTCCTTTTAATAGGATCGTTCTATGTTTACCTTTATAGGATAAAGGTCCTTTACCATTCTGCCAAGATTCCTTTGTCTACTGTTTTCTAGGCAGAGGCCACCATTAGCTTTTTTCCCTTTTAATAGGATCTTTCTATTGCAGGTGTTGATACCACTCCAGGCTACTGTCATTGTCTTAACTTTACCATAACTTTTCCAAGTGTAGAAGGAGCCTGCACCCAGGACTATGGATATTAAACTAGATTCTCTACACCAATGAATTAGTGTGCTATGTAATATACGATAAGCACACAACATACAATAGTAACTATTACTCATGCATTGCTGAATGAATAGTATAATTTTATACCATGACATATCAGTATAACTTTGGGAGGATTTAACAGAAAGGTAAAACTAAAACAGTTAATGAGTATCATTAATAATATAGACAAACAGGAAATAGAGAGATAGCCAAAAATTTCACAAATATGCATTGGAATGAGAATTTTAAGTGGGGCACTTAAGCTCGGAAACATGCTATGAAGCAACAAGACAAAGAAAATTACAGGATATAATATTTAATATTTTAAAAATTTATCATTTTTATTTAAATTTAAATATATACTTGTTAGTTTTGAGGTTAGGTAATTACTTAAGTATCAGCATAATTTAAAACTATAAACAACTTGATTCCTTAATAGAAATATTTTAAAAATTGACATAACCAAACATTCAAAAGCTGAAAGAACTTTATGTGCATGTGCACCTGTGTGCAACTGAGGATGGTATCCAGGGCCATGTAGCATGCTGGGAAACTACACTACTAGAGCCTAGAACTCCATCCGCAGTCCGTAGCTTGTAAGAAAGAATCACACTGTGGCTAACCTTGAACTCAAGTTTTCAGTCAATATGGATTATAGATGGAGTTCTGGGACTGTCTAGGCTACACAACTTTGCTATATCTGAAGAAAACAAACAAACAAATAAAAACCCACAAGTAATAGGTGTTATTATACTTCAACTAACTGATTACTTGATTTATACTGGAATTAAACATGAATTTGGTTGAACATTAGCTCTATTATGTACATTTTAATTTTAAATAGTCAAAACTGCCATATCTATACCCAATAGAAAAGACCGATAAACAGATGAAAATGACATAAATTTCCTTATCAGAGTCCCACCAGGCTTATTGACTGAGAGATTCATGTGAGTTTATAGGGTAAATAAACAATTCTCTATACTGGTTGGGGAACTTTGGGGAAATTGCCCTTGCATTTCACCATTAGACCTGGATCCCTCTTAAAAAGTTGTGCTGGTCCATATTATCACCCCAGTGTCTCTGACATTCACCTTGCATGCGCACAGCTACCTTCACTCAGGACTCTGTGGTGTGTTAGGGGAAACTTGAACTGCACAGCAGTTGGACAAAAAGCTAAAATCCCAATTGCCTACACGTACAAGTTTATTCTAACTAAAATTCTTCCAGTTAAATCACTCTTTCCCTTCGCCATCAAAAAACTGAGACATTCAAATACATCCTATTTCTAAAGTATTCCTTCTACTGATTAAACTTTCGGGCCAAGGAGCTTTCACCTGACTTCCAGTGCTGAAATTTATCAGGATTTTAACTACATAATAGCAGTGACATACATTTGCTGTGAGCTAATCCCTACCCACACACTCTTACATACTCATGTCAACTTTATTTCAGCAAGGTGTTAGTGTATCACTGTCTTTGTGCTTTTTGTTAGTAGAACACCGTGTAGCCCTATGCACCATCCATGCTGTATAACATACTGTTAATATTTATATATCTGTGAATAAAAGCATATAAATACTTCTCCAAGCTCACTTATATAGCAAGTGTCCGAGAACTGTTTCATAACTAGTAAGGTCAATGAGGTGTTAATGATGTACAAGCATTTCCCACTCTCTGATTCTACCAGTGCTCGTTTCTTAGGTTATAAGGTTGTAATGTGTGCCTGAAACATGAGCCATGAGCAATACTAATGATTACCATTCCTGAGAAAAGAGTTTTAAAACATGGGAAGAAAGACGGATTGTATATGTTGATCCCCAACACTTTATCTAGTTCTAAGGTGGGATATCTACTCTACAAGAGTTGCTGTATTTTTTTCTTTACAATCTTTGGTGTATAATATTTAATTAAGTTTGATAAAAACCAGTTATATCTGTTTTCATTCTTATAGTTTCTGATAAAAACTGGAACAATATATTGGATCATCATGCTTTTTGCACTCCTAAGGAAAGATTTAATTTATTAATTTTTCAACCTGATACTATAATTGAAGTTTTAGTTTTTTGTCAAAGAAGACACATATTCATCCCAAGTGAAAGTACCAAACAGTTGTGTGAATCAGTTAGTGGGAAATGTTCCCCAGAAGTTTAGACAAAGTAAATTGTCCCATCTGATTCCTCTTGAACAATACATATAATTACTGGCTTCAGTATGAGTAACACAGAATAAAATCAAAACCAATTACATAAATTGTATGTGAAAGATTTTCAGTTATGCTTTGAGCAATACAGATTTTAAAAATTCATTAGCATAGACAGTAATTGAGTAATTTCTCATTCTTAAGTTATATACTTAATTTGGTTTTAAAATCATTCACTTTCGGAATTGAAATAACCTGTTTTATTTCTGTCTAGTCATAAAATAAAAGAAACATTCACACATAGGTACAATTATTATTAACTTTCCTACAAAACTGCCATATGCTCTGTAAATTGTATAAATCACATTATAACAAAAATAGTAAGAATCCAGTTTCATTTAAGAAGTTATTTTATAGATATATCTGCAAAGTCTACTCTCCTTTACCAACTTTCAATTGTCATTATGTTTTTTTCCAAGATAAAAGCACATCTCAGAGAAGGCAAAATATTGTTCATGATGATACATTTTAACAATTTAATCATTTTAGGGTTGGACTAATTTGGGGAACAGAAAAATCTGAACAGATGCATAGTAATCAGTGATGCTGAAGCAGTAAGAAGTCTTTTGTCAAAGAGAAACCGATGGACAGAATGCTGCACAGCTAAGTTCTCATGAACAACTTCAATACTAGTAGAAATTCCTAAGATTTTTGAAAGAATTTGCAAGGACAGAATTTTTCTAAACTCATTTTACTAAGGCCAGAATGATATGATTCTAAAGTCACATTAGGACACACCAAGAAAGACAGCTGTAAGTCCATATACTTGAACACAGATGCAAAAGTTTTTCACCAAATAATAGAAAGTTGAATCCATTAACACACTGAAATATTTACAATGACACAGTGGCTCTCATTTCTGGGATTCAAGGATGGCTCAGTATGACTCACCTTCAAATATGGGGAACAAGATGAGCATGCCCACTCTTCTAGTTTTGTTTCTGTCCTTGTCATAAAACAGTGACCAGTACTAACCTGAAGAGCAAGAGTTAATTACATCTTTCAGGTTATTTGTCCATCATCAAGGAAGCCAGAACAGGAGCTAAAGCAGGAACCTGGAGCAGAAACAGGCCGAGAGACCCTGGAGGAGGATGCTTACTGGCTTGCAGTTTCATTTTCTTACATATCTCAGGACCACCTGACTGTGGGTGGTACTGTACCATGGGCTGGGCTGTTCCACATCTCCTATCCCTCAGGAAAATGCCACACAAATATGTCTTATGACATTAGATGGAGGCAACCTCTCAACTGATGTTTTTTTTCTTTCCAAAGGACTTTCCCTTATGTCAAGTTGACTATAAAAATAACCAGAACAGCTATTTTATATAACACACTACTGGACACACTTTTCAGAGCAATCTGGCAGCATGATAGTTAAGTAACATCTAAATCTTTTACAAATTTTTTTTCAAAAGCTCTACCAAAAATATTATGGCTAAATAATTAATAAAAGTAGCAAAATGTTACTAATATAAAGTATCAATATGGTTGCTATACAACAATTCTAAATTATATGAAATAGATGACAATAAAGCAATCACATTTGCACTTTTTAATGAAAATACCTAGGAATAAACCTAATGAGAGCAAAAACACCTCTACAACAAAATTAGAAAGCATTCATGAAATAGAGGCATGTACCAAGTAAAGGTCATATATTACAAGTTCATAGATCATTTAAGAGGGCCATGCTCTTGAAAACTATCTATAGAGTTAATAAAATCCTCATCAAAATGCAGAGGATATTTTCCACAGTATTAGAAAAATTAACCATAAAATTTATATCCAATAGTTTTCAGTAAGAAAAGTGAAGCTGTAGGCTAAGGCGATGGCCTCGTTTGTAAAGTCCTCGTCACATTACCTAAAGGAGTTGTGTTTATTTACCTGAGTATGTTCCTCAGTACCCACGCTAGGGAGACATTGAAAAGAAGATCACTGGGGCTCAACCCTCAATTTGTTTAGATTGTTAGGTGAGTTACAAACCACTAGCAGACATCTTGGAAAGAAATAGATAAAGGAAGGAAAGAAGGAAGGAAGGAAGGAAGGAAGGAAGGAAGGAAGGAAGGAAGGAAGGAAGGAAGGAAGGAAGGAAGGAAGGAAGGAAGGTGAGAGGATGGCTCTTGAGATATAACTCCTGATGAAGGTGGTCCACTGTCCTTGACATGCCCCCTCCCAAGTAGAAACCTGGAATTATCAGTTATTAAATTTTATGGTAAAACTGTCTTACAAAACAAACCCTACTCTATAAAAGCAGACTGGTGGAAGAATGGGATGAATGGAGACTGCAGAAGCTGATACACACCTAAAGCCAATGGACTTCCAGCAAACAGGCTAATGACATGGTTAGGAAAAAGGAATGTCTGTTCAGCAAACATAGAAAATTATATGTATACAAGTGAAAGGATGAGGTGGGACCTCTCTCACTTGTTACAAACACCAACTCAAGAGTGAATGAAACACTTACAGGTGAAACCTGCTACATACCACTGTGGGAAGAAAAAACAGAAAAATGCTTCAGGATATTGGAACAGGCAAGAATCATTTGGAAAAGACCTCAGAGGTATAGAGAACATAAACAAAAAATCAGAAAAGTTTCTACACTGCTAGCAAACATTGTTTTTCCTATCGCCAAAACAATGAGGTAAGGTTTCTCGGCACAGCGGAGAACACACTCTACGAAGTGGTGAGACACCTCTACAAAGCAGGAGAAATAGTTTTCAATGGTCCTTCTCATAACGAATTAAGATATAAACTATATTAGGAAATTTGAACACTGTATAACAAAGAAAATCAAATATCTGGTTAAAAATGCATAGCAGACACAGATGAACATTCTCCAAAGAAGCCTTACAAGTGGCAGGAAAAATGTATGGACAGATGCTCAACCTCCTTAATAGTTAGAGAAATTAAAGTAAAAACCATGGGGTGTCACTTCATTCCAGGGTGTAAAAAAAAAAAGATTTAGTATCAACAAGGCATGAAGTAAACAACTGCTGGGGGAATGTGGAGAAAAGGAGCAGAATCAGTAGTGTTAGGATAAATTTAAATCAGTGTGGCCATAATGGAAAACAGTATGGGAGGTGTTCAAATGCATGAGGAATATAATTATAATACAGCTGAACAATTCCTTTAATGAGTCTGTATGCAGAGGGTATGAAGTCAGCATGTTGGAGACACATAACAACACATGCTCATTGTAGAGTTGCTTGCAAAGGCTAAGGAATGGGAAAAATCTTAAGCGCCTCTCAACTGGTGGATGGAAAGAAAATATATATATTGAAAAGGAAACACTATTCAACCCTAAAGAACACAGATGTAGAAATTTTCAATAAAATCCAAGAATGCATCAAAAATACAATTCACCATGATCAAGTTGGCTTCATTTCAAAGAAGAAGGTGTGGTCCAGGATATGTAAATCAATAAATGTAACCCACCATATAAATAAACTGAGAGACAAAAATCTCATGATTATCTCATTAGATGTAGAAAAAGCGTTTGACAAAATCTAACACCCTTCATGATAAAATTCCTGGAGAGCAGAGTTAAAAGTGACATACTTCAACATAATATAGGCAGTTTACAGCAAGACCATAGCAAACATCAATTTAAATAGAGAAACAAAGCAATTTCACTAAAATCAGGAACAAGAAAAGGTTGTCCACTCTCTCCACACCTGTTCATCATAGTACTTGAAGACTTAGCTAGAGAAATAAGTCAACTGAAGGAGATCAAATGGCTACAAATTGGAAAGGGAGAAGTCAAAGTATCTTTATTGGCAGATGATATGCTAGTATGTATAGAATGAATCAAAAATTTCACCCAGAAACTACAACTGCTAAATGTTTTCAGCAAAGTAGCTGGATATAAATAAAATTAACTCGCAAAAATCAGTGTCCTTCCTATATACAAAAGGCAGACTGAGAAAGAAATCATAAAAATAACATTTTTCATAAAAGTCTCAAAAATTTAAAATATCTTGGGGTAATAAAGTAGTACACTTCTGTCAGGACTGCCAGCCAACAAATAATGCTCATGATGCTGGAGAGATGGCACAGCACATGACACAGAGACTTACTAATCATGAAAGTTTGGCCTTAGTGTAGGCTTGTTACTAACTAGTTCTTATATTTTAAATTAACTCATGTTTTTAAATCTATGTTCTTCCATGTGGCTCATTACCTCAACTCTGCCCATCTTGTTTTCACTGGGTCTGGCTGGTAACTCTGCCTTTCTCCTTCCCAGAGTTCTCTCTTTCCCTGAAGCCCTGCCTATTCTCTCCTGCCCAGTTATTGGCCATTCAGGTTTTATTACACCAATCATAGCAATATATTTTCTTACGGTGTACAAACATCCCACAACAGGGTAACTCTAACCAAGCAAGTGAAAGACTTGTATGCTAAAACACTGAAGACATTGAAGAGAGAAACTGAAGAAGTTATAAGAAGGAGAGAGTTCATGATGCTGGAGAGATGGCACAGCACATGCCTGATGGCTCACACCATATATAATTTCGGGTTCAGGGGATCCAATATCCTTGGGTGACCTCTGCCAGCACCACACATGTAGGTGGTGCAAATAAGGGTAGAACAGTCATACACACAAAAATTTAAAATAAAACTTTTAAAAACAAAGGATCTTAACACATTATTGATTATCTAGTAAGTGTTAAGTAAACATATGATAACATATGACTTTTATATGGCCTAGAAAAAGAAAATATATACATTGTATGCAAATATATACTATAAACATGTACATTTATGTGTGTAAATACATTTATATAAATATACTTGTACTATAAATATATTTACAATATAGAACATTCATGCACATGTAAAATTGATATTTACATATTTACTGCATATTTATGTTTATTTACATATGAGCACATATATAAAAAGATCTTATTGATACTTGTGGTATATATAATGGGTAATGACTAGAAGATAACAATGTTTACAGTATTCAAGAGCTGGTAATAATGAATCAATGATAACCACTGAGCAAAGCAAAGAGATGACCTCAAGGGCAGCCATTGGTGTATTTCTTAGTAAATGAGGCCTTCTTGGCAATCCTAACCTGTGAAGTGGACAGAGAGCATGCTCTACCCTTGTTCAAGTTTTCTCTTTGAAGGATAAAGTCCTAGTGAGAAATATTCAGCTAATCACAACAGTAATCAAATGGAACAAATGCATCTGCTTTTTATATGAAGTAAATTTTTCTTTCTTTCATCTGTTTTCACTTTCTCCTCACTAGAAACTTAACAATAGGAGCAAACGTGAGCAAGAGTCACTATTCTCACTCCCTAACCTGCCTGGAAGCTTTGCTCAGAGGAACCTGTCAATGGTGATGTCCACTAGTCCTCTAGATTCATTGCAGGTCACTAAAAACTGCTTTGGGCAGACAAGGAAAAAATTCTAACATGGGCTAATTGAACTTTCCACCAAATCATGACAACATGCTCTAACAAGGGCATTAATCCATGGGAAAGAGAAATAAATTCATGATTCAAATGTAAACTGAAGACAAAACCATACATTTCCTTAAATGTAACCATGAAATTTAAAATCAATTGAGATGAGAAAAAATATACTATTCTGATCAAAACGTATCTTTGTCTAATAACTTGAGTTACTGAGTTGATACTTTTAAATTCTACTTTACTAAAAGGAAAGTCCAAAAAGTCAACACTGGAGTTTGCCTCGTTTATAGCAGTGTTGAAAAATTTTGAGATGAATTTCTTTAAAGTTAATTTAAAATGCTAAATTTAGATACTAATTTACATTGTAATATCTTTTCTTCTAAAAGGTAAATAAGTAATGAAATAACAACACTTTCCAAGTGTGAGCATGTTCAGAACTGAACTTCATTTGGATTGTGAAATTATACAGGGCAAGGCCATAGCTATTTTAATACATCAATTTGTTCCCTATATTTGTGATATAAAACTTCATTCCTAATGCAAGTTACTGAAGGAACATAATTTTATTCCATTGTTTATTAAACCTAAAATGGAATGGACTAAAACTCTAACACTTGGTCACAGTACAAACACTTACCCTAAAAGAAAATTACCATCTTCAGTGAATCAAAATGTGGATGGCTATGGCTGTCCCTCTGTCAAACACTAATTTAGTATGTCTTCATCAGAAATTGATGGCATTAGAGATGAAACAATTTTTCCATTTTTAGAACAGAGCTTATTTGTAATAACTTAGTCACAACAGAAATATAAACCACATGCTGTCAACAATTGTAACTGTCCATCTTTAGGAGTACAATATTTTAACAAGTGCGTTGTGTTCTTGGCATGTGCTCCTCAAAATGAAAATACGGAAATGAGAAAAAGTATTTTAAGAAGGAGAGGGTTTTAAAACTGTCTGATGCTAGCAATTGATTCTTCTCTATTATTTACTTTGAAAGGATTTGGCTTCCTTCTTGCTAAATTTAAAATAATAGTGCTGTGGATGACTGATTGATAAATAAACTGCCAATTGGCCAGTAGCCAGGCAGGAAGTATAGGTGGGACAAGGAGAGAAGAGAATTCTGGGAAGTAGAAGGCTGAGCAAGGAGATGCTGCTAGCCGCTACCATTACAAGCAACATGTAAGATACTGGTAAGCCACAAGCCACATGGCAAGGTGTAGATTTATAGAAATGGGTTATTTTAAGTTATAAGAACTAGATAGCAAGAAGCCTGCACAGCCATACAGTTTATAAGTAATATAAGCGTCTGAGTAATTATTTTATAAGTAGGCTGTAGGACTGTGGGGGCTTGGCGGAACCAGGAGAGAAACTCCCCAGCTACATAATAGTGATTAAAGTTTAAAGAAAATAAGATCTAAATCTTACATAAATGATTCTTCGGCCAAGTAGTATTACAAACATTTTATTAAAGTGGATTTAGTTATGGTTTCAACGGCCCTCTAATGTTAATATCATTATTAGAGGCATTTTGTATGTTGAGAAACAGGTAAAAGCCTTAGATTTTGAATAGAATGGTGTTATGTTGATCAATTTATGGACAATACTGAGCTTTAACAATATCATCTCTCCCTATTTATATTTTGCTTTAATTGTATTTATTTGGTGGTATTTTATGATTATCTGTGTATTGTTAGTTATTTTTGGTGGGACTTATCCCTAAATGCATTTCTCATATTATGCAATTGAAAATAGTATGTTTCCCCATTTAAATATCTAGAATTTTAATAAAATATTCAGAAGCTAAAATTATCGGTTGGTAGTTTATCTTGAAATCTTGATAATTAAAATAATCTTGGAAGCACGACAGCATGAAAGTACAGGAACAAAAGTGACCTTTTAAACACCACCACCCCTTACAATACAGACTTGTTTTAAAGCAGTTGATTTGGCCACACATTGCATGCATCGAGGTTGAAAGATGAGTCAGAAGCAGCACTAGTTAATGAAGCACCGACACAAAGCTGAGATGAAGACATTGCCCATCTCCAGGTGGTTAAGATGCTTCTGCAGGATGCTGTACTGCCAGCCATATTAGCAACATGGCTATGTGGGCTAATTTTATATCAACTTGACATAGCCTGGAGTCATCTGAGAGGAATATTGGGCTGTAGGCAAAAATATAGAGCATTTCCTTAATTAATTATAGATGTGGGAGGGCCCAGCCTATTGTGGGTGGTGCAATCCCTGGGCTGGTGGTCCTGGGGTCTATAAGTAAGCAGGCTGAGCCAGCCATGGAGAGCAAGTGAGTAAGCTGCACTCCTCTATGGCCACTGCATCAGCTTCTGCCTCCAGGTTCTTGCCCTGTTTGAGTTTTGCCCTGGTTTTCCTGCGTGATGGACTGTGACTGGAAGTATAAGGTGAAATATAACTTTTCCTCCCCAAGTTGCTTTGTTCATGTTATTTTTATTACAGCAGTAGTAACCCTAAGTAGAAAACTGATGGACCTACAGTCTAGATTGTGAACCATGTCACAGCCAATCAGTTGCAGTCGGTGAATGTTCCATATCACACAATACCTCAAGGCGTGTCCAGTCCATGATGGGACAAGACATTCTTCCTGCTTTCCTGAACATGAATAAAACCACGTAATGCTCCGAAATATAGTGAACACAAATATTATTACAGATATTATTTTCTTAGTTATTCATTTGTATTTATTTTAATTAAATTTCATAATGTATAGTTAAGGACATATGTTTGAAATACATATAGTCAAACAACACTTCTACACAGCCAATAATGTTATCTTCAGTAAAGGTTTTACTTCTTTTCAATTCAGTATGTATATGTACACACACACACACACACACACACACACACACACACACACACACACTACAATATACAAGAATCTAGGCAGGTTATAAAATAGTCCAGTTCCATATGACATTCTAAAACATCCTTTGGAAGTTATTGCTCCACAACCTCTTCTTCTGATTTAACTCTCATCTATTCCCACTAAAGTTACTGCTCCACAACCTTTTCTTCTGATTTAACTCTCATCTTTCTTCCCACTAAAGTTACTCCAGGATATGTACTCATATCTGAAGACTTAGAGCTAGGAAAGATGAGAGAGAATATGTGACTTTTGTTTTGCTTGGACTGGGTTATATCACTCAATATGATCTTTTCTAGTTTGATCCATTTACCTGAAAATTTCATAAAAGTATTTCCTTTCCAGGATACACTAAAATTATGTCGTGTAGATGTACTACATTTTTGTTTTGTTTTTGTTTTTTTTGGAGGGGGGGCATTTAGGCTGTTCCCATTTCTTAGCTATTATGAATAAAGCAGCAATGAACATGGCCAAGCAAATATCTGTAGAGTACAATAGCAAGTCCTTTGGGTGCATGCCAAAGAGTGGTATTGTTGGGTCATATTTATTTTTAATTTACTTTTAGCATAATTTATTTTTAGCTTTCTGAGAGCTCTCCACATTGATCTTCAAAGAGGCTATGCCAGTCTATAATCCCATCAACAGTGAATGAGGCTTCCCTTTTCCTTGTATCAACTTTAGCATTTGTTGTGGGCTGTTTTGTTGATATTTGCCCTTCTGGCTAGCATAATATGAAATCTCAAATTTGGTTTGATTTCTAATTCCCTAACGGATAGGGACTATGAACATCTCTGTGATATAGTTCTCAGCCATTTGTTTTTTTCTTTGAAAATTCTGTTCTTGTCCCAGGCCCATCTTTTTATTCTTCCTTCCCCTCTCCCCCCCCCCGACCACCCTGTGAATTCTTTATATATTTTAGAGATTAATCCTCCTTCCAATACACAGCTGGCAAAGATTCTCTCCTATTATTCTCCTTTTTGTCTTCAAATAACCTGCATCTTCTACATTCTTTATTTGAAATATAACTTATACAATATCCACAAAACCATTTCAGCTTCCTTGAGATTAGCATTATTCACACACATTTTTCATGTTCTACTAACCACTTGTGTATCATGTCAAGTTTGTTTCTTTTACGTTTCATATCATTTGATCTTACATGCTAACCCAATTGATAATATCTGCCTTTTTGTGGTCTTTCATAGCATTTACAGGTAATTTAAATATTAAAGGGATCCAGTCTCATTCTTCCATTTTGATGGTTTTATATTTATCTCATTGTTTTTGTTCTCCTTTCTTCCTACATTTCAATGATTTGAATATTTGTGTGTTAGTCTTCCTTAGCTCTTTCATTTCTTTATTCAACTGACCTAAGCCAATTTTGCTTGTCTAATATATTTATAAATAATGAATATGCCCTACTACTTTTAATCCTGTTTTGTTGGTTAAATCCTGTTTTGTTGGTTAAATCACATGTGCTGTCTAATCATTACATCAAAGCAAAATCCATGAAAATATTTTGAAATTGCATTTAGTGTCAATTCAATTCCCAAATGTTTTACTAGGGCTGACATGGGGCCAGTGCACACACTAAGGAGAAAAATTTTAGATGTAAAAATGGAAAAATGATACAGTGGTGGATTAAGGAGTATACTGTATTTTACCCTGGCAAAAATCTCACTCTTATTTCTTCATAAAAGCTAATCATTAGCCTGCAATACTTTGCTGAAGGCAACTATCCAACTATAGATGTATTTAACTTTTAGATATGTTTTAGCAGTGCATAGACACTTATCAATGTGCAGACTCTGTCACTTTAAGTAAAGATAAACTTTTTACACAGCATATGTTTGAAAGTATAGTACACGGTTTGGATAACTGCAGATATGAGGTTCAATTCATTTTTGTTGGAGCCAAATTCCACAGTTACTCATTGTGTAAGTAGTCACTCTTGTCTTTCTGCTCCATATATCAGTCTCCATGCTTATGTTCTTTTGTCTATCAGAGGCTGTGTATAAATGACTCAGTACAATCAACTTTATATCCTTACTGGAAAGTAGAGAAAGCCATAGTTACTGCTTTATGTTAGTGACTAATGTAGAAAACTTCTCATAGTTGCCAACACAGCCATTTGCTTGTATCACCGGTCCATTCTTAATTATATGTCTAAGGTGAAATTTGTGCATTATGATTTATCAAGGATAATGAAAAATCATTCTACAGTATTTCCAACTTTGAATTTCTGAATAAAACCAGGTGAATAATACAGTATAAGTTCTCACTTTTATTTGCTTTATATATAAGAAAATAATATATATTTAAAAATATATTTTAAAAAATATATTTAAATACATATATTTAAGAAAATTCAATATCTTCCTTCTATTTAGAAAGAGTCTAAAGGTTCTCTCTCTTATGAAAAGTCATTGCAGAAAACAAGGGATCTAAAAATAGACAAGACTCAATTTACAGCAATTTAAAAATTATCTAATTTGAAAATTAACATTGCAATTTGCAACGCCTGAATAAGAACCAAAGTCTCCTTTGTATAATTTGTATTTAGACAAGAAAACTAGTACTAAAGGATTATGATTTACACTGTGAACAGAGAATGTGTGAGGTTTGTTATCTTTTGAGATTGCAAGGTTCCCTCTGATTAACGGCACTTACCTACTTCCTACTACCCAGCACAGCTACATTTCTACTGGTCACCCAAATGATGTGTTGTTGTTTGATTTTGCTCTTCTGGGGGGCCTGCCACCCAGCTCCCAAGTGAATCACACATGGAGGCTTATTCTTAATTATAAATGCCCAGCCTTAGTTTGGTTTGTTTCTAACCAGCTTTCCTTAACTTAAATTTTCTCATCTACCTTTTGCCTCTGGACTTTTTCCTTTTCCTTCTGTAATCTTACTTTTACTCTTACTTCATGACTAGCTGTGTGGCTGGGTGGTTGGCCCCTAGTATCCTCCTCTCCTTGATCTCTTGCTCTTTCTTCTTTTTTTTCCCAGGATTTGTCTTTCTATTTATTTTTTCTGCCTTCCAGCCCTGCCTATCCTTTCTCCTGCCTCACTATTGGCTGTTCAGCTCTTTATTAGACCATCATGTGTTTTAGACAGGCACAGTAACACAGCTTCAAGGAATTAAATAAATGCAACATAAAAGAATGCAACAAATTTCTGCATCATTAAGCAAATGATCCACAGCACAAACAAATATAACACATCCTTAAATAATATGCTACAATGATGTCACCATAAATATACTGATATACCACATTTGTTTTTTGTAGTTCGAAAAGAAGATGTAAGCAAGTGAAACTATAAAACAGATGAAAACCATGTATCATATGAATCCTTGAAACATTTCAGTTAGACAAGAATTTACTACTGTGTAGCTGGAGAACTCTCAGGGTCCTGCCATACCCTGGCAGTCCTGCAGCCTACTTATAAAATAAACACATAGACGCTTATATTATTTAAACTGTTTGACCTAATGACTCAGGCTTCTTGCTAGCTGCTCTTATATCTTAAATTAACCCATTTCTATAAATCTATATCTCGCCACATGGCTCGTAGCTTACCAGTATCTTACATGTTGGTACTCATAGCGGTGGCTGGCAGCGTCTCCTGATTCAGCCTTCCTGTTCCCAGAATTCTCTTCTCTCCTTGTCCTGCCTGTATTTCCTGCCTGGCTACTGGCCAATCAGCATTTTATTTATACAGAGTGATATTCACAGCACTACTGACTACATAAAAACAAAATAATACATGGTAGTAAAAATAAGTATTTGAAGAAACAAAAGGAAAAGATAAAGCTATTTTCCTTTTGAAGGGGACTGGTCCTTGAGGGAAAGAGCTGAATGGCACTTGGAATACAGATGTATGCTCTGTGTAGGAGTTTTCCTTCCTTCCTTCCTTCCTTCCTTCCTTCCTTCCTTCCTTCCTTCCTTCCTTCCTTCCTTCCTTCCTTCCTTCTTTCCTTCCTTCCTTCTTTATCCCTGTGTTGAAACAGGTATACAAGAGCTTGCTCACTTGTCAGAGAATTAACTTAAAAGTCGATTGCATATTGTAGTTGCCAAATAAATTTCATTTAAAGTCAAATGTCTAAGGAATAAATGCAGTGAAGATTTACCATATTTTGAAGGATCCTGGGGTTTGCCAAAGGCCCCAAAACTCTGAGTTTTCAACCTCTCTGAAATACAATGGCAAATGTCAAGAATGCATTTTTGTCTGTTCAGTCTTTTTAGTAACTACAAAGTGAAACACTGTGTTATTTTACTGAACTAAGAAATTCTTGGGGAATTAATTATAGATATCTTTAAAATATTTATGGAGACAATCAAGACAGCTTTATGTGGTGCTCTTTCTGTTTTCATTTTCCATACTTGACAAATATTTTACTTCCTATTGTTCGTTTTGTTTTGATGAAATGTACATCACTGTCTTTAGTTTATTATGTAAATATCTCATTTCCCCCCCATTTTAAGCCAACACCTAAACTTCAACAGAAAGACTACATAAAAATATTTTAGATTTTTATTTCACCAATGAAATGCATACACTGTATGTATGTATATCTATGTATATATACATATATATGTATATATATATATACCTACTAGTTCATATTTTATTAATTATAGAATTCAAGTTATATACATATTTTTGTTCTGGTATTTGGCAAAAAAAATGATTACTGAGGAAATTGACAATATCTTTAGAATTGTAGCATGAAGGCTTTGTCAAAATTAAGGAAAAAGACATTAAACCATTCAAAGCCTGAATGAAATGGTAGGTTTGTAAGGTCAGGGAAATACTGAAGGAATTTTAGTTTAGGATGTCTAAAAGAAAAACATGTAACATCACAGGCTTATGAGGTACCATTAAAAACATATATATATATATATATATATATATATATATATATATATATTTCCTTCTCTAAGAAATACCTGTTAATACTCAAATTAATAAAGTATATCTAAATTGTCAAATATTAATTTCCTAGCAACTTGCATAGTCTAAGAATCAGCCCAGGCATGAGACTAGGTATGCTTGTGAACTACACCACAATAGTAAGAAAGGCAGGCTGAGGGTGAGGCATGCTCTGGCCCTCCCACACATCTGAATGACTTAGGTGAATGCGTTGGCTTTCTCATTTCACTGCCGATACTAATAAAATTCTTTTGCTTATTGTTCAACTAAAAAATGTCACTCAAAACAAAACTTTATTTGGTAAAATATATTTTTATTTAAAAATGATTAGCAATATAACTAGTCTTTTTTCAAATGATGGTATAAATAAGAAATTATGTAATCATTTCCACTGGTGTTTCTAGGGATTAAAGGTAAATTTACATGTAAGTCATGGCAAATTGGTCACACTTTATGTTGTTTATAACATATTGTACCATGTTATGTAATAAATATTTAATCAACAATGCATTTATAATGTATGGGAAATTTGAATTAGTTAGGAAAGATTTAAGAATATTTGATGCAATTATGTTTTAAAAAATTATTACATATGTAAAATTCCACTTTGTAGGTATTAGCATCTCAAATGTACTACATCATTGGCAATTTGACCACCAATTAAACCAAAATAATACTCTGAGCACTGTTACCCCAATATAATAAAACATTGTAAAATTTATGTTCATAATGCCAATCAATATTTTAGTAAAATTTAAAATCTATTAACAATGGGTATTCTCTCATCGACATTAGCATGTCTATTTTTGTAGTCCCTGTTCTGTTCAGGCAATCATGTTGGTGAGACTTTATAGGTGTAGCTTCTAACATTATTAAGAGATAATATATCAAAGTAAACTCCCTGTTCCTTAGGCTCTTATAATCTTCCTGCCTCCTCTTCCACAATGTTCCCTGAGCCTTAGGGGTGGGAGTTGTTTTGTAGATGTATCCATGGAGACTTGGCTTTACAACTCTGCATTTTGATTGGTTGCCCTTGAAGAAGGGCAGGCAACTAAGGAATGCTGAGAGCAAAAAAATAGTCTTACCCATGGATGATCACCCTGACTCATACAACAATTAATGAAAAGTAGAAATCATGCATTTGAAAAGGAGCGAAGAAGGGTTATATGGGAGGATTTGGAGGGAGAAAGGGGAAGAGAGAAATGATGTAATTATATTATACTCTCAAAAGCAAAGTAAAATAAAATAATATTAACAGAATTTTTAATATTTATTTTCCTTTCCACCAATTAATAATCTCTTGTGTCTCACAAGGTCTGTAGACCTAACTGAACATTACTGCAATAAATGAGTAGTGACCTGTGGTGGTAATATACAAAAACATAATGTGGAGATGAGACTAAACAAGAAATGAATATTATGTAATAATTTATTTTCACTACCCCTAACAATTATTATTTGGGAAATATACATTTCAGGATTTTTCTGGAAAGACTACTTCATATTACTTCGATTTTCATTACCAGGTGAAATAACTCAAATAGACTATAACATGCAAGTGTATAGAGCACATAGTTGAAGCTATCCTTGGCCTCCTGGGCTTCCTTATGTCACAATTCCAAGCCATCAAGTATATTTTAGGAAAACATAAATTACCAAAATGTTTCATATCTGACCTATTTAAAGTCATAACTTTAAAATTAAAATCATTCACCATAGATTCATATTGAATGACAAAATGTTTTATAACAGCTATTTATCAAGATAAGATAATTTGCATGTTAATCAGTCTTTCTAAATGGGAGATCATTAATCTTTGATGGTGATATTATAAACAAAATGACTTTGTTTAGTTATCTAAATTTTGTTTATCATCTTCCTGAGCTGTTAATCAAAGAATCTAATTTCTCTGGGCTCTAAAGTATTGGTGCTTTGGGCCTTTATTATTTCTTCATTCTATTTAATTGTAATCCTGTAACTTAATTTAATGTAATGTAAATACTCCCTGTGTTGTGGCAGTGCAAAATTTCTTGAAACAGTAACCCATTAAAGTATATTAAAAGTATTTATCATGAGCCTCATGAGTACCAATAACACAGCGAATGAAAATGTGGGATATGTAATTGGAAGAAATAATTCAGAAAAATGTCTCACAATTTGTCTGTGTAAAACAACCAGAACAATCACCATTAAAATGAAAACTTACTTTTTTTCGAAAGTAAAATCCTAAAATTAGTCATTTATATCTATATCTAAAAATTAGTAGTAATTAAGTTGAATGGATTTTTTTCAAAGATTTATATTGTCAGTATCACATATCTAATGAAACAAATTTAATTTTGATAGATGCTTATCCCAGTTTCTTATCCAGCAAGACATTCAATAATGTCAATCAGTTCTTTTTAAAGAGCCTGTGCTATTGATGAATTACAATTTACTTAGAAAACCAATTTTCAATTTTGTGTGCCACTCCCAACCATTATTTTCTCAAGCAATATTGTCATTTGTTTCCTAAATGCATATTCTTAAGTTATATAAGCCCATGAAATCAACTTTAAGGAAATTGTTATCTTTCTATCTATGGAGGGATCACTTATTATCACCTTAATTGATTTTATTACATTTTACATTTTATTTATTTATTATTACATTACATATTACATTTTATTTATTTATTTTGTGTATACATACACAGAAGTCAGAGGACAACTACAAAGAGTTGGTTCACCCCTTCCACCATGTAGGTTCCAGATAACTAACAGGTGTGTCAGGTTTGGTGGTAAAACACATTCACTGCTGGGTCATCTCACCGACCCTAGAAACTGAACCAGTAGTGTCTTAATCTCAACAAATATTAGTAGTATCAATTTCTCTAGTTACTTTTTTATACTTCTTATTAGTAACAAGATCAAGAGTAGATTCAGGCTTAGTTATTGGTTCACAGTTCCTAAGAATCTTTCCCCCTTTATACATTTATTTTATTTTATTTTATTTGGGTATTTCAAGACAGGGTTTCTCTGTGTAGCTTTGGAGCCTGTCTTGGATCTCTCTCTATAGACCAGGCTGGCCTCGAATTCACAGAGATTTCGCCTAGCTCTGCCCTCTAAGTGCTGGGATTAAAGGTGTGCGCCACCACTGCCCGGCATGTTTATTATTTTTAAAAGTTTATAGTGTTGGGTTCGAGTGAAACACAGCATGCATGTTGAGGTCAGAGAATAGTTTGTGAGAGTTGGTTCTCTCCTTCCACAGAGTGAACTCAGGTCAGCAAGCTTGGCAGCTACACTCTTAACTGCTGGGCTATCTTGCCAGCTCTGAGGATCTTTTATGAATTGTGTGGGGGCCCTTGGGCTAATACTTTCTCACATTTTTTTCTCTTAATTTATAATTATGCACTTCCCCTGTTATACTGTTCTAATCCGTCACAGCTACATGGTTCATCATGTTTTTTTCTTACCCTTTTTCCCTAGAAAAATGTACTGCATTCTAAAATCTTAACAGAAAAGTCAGATTTCAATTTATCAAGTATTTTTCACTGCTGATATTTCATGTTCCTATTTTGGAGTTTAAAATAGTTGATATTAATTATTGCCCTTACTGATGACCAAGTTGTCAAAAATGGAAAGGCTATTTCAAGTTGTATCCTCTAGACAGCTCACTCCAAAACAAATAGATTTCTTAACTTACGATGACAAGGTGTTTCAAGCTCCAAGTGTCATTTGGTTCTCTTTTCTTTATCAAGTGATACTTTCCTCACTTACTGACATGTCTGTCATGGAGATGACTCAATAATCTCACGACATTTTGTCTTTGTGGTAAACTATGCAGGAAGGACTCAAGAGACCCATCTTTCTTAAGTGTCCATGTTACCAACTGTATAAAGCAGTAGTTCTCAACCTTCCTTATGCTTCAGCTTTTTAATACAGTTCCTCATGCCATGGTGACCCCAACCATAAAATTACTCCATTGATAATTCATAACTGTAATTTTGCTCCTGTTATGAATTGTAATGTAAATATCTGGTCTTCAAAGGGGTCATGACCCACAGGTTGAGAACCACTGGTATAGAGGCTTTCACGTATAATGGTTAGTAAGGATAAATTAAACATTCCTGGCTTGCATGATTGTAAGCAACCTGCCAGTCTTTATGAAATCTAAGTTTTATTAGGATATTAGGGTGTGTCTAAAACTTAGGTAAATTTTGCTAGGTACATGATGTGCTCTTTATATGTACTGTTAAAGCTTGAGTTTTTGTTCCAGGATAATTTTTTTTCATTAGAAAATTCATTGTTTTTCCTTATTCTGTATCTATGCTTTTTATAATTTTTATTTGGTAGATGGTGTTTTCTTGTAGTTTATATTCACTTATGGAGTTTAAGAAATGGCTACTCACCTTAAAAATAAGCAGTCAGCTAAATACATTTTTTTCTATTGCAATTAAAAGTGTGAGAGATCAATGCTGGATGGCAGTTGTTGCTATAGTGATAATTTATTGAGGAACTTTATCACAATAAAATTTGTAAAATCATACAAAACACGTAATACCTAGTTTTTATGACAATTGAGTTCAACAATTAAATTGATTATTTAATTAATAAACTAAAAGCAAATGTGTAATGGGAAAACAAACACGTTTTATTTTGATAGCAAGCCCCTATCATCTACACTAAAGACATATTATTCAGAAAAATATGAAGGATGGACAACTAGTGATCAGAAGGATCTACCATGTGACTAGAGGATTGGAACAATAAGCTATACTCTCCCAATCTCCAGACGGGTGTTTCAAGAGGCTGAAAATTGACATAACCATCAATGGCCAATATGTTCATAAAACTTCATGATGAAATAATATCCAGGTAACCCTAGGGGTGAAGCCTGGGAGAATTGTTAAGTTGAACACATTGGGATACAAGCAGGTGGCATGGCAGGAGATGCTCCATGACACCTTCTGATTTTCCTTCATTTGGATGTTTGTAATTGACTACACTTTACAGAAAACTAGTAATGGATTAAACAGTGTCTCCCTGGGTCTGCAGGCTACTCTAGACAATCCTTCAACCTGATGAAGTAATTGTAAGGACTATAATTTGTAGCTATGTCAGAGAACAGTTATTGGTCACATAGGGAGATAGCACTTCTGACTGACACCCAAAATATGGGATGGTCTTGTGGTTCTGAGCATTTAGACTATAGGGACTGTGTTGATTATGGGCAGTTAGTACCAGAACGGAGTCAAACTATACTTTAACCAGTTTGTGTCAGAGAATTAGGGGGTGGGGTTGGTTGTCACATATCAGGAATCACAGAAAAGATTGAGACTAACAGTATGAAAGAAATAAGACCTCTGCATTTTAATATAAAAATAGTTTACTTTTCACTTATATTATTATATCATTTACTTTAAAAAAACATTGTGAAAAAACCAACAAACAAAAAACACCAACTAGATTAAAAGAATATTGACCTTAGCGGGGTAAAATATGGGTAGGACTTAAGTCTATTACTAGCATTTTTTTGTATTGTGCATTGCAATGAAAATATTTAAGCATGAAATGAGACCATCTACATATAAGCTGTTTGCAATTGACTCTATGTTGATTAACTGGTAAGCTGAAAATGCACTATTATTTTCTGTGGTGATGGGATATTATAAAAATATTTCTTACATTCTAAGACACTGGAAGTTAATAATACACTTTGAGGTCACTTAAGACTGCTATCTTACTATGCATTCAGCTTGTTGTTTAACCTGCTTTTAAGGGAATAACATAACAATCAACATTAGTTGCCTTGAATTTCCTATCTAATCAAGTTTTACCATCTAAGCTATTGTATATCGCTAACCATAAGTTATGTACTCTTCCATGCCCTTGACTAAGAACAATGCATCTGTATCATTTTCTTAAAGCAACAAACTTTTTAAAATCTACCATGAAGATCAAAAGCATCCAGTTATGGATGTTGGTTGATACACAAAGACGTTCATAGTACTGTTTGTTGTCTGGGTCTTTTGGGATCAGTGGAAGCCAATAACTTAATCCCTTATAAAACTCCTTTTAACATTTCTGTATAGTATCCCATTCCTTCCATATGTGATACTTCCTGTGCAGTTCAAGAAAAGAGAGACCAGAGCCCTTTGTTAGGGTCAGGCACTCACCCCCACCCTCACACACCCAAGGACCTCACAGACACACAAAGACAACCTTCTTTAGACTGACACAATATCAGACTCATGTAATTAACATACAAGGGATAGAAGACATAGAGAGCATGAAAGAGCTTTTAAATCTGGACTTACTGTTGATTAAAATGATTCAAAGAGAAGTACTTTTATTTCTTTCCTTAATGTGACACGGATGCAATATTGGTAACTCAGAGTTAATCACTAATATGTTTAATCCATACATGACTCTTGGTTCTTACACAAGAGCAAATGAAAGATGCTGCTGGCTGCTGTTAGAGCAGTTACATGATAGAATCTAAACTTACTTCAATTTCTATGCTTTCTTTCAGTCTCATTGTGTCTTTAAACCTTCTGCTTCAATATTTATATTTGTTTTATTTTGAAGAATTATGTGTGATCGTGTAGATACATGTGCAGTATCTCAAACTAGTAATGGCACTATACTGGAAATTGTTGGTGCAAATGACCTGCTTAATAAATTAGTGCTCAACTTTCAACTTATCTATTTGGTAGAGTGTGTAATTTTGTCAATAACTGGGATAATTCATGAGATCCTATTCTTGGTGTCTAAGTAGCATATCTTGAAAGAACAAAGATGGAGAAGTAATGATGTAAGTTTTGCTATTTTTTTCCTGTATCTTTAATTTTCTTTCTTCAACATACAGCTGTTCGATTATTTAGGCAAGTGGATCTGGAAAATCAAATTCTTACACCACTGAGTTACACAGGCCTTGAAAATGAACTGATCGCAAATTACCTTATAATCTTCTTAAGTATGGGAATAGTTCTCATGTTTTATAGCTTTTGCATACTAAGTAGGCAATCATAATTCTTATAGAATGCTTTGTAATATTAAATTAGCCAAAGATTATAAGCAAAATTTAAGCAGTTGCTCCAATAAAATACTATGGCTATGCCCAGAAAAATGATTTTTGAACAAAAGCGCTGACTAGTGGCAATTACTGCTTTTCAGTAATCTTTCAAATAATTTTAGGGCATTCTCTACTCGCCTATCATCCTTTGATGTAACCGTTTCAAATGTATTTTATCCGTATAAATTAAATCCATCATGAGTTACAAAGTCCAAGATAGTTTCGAGTCAATGGTGTTGTAAGGAACCAGGTTTAGAAGTTAATTTTTAATTCCCATCCAACAGGTCATAGAAGACAAGTGTTCTCTATATTAATTATCTAAGCATGCCCTGAATAGCCAAGTGGCTCATTAGCATTCAGACCCACTAACCCGGCACAAAGAAAAAGATCAGAAGCCTAGGCTGCAAAGATAAGGCAAAAGTGAAGGTGGCATATTAACAGACTCCTGGGTTGTTGTACTAAAGCCATCACCAAGATTTCCACATGAAAAGCAATTGCCTGAGAAGCAAATCTCATGGATTATATCAACATAGATAAAATTCTATTAATATTATATGGAGATATTGCATTTTCCTTATTGAAGTGAATATTCATGTGTAGATATAATCACCTTACAAAGAAGTAAGTTTGAGTGACAGAAAAAAAAAGATATTCTCCTCTGAAACATGTCCTATAACTTCCCCTGGTAATAAAAGCTAAAATTAGAAACCCAACAGAGGACGCATGGGAAATCTCATGAAAACAGTTCAATTTCACAGTAGAAGAGAAGAGAAAGCAGAATGTTTTCTTGGAGCAGCCACAAACGATCATAACACTGAGCTGTCAGAGCTTAGTAGTAGGAAACCTGATTCAGTTTAGGATGCAAGGGAAGAAATGAAGATTTCCACCATCCCCTCTCCACTGCCCTAGTAAGGAGACAGGGATCTTGCAGCATCTGTACAGCGTCTGATGGAATTCTTTGGTACTATTCCCTAGAGCAGTGCAATTTTCTATACTATTAACTCTATAGTGTGATTCTTCAGAGAAGGTAAACTCTCCTCTTGGTTATAGAATTTGAAAATGCCACCTCTAATTATAGGAAAATATTAGACACTTCAGGATCCAATTTGATATTCTATCCAATTGATGAATGATCGCTTTATTTATCTAACAAATCTGCTCCTTCTGACAAGGGCATTAACACCATGAGTGTACCTCAGGGTGTGGGTCTTCTTACTCAGGGAATTGCTGAGAAAGTGCTCTCTCAAAACCTTGTTTAAAAATGATTACTCATAGATAACATATGAATTTATAATCTCCCCTAGAAACAATACATACTAATATGCTATACCATAAATCGGATTCCAAATATGTAACCAATACCTCAGGAGTGCTTGCTAAAGTTTTCAGAAATTATACTTATAATAAAGATAATAATATAAACATGAGATACATGTCCTTATGTTTTAACTTTGGATGAATAATTCTTAAATTCTCTACTGTGAAAACCTCACACTAGGATATGCCTAAATCTTTACAGCAATCTTAATTATAGTTTCCTGAACTAGAAAGTAAATTGCTATCTAAAGAAGAATACATAAGAATGTTGTGTTGTAGCTATACAATGGAGTTGGTTCCTTGATCTAAAAGAACTATTGCTACACAGAAGAGCACAGGGAACCCAATGGAGAAACACAGGAATAAGTTTGTTGTGTGCACTATTGAAATTAGGATATTATAAAAGAAGGGTAGAGGGACAGTAACAGAAAGAAGTTAACTACTTACGAGGGGCCCTCAGTAGAGGGAGACAGAAAGGAAGTATTTGAGATCAAAACAAAAGCTTTAATCATGATTGTGATAAAACAAACTATGGTTGTATGTATTAAAATTTTTCAAATGATCAATCTTAGTGGTTGTAAGATGTAAACTATCCATAGAGAGGGAATGGATAGAATAATCCTGTAATGTAGTAAAATAAACCTTGAAAATTAACCTTTTGAGGCTGAGGAGATGCCTCAATGAGTAAAGTGTTTACTGCATAATCATGCAGACTTGAGTTCAGAACCCCAGGACCTAGAAGCTGACACACATTCAGTATTCCAGCACTGGGTGAGCAGACAAATGGATTCCCAGAGTCACTTAGTCTAGCCAAAATAACAAGCTCCAGCTTTAGTGAGGGATCCTGTCTTAAAAATATATGGTGGAGAATGATGGAAGAAAAAAACAGGCATGCCTCTATAGCCTCACACACATAGGCTTGCACATCCTCATGTGCGCACGCACGCAAGCGCGCGCACACACACTCACACACACACACACACACACACACACACACACACACACACATATCTAAACAAAGGTAACAGCTTTGGTTTGCAATTTGAACAATATTTATAGCCATGTGTAACAATTCCTCACTATATGTATACTGCAATATGTTTTAATCAGTTTTCTAACTTGTAAATTACTATAGTAAGAAAAACTCTTCTCCTAGAAAGTCAACTCTTATCTCTAGCAGCAGGAGGATTTCCTGAAGAGCCAGCAGCTGACAGAGGGATGAACAGGAAGTGCTCTTTTCCACAAGTACAGCATCAGGTGCAGATAATGCCACGCCCTGGTTTCAGGCTTTGGGCTCCAGCACCCCAGAAACTAAGTGTCCAGCTCCTCTTTTCCAAAGTACACACTGTCTGTAACCAACGGAGAGAGGGTAGATTGTGGTATTCTCAGAAATAAATCACATCTAAACTTTCAGTTCATAGCAGCAAGACATGACAGGGAACAGCAGTCTCTTCAATTTCATGTCTTCCAGGAAATTTAAATTATTTCAGATTATTTAATTTAAATAATTTAGATATGAATTACATTTAAATTGATTTGAATTAATTTTTAGTTATCTATTTTAGGTTTCATATTTTAAGAAATGTCAAGAGGAAACACTACAGCTTATTTCCCCTTCTATTTTGATACCTTAATCTACTAAGCAAAAACAAATTTATATTATAAAACAGGTCTCCAAGTTTTGGGGACCCTACAGTTACACATCCCCTCAGTTTCTCAGTTAATCAGGTGTCTCAGGCAATTGCATATATAGAACACCTCCACACAAAGAATGAATTTTGACTTCATGTTTTCTAAATTTTTGATTGGAAAGATGTATGCTGAATGTGTGATGATGTACTGACAGAGCAGATAAATGGCAACTAACCACCAGCAGCCACCCTGCTACTATTGTGAAGTAAAACTTGGTTGACCAATTTCAACTTTCATGTCCCAGGATATATTAAAACTAGAAACAGGTGCTAGTGAGATGCAGCAAGGTATGTCTTATTCACACTATGAAATCATCCAGTATTAATAGTTATGATGAAAATTTTCTCCGAATTTTATTTGAGATTAGCATTGAATATAATCTTCATAAAATATTTTAGGAAAAATTCATATGACTAGATAACATAACTATTACCTCCTCCCAGGGAGGACCTATCTGCTCAGTGTACAGCCAGCCACATTATTTGGCATCCTGTATTCTCCCCTTCACTGATTCGAGCAACTATATACTTCGAAGAACTTGACTGAAGTAATCATGATATTGGCAATATCACCAAAGAATGGAGCATCTCTCAATCATTTGAGAAAATAAGGATTTTGGATATTATCACTGTTTGAAACAGGAAAATAATCTTGACTTTTTTGTGTATATGTATATAGTATATGAAACTTAACTTTCCTTTGTTATTCACATAGAACTTTATGTTTTTCATGCATGCTTAGCATTTTGTTTCAAACTTGAAAACACCAACTTTAAATTTCTTTTTGGAATTTAAAAATGGCATTTATTTTTTTCATATTTACTTTTAAAAATTTATACAATACAAAACAACTGTACACTACTCTTTCAGTATTCTGCCTGTTGACTTACCCAGATAAGGAATCTGATATTAGACTCGAGGGATAGAATTGTTAATGTAAAACAATTAATCTTTACTATAGGTTTTATAGTGTGCATAAAAAGGGGAGGCACCGAAAAACTGAATAACATTTTTAAACTAAATAAGGTCACAAGGAATCCTAATGGGAGCAAAAAATTCAAGTGTATTTATCCCATTGGTATTTGGATTGCTTATCTTTGCAGCAAGTTGAGAGACCACATTGGACAGTGTCATTTATGTGGAGGGTTTTGTGAACAGGAATTCTGCCAGTGCACAAAATACAGCTGGGCTGCAAAAGTCAAGTACAGCCCTGCCATGTTGGCAGCAAATTAAATAAATGTCCACATATGTCCTCCACTGCACTTTTTTTGGACTGTCTAACTTCCTTTCTTTGAACCTAGACACATGAACAAGTATTAAAAGTGATGTTGCTAATCCATTCAATCGATGATATGGTTATTTCTCTTTCATTGCCTGGGCTCTATGTAGCATTGCTAGCCAGAGCAAGTAAACAGAGGTCTCTATTTTCTGAGCCAAAGTTACCAAGAACCCAAAGACATTGTCCAATTCTTTATGATGGCCCTACTCAGCTAAGGAGTCTAATTTTTAAGTATTCATGACAGATGGAATAAGTACTATTCAATTTGTGATTGACCCGTGAAGCAAAAATAATGAGATAGCAAAATAGTGAGTCAAACACACATCCCTGCAACTAAGTCTAACACACACCCCTGCAACTAAGTCAAATACACATCCCTGCAACTAAGTGAAATACACATCACTGCAGCTAAGTCAAATGCATACCCTTTCAACTAAGTCAAATGCACATCACTGCAGCTAAGTCAAATATATCACTGCAAGCAGAGGTGAGTTTGAGCAGATGGCCGCCTATGTTGAGTACAGCATTTAGCTCCAGAGCATTTCCACTCTGAGCCTATTATCCTGTTAATTGAACATCTAAATGCCCCATGTTGGCTAGAACAAATTTTGCAAAGTTCTCTTCAAAGAGCTTGGCTTATGCTGGGGTCAAGTTTCAACTCTTAAAAAAAAGTGTTTAATGGCATCCTCCTGAAAATCTACAAATAACAATAAACTTTGCACCATAGGATTTTCAAAGGGATTGATTAGTGGAAAGTTGAAAGGGGAGGGTCAGGAAGGGGAGGGAAGGAGTGAGGGAGGGAGAAGAGCACTTATCCAAATAGAAGGCTGAGCTCTTGTGTTCCACAGTGCAGTGTGAGAGCTGTGTTCTATTATACTATGCTATGAGGAGATAAAAGAAAGGAGCTTGAAGCCTGTTTACTAAAGTCGACAACGAGAAGGCAGCATCAGTGCAAATTAACATACTTGCTTATAATATCAATTGTATCCACCATATCAATATGTGCAAGCAGTCTGCATTTTAAAAAAGTTAAATTAAGAAGATAGGAAGATTAACCACCCTAGTTTTATAGTTGTTGGTTGCACATAGATATTGAGTCATAAAATAAATTACAGAAACATATTCATTAAAATAGTGATTAATTTAAAAATCACCTTAAATATATGCTAATATTAATTAACTTTTATGTGTGTATGTGTGTCTGTGTATGCATATGTATGAATGCCTAATATGAGAGGAGAGAACATCAATTAAGAAAACACCTTCTTAAGATCAGGCTGAAGGCAGCAATGTAGGGAATTTTCTTAATTAGTGATTGATCTGGAACCCAGTTTATTGTGGGGAGTGCCACCCCTGAGATGGTGGTCCTGAATTATACAAGAAAGCAGGTTGAGCAAGCCATAGGGAACAATCCAGTAAGCAACACTCATCCATGGCTTCTGCATCAGCTCTGGCCTCCAGGTTCCTGCTCTGCTTGAGTTCCTGTCCTGACTTCCTTCAATGATGAGTAGTGATTCAGAACTGTAAGTCAAAATAAACCCTTTCTTTCCAAGTTGCTTTGGTCATGGTGTTTCCTCTCAGCAATAATAACCCTAAGACGGGCCCCGCAGCAATGACAGGCAGAGGTAGGTAGGCCCGCGGCGGCAGCTGGCAGAGACATACAGGCCCAGTGGCAGCTGGAAGAGACATACAGGCCAGGCGGCAGCTGACTGGGACAGGCAGGTCCGGAGGCGGACCGCAGAGGTGGACAGGCCCGGGGACGGAGACGGGCGGACGCATCTTGGAACAGGGACGCCTCTAGCCCCAACACCTGGGGAAGAAGCTATCTCTGTGGAACGGAACCATCTGAACACTCCGTCTGAGGACAACCCAGGGCCCAGTTGCTGATCCTGTGAAACCCAACAACTTGGAGGTGTTGGGGAGACTACCCCGCTCAGCTAAAACCCATCTGGGAGAGGATTCAGATGCCTACAGTTTGAAGTCTGAAGAAACAAGATCAGCTGAGAAGTTGACGAATGAACAAAATGTGACCTGGGAACACAGAAGAAGGCGCTGCCCAGCCACCAAACCAGATCACCAGAATCATAAGTATATACTTCACCGACTGAAATCAGCTGCCCCTGAAGAAATAGCCCAATAGGACCAATTTAACCAAGAACCCCTACTAAACTAAGACTTAAAATTAGAACAAGAGAGGCACTCTCAGACACAGACACCATCTGCACCACACAGAGGAAAAGATGAGTAGACGCCAGTGCAAAAATACAGGCAACAACATAAAGACCTATATGGCAACATCAGAACTTAGTGATTCTACACCTGCAAGACCTGAACATACCAAGACAGAAGAAACAGAAGAAATCAACCCTAAAAATGACTTTAAGAAGATGATAGAGGCCCTTAAAGAAGAAATAAAACATTCCCTCAAAGAGGAAATAAAAACTTCCCTTAAAGAGGAAATGAAAAACTCCATTAAAGAGGAAATAAAACTTCCCTTAAAGAGGAAATGAAAAAGTCCATTAAAGAGGAAATAAAAAACTCCCTTAAAGAAATGGAAGAAAAAATGAACAAAAAATGGGAAGAAATCAAATCAAGCCAAGAAAAAGCAATTAAACAGATGAAAGAAACATTCCAAGATCTGAAAAATGAATTTGAGACAATAAAGAAAACACATGCTGAGGGAATGCTGGAAATAGAAATCCTGACTAAACGAACAGGAACTACAGAAACAAGCATAACCAACCAATTGCAAGAGATGGAACAGAGAATCTCTGACACTGAAAACACGATAGAGAAAATAGATGCGTCAGTCAAAGAAAACATTAAAGATAAAAAAGTCATAACACAAAACGTCCAGGAAATTTGGGACACCATGAAAAGACCAAACCTAAGAATAATAGGGATAGAAGAAGGAGAATACCAACTCAAAGGCACAGAAAATATATTCAACAAAATCATAGAAGAAAACTTTCCTAAGCTAAAGAAAGAAATACCTATGAAGATACAAGAAGCTTACAGAACACCAAATAGGCTGGATCCAAAAAAAAAAAAAAGTCCCCTCGCCACATAAAAATCAAAACACTAAACACACAGAACAAAGAAAAAATATTAGGAGCCGCAAAGGAAAAAAAAATAATAATAACCCTAACTAGAACAAGTATAAAGTATTAAAGTCTGCTAATATTACTAATAACATATAACATATACTGACTATGTATGTTATAAATGTAATAAATGTATATCAATAACATATAAGTGATATTTGAGCATACACCACTGAGTTGAATTGCCTTAGATTCTGTTTGGATACTCTTCCCTAAATTAAAAAAGTAGAAAGAAGAAACACTTATGTGTACAATGAGTACATGCATTAAAGGTATTTATTTGATGGTCTGCATCTTGTATGATGATCTTTTTCTAGCTTTAACTTGTGTAAGGAATGGAACATTAAATAGCAAAATCAGTTATAATTCTTAACACACAAACACATATTAAACAAAAAAACACCAGATGAATAATTTCTGAGCCAGAACAAATCCTGAAAAGTTTCATCTTTATCAAAATGAAGAACTAATGAACAACAACAAAACAGTGCTCCCATTCAGAATGGAGGCAATACCCTCAGTATGGTAAGGTGCACTTCCCCTACTGACCCCATCGAGCATTCTGGGAAAATATTGCAGCACTTGCTTTTCCAAGTTATAATAAAGTTGAGAAGCCTGACAGAGAAATTGGAAGCACCTTCCCCCATTAGCCTTACAAAGAAAATAAAAAGGCTTATGACAGCTTTATAACCTTTTAAAACTTTTAACTGGAGCCTTTTTAATACTTTTAATTGTTGTGGTGCCCTGTCTCTCATAAACTGTTTACTATGTAGAAACCTTAAGATGACTCTTGGTGGAGACATTTCCCTGGCTGGAAAGTTTGATGTGACACTTTCCCATGTGCTATAGTCATTTGGCTACAGTGTCAAATTCAAGGTAATTTGCACATGAAAATAAAACAAAGTGAAACAAAAATAAAACTACCCAACACTCTCCACTCCCACTGACACCCCCACATGCACCTCAACACACACAAACACACACACACACAAACACGCACACACAACTTACATGTTTATGGTAATTGCCAGTAGGTAACAGCAGTAACATGAGAAGAAAATAAATCTAGGATTTTGAAATCCCTAACACTGTTGGGAGTTTTGAATCTTAAAAATAAAAGTAGTGATTAGTGGCCCCTTTGTGTATTGTTGCATAATCAACCATGTAGAACTCACTAGTTTATAATAATCACCTTTATTATTATTATTATTATTATTATTATTATTATTATTATATACATAGATTCTGTCGGTTAGGAATTTAGATGGGGGAAAAAGGATATAACCTTTGTTTCACAGTTTATGGTGCCAGAGCTAGGGCCAGAATCAGCTAGAGAACTCTGGTCATGTGTGTGAAACCTGAACTGTGATTATATAGACTGGACTCTCTCTGTATTTATGTAGTTTAAGCTGGCCTCCCAGGAGGCAGCCTCAGACTTTTCAGAGTCCTCACCAGGCAGTATTGGAATCCATGATGCGTAGACCTTGCAACTGAGGGAAAGGCAGCATAGCATTTTCCCTATCACTCCATTCTCCATTGGTTGCAAGCAAACCACTGAAATTACTCAGATTTAGAGGTAATATAGGCCAACTTCACTTTTCTCTAAATGAAATAGTAAAGAACATGCAGCCAATTCCAAAAGTGTCCACAAATTAAGTTTTAAGATGTTCCAAGGTATAGTTGGTTCTAATGTAGTTTTTTGTTTGTTTGTTTGTTTTTATTATAGTACTTTGAGACAGACAACAAAGCACTTGATTAAAAGAAAAAAAATGCCTTCATCAGTAGTATAAGAAATGTACTATTATAGTTCTGCTTTGTAATTGCTAAATTTCTCGTGGCTATATTTCTAGATAGTTTCATAAATAAAACCATACTGCGATAAGAGGAAAGAGATTCTGCAATTTCCCCATTTCCCTTTGACTGGAACACAAGAGTAAAGTCCAAATATTGAGTGACAAGTGGTTTACAGATACATATTAAATTCCTGAAAATGTTCTAAAGGCTCTTTGTTGGGTAGTGATGTCCTCCAACAGAAACGTTCCTTCTTGGAGTGAGGAGGAAAGATCGTAAGAATTAAAAAAACAAATCAAAGTCTCAAAAAACTGAAACTTACAAGACTTCCAATTTTCCTCCCTGGGATTATGCCAGCAGTAAATAATTGTTGGGGGAAAAGATTCTCTGACTGCCAAGGTCACCTGGGAGTCATGCAGGCAGCATCAAGGATGCAGCTGTCTTGACTTACCTTCCATACTAGGGTGAACTTTTCAAGTCAGTTGTGCTTTGAGTCAGCTCAGCTCTTGTCAATGACCCCCAACCCTCCTTGGTTCACTAGTGAGGCTTGTGTGGAATCAATGACCCCAATTCTCCCTGGTTCACTAGTAAGACTTGGGTGGAGTCAATGACCTCAATTCTCCCTGGTTAACTAGTGAGACTCGGGTGGAATCAATGACTCCCAACCCTTCATGGGTCACTAGTGAGACTTGGGTGGAATCAGTGACCCCTAATCTTTCCTGGTTCACTAATTGAGGCTTGAGTGGAATCCTTACTTGGATTTTCCTTGGGTACCACGTCTCAGGGGAGTGTATATTTGTTTTTGTTGCCACAGAAAAATTAAACAAACAAATTAAAATTATTTAATTAAATAACAATTAAACAGAATTGTTCTAGCATTTAATAAAATCAAAATACAGGGACTTAGTAATTTAACAAAAAAATGTTCTCAACTCACTACATAAAAAAGGGATACCTCATATTTATTTTCTCATTGAAGCTTGTTAAAAAAAAACTAAGGCTGGATAGATTTATGTTTCTTTTTTCTTTTTCATTTTAAGGTCATGGTATACTACAGTGAATGACAAATTGCTCATACATAAAAAAGAAAAGACACTAATAGGAAAATCATATTTCTCAAATATGATGATATATTTTAGCTTCAACTAAAACCCAGTCCCTGTAATTACTTGATCACTAGAGTCTAAATATATCATATTTTGAAATAATATATTGGTTCAACACTGAAAGACATATTTCATTTTGTCCTCATAAAATATGTGTTCATAATTCAGCACCTCGTACTCTATGTACTGCTTAGGTGGGACCTGCCAAGCTGCCACTTTAACTCTTTAGAGTGGAGATAGAGATATAGAAGAATTCGATGAAGAAATTGAGAATAAAAATGGAGCCATCTATAATTTATAATATTTTCTTGACATTCATAAGCCCAGAAGATGTGTAATCCAATAAAGATGCATATTCCACATCTCTGCTGGAAGTCGTGATGAGCAAGGAATGCTTGTCTATAGGAAGGAAACTGAAGAAAGAAATATTGTTGATTTCCTGCCCACTATGCAGCCATAGCTAAGGTAGAAGCTGGGGTGTCTGAGCTCTTGAGTCTGTAGGGTTGCAAATTGTTACATACATTAAAGGACTCAAACAAGTGTCTATGTAACCAACCACAGCATGACTGACAATCGATGAGTATGGCTTTGCCACTTCAGGGTCTGAGAAATCATGAGCCTGATTGATGTCAAACAGAGCCCAGGATAATGGGGTGGGGTTTACCCCAGCATTGCCCACCAGGCAGCCGCCACTTCTCTTTGAAGATTTTTTAGCTGATTTTATTGTTGATGAAAACTAGTCTTGCCATGAAATCAGAAAGGATTTACTAAAGCAGCCATCACCAAATACAGAAAAATGTATTATTGAACAGAATACACTAATGTTATTAGCACATCAAAGAATTAAAGTTTGCCTTGAGAGTTACTATATTTTCATGTAAAACTCATCCCAAAGCCCCTTTCTTTCAGCATATACTCTAGCATGTTGTAAGAATATATTCCCAAAGTTTTGCCAACCTTCTTATTAGAAATGCCAAAATGATTTTCATTACTATGTCATTCCTTTGCAAATGGCCGTTTGCAATTTTCATCTAAAGACAACAGGTAGTTCCACAAGGAAGGTACTTCCATGGGCTACTGTTTCTGTAGTCTTCTCTGGGTGTGTGTACCCACTGCGGTGGCCAACCTAAACACTCTAACCAGGTTCTCTAACCTCTCTGACCATGTTGCACACTGTCCAAAGATGAGCTCGTACAACCACTGCCCCCTCAGTTCCCCTTCACAAATTCACCCTCCATTCCACTAAAAAATAGCAGCGTAGGGCGAAGATAAGCAGACAGAGGTGGACGGGCCCGGCGGCGGCAGCCGACAGAGACATTCAGGCCCGGCGGCGGCGGCCCACAGAAGTAGATAGGCCACGGGGCTGAGACGGGCAGACGCAGGCGGCGACTCGCGGAGGTGGAAGGGCCCGGTGGCAGCGGCCGACAGGGACATACAGGCCCAGCAGCAACCGGCAGAGACATACAGGCCCGGTGGCAGCCCGCAGAGGTGGATGGGCCCGGCAGCAGTGACAAGCAGAGGTAGGTAGGCCCGCGGTGGCAGCCGGCAGAGATATACAGGCCCGTTGGCTGCCCGCAGAGGCAGACAGACCCAGCAGCAGCTGACAGGGACATACAGGCCCGGCGGCAGAGACAAGTGGACGCAGGAGCGCCTGTGGCGGTGGGCCACAGGGGTGGACAGGCCCGGGGACGGAGAGGGGTGGACGCAGCTTGGAACGGGGACGCCCCTAGCCCCAACACCTGAGGAAGAGGCTATCTCCATGGGTCAGAACCAGGGCGAGTCTGGACACTCCATCTGGGGACAACCCAGGGCCCAACTGTTGATCCTGTGAAACCCAACAACTTGGAGGTGTTGGTGAGACTACCCTGCTCAGCTGAAACCCATCTGGGAGAGGATTCAGATGCCTACAGTTGGAAGTCTGAAGAAACAGAATCAGCTGAGGAGTTGACAAATGAACAAAACGTGACCTGGGAACACAGAAGAAGGCGCTACCCAGCCACTAACCCAGATCACCAGAATCATAAGTGTATAATTCACCGACTGAAATCAGCTGTCCCTGAAGAAACAGCCCAATAGCACCAATTTAACCAAGAACCCCTACTAAACCAAGACTAAAAATTAGAACAAGAGAGGCACTCTCAGACACAGACACCACCTGCACCGCACAGAGGAAAAGATGAGTAGACGCCAGTGCAAAAATACAGGCAACAACATAAAGACCTATATGGCAACATCAGAACCTAGTGATTCTACACCTGCAAGACCTAAACATACCATGACAGAAGAAACAGAAGAGATCAACCATAAAAATGACTTTAAGAAGATGATAGAGGCCCTTAAAGAAGAAATAAAACATTCCCTCAATGAGGAAATAAAAACTTTCCTTAGAGAGGAAATGAAAAACTATCTTAAAGAGGAAATAAAAACTTTCCTTAAAGAGGAAATGAAAAACTCTCTTAAAGAGGAAATAAAAACTTCCCTTAAAGAGGAAATGAAAAACTCCATTAAAGAGGATATAAAAAACTCCCTTAAAGAAATGGAAGAAAAAACGAACAAAAAATGGGAAGAAATCAAATCAAGCCAAGAAAAAGCAATTAAATAGATGAAAGAAACATTCCAAGATCTGAAAAATGAATTTGAGACATTAAAGAAAACACATGCTGAGGGAATGCTGGAAATAGAAATCCTGACTAAACGAACAGAAACTACAGAAACAAGCATAACCAACCGATTGCAAGAGATGGAACAGAGAATCTCTGACACTGAAGACACGATAGAGAAAATAGATTCGTCAGTCAAAGAAAATACTAAAGACAAAAAAGTCGTAACACAAAACATCCAGGAAATTTGGGAAACCATGAAAAGACCAAACCTAAGAATAATAGGGATAGAAGAAGGAGAAGAATACCAACTCAAAGGCACAGAAAATATATTCAACAAAATCATAGAAGAAAACTTTCCTAACCTAAAGAAAGAAATACCTATGAAGATACAAGAAGCTTACAGAACACCGAATAGGCTAGATCCAAAAAAAAAGTCCCCTCGCCACATAATAATCAAAACACTAAACACACAGAACAAAGAAAAAATATTAAGAGCCGCAAAGGTAAAAGACCAAGTAACATATAAAGATAAACCCATCAGAATAACACCAAACTACTCAATAGAGACTATGAAAGCGAGAAGATCATGGACAAATCTCATGCAGACACTAAGAGACCACGGATGCCAACCCAGACTATTATACCCAGCAAAACTCTTAATCACCATAGGCGGAGTAAACAAAATATTCCAGGATAAAACCAGATTTAATCAATACCTCTCTACAAACCAAGCCCTACAGAAAGCACTAGAAGGGAAAATTCAACCCAAAGAAGCTAACTACATCCATGAAAAATCAAGCAATAGATAATCCCACACCAACATACACCACAGAAGAAACAAGCTGGTGTAGCTATCCTAATATCTAGAGAAAAAGGATGTTTCAAAAGAGAAGAAGTCTTGTGGCAATGCCTCAGTGGTCGAGGTAACTACCAGAACTCGGAAAAGTTGGTTGAACTTGGGATTGACTGGGAGGCCAAAGATTTAAAAAGCAGAAGATTCTCTCAAGACACAAGTTGTGTGATAATAGTGTGTTTTGTGTGTGTGTGAATGAGAATTTGTAAATGTTGAATTCTAGGCTTTGACAATCATTGTCAGTGCAGATTAAGCTGCAAGTATTTATGTTCTAAAACTTAAATTATAAAGCTAGTTACGTCTTTCTAACAACTAGTTTTAATGTTTATGAGCATATTTTACCTACATGACCTTTTCAGGATGTTGAGAAAGATGCATCACAAGCACAGGCTGGAGGCTGGGGGCTAGATGGTTTTGAGGAAGAGGTCTTGGTGGACTCTTTCATAGAGCAAAGGGAAGCAATGCCTTCTGGGAAATGAGCTAAGTTTTAATCTAGTCTTTAAGATTAGAAGTCAAAAACAAAAATATTAAGGAAAGGCAAACCTAATTGATCTTTGAAGTATTGCTATGTGGAATTGAGTGGGACTTTTGAAGCCTTTCTTCCAGAAAACAAGGACTTGGTTGTCAGGCCTATATTAGGCCTAAACCTTGGTGCCATGTAGTTGTACTTAAATCATTTCAATGGAAAGTGTCTTAGTGATTGGATCTTCTAGTGCAGTTTGGAGTTCTTCCATTTGAAAAATGTGATATTTGCATGGGATTGTTTGAATCTTGTTTTCTAGTTCCTCCCCATCACCACCCTCATAGTCTGAAGGTAGATTTTTCTCTTGATAAAAGAACAAAAAAGGTGAACATCTTGTTTGTAAATAGGTATCTAGTAACTAGTGGTAAACTTGAAATGGTAGAATTCTTTAAAGCCTAATTCTAGGTAGCCTTAAGAAAATGTATCTTAATTATTTTTGAACCCGTATTCACCTTGTTTTTTTCAAATATCTTAAGTTATATTTTCTTTTTCAGAGCTGCTTCTTATTTGGGGCTACTTTTTTTTTTTTTAATTGAGGCGTAATTCATAAAAGGGTATATTGTTTTGATGAGACTTTTTACAACTATGGCTGGATGTCTTTCTTTAGTCTTCCAAGAAAGGCCATTTACTTTTTTAGAGTTACTTTTTAAAGTCATGAGGTCAACAACTTGGACTACTATGCATGTAAGTGCTAATGCAAATTAAAGCCCAAGTTGACCTCCAGCAGCAGTTCATTCTATGTTGACAGTGAGAGAACACTTTGCCTGTTAGGATACTGTTACTCGTGGACTGAAATGCTGAAGAAACCCCTCCCCCTATTTTGTTTTTTGCAAAAATCAAGGTATATTCTAGGGTTTCCTGGTTGACCTCAACAGATAAACTGAGATGATAGTTTTAGTTCAGAAATGATCTGAATGTAGATTTACAGTCTACGTGTACACCTGGCTAAGTGAGATCGCTTTCACAGTTCTGCATGTATCCCATCGGCTCCCCATTAGTCACTGAACTCTTAAAACTGGTATTGTAACATTATCACAATGTTTTGCGCCAATTTTATAAACTTTACAGTACAATATGTGTTCCTTTTCTGAGGCAAACCAAAGGTATATTTCTCAAGGTTCTGGTGCTATCAGCAGCGTTGATGGAGAATTTTTTATACATTTGTAATAGATAGAAATAAACCAGAAAAAAAGAAGAAAAAAAAAGTGGTGGAGGAAAAGGTGAACACTGCAAGAATACTCAAAAGGGCTGAGAGTTGCAAACGCCAAGAATGGCTTTGCATAGTAAATGGAATAGAAGAGCTCTGAACTATAGCTTACTTTTCATGGTTTGGTCTGACAGAATGATTGAATGCTTTTGTACAAAAATCAGAGCCTTAAAAACAAGGATTTGGTGAGATTGTAAAATGGTGTGCCACTTTGGCAAAACAGTTTGGTGGTTGGTCAAAATGCAAAACATTGTTACTCTGTTACTCAACAATTCTACCCTTAGGAATATATCCTCAAACTATTGAAAATGTACACCTATGAAACATGTACATGAAGGTTTACAGCAGTGTGTTGCTAATAGTAAAAAAGTTAAAACAGCCGGGCGTTGGTGGCGCACGCCTTTAATCCCAGCACTCGGGAGGCAGAGCCAGGTGGATCTCTGTGAGTTCGAGGCCAGCCTGGGCTACCAAGTGAGCTCCAGGAAAGGCGCAAAGCTACACAGAGAAACCCTGTCTCAAAAAACCAAAAAAAAAAAAAAAAAAAAAAAAAGTTAAAACAACTCAAATAGCTATCAAATACTGGAGAGAAATAAAATGTGGCTTATTCATACAATAGAATATTATTAAGACATAAAAATGAATGAGAAACTGACAGATTACATGACTTTGGTGAACCTTCATAATTTCATTTGTAGATCTTTCCATTTCTAATTTATAAATACATTTGGGGTTATAAATTATAAATGTACTGCCTCCTGTCAATATTGTATACTTCTATTTGATGATTTCTGTGTCAAACATTATATGGAAATGTTTCCAAATATTTTCTGTATTAAGTGTGAATGAATAGAACAAAATAAATTGCCTGTGATGGAAAAAAAAATAGCAGCCTGTTACAAATAGCTGCAGTAAGTGACCCCAAAGACTATGTAAGCAACTGTCAGTTAAACCTGCAGCTGTGTGGTTGCCCAGAACTGCCCATATGGTTTATGAACAACTTTGACTTTCAAGAACGTTCTAAACTGTCAGCTAATTTTCTTGAGTTGTTTTGATACAAAGCTAATAATATTGCCGATTTTATTTCTTGGGTTTCCCCAAAAATACAACTGTCCTAGTCATTTCCAGTGTGCTGTTTGTCCCCAAATGCCTCCAATATTGTTTCTGTATAGGGTATACTTCAGATATTCTGGGATTTGACCACTGTGGGAAAAAAAGTTGTGGCTAGAAAGGGGTTCATGCTATGGATACTAGCCTGGGTCTTCATGATTTATTTTTTATTTGTTTTGTTGTTTGCTTGTTTTATTTCTTTGCTTAAAGGTTATTAAAATTTAATGATGTACAAAGCAACATTTTTTTTATCACCACTAACAACAAAATAAAACTAAAATATATAACTTGTTGAACCTTCTGACATACTTTTAGAACTGTTTGCTACATTACACAATTAACTTTATAATGATTCTGGAATAAATCTTAAAAATCTAACTTTTGAACCAAAAGGGTTAAAGGTACTGCACAATCTCTGCAAACAAATCTAAGACAACTTGCTATTCTATCTTTCTGCTATCCAAGAAACCCTTTCTTCATTGTTTTTAAGGGAAATGGTAAACAGGTCAGGCTGTATAATTAAGTAACAAGCTTTGTAAAAGCTCGTATTGTTTTTAATATTTTATAAAATGCAATCTTGAATTTACCCTTGAGAACATAGTTATAATAGAATAAATATTTGTGACTTATTCACTTCTTTGTTGATTTAGATAATTAAATATCTCATTTTTTCATAAAATGACATTCAAGTTTAAGATATACATTGAGCATTCTATCAACAGCATATTCAATGCAGAAATACAGTTTGCATGACAATTTCTGTGCAAAGGTAAAGTAGGTGGTTAATTTAAATAATATTCAGTGAAATCACCATATAGGACAAGCATAGAAAGGATACTGAATAAAAAGCTCTGTCTATAAGTACAAAAGGGATGTTCTGTTATACTTCAGTTATTCTTTTAATTAAAAAAAAGCAATTGTGTACTGGTTAATATTTGGTTAACTTGACACAAGTTAAAATCATGCAGAAGAGGGAACTTCAGTTGAGAAAATGTCCCTACCAGACTGGTCTGTGGGAAAGCATTTTCTTGATTAGTGATTAATGTGGGGTAGGAGGGCCTAGCTCACTGTGGGTGGCACCACTCCAGGGCAGGGAGTCATTATTCATAAAAGAAAAGGCAAGCCATGGAAAACAAGTGAGTAAGCAGCATTTCTCTATGCGTTCTGCTTCAGTTCCTGCCTCCAGGTTCCTGTCTTGAGTTCTATAAGAAAGCTGGTTAAGCAAGCAAGGGGTACAAGCCATCAAGCATCTCTCCTATATGGCCTCCACATCAGCTCCTGCCTCCTGTTCCTGTCCTGTTTGAGTTCCTGTCTAGACTTACTTTAATGAAGAACAGTGCTTTAGAACTCAGCAATGTGAAGCAAAATAAACTCTTTACTCATGAAAGTCGCTCTTGGTCATCAAAATCAATCCAAAACAATGTGAAAAACCAGATTTGTAGTTGAATGTTTTTCCTTAGTGACAATAGCATCAAAGCAATACTGATTTTGAAATATATAATGAAGCCTAATTGAGCAAGAGTCAAAAGTAAGTTGACTAAAGTCTGGTTGATCTTTGTTTATCTGTGCACCTGCATACACAAACACCCTCCTCAACACACACACACACACACACACACACACACACACACACACACACAGTTAGTTGCACACACATTGCGCATATGCACACACACTATATCTCAGTTTACAAAATCTCTAAACTTTATAGCAAAGGGGACTAGACAGTCAACAATAACGCTTATATTGAGAAACATGTAGATAATAAAGTAAGTGAAGGGAAGAAGGGAACCTAAAAACCAATCACATGCCCTGGGAGTCATCAAATGAGGAGGAACACACATCCACAGAGACTGGGGTACTGTGAGGAACACAGGAGACACAAGTGCAAAGCAGTTTGCAGTAAGTTTTACAATGTCTGTGGGCTAACAATCTGATGCTACCCAACGCAGAATAAATTCACTAAAATGTGGTTAGCAAACAATGCTACAGTTATGTTCACCGCTACAGTTATTAGAAGGTTAACGATGACAGTACACATTCCCCTTGCTTGGTCTTCTCTTTCTCAATTCTACGTGTTTCACGATTGGTTCTCTGTTCTCCAGCAATCATCTTGATCCATATGTCAAAATACTGTTTTAACTATTACTAGTTTCTTCTCTTTTCCTGTTTTATCTTTATTCTTAAAAGTTTCAAAGTATTGCAGTTCAAACTGCATTCACGTATACATTGTTTGCCCTTTCATCAGAATATAAATTATAAGAGGAAACATTTTTTTAATCTATAAGTTGACCATAATGTGTTTACTAAATATTATTGAAATTAATGCATATATTTAAGCCTGTAAAATGTATACACACAGCTATATATATAGTCATTGGAAAAGTAGATGAGTTTTACTTACACATTTTAAAAAAATCAAATGAAATCAGGTCATGTTACAAGAAGGAAAAATAGTAACAGAGTCTTCAATAACTTCTTGAGAATTTATCTTGATTTTAATCAAATATTTACTGAAGATAAAAGTTTTCAAATCCGTGTCTGTGGTTGTGTTTCATTAGTGTGTCTATTACACTGAAGGTTAAGGCCTAGATTTGAGAAAATGTGTTGTATGATGTAATATTATTATTAAGCACTTTGTTTTATTTAATTTTTTAATTTAATTTTGTAATGAAAACTGAAAACATTACAAACAAAGCCAACTATGTTGAGTCACCAAAAAATTAATTAGAAACAGAATGTTAAGTAATAAGTGACTTTAGTAAGTGAAACCAAATGAAAATTTAATGGAAGCAAATATGTTTCCTATTGCATTTTCAGAGAATTTTGCTGGTACCTAACATTATCCATTGTAGTGCTTCATGAACAAAAAATGCTCAAATATATAGAGATTAAAAATAGGCATCTATCTATTTTAAAAGGCAGGAAGAAATAATATGGAAGTCCCTAATGCACAAAGGCTAATTAGGCCATTTCCATCCTGGAAGAGTTAAGACTTCAATGAGATATACAAATAAATGAGCCAGCCGAGTTGTGAGTGTAAAAGAGATATCAAGATACTGCAGAGTTCAGGAAACTTTCCAAGGGATATATGATGCTTAATCTAATCCTTAATTTTGAAAAGTACACAGTTTATATTATAAAAATTTGACACAGTTAGGGAAAATAGCAAATTCACATATTATGTTCTATATTAAATAATTAAATATTCAATATTAAAGAATATTTGAAAATGAATTGAAATGTATCAACTTCATCTTGTTTTTGAAGAAAATGAAAATTGAATGTGACAAGGGGCAAGTGATTATTTTATAGCTACCTGCTCTCAAATGTTTACCTGGTTTCTTCTAAATGCAGTCAGAGTGACAAGAATGGGAAGCGCTGGCAACAATTTATTCATTTCTGAAATTTTACACAATCATGAGTGTCCAAAATTAATGATCAGTAAAATCGTTAATATTGTAATTTAGAGACATGACTAGTGCACCATTGTAAAAAGTGCCCATTTAGGTGACTTACTCGATATCTAACTACTTACTACAAAAATTATAAAATAATTTATGAGTGATAAATTATTGATCAGTTTAGTGATACTTTTTTTCATTTTAAAATCATTCATTTAAGATCTTACCTTAATAGTTTAAAGATAAAACCTATACACGATTTTCCAAGCATTCTCATGGTTATTTCCCATAGTAGTATAATATATGAAATGATAAAAACATAGTCTGGTCAAACAATGCAACTGTACACATCCCACTGCTTACAAAATAATTTTTCAGGATTCCTTATGAATACATCTCTGTAAATACTGAATTCAAACGCTGGAAAGATGATAGCACTTTATGAATTGGGAAGTTAAGTTGCTCAGATGTGAAATAAAAAACTAACTACTACAAACTTGATGTTTCTTAGCTTATTCCTTGTCTTCGACTCAGGTATTGTGTGATAATATCACTGAAATCTTTTAAGACATAGGAAGGATTTTATTACGTTTTCAGATAAATGTATTAGTTAAGTGGATCAAAGTGAACTAGAGGAGAGAATAAAATCAGAGAACGGATGGGACTAGGGGATAGAAGGAAAAGTGTCTAACTAGGGAATTAGAAACCCTGAGTACTAATCTATAGAAACGTCCCACAGAGGCTTTAAGAAGGGCAGCAACCTGACAACAGCCTACAAAGAGAACTACAAAAGGCAATACAGGAAGTATGTCCTGAGGAGGAGGCAGAGACAATGACTGAAGAAGAGAGAGACATCAGCATGGGTAGCTGTGTGGTCCAGGAAAGCAAAAGACACAGGGAATGGAGAAAGTCATCTCTGTGTACTGTAAACAGCTCCCCCAGTATTTCAGGAGCCTCCCCAGTGTGTTAAGAAGCAACCTCAAAGCTCTGTACCTTTGCTTTATCTCGCATGGATCCTTTGCCCAGGATAGACATCTTAGCACCTGCTTCTTCCTGTAGCCTCTTCAAGGAGTTTCCTCTTGGTCCAAGCAATTTCCCCACAAAATTGAACTAGAAAACAAAACCAACAGAATGTCTGAATTAAGGGAGAGGAAAAGTGTAATTTCTATCAAGTATAACTAATGATTATGGGCGTTTAAACTTTACCATTAAGAAGTAATGAGGCGTACACCCATACATAAGTATATACTTGCACATATGTACACAAAAAACAACTGAAACTACTTCAGATCTGTAATTCAGGAGTGCTTTTAAAAGAATACTGCGTTCTAAAAGAGAGCCAAGATCAATAGTAAGATGAAAATACTATTTGTTCAAATAACCAAATATGTCACTTACATAGAAAAAGAGTGAGAGGATTATACAGGCCTAAAAATGTCTAAATGCTCTTTCTCTTCAGATTATTAAAATAAAAAAACTCCAACAAATCCAAGGACCTTCAAAACTGAAAAGATATTTCAACAGTAACTCCATAACTCCAGCATCATATTTTCAACAAGCATTCCTTAATTGAGTCTTGCTGCATGTTTTACCTATCAATTCAATGTTGTTCTCCTATATATTTGCTACTTCTTAGCATCATCTATTACATGTGCTTATTACATTATCCTGTATATGCAGTTTCAATTCAGTTTTCCTTCATTAAGGGAGTGTTGCACAGCACTATCTTTAGCCCAACAACTGCCATCTTCATATGGTTAGTTGTTCCTACTTACACTAGTTTTGTTAACTGTCGATGCTCCTTCAGAAAAGGTGTATGGAGGGTAAATGGGCAATTGCCTAAGGATCCAGCCTTCCTCCTACTCAGTGGTATTCAAGTCTGCCCTAATCACATGTGGCCTCATGATGTTGGGGAGAAGCTAAAGTACATTGTAAGGAGAAGACTAGAGAGTGGTAGGAGTCCACTTAGCAAGCTATAGGAAAGCTGTTATCCTGGGTGGAGACTTTCAAGCATTACTGCTATGGGGTACCCACACTCCTATCCATAACCCCTTATGCATGGTCAGTGTGTAAGTCCAATAAACTCATCGGTCTCCTAGGGTGAACTCAGGTGAAAGGACAATTCTTACAGCTATTTTAAAATCAATAAATGTACACCATATGATGTGTTCTCACTAACAAAAATTGATCTCTATGCTTGTAGATGATAATAGCCAAAGCTTCTCTATTAGCTGAAGCTTTTGGAGCCAATACTGAGGAATTGTTCAGAGGACTTCCTTTCACAATGAAGGAGCGTTTGAAATTTAAAATGTCAGAAATAATTATGTAATTAGCTACATATGTATTGATGTGCTTCACTTTTGGAAATTTATTTAAAGATATATTCTGAAAATAGTCTATATGAAAGTTCTTTCAATATGACTCTTTCTCGGCTTTCTTATTTATCCAGTTTTTTAAAACAGCAATTGACATTTATCCTATCATGGAAGGCAAACTGTTTCATGGATGTACTTTTTTCTTCATCTTTTCCTTAAGGAAATAATTTACACATAAAAATTAAACCAATCCAACTCAACAGTGTCTTTCATATTAAAACATCGTTTAATATTCTTAGCAATTGAGGTTTTTTTAATATATAAAATAGTGAACAGAACTGTAGTTTCAACATATTAAATATCTTCAAATGTATGTCAAATATTTTGAAGTCACTGAATAATTTCTTTATTCCAGTATCTTGTGATCAATATTATCACATTTTAAATTTTAGAAAAACTATCAAATTATTACATGGAAAATATCTCCAATTCCCACATTTTACTTCATTTGGAAAGCAATAAAACATTATCAATGACAAAAATAACTGCTTATCATGAATCCAGTGCCACATTAAGAAAAAAATATTTTTGAGACTTTTTAACAAAGTAAGCCAAAGCATAATTCACAGTTACGTGAAAATAATGATTGACATTCATACTTGTACATTAGCCAGTTTATCCTCTGAGCTTAAAGTATCCAAGAACACCCTATTTGAGACTTCTAATTTTTTTTTCCTCATGGCTAATGAATAAATATAAGCTGTTCATCAATATTCATGTGAAATAACCCTTTTTAAAAATGTCACATTTACACATGAATTCCGGTAGTGATCTATCCCTTCTCATTCACTGAAGGCACAGGTTCTGGTTCTAGCTGCCTGAGAGGACAGTGTTCTTCAGCAGCACCAGCTGGGAAGCATTCCTAGATTGCAGTCTCTGCTGGACTTCTGCCTTTCTCCTTTGATGTGACACAGCTATGCAGTAGCCATGATTCCTGGTCCTTCCAAACTCCAGTCCTCATACTTGGTAAAGCTTGAACTCTTTTAATGTTTAACCTAGTCCTGGTGTGAAGGTGGATCCCTTACTAGTGAGTAGAAATCCAGAGACCTACTCTTCTATGCTTTGGGAACACAGCACCAAGACAGGCTTTAGCACTCTAACTTTCATTTGTTAGCATTAAAACAAAGCAGTAGAAATAGGGGCGTATATAGCTGGAGTTTTCCTGTGTCTACCTGGCTCCTGCAGCCACTCAGATCCAAGTAAACACACAGAGACTTATATTACTTATAAACTGTATGGCTGTTTCAGGCTTCTTGCTATCTAGTTATTATATCTTAAATTAACCCATTTCTATTAATCTGTAAGTTGCCACGTGGCTTGCGGCTTACTGATACTTTTATATCTTGCTTCCTTTGTGTCTGGCTAGCGACTCCTGACTCAGTCTTCCTGTTCCCAGAATTCTCCTCTCTCTTTGTCCCACCTATACTTCCTGCCTGGCTACTGACCAATCAGCACTTTATTTATTAACCAATCATAGCAACACATTCTCAGCATACAGAGTGATATCCACAGCAGGCCTATGAACAGAGAAAGTGCAAAAATACTATTTCTGTGTCAGTAGAGCTGAAATGACAATTCTAAAATATTGATCTCATCATCTCCAGAGAGTATGGATGAGGAAGAGAAGAAATTAATTTGAATACAGTAGAAGAGTTTAATTGCACAGCATTTAGATGAAGTATTTGTTACATTTCTTTTAGAAACAGACGCTGTGTAGAGCACTGAGGCACAGGTATATGGTCCAGCATCTGGGAAGCTGAAGCTGTAGGATCTCAAGGTAGAGATCACCCTGGGCTCATGAGGGACACCCAATATCAAAATTAATACATGAGTCTTAACGACAATAGCAAAAAGAAAAGGTGGTAAATGAACGAGAATATTTTAGGATTAGCTATTAAATTGCAGAACACTATATTGTCATAAACTAAGTTTTACTCAGTATATGTATTTCTATAAAATCAAAGGTGGAACATGAAACAGTTGCTTATCCCCCTCAATTCGGGAAATGTAGAATAAAAATGGAACTTGCATTTCTAAACATTTCCAGAAACTTACAACTTCACTGAGGGACTGGGGCCTTACACATAAAGTGCTACATAATTAGACCAAATGTGGTCATTGCTATGAAATGAGTACAGATAAAGGCCTGGGAGGAGCCAAAGAAAGAACTGTTTTGACTAAGGGGAAACACTTCCTTCTTTCCTTCCTTTCATTTTCTTATTGAGCAAGGTAAAGGGAGTGATACTAAAAAAAAAAAAAATTAATGGAAAAAGTTTGAGTAATATGCTGTAGAATTTGAGGTCCTGAAAATGTTAGTGCCCAATACAAAATGTTTAGTGTAACTTGCTGAGCAATAACAAGCATGCAAACAGTAGAGTGCCCAATGTGGGATGGAGGGCACAGGAAGAGATATGCAAAGGTGTTGGCAATAAGGCATAGCCAACTACAAGTCTGGGGTGATCTGGTAAGTAGAGGCCTTCATACATTATGTTTGAACAATATAAACATAATAAAATATATTCAGAGCAGACACGAAAGAGTAATTTACTATTAGCAAAATACTTGAATATAGAACTAAGTAGTTGAGGACATTTTTAAAGATGGTTGCACTGAAAACAGAAATCTAGGAGTCCTAGTAGCCATGCACATTGAGAAATGTAAGATGTTTAGTAATATATGCCCGTTCCTAGGTAGAAGGACAATTTAACTTACTTAACACAAACAGAAAGGAGTAAAGAAGTGAGTCTTGGAGAGAGCTTAGAGAAACACTAATATTTAGAAAGAAAAAATAAGGAGGAAAGGCAAGAGAGTGATGTTTTTGTTGTTCCTTTGTTTTTCTCTTGGAAGAATAACATTGGGAAAACAAAAGGAACATCTTTGACACATTGATTACATTACAACTATTGATCAGGTGTAAGGCTTGTGAGCTCCTGGAATATGTGACTGGAACCACCAGGAGGCCCTGGGGACAGAAAGATTCCTGCTGAGCTGTGACTGCTTCAAAGTCACACCAGGGGTGGGAGAGGAAGGTGTCAGAAGATGCTCTGGGGCTAAGTGCTGCTTCAGGAGCAACTCTGTGTTGTTTCTCCTGTGTTGCAACATCAAGACATCAAAGCCTTCTCCTGGGTAGTCTTTGCTTATACATTTTCAGTGATGTATATTGAGTTCAGAAGACAAAGGCAGAAGCTGCAGAGAAAAGAGGTGGAACAGAGGGAGAGCAGGACTAGGTCTGGGGGTGTGGGGTGTCTCTGCTTAACAGCTGAATAAGTGTGACTGTCTGAGAGCTGAAAAACACCAGATCCCTGTCCCTGTGCACCCAAGCAGACCTGCTTGCCCTTGATACTTGGTTTATTCTCTGGGTCTGGCTTCCAAGAGCAGTGAGGACAACCACTCCCTGACAGCCAAATGTCCTACAGTAGACAGCTTGCATGCTGCTGATCTTGTCTGCCTGCTGGGATCTGTAGGCAGCAGAGAACTGAGCTCCAATGATGCTGGCCACCTCTAGTACTTTAGATGCTGACAGGCACAGCAGGTGCTGTAGCTGATGCCCTGACTATATATTACAGTCCAGATACAGGCAGGTACCCTGAGTCATCTTGAAGCATTCAGTGAACTGTGTAAGAGGTCAGCCACCTGACAACAAAAGATTCAGCTGCATAGTTTCAGGGCTTGCAGGCAGGCCGAAGCAGAAGTAGTCAAGAGAAAGCAAAGAGTTGATAAAAGGCTGAAATAACTCAGCAAGAGAACAGGCAAATTCTGGTCACTAGAGTTCCGGAATGTTTTCTTCAGCACCAAGTGCCTCAGGACCCAGGCTGACACCAAAGCCATGCACAAGGTCTAGCTACTGGCTACTGTTGAACAGTAAGGGAAAGATGAGCTGCTGGAGACTAGCCTTTGAATAAGTTCTCCTTGCCTACCCTTCAGACAGTAAGTTCTGTTCAAATAAAAAAAAAATTAAGGTTGTTATTGATAAACTAAAAGTGACCCAGAGGAGAATGTAAGAGTCTTTTAAAACACTATCTTCCTAACATGGCATTGCTATGGACTCATGAACTCCTGTGTTTACATGCATAAGACAGGAACAAGCTGTACATATGCAAGAACACATGCAGGTGTGCAAGCATGCATGGGGAGGCTAAAGGTTCGCATCAGGTATCTTTTTCAACTATTCTTGACAATTCAGTGAGATGAATCTTTCACTAAATCTGGAGTTCACCAAATTAGTTAGGTTGGCTAACCAACAAACTCCATGTGTCTTCCTGCCTGCCTCCTAGGCACTATGATTATAGATGCACAAAGTCATACCTGCTGTTGTCAGGATGCTGGGGATCAACGCAGGTCTTCACACTTGCACAGTGAACAATGTACTGACTGAGTGTCATTACATGGTGCTGGAATAGTTTTTGAACATCTAGTAAAGCTCAACAGACAGGTAACCAGCGTCGGAGAATTTTCAATGTTGTTGTAGTCTTGTAATTAAAACTTGTACCTGTGCCTGTTATGCATACTTTCAGGTGTTTTATTTCTTTTTTAGTCCATTGTGAGAACCTGTGCCCTTTTCACAATCTTCCCCTTGCATCTTAGGTACTTGATTTGTGAGCAGACAGGTGCACACAATAGTACATTATAATATTTTAATAAGATTGGAAATGATGCCTCCATGTATGTTACGAAGTTCAGTCATCTCATCTCCTTTTATTCATAGTCTAAGAACTTTCCAGGTTTGATGAACTTTGTAAAGAACCAGTTTTGACTTTGAGTTTTTTCATAATGATTTATTATTTTATTTTCCAGTTTTTAACAGAACTTTACTTTAGTTGTTTTAATTTGCCCTCCTAGGTCACACATTAATAATTTGAAGCATTCTTCTTTTCTAAAGCATAGAAGGTACCCATCACAGAAAGGCATGTCTGACCTGTTACTTCCCATCTATTGACCTTCTGGTGCTGTCCTGTTTTACTGCAAGCATGTATCTATCAGGTTTTCTTAGCTGTTCTCTAACAATATCTCCATTATTTTTAAATATTACTAGTCATGTGCTTACCTATCCCAATAACATTTATATATGCTAGATCGAGCTAAGTTCTATGTGAAGTGGTCAGGACATTTGGTTTTCTGCCTACATGTATGAGATCAAAGTCCTTAAAAATGAGACCTACAGGAGCACACTCATCCTGTAGACCACGTAAGGACAAAACAAGGTTCTATCTATTAAGTATATGGCAAGCCCTCACTAGACATCAAGGTGATGATATCTTGATCTTGGAGTCCCATGAAACTAGACCTGTGAAAAAATAAATTCAGTGGTGTTTACAACCACCTTCTCTACAATACTGTTGTAGAGACACTTAAATAGAATAAGATATCCTTGGACACCATATGGGAATGGGAATGCAGACTTTGCTAGCAGTTGAGGGCAGAGGAAGTCAACACATATGAGTGAAATCATTCTTTACTTTTTTTTTTTTTGAGTTTTATAGGTAACATACAGAATAGTAAGATTTTGGCACTCTCATGTAAGGAGCAGCAGGGCAGTGGTCTCTAGATTTTGCTAGATCAGTGACCCTGTTGTGGGATGTGCAGAATGGTCTTGATGAAGGTGTTCCCTGAGATATCATTTTGGCTAAAAGGTCAGTTTTAGATGACACAATTAAGTGATTTGACACCATTGAGTAAGTATGAGGGATTTTTAAAATATGTAATGAAGACTTAGATTTAGTACATTCAAAACTGCATTCCCAAGGCTTCATGTAGTCACCAGGAAAATCAGAAGAGTAGAGACTCCACAATATTTCAAATGGACAAATAAACAATACAACTTTAGCAAAAAAAAACAACTGCTACAAATTTTCAGGAATTAGAAGTTATAGAATTCATCACAACAGCATACAATTTTATTTTGTAACCAGCTTATTTGGAAAAAAGAAAAAAAAGGAAACATCCTGAAGAGCAGGAACTCTAGAGGTCAAAATGCTATCTATCGATCATACTGGTCTAACCAAGGGTAAATATATACATACACACACACACACACACACACATATATGTATATATTATATTAGACATATAATATATATTTAGAAATATATATTTATTTATAAATAATATATATGTAAATTGCCTGTCAGGACCTAGAGAGGAAAGTTACTGTTCTCTCACCAGGCTTGGGGCAGTTTTCAGGAAAAAATTGAAGTCAGGAGCTCCTGGCTAGCTGGACTTATGTGCATATCTGTAACCTTGTTCCAGTCACCAGTGCACACAACTCTTGTTCTTCTGAATGAGGTAAATTTCCCAGTTTTGAATCGATGATTGTCATTCTTCACCCTCCCCTTCTGTCATGTATCTCTACTATCACTCAGCCCCCAAAGGCAGCCTCCTTACATAGGGTCTTCCCCGTAGCCAGACCATTCTCCCAATCCGGGCTAAGTCTACCTGACATTTGCTTGCTGCTGGTCCTTGGAAGACAATAGTCAAAGGCATCTTTTGTTGCTTAATTGCACTGCTAATGGACATGAATAACGGTTTAACTTGTTAACTTCAATCTCATCCTGTCCTAATTAACACCATCCATATCTAGAAACTGGTATCACTCTATAATCAAAATGAAATAAGGAGTGAACTAATGAATGAATGGAATAGGAGAAGTGTCATATCACCCGGAGTATGAGATAGTGGAACAAGGAGAATTTATCAGAACTATATGGTGTCAATAGGCATATTGTCACCTCTGAAGAGAAGGTTATGAAATACATAGAGACTGGCAGTACTATCTTCCTAAGCACTTCATCAAGGAAACGAGAGGTATGCAAGCATTCATTTGCACATGCATAAGTAGCATTATTGCATGGAATTTATATTTCCAGCAATGGCTCAATAAATACCACCCACTAAGAACACTTGCATGGCACCCTGCTTATAAAATCAGTTTCAACTTTACCAAGATTATGTTAAATTTTAATGAGTATGAATGGCCAAAATGTGGATTTTTTATGACTAAAAAAACTTTGCAATTTCTAACTGTACTTTAGAATCCTTTGATTATCACATGTAAATAATGTTGACATTATAAAAGAAATTTTATGTGTATGATTTCTTTTGTTTTATCAAGTTCTTAGAAATTTATCATAAGTATACAGTTTTATTAGGGAATTACATTACTATTAAATATGCAAAGCAGAATTATTTAAATTATCACATTCATAATGTATATGAATTGCTTTTTTTCTTCTAGGTAGATAAAGAATAGTTATGCCCATTTCCTCCAAAATGTATATAAAATTGCTAAGTATTTGACATCTAAAAGAAAATATCTTAATTTATACTTTACTCTGTATTAGAAGAACAAAGAAAAAGACTACTTTGCAATTATGCCTAGAAACCATGACAGGCATTGAAGGAAAAACTTAATTCATGAAAGTGTGCATAAAATGCAGTCATTATTCTACACCTAAGATCAAATATTCTTAAGAAATTGTGCCACAGAAAGTACATTTAAAGTACTTTAGTTTCAACTTCTGTGGTGTTAAAAGGTTTTAAAGTGCTTTAATGCAAAATGGCAAATGACATGCTTTAGAGAAAAATCAATATTTTTTGCATTTGGTACTAAAAGGGAACACTTCTGTGTGTCATTGTTGGGAGATTTGCTGTTACAGAGGAAACTAACTATATTTTTAAACAATTTCTTCAAAGTTTTAATCATAATCATACTTCACCATAGGCAAACTGCATCCTAAGTAACTGGTAAAGAATGATATTAGTACAAAGCCTTCCTTTTAGTATAACATCCAATATCTAAAATATTCCTTTAAGTTATAAACAAACATGAGTTCACCATGATCCTTAATTGTCTGTCCACTGTTTTTCAAGTAGGTCTTGAGTTTCTCAGTTCATTCATTTCATCATGTTTTGAATAACATATTATGACATCTTATTTCTCTTACTTTAAGAAAACAGCACCTTTTCCCCAGGTGGATACACTGTTATTTGTAGATTAATACATGTACCATGATTTTCCAATACAGCTCCTAAAAATGGTTGGTTTTATTTAAATTTATATTACAAAATGTGAACCAGAAGACATGTGGGGCAACACCTACATATCTAGTCTTGATGTTTAGACTGAGGTCATAGATCAGCATCTGTCAAACTGAGGAAATTTTCTGCTGCACAAACTTCTAAGACATTGAATTCTATATACAAAGTTCGTAGGGACAAAAACTACAACATACGAGGGTCTTAATGGTATTGTATTTAAGTAGTGAAGAGCAAACAAAAGAAAAGGTAATTTTACTAACCAAATGTGTAAATATAATCCAATTTATTTCAAATATCTGTTACTATTTATTCTCATCCTGTGCACATTCATTTTAGTTTGTTTTCTATTGCTGTGATAAAACACTGCAAAAAAAAAAAAAGAGTATATCCAGGCTTACAGTTCCAGGAAGTTAAAGTCCATGATGCCAGTGCAACGTAGCTGAAAGAGCAAGCTGAACGCTCACATCTTGAACCTAAACTAGGAAGCCTAGATAGTGAGCTTAGAATGGAGTGAAGCCTTGATTCCTCATAGCCCACTGACAGTGGTGTATTTCCTCAAGCAAGGTCACATCTTCCAAGTCTTCAAATCGCACCCCAACTGTGGACCAAATCTTCAAATAGCATCCACAACTGAGGACCAAATCTTCAAAGAGCACCCACCACTGGAACTGTCTTCAAAGCACCCCCAAATCGCATCCCCAACAGAGGACCAACTGCTCAAACATCACCCCCAATGGGGCACCAAGTCTTCAAATGCCTGTGATGGTGGAGTACATCTCATTCAAAGCACACCCCAGGGAACTTCAAAAAAACCAGAATTAGCATCACAAAAATAATTATGATAAATCCATATTGACCCCATAATATCTATGCAAGAAAAGATGAGGTAGAAAAAAAATTACTGCAAATTATCACATATACGAAACCCACATATCAGGAAGATGTTCATAACTAAATGCTAATAATACAAAACTTTGAAAAGATACTACTGAGAATGAAACTCCACAATATAGATTAAAATTATTGTTTATGGACACATGAATATGGTGGTTCTGGCAGAGTTTCTGAGATATGAGCCCATTTCACTAAGATCATTCTTGTGAGCAAATCTAAATGAGAGGCAATGTATTATAAAGTACACAAGATTAGAATGGGAAGTGTGTATTTTAAAATAAAATGAGCATTGGGATATAAGAGAACTTGAAATGAATTTCTAATAGCTATTTAAATAAGGATTTTCAACTATTGTAGTAACATGTTGGAAGCAACATTTTATAAAGCAGCCATCTTCAAAATAAGCCAATATACTTGACATGGGATAGAGGTATATAATGTACCAAGAACAACACTTCATGTTTCATATTCATTGCCCCCTTGATAGCCCAAACTACCAAGAACATACTATCTTGTTGACATGGAGGAGAAGCTAACCAATATGTTCTAGGTATAGCATGAATTCTAATTGGTCTTAATAATAAAAACCTTGAGTCAGATATTGGGGTAAATGCTGAAAAATCAGAGAAGCAAAGGAGCAGCCAATGTTACCTCTTACCTCCATGACTCCTTAGACCAAAAAGGGACTGAGTTCCTGTCTCTGCCTGCCTTATGTTTGTTTCTCCACCCAGGCATAGCACTTCCTGTCTCCTGTCTGTACAGACTTCCAGACCTCTATGGTTAACTTATAGCTAGTTCCACTAGCTCTGATCTTCAGGCAAGCTTTATTTGTTAGAGGACAAACAAAATATCACCGCATTTCCCCGTTTTTGTCTAAAATAAAAAAGGTTATAACTAATATAAGAAAAACTATATATAATAATTACAATAACTGCATACAATATATACAGGCAATAAAAACATCAATAATGTTCTGGTCCATAAACATTTGACAAATTCAGAGAAAATACTCCATTAATTTTACATATTTTACATTAGTGTGGATTTTGGTTTATTGACACAAATTTAAAGTTAATTTTATTACACTGTATGTATATTTCTACTCTTGTTTAGTATATTATGTTTATGCAGCTCATTTAAAAATGTAATATATATTTAAGAAGTATAGGTTAATAGTCATCTATAATAGTTAAACTTATTATCATGCTACATTTTCAAGATAGTACAGAGATATATTTCAGATAGATAAGCAATCTTCATGTAGATCTCAGCCATTTCTCCATCATTGGGTGATCCTCGTGTCTTTCTTGGGGTCCTGTTTTCCAGGTAGCCTCCCTGGTGATGTGAGTAGCAGTCCAATCATCCTTGTCCCACCTCTAGTATCCTCCTATGAGTGAGTACATACCATATTTGTCTTTCTGAGTCTGGGTTACCTCACTCAGGATGATTTTTTCCAGATCTACCCATTTGCCTGCAAACCTCACAATGTCATTGTTTTTCTCTGCTGAGTAGTATTCCATTGTGTATATGTGCCATAATTTATTTATCCATTCTTCAGTTGAAGGGAATCTAGGTTGTTTCCAGGTTTTGGCTATTACAAACAATGCTGATATGAACATAGCTGAGCAAGTGCTCTTGTGGTATGATTGAGCATTTCTTGGGTATATGCCCAAGAGTGGTATAGCTGGATCTTGGGGGAGATTGATTCCCAATTTTCTAAGAAAGCGCCATATTGATTTCCAAAGTGGTTGTACAAGCTTGCATTCCCACCAGCAGTGGAGGAGAGTTCCCCTAGTTCCACATCCTCTCCAGCATAAAGTGTCTTCAGTGTTTTTGATCTTAGCCATTCTGACAGGCATAAGGTGGTATCTCAGAGTTGTTTTGATTTGCATTTCCCTGATGATTAGGGATGTTGAGCAATCCCTTAAATGTCTTTCAGCCATTTGAGTTTCCTCTGTTGAGAATTCTCTGTTTAGTTCTATAGCCCATTTCTTAATTGGACTGTTGGTCATTTTGATGTCTAATTTCTTGAGTTCCTTATATATTCTGTATATCAGTCCTCTGTCAGATGTGGGGTTGGTGAAGATCTTTTCCCATTCTCTAGGGTGTCGCTTTGCCTTGTTGACCATATCCTTTGCTCTACAAAAGCTTCTCAGTTTCAAGAGGTGCCATTGATTGGTTGTTTCTCTCACTGTCTGTGCTACTGGTGTTATATTTAGGAAGTGATTTCCTATGCCAATGCGTTCAAGACTATTTCCTACTTCCTCTTCTAGCAGGTTCAGAGTAGCTGGATTTATGTTGAGGTCCTTGATCCACTTGGACTTAAGTTTTGTGCACTGTGACAGATATGGATCTATTTGCAGCCTTCTAACACAGCAAAGACCTATAGAATATGACATTTAAAATGTTGTAAGAACTTAGACTTTTCTCAACAGTGAGACACATTTGCTCCTGGCATCACCAATTACTTCAAAGAGGAGGATGGGCATCAAAGGAACTTCATATGGAGTTTGTTTTCTTTATGGCAAAAGATAGCTATGTTGGCAAAAAAGTGTCCTTGCCTCAATTGCTAACAGTATGCTGTCCAAATTGGAAAAGCAGGACACAAAAGAAAAGTGACTGTAGAACTTTGCCAAGAAAAAGTGAGACAGTCCTTCAAATATTCTGCTTCACAGATAAGTCTGTCAGATATGCTAGGCTTATAGGATGAAGATGGATGCCCCAGTGTTGCACAGAAACTTTGGATGACTGTAGAGACAGCTTGAGGTCCCTGTCATTAGATAGCTTTTCACCTTTCTGGGGTCTTTGATAGAGTTGAAGACTAGACAATTATAGTTTTCTTTAGTTATAATAAAAGATAAACTAGACACAAAACTTTAGACTTACCAAGATAAGATAGATAATTATTTTCTCTAATTTTGCAAAATGCAGATGGATTACATACTGTTACTATGATTCTTACTTAATTACTATTTTTGTTATATATAGTTTTATTATGTTAAAGTTTAAAATCTTCCTTTTTAATTAGACAAAAAGGGGGAATGCTATGGAATAATACTCTTATGCACTGTAAAGATTTGTCACTTCAATTGGTTTGATAAAATGCTGATTGGCTGATAGCTGGATGAGAAAGCCAAACAGAATGATGAGGAGAGAAAGGGTGGGGTCAGAGAGTCACTAGCCAGAAGCTCAGAAAGCAAGATGAGAATGTCGTATTGAGAAAAGGCACCAAGCCATGTGGCTAAACATAGATAAGAATTATAAGCCTGAGCTACTGGCTGAGGCTTTATAAGTAATATTAAGCCTCTGAGTCATTATTCAGGAACTGGCAGGTGGGAGAGAACCATCTGTCTACACCTATGTTTGTTGCAATAATAACAAATATAGTTCAAAAGCAGATATTCTACTAGGCATATGTGCTCAGGAAAATATTGCCCCTTTCATTCTGGGGATTAACTTATAGATAACACGCAAAATTTATTAATGCATAAGTGAACACTAAAGTCCTGTAATGCAGCATCCAGAGTTTTGTATTTTTGTGTGTTTTTTCCAATCAATACATGAAAGAGGTAGAGAGTAATATAAAGGATTGAAGACATGCTTTGTAGAAACAAACTAAATTGAAGATTTAGTTTATGGTTTGGGATACTCTTTGCCTATTCAGTTTCCCATGACCACCTTTCTCTATCCTGCCTAAGTACTCAAGCTTATTTATGGATGGGTATGATTTTAACTTCTCTCTGATCATTCCTTTGGCTTTGTTTTGGTTTCAGCTAACCCCAGCAATTACAGAGGACAGAGAAACTAAAACTAAAATTTTTACATTATTTTGAGAGAGCAAAGAATATGACTTTAAAAAGCTCATCAAGGAAGAAAAGAGCCATTTCAAATTAGTGAACTGATTAAATGATCGTTGTTAATAAAGCTGGGACATTTTCTGCAGAAATGTGCTCACTAATGTGATGGTTCGTATTGATTGTGACCTCAACAGCATATGGAATCATCCAGTAGTTAAGGCACAGATGTGAGTAGATTATTTTAAGTTAGCTTTTCCTCATTCCTATGAGGGATTATCCTGACAAGGTTAATTGATGGTAAACAATCCACTCTAAATGTGGGTGGCAGCACAAACATGGTTGGGATCCTAGATAGACTAAAAAGAAGAAATATAGTTGAGGATAAGCATGTATTCATTGGTTTTATTTCCCGACTGCATATACATGCGAACAGACCGCCTGCTGCCAGGATTGGTTCACCAGGATAGACAGTATGCACATAAACTCTTCCTCAAGTTGCTTTTATTAGCACTTCTTTGTTTTAATCACAACAAGAGGTAAGGTGAGTAATAAAACTAATAACAGTATGAAGTGTTTCAAATAAAATTACAGAATGTTAAATAAAAAGGGGAATTCCTTTGAACATCTGGGGGAGTGCCTTACAAAAGGGAGGAAATGAGATCATCATTGGTCTGTATATCATATAGAAGCATTTCAAAACTATTTGACATACTCGGGGATCAAAACAATCATGACTACCAAAATATTGATGATAAAGACCAAAAGTTTGATTTGTAAGAACTCAGGAAGTACTGAGCTTAGAACATTCTGGATGAATTTGTCTACCTATAGGTACCTTTATCTAACCAAACATCGAACATGTCATTGAAGAAAGAAGGGAGTGTCAGACAAATAGCTAAATATGGAATTTTATAGAATTTCTAAGGTAGAAAATTCACCTTTGATGACAACAGAGATACATGATCAGGGCCATTAGTTTTTATCTTAATTTATTTTTAATAATTATCTCCTTTATTTTTGAGCTTATATTACATTAATTACCCATTCTCTTTCCTTTCTTCAAATTCTTCCATACACCCCTCCTTGCTTTTTTTTTAAACACTCATGGCCTTGTTGTTCACTAATTGCTATTCTGTGCACTTATCTATAGCAGGGCCACTAGGTGCTAAATATAACAATAGCAAGGAACTCATATCATCCTTTCTCCCTCTCTTTCTATTCTCTCCCTGCTTTTTCCTTCTATTCTTCTCCTAACTTACAGTAATTCTACTATCCTCTTAGCATTATTATCCTAAGAAGACTCTTATGTATGACATTTGTGATAAAGCACATGAATAACTGATGTGCTTCATTTTCTATTGCTGCATAACAAACCACCATGGATATACTTTGTTTAAAATGTACATTTATGCGTTTGCATTTTCTATGTATCAGAAATCCATACATGGTCCACTGTGTATACTTGTTCTCACCAAAATTTGAGAAGTCCAGGGCTAATTTATACAGAAAGATGTCTTAGGAGGTTGTCTCTTTCACTAATAAGGTTATTGACATCATTCTTTTCACTGTAGCTTTCAAACTAGCATCCTTTACTCTTCCCGTTTTGAGTACTAATTGGTCATCTAGTGCAGAAAACATATGTATAAATAACATTATACAATCTGAGTAGGATATATTTAGGAACATATATGTATGTATGCACACACACACACATACACACACACAAACACACACATACACACACAAAAAATTAGCGAAAAATGAGGCCCTGGATTTGAAAGAAAGTGGGAAGGGGCATATCAGATGATTTTGACAGAGGAAAAGGAAGGGGGAAATGCAATTATATTAAATTATATTGTAATCTCAAAAATAAAATTAAACATAAGTTTTCCAATTTTGGCATTTAGTTCATTATCTTCAAAGACATTTATAAACAGAATAAAACAGCCACTTTCCATCTTGAAGAGTATTTCTTTATACATTCTAAAAGAAAAGCAATAATAATAGATTTGATGAATCAACAATTTATACCTTAACAATGACTTAAGAGCCCCAAGCACTGGGTATGGTGTACTACAGAATTCTCACAAATGGAGATCCACAGAACAGAACTGTACCTGCTGTACAGTCCAGGTAACAAACAAACAATGGAGGCCTCAGAAGGATATGTGCAAGACTAAACACAAGCTTAGACCCAACAGAATGAGCTTCTTAAGAACAGTACATGTTGAGTGGCCAAAGTATAGGAAAATAACATGGATACAAACGTTACTAAAGAAAATTAGTATTTAGGCAAATTTTAAGAATTAGTATTTGAATGGTGACAAACAATTTCAGAAATAATTAAAATTAATAAAAATTACTATAAAAGCCCCCTGGAGTATGTAGTTAATTTAAGGAGTAGACCACTTTTCTACTCCTTGTACATTGACTTGTACATAAGGAGATAGTCTACAAAGTTAGGCTTTGTGTTGTAAGTGCCAGGTTTTCTGTCTCACAACAATTCATTAAGCTATGTGTTTGTCTGATTGTTTTACAATTTAGACAATTATGCTTTTCCCAGCACTCTTGTTGTATAATGCACTTAGAAAGGTTAAACAATATATGGAATATTCTAGATTTAGGAAAAGTCTACAGGGTGTTACAAACACATAGGGATTCAGAGGTCAAGTAAATTACAGTGGCTGTGAAGCTTTGAAGTCTATTCCCTGTTTGGGAATCCATGTGGATGAATGGTTCCCAGGCAATAGGAAAAGAAAATTTTCAAACAGAAAAGGACCAGAAAATGCTGCCCAAATTTGGAAGGGGGATGATAACTAGTGGAGATGTGCAGAATGGAAGTAATGAATATACGATAAGAAAAACAAGAATAAAGTTTCTCCTTGTAAATAATATGGGAATGATGTGAGTATCTGTAAAGATTCAAGAAAATAGTTCCATTTTATTTTGAGAAACTCAACTTCGAATGGGTTAAGAATGTTTATTAGATCCATATATTTTTACTCACAGTTGCTAGTCTTAATAGCCCCAAGCATAGCTGATTCTAAAAATAGCCATTGTTTATGTACCCCAAGAAAGAAATTGAAATTAACATCCATTATCAGCTAATATGTATTAATCAACAGCTGTGTGCTTGGCAGTGTAAGAGCATGCATTGGCACATAATTTAGTGGCAAAGATAATCCCTTTCTAGTGTATAAATGGAATAATGGAGCAAGGCTGTATCTGCCAGAAACTCTAGTGGCTACAGAAAAATGTCAGTTTAGTTATTTATTGAGCACCAGCCATGCATGATGCTCCAAAGAGAAGTGAATGTGGAAATGTACCAGAAAAAACAGAGGTATTTCATTAGCCAAAAGTCTCATCATAAAAGAAACAGAATTTTCTAAGGTGAAATGCACATTAGCAATGTTTCCTTCGGTTGAATGAACTTATCCAAAGGATTCATCATTCTAGGTTGCAAGCATTAAATGAAATCCTCCTACATTTTGAGGTAGATTTAAGAGCATACATTTTGCAACCGGGCGGTGGTGGCGAACGCCTTTAATCCCAGCACTCGGGAGGCAGAGCCAGGCGGATCTCTGTGAGTTCGAGGCCAGCCTGGGCTACCAAGTGAGTCCCAGGAAAGGCGCAAAGCTACGCAGAGAAACCCTGTCTCGAAAAAAAAAAAAAAAAAAAAAAAAAAAAAAAAGAGCATACATTTTGCAAATCTAAAAAGAGATCATAACCAACAAGCATTAAGTTCCATTCATCAAGGTTAAGATGATGTGAACTTCTACAAAACCTAATATTCTACAGTTAGAGTATTGTCTCCATACCTGAGCAAATACAAAACTAGGAAAAGCAAAACCTGCCTTAGCACTCGTGGTGCCCAACTGCTGGTCCACCACAAGGTCAGAGGTGCTGAGGCATCCGTAAGGTGACTGGAGGACACAGTACTGGCGCACTCCTTACCTCAGAGGACCCTACTTACAAATTATCCTGTCTGGATAGAAACACCAAAGGGATGGCCACAGAATTTCACACCTAAAATAAGCAGTGAAGACTCAGTATCTTTCTAGGGCTCAGTATCCTTCTGATAGTTAAGTGATCACAGCACTCTGCATTTAGATAGTTTGTGTAACAAGCACACGGTCTGCAAGTTTCTAATAACTCATTATAACCTATCAATGTCTATTTATCTTCCCCAATGCTACTTACAAGGAAAGTCAAGATAATGGACAGTTGCTTAAATTTATAATTTCCTAGGCATTTAATAGGAAGTTCTCATATTAATTTACTTAACTAAGGGATTCATTTCACGTCGGAAGAGTTTGATAATAGAGTCTCTTCTCTTTTCTGTAAAAGACATTTTCTACAAATCTTTAAAAGCCGATAGGGCCCAACCCTTGATTGCAAATTGGTTACCTTAGATGCTGTAGGCCTTGTGGAAAAGACATGAGATTATGAATGGACAATTCAGCCACTTCATTTCTCTTGAAGAAAAGAAATTATATTATTTCGTAGCTAAGTGGATGAGAATGAATTAAGGAACATCTGTAGCTCCTCCTTCAAGTTAGCTATTATATTTAGATGAAACACCCAGGAAGCATTTGCAGAGAGATTAACTTTGAAAATGCTCACAGCAAGATTTTGAGTGTTTTATTGAGTAGTTTATCCAATATTCTAAGTCGATGGCACAGAAGTCATTTTATACTACCTATATTTCTGCAAGCATATGTTTATACATCTGTTTGTCATTTTGGAGCATGAATATTTGGGAAGTGAAGTCTACCATCACATAGTAACTTTCAGTGATACATAACAACACAGTATAAAGTTAGAGATTGTCCTGTTGTCAGGTAACAGAAAGAGAAAGAATAAAGGAAACACACAACTCAGGTAGCTTTAAAAACCTCAAAGGCAAGAGTTCCCACGGGAATAAGTGAGCTTCCAGTAGTCCTCTATAATTGTTCATTCCAGCTGGATGTTAGTGTAGCCTGAGCATCACAAGTACAAGGTCATATCATTTGAGAAAGCATTTGGAATGCAGATAGTATAGGTTGGTGATTAATATCAGAGCAATATTTTAAACAGGGATAAACAGGTAAGAATGGCATTGCCTTATTAGAAAGGAAAATGATGCATAAATTCCCTTGCAGAAAGTACATCTGAAGAGATGACCATTTCATACCACATGGAAGGAAATTCATACAGTCCTCAATGTTGCAAACCCTATTATAACACTAACAGGCTAAGTTTAAGGTCATATAAAGATTTCTCTAGCTACCAACTATTTGCATGTTTGAGATGGAGAGATGTGTGTATATGTGACTCTTCTCGTTAGGAAAAAAATGATTTAGTTGATCCATCCTTGATACAGGACCTTGATAAAATTATACAAAAATGAAACATCAAATGTGTAAAAAGGACAATGAGAAAATGCATGTAAACCCTCTATAGGAAGTATACAGTGAATGGAAGAGACAGGTAGTTTTTCTGCTCATTAGAAATGAGGGTCATTATTTCCTGCCCTTTTGATTAACAGCATTTGTAAAATGTAGCCAATAATTAAAATTCAAAGGAGTTGCTACAACATAGCTTGGTTTGTCTATTTGAAACTCTAATTTAATCTTTAACAACCATCCCCATTTTCCTACACCAAAAATTCTCAAAATGTTTTACACCTTGACCCTGACAGAAATGCTTCACAGTCTAAAAAAATACACAATTGTGATTTGTTTACCAACAGCACACTTCTTCTCTATATTTTATGATGCAAGAAAAGTCAGTTAATGATCACAAACATAAGACACTTTGTCTTAAAATAATACTCTCTACGATAATTATGACTGCCACATAAACCAATTACAGAATGGATTTGCCCAGAGTTCCTTGGTCCCTCACACAGATATTACAGTGAATGACAAGATTTACAGATTATTGAAAGGAAATTGAAATCCATCTTTCTTTAATCATTAGTTGCAGTCATTTAAGTCAGTAATTTTAGTTAGTAAAAAATTTTGGTCATCCAAAATTTAAATATTTACCAACTATCTACTTTATACTTTATACATAAATTTCCGCCTGTCAATGGTCATCATCAGCTTTCTTCTCCGAGGTTCTTAGGTCTGCAAAGCTAAACTAGAATCCTCAGTCAGATTTCTGAGCTTCTTCCAAAACCCCCTAGAGTTAACCATATTTACAGGGCAACTCACAAATGACCAAATTTCCATATAGTTAAGAACTTATATGTCATTTTTTAAACCCTCCATCTCCCTCTCCCCATATACATATGTACATTATTACTGTCTCTGTCACCGACAACAATGCAAAGTAGCTGGGGGCATAAATGTTTAATTTTCAAACTCAGATATAGCCATATCAAGGAAAAAATATGGTAAGTGCTTAGGCCAGAGTGTCATCCATAGTAATGTAGTATGACTCTAGAATTGCAATCTATAGGGAGGTAGTAAAGGTTATTAAGTAAATAGTAATTGAAATTGTCTTGTCTGAGGACATAGAAGAACTAAAAGTGAGAAAATTTGAAGATGGTAGGAAATTAGCCATTCAGTTTTGGACATATTAACTGTAGGATGTTTAAAAGCTCAGCATCCACTTTGTAAAATACAGTGAAAAAAAAACAAATAAACAAAAAAACCACATAATTTTCCTTGTTTGACATTGTTCACTCATCTATAAAACATTAAAGACAAATATATTAGGATGCCTCCCCATGCTGTTTACAGGTGCAAACTGGCAGTATATCTTGACTGTGCAGCCTGCTTACATTTGTGAAACACTCTCCCTAAGTTGTAAGAATTAAACACCAGTTATGTGATTGTTTTAGATATCAGAAGCATTATGTGATTATTAGACCACACATTCTATTAATGTGTTATGAAATAGCCATTTTGTATACTGTGAAGATGTGTTGCTCTCTTTGGTTTAATAAAGAGCTAATGGCCAATTGCTAGGAAGGAAGAAGTTAGGTGGGAATTGACAGGAAAACAAAAAAAGAGAGAACATGGGGATGGGGAAAGGCAGAATCTCCAAGAGAAGCAGAGAAAGTAGAAGATGAACTTGCTGTACTGACAAAAAAAAATGCACTGCCACATGGTAGAGCATAGATAAGAAACATGGGTTAAGTTGTAACACCTAGTTAGTATGAAGTCTAAGTTTTCGGCCAAGCATTTATAATTAATAATAAATTTCTGTGTCATTTATTAGGGAGCCAGCATTCTTGAAGAAAAAGTCTGCCTACACTCACACTTATATTTCCATTATTTTACATAATAATAGCAAATAATAGGAATAAACTGCACTTTAATAGAAATTATTTAGTATATTGTGATACTTTGGATTAGTTAACTTATTACTAGTATATAAAATTTTATATACTAACTATATTTATATATTTAAATAAAGTTTTATAGTATTTGTATTAGGCTTTGAACAGTTAATATGAAATATAATTTATTACTTTTATTTTAGAATTCTATCAATAAACTTTTTACCAAAAAAAATTAATTTTAACTCACTTCTGAAACAAGCAAAAGTCACCAGAGAAAGATAATTATTTACTCAAATATTAGAGGATAGATATCAGTTAACTTAATAGCCCCCTCTAATGGTACAGACAATATAAATGCTAAATAATATTTGCTCACTGTATCTAAACTTACCCAGGAAAACATTTAAATCCTCTCCCACAATGTGAAGTGACACACAGAGATGGACTAGAAAGATTTTGGTTTTAACTAGCACAAATGAAACTCCCATGTATTTACCAATGAAAAAATCTAATTCTGACATATGCCACTTTAAATGTTAACATTGGAAAAATTTGCATAATTGAATACCATAAAATACATAAAATAGGTATGAAGGCACATAGATTTCTTTATATCTTAAATATGAGTGAACAAAATAATATTAAAGAGGAAAAACTAGTGAAAAACAGAAGCAAGCAGAGAAAAAACACAAAAGTTAAATATATATATACACATACACACACACACACACACACACACACACATATATATATACAAACCCGTCAAGGTAATGGGTATGAGAAAATGCAGAACAGTTCCCTGTGAAACAGGAAACAAGTGAGGCGAACCTGAAGTGACCTCTGTTTACTACTTGATGCAGGGTTTCTACACAGTGGGCAGGTAAGTGGGTCCAGGCAGAAAACAATGTTCCCCCTGATTGCAAGGGACAACGGAAGAGGCGAGGGAGGGCCATTAAAGTGAAATTCACATCATTGCATTGGAGAACAAAATGCTGTGTTTAAGAGAAATCTGAAGACTATCAGAACGTTAATATTGATTGGAACATAATTTTTAGTCATATGAATCTGTCACCAAATGATTCCAAGTGACAGTAGGATGATATTTTATTTGTACTGAAATGTGACTTTATTTGTTTGTTAAAAAGTTGCCTGGAGATCAGAGCTAAGAGCAAGCCATTTAGCAGAAGTCTGATGGTGGTGGCACTTGCCCTTAATCCCATCACATGGCAGGCAGAATCTCTATGTGTTCAAGGACACAGCCAAACAGTGACCTGAACCTTTAATCTCAGTATGAACCATAGAGACCTGGAGGTCTGCATAGACAGGCAGTGACGAGGAAGACATGTGGTTGGGTTTAGAGCCAATGAGAAGGCAGAACAGAAAGGCAATAAAAAGGCAGGACACAGGAAGAAGGTCTCTCTCTTAGGGGAAGGACAGCAGCGAATGATAAGATAAGGTGGTCTTAGCTCTTGTCTACTGCTCCATCTCTGGGCTTTTAACTCTTTATTTGGCTCTGTGTTTCTTACTTAATAAGACCATTTAGAATTACATCTACATGTCAGAATTTTCAAAATTGGATATAAGGCCATATATGCCACTGTCTTCCAAAAGTTAAAAAAATCCATCTATAAAAGGCATTTTTAAAAAACTAAATAATTTCTATAGATAACAGCTAGAATAATTTACAAATAAGATACAATAGCAATCAATTTTCTCAATCCTTGAAAACCACAAGCACAAAGATGCATGCCATAGCACCCATCAAGCACTAGGAACAAGAAGAAACCTAGAGCCCAGTACACATTGCAAAATAATCCAATCCTCTGTGTGGGTGAGGAAGATGAAAATGTAAATGCTTCCAGAGAATAGAGACACTTCAGAAGGAACTGTGAGCTTCACAACACATTTCTCATCGGGAACAATTCAGAGGCAAAGATGAAGCCAAACTCTTAAAGCATCATACGAAATAAAACTGTCAACGTAGAATTCTTCGCATAGCAAAAAGAAAAATTCCTTAAAATGCAGACAAAACGTAGAGTTCTTTTTTATATAAAAGCTGAACATATTCACCCGACCATATGACAAGAAAGGTAAAGGCTAATCTTCAGGTAAATGAAAAATTATATCAGCGGGGAATGCAGTTCTATATAAAGATTCAAAGAACACTGGATATGTTAACTATATGGAGATATGTTTGATGTTTTGATCATTTAAATCACTTTAAAAGAAAATACTTTCTTCAAAATACTACTTTTGAACTGGGCAAGGTATTAGAAGACTTGAACAAAATTAGCTATCACGTTGACAATATTAACATTTTTTCAACACGATCCAGAAACAGTGTACATACAGCTCTCCCATGTATATCTAAAACATGTACAAAAATGAACAAGATTTGAATTTCAAGTAGGTATCTTGAATTTAAAGTTATACAAGTCATTAAAAATGCATTTTATAATTATAATTGAGTTACATTGTGTATTAGTAATAGAAAAACATCTCGATTATTTCCAAATATTTGGAAAGAAGGCACTAGACTTGTCAGTAACACGTAGGTCAATATATAATCAAAAAGGAAATAATTATGCATTCTAATGTGAAGGAAAAGCACAAGAAATCTCCAGAATACAAAGAATGTGTAGGGGGAGGGACAATTCCATAGGTCTCAGGCAGTGATCCCAGGATTCCACCCCTCAGGAAAAGGGAATACATGAAATTTTAAGTGAGTGAAGAAAAAACCATAGTCCAAACAAATGACATCAGAAATAAGCAATGATAGAAGAAAAAAATCACTGAAAGAAAGTGGCTTTTCAAGGACAGCAACAAAATTAACAAACTTTCATCCAGATTGGTTAGGGGAAAAACAAGACAAAAAATCAAATAATAGGAATGAATTGCTATCATCACTCTCTAGAGATCCTTAAAGGAAATAGGAGACAATCTTTAAGTGTCCAAACAATATGGAAGAAATAAAACATTTGAAAACCCAAACCTGTAACCTGCATCAGAAACAAGTTATTTCTATAGCTCTTCAGCACTGAAGAAAGTTTTTATTTTGGAATATTTTGTTACACAGGAAGGACAACTTCACTATCGATCTCCATCAAATATTTAAGTAAAATAATATTTATTACACAACAACCAAATGAAGAAATGCTAAAAGGTGGCTCAACTCAAACAGGCCAACACCAATGTGACACCATAATCAGGAAGCTTGTATAGATGTGCCTGACCTACGTCTTCTGCATATACGTTATGCTTGTGTAGCTTGTTCCTGTTGGACCCCTAACAGTGAGAGTGGGGCTGTCTCTGATCATTTTGCCTGCTTTTGGTACCCTTTCACTCCTGCTGGGTTGCCTCATTCAGCCCTAATAGGAGGGTATGTGCCTTGTCTTATTGTAACTTGTTATACTAGGCTTGGTTGATATCTCTGGGAGGCCTGCTCTTTTCTGAAGGAAAAGGAGGAAGAGTGGATCTGTAGGAGATGAGAGGTGGGTGGGGACCAAGAGGGAAGAAGGGAGGTGAAATTGCAGTTGAGATGTAATATAGGAGAGAAGAGTAGTAAAAAAGAAGAAAAAAGAAAAAGAGGTTGATGTGTATTGATCAATGTCTTTCATGAACTTAAATTTAAAAATTATAAACAAATCTTGAGTGATTAGGAATGGAGGATATATAACAAAGGATGAACAGGAACTTTTTATGACTAGATACATAGGTTTTCTTGTAACCTCTCAACATTAGTTCACATTTTTCACCATGTTAACAATGTAAAGCAACAGCATTAACATGAAGGATATTGGTTTGTATTTTCCTTTCTAGAGTTGTCTAGAAAACACAGCACACATTCCTTAGTAATGAAGTGTGAGAACATGCTTGATAAATTAAGACTGGAAAATTACTTCATTTTTAAAAGGCATCTTTCAGAATTCCATAGCTAATATGAAAGATCAAGAGACATTAGATGTGAAGGATAGGGGTTCACCACTTACAAACAGCACTGTGCTGGACAATCCAGGTAGTGAAATCAGACAGTTAAAAAAAAAATAAAAAAAAGGCCTTGAAGGAGAAAAAAGGAAATCAATGCCTTTATGTACAGAAGTATGTAGAAAATCCAATAGAACACTCAAAAATTATGATTAGGTGAATTTGGGATGATTGTTGAATTATGATAAAAAAACATATTGATAGTGAACAGGAGAAATTAAAATAGCATTTGCAACACTATATAAAATGTAAACACATTTGATTTTGAATTAATATGTAGAGAACAATAAAATATTAGTGAGAGAAAATTAAAGCAAGTTTAAATATATAGTCATGTTCAACAACCAGAAGGTGCAATGTTGTAAAGACAGCCTTTCTTCCAAAATCTTCTTTGGAAATTTAAAAAAATAAATAAATAAATCAAAACATTCTTACAAATATTCAAGGGAACCTAATATGCAAATAATCTTTGACAGCAAAGAATAAAGTTGGAAGGCTAATATTACTTATTTTGAAATATACTATAAAAATTCTGTGAACATTGAGAAATCAATAAGGCAGAGCAGAGTGCATCTATACACGTTTACAACTACTTTTCAACAGAAGTTCAATCTCTATCAGAGAAAGAATAGCTTAGTTTTTTCTTCCAAAAATGCTTCTGTAAATATCTTATATACATATTTAGAAGGGAGAGAAAGAAAAGAGGAAGATACCAGAGAAGGAATGAAGAAAAAGAAAAGTGTCTCGAGAACTCACTTCATATATCAAAATTAAGATAGATCACGTATCTCATCTGAAACCTGTGCTGTGGGACTTAAAACAGTACAAAAAAGCATTGGCTTTGAATATAACACATGTTCTATATGAGACCATAAGCAAAACTCATAACAGAAAATATTGATACATTCATTGTGGGGCATTTACCTACCAACCCCACAGTTCCCCAGAGTTTTCTTGAGTGTGAGCAGTAGGAAATATTAGATAGAAGGATTTATATTGCGGAGAATATTGCAGAGATAAACAGATAGAAAATAATGAATAACATCGAGAGGGCCTAGAACCTTTTCCAACCCGCCCCCACTGTCTCTGCCACAGGGTATTTATAGAGACACCAAGGGGTAGAGCAAAAGATCTCCCCCCAGCACAGCCAAGTGCAGACCATCTCAGACACCTGCACTCAGGCCCATGGTCCTATTCATCCTCTCTATGTGGACCTGCTGGGTAAAGCCATGAGGAACCTGAAAACGGACTCCCACAATTCATAAACTGGATCATAAACTAAAATTAAAATTTCTGTTCTTCAAAAGAAAAGCACAGGCACAGGGGGATAAACTATTTCAACGCACATGCCTATTTGAGGACTTCTATCCAGAAACAGGGTAAGAACTCAAGATGCAGTAGTGAGAAAGGAAACACACGCCCCAGATGCTTGCCATAAAGATCTGCAGATGGTTTGGAAGCATGTGAGAATATGCTCTGCTCTGTCAGTAATTTATCAGTGTTACTCAAGAAAAAGCACATTGAAGTCTTGAAGTACTATTGAAGCTTAGGTAGTGGGAAGGCTCAAATTAAAAATAAGGAACATATCAAGTATCAGTGATGAAAAGGAGATACTTTATATGCTGTCGATGGAAATACTAAAAAGCACAACTACTTTAGAAATTTTACAAGTTTGGTAGTTTTTTCAGATATGATCCACACATTCAAATTAAAGTTCATTATTTTAGATAAATGAATGTCTTTGTCTTTACAAAGACTTTCACACTGTTGGTTACAGAATTTTTATATGGATTAGCAAGATTTAAAACAAAACAAACAAACAAAAACAAATGGTTCATCAATAAATCCATGAGTAAAGCCTCACTGCCTCAGGCTTGCTGAGGAAGGCCACACACAGGAGAAAGGAACTTCCTGTTTCTGTGATAGAAGTTGGAGGCATCTTCAAATATGTACATGAAGTGATTTGCCAGACTTCTCTCAAAACACAGTACAAGCTGCAGAATCTTATTTATGTAAAACTTGAGGATATGCAAATCATACATAATTACAAAAAGAGAATGGTAATTTCATGGGGATCTAGGTCAGCTAGACACATAGGAGTTAAAGATAACAAAAAATCATTTAAACAGAGAAGAAGCTGAGGTTGGAGAATTTGTTCATTTTCATAATTATACTGATAGTTTCAATGGTATACAGTTAAAAGCCTGAAATTACAACAATATATATATGTGCAAATTACTTCAACAAAGCTGTTAAAATTAAGACAGTATTACAACCAACCAAGTTAATATGTATGTGTTAAAATTTTGAAATTCAGTCACCTCAGGTCTAACATTGAATTTATCTTTGTTAAATTTGAATTACTCCCATAATTCTGAAGCTACAGTTATACCAGTGTGAAGTAGAATATATTGTAGATGAAAAAGGGGAGGGGGAGGTGACCAAGCCAAATACAGATTTCTCCTCAGGAGATGTGAGTTGGGACTCAGGTATCTTCAATGTAGTTCTACATGAAGTTTGTTCTTTAGTTTTGGATCTATTATTTGTAATGTTGATATATGAGAAGAACCTCTTCATTAGTAATTAAGAATAGAGCTTTGTTATGCTGAGGATTCCACTCACTGGATAAAGATGTTGTGGTATAAGAGTGAGGATTTGATTTCCCATCCCTAGAACCCACACATATACAGCCTAATGACAAGTGTCTGTAATCCCAGTGTTCCTGTAGGGAGATGGGGGTGAGGTGGAAGAATTGTCAGAAGCTAAAAGTCTGGCTAGCCTGCCAAACAAACTAGTGACTAACAAGAAGCCACATCTCAAACAAGGTGGCAAGTGAATCCCAACAGTCAAATTGTCCTCTGATATCCACACTCATGTAATAGCATATATTCATCTGCATTTACACAATAAATATAAGAATACAGCCAGAAATTATTTTATTTCTTTTTTAATGCAGCTTACACATACCAAATTGTGGTGGTATTGTGTTCCCCAAAATATTGTGCACACTAGTAAACTTCTCTGGGGTCAGAGAACAGGACCGCTACAATATTAAACATAGAGGATAGGCAGTGGTAGCACACGCCTTTGATTCTAACATTCCAGAGGCAGAAATCCCTCTGGATTTCTGTGAGTTCAAGGCCAGGCATGGTGACACACGCTTTTAATCCCAAGAAGTGAGCCTTTAATCCTAGGGAGTGGAGCAGAAAACAGAAAGATATATAAGGCGTGAAGAACAGAAACAAGAAGCATTTGGCTGGTTAAGCTTTTAGGCTCTGAGCAGCACAGTTCAGCTGAGATTCATTCTGAATGAAGACTGAGAGGCTTCAAGTCTGAGGAAACAGGATCAGCTGAGGAACTGGCAAGGTGAGGTTGCTATGGCTTGTTCTGCTTCTCTGATCTTCCTGCGTTCATCCCAATAACTGGCCCCAGGTTTGGTTTTATTAGTAAGTACCTTTAAGATTCCTGCTACACCAAATATTAAAGTCAAGGCGCATCAATAACAAAGAAAAAATAGCATCTAGTAATAGCCATTTCTTTATTTTGAACCTCACCTCAGAAATCTTGATTACAAATGTGAAAGTCTGTAGTTAACTAAGCCAGGGCCCCTCAAGCTGGCATTCGCACCTGCAAAATTTCTTTCAAAAGATGGAAGAAACATTTATATAATCCTAAAACCTGACTTTTTCCCTCAGGTAATGGAGAACCAAGTAAACACAGCTTTAATGGGGCAAATGACTGCATTAAGCAATTTTGTGGCTTGAGTCATCTGTATCTCTGCTAAGAACATTAAAAATATCACAGTGAAGCAACAACATCAGAAGAAAACCTCTGGTCACAGAAGATTCAGGGAACACTGAATAAATAGGGCATCTCCACAGGGATTTATATACTGAGCTCCCATGAGAAGCATACAATAGAAGGCTGGGACTTAGTGAAAGGTAATAAAACAAACTTCACACCTCGTATGATGATTCGTTGTATAAATGAGAACAGTTATATAATCACAGGGAAATACAAAACTTAATAAAATGCTAAATTATATTGCATTTTCCCTGATTTTTTAATCTGCATGTATGTGCATGTGTTTTTGCATTGTGTGTGTACAAATGCAGGTGTGTATATATATGTGTGTGTGTGTGTGTGTGTGTGTGTGTGTGTGTGTGGTAAGCATGTTTAGACCATAGAACAACTTTTTAGATGCTGTTCTTTCTTCTTATCTTCTTTTGAGGCAAGTTCTTAATGTTTCTGTTGTCCTGTCATGTAGTCCTGGCTAGCTTCTGGGTGAGCCTCATGTCTTATCTCCCATGCTTGCCATGGGAGTGCTGGGAAGACTTGTGTGTTTTGTCTTGGTTTTTGGGAATCAAATTCCTGTCATAAGTTTTACACAGCAAGTGCTTTTACCCAGTGAGTATTCTCCCACAACATCTGGTACTATTTTTAATAATATGCTTTTGTGTGATAATTGTATGACATTTTAGTATCACTGAAATAGGTTAGGTAGGAACTATTAGAAACTCTGTCTGCTTAAGAGTTCAATAGTGTCCATGCCATTAACAAAATAATTAAATACAAGTATTATTAGAACAATGGGGAAATTAATACATCATAACTAGCTTTAATTAGAAGCCTTACCAGGAATTATATAAAGTAGAAATATTTTACAGAAATACAAATATCAGCCAAAGTTATGATAGTTCTATTTACCGTTTGAGATGTAAACCAAGTGGATCTTGGCACTATGAAAGTAGAACACTAAGTATGGAGGCCTGAGGGAATTCTCTCTTATTTTTGGTTTGTTTGTATTCATTTTTTAAAAGAAAGAGAGAGAAAAATAACACAAAGTTGGGTGGGTAGGGAGGTAGGAAACATCAGGAAGGAGATGGGAGAGAAGAATATATATGATCAAAATATATTGTGTGAACTTTTTCAGTAAAAGTCGATTAATATTGAACAAACAAAAAGAATAAAAGTTAACTAAGACTGAAGTGCGTGCCTGTAGTCTAAGCACTTAGGAAAGCTCTATTAGTATATTAACTACTACATAGCAGTAATTCTACAAACAACAAGTAATCATGCACATTAAACTCATACATGTAGGTCTCAGTCTAAATTCTCAGCTACTTCAATGTTTTTAAACCTTGAAAAAACAGAAACACTAAAACTTACAATCTGAATTATGCAATGGTATTAGCTTTGTGAAAATGACATTAAAATTGCAGAAAAACATACTTTCACTAATGAGAAAGCACACTATTAAATATTTAGTAAGTAATTTTCAAATTATTTTTTCATTAGCATAACTATTTCATAGTAGAAATAAACTAGAAGTCAGTTGTCATTCTCTTTGGAGTCAGGCAACTTGAGATTCCTTCAGCTGGATTAAAATTATCCTGAATTTTTTTAAATGATTTTATTTATTTTAAGTATATGGGTGCCCGTCTAAGCATATTTATGTGCATTATTATGTGTTCAGGTGCCCATAGAGGACAAAGATGGCGTTAGATCTCCTGAAACTGGATTTACTGATGGTTGTAAGCCACCATATGGGTGCTGAGGAGTCCCTCTCAAGGATAGCCAGTGTTCTTGACCACTGAGTTACTTTCCAGATCCCACCAGAATTTTAAAAACAAAAACAAGAAAATTATCCTGACAAAATTAATGTTCTGTTTGCTGTCTGATGTTAGTTTTGCCTCTAAAGGGAATGAGTTTGTGTTTTAAAGCATCATTACTTTTGTAGGAAGGGCTTCACAGCATGAGCCCATGGTGAGCAGTTTTATTTTGTGCAGGACATTGTATACTAATGGCAAAGCTCACCCTAGGCAGGCCACTTTTGAGGTTAGCATTAGAATTGACTTTTTTTGGTATGTGCCATCATTGCTATACTTTTACAGAGACAGTTTCATTGAAGCTTAGAGAGGCCACAAAGCCAAATAACAAAAGTAGGATGAAAGAGAAGTTCCAAGCTCTAGGGCAAAACTTGAAAACCTTAATCTCTAAATTGTGAAACAGTCTTTCGCTAAAGTAGAAGGCAGGCAGGATGATAAGAGTATATCATATATATATATATATATATATATATATATATATATATATATATATTGTGTGTGTGTGTGTGTGTGTGTGTGTGTGTGTGTGTGTGTTTATTTTGCATTGGATGACTGATAAAAGTACAAGTTTAAAAATTGATAAAAATATTTAAATTAGGTAAAATATCATTTTGTGAAGATGTCCAGGCTACTATAATGGAACATTCTGTAATTACTCTTCCTTCTAATGTCTTCTTTTAAATCCAGTATCCACGTAATGGAAAGACTAGTTTCATCATCATTATAATCAAAATATTTGTGGTGAACTGCAAATACATCTTTTGAATGCAAGCATGGTATAGACTCAACCTTAAATCCTGACTACTGTTTTTCAGTAGTGTAAGTTGATCATCAATCCCACAAACACGTTAATATCATATTTTATATGACACTTTATATTGTTACTTTATGGGGCTACATCAACCATAAATAAAGTGACAGGTAAACTTTTGTGAGACACACTGAGTCTTCATGTTTAGGCATTTGCAGCCTACGAACACTTATGAATATTACTCTTTCCATTATTTGTATGTTCTGTCTTAGTGAAAGATTTGCATTTGTCAATGAAAATACAAACAAATGTCATATGTTCCTTGTAGATCAAGTGCCCTTTTAAGCCCTGAGAGCATGCACAGCACACAAAACAGCATCACCTCCTCTCATTGATTTCCTCCCCCTTTGTGTCTGCCCTTTTCATTGTATATGTTTAAGCGGCACTGGCAAAGGTTAAGAATGACTTCAAAATTGCTAAAATTGATGGACATTTTTCTGTTCCTATCTTACTTGACTGCTCTGTAAAGATTTGAACTCTAAATATCAGTATCCTTTTGATTCTGAGTGTGACCTTCTCTTTTTGTAAGTGACCTTGTTCATCTGGTTGGCTTCTAGTGCCACATAATAAATGTCTATTGGAACCTCGTTCCTGAGCACCAAACTCAAGCTATTTATAACTTCCTGCAAGACATTGTAAAAGTCCATACTTCTTAGTGGCGTGATTCTCATCTATCATGTTCTGAAGCATTACTTTCATCTGATACTGCTATCAATGAAGAGATACAGTCCCACAGATCTCTTAGAGTCTATGATCCAAGCCTGTTTTATCTCCTCGTGTATATCTCTTCCTTCTGGAATTCTCTGTTCTTTAATAGGAATTTGTTAAATTTAAAACATTGGACTTTTTATGCAAACTGTTCTGAATTCTCCTCATCCACTCTCTGGGGGACATTTACCAGTCACAAACTGGAATACACATCTAAGTTTACAACTATGTCACCTCCTTCTAAACCACCAATCATGAATGCCCAGACAAATGCTTGGGGAATTTTTTAAAGTTTCTTTTTTTTTTTTTTTTTTGTTTTTTTTTGTTTTTCGAGACAGGGTTTCTCTGTGTAGCTTTGCGCCTTTTCCTGGAACTCACTTGGTAGCCCAGGCTGGCCTCGAACTCACAGAGATCCGCCTGCCTCTGCCTCCCAAGTGCTGGGATTAAAGGCGTGCGCCACCACTGCCCGGCTAAAGTTTCTTTTAGTAAGTAGTTTATCATTACATGTAGATATCCAGTACTTTTAAAGTGTTTACTGCGTTTAATATTAACACTGATATTGGAGTCTTATAAGTAATTATATACATACAAATGATGTCATTTGTAAAGTATTTGGTTTCATTACAAAAGGGTAATATGTAAGACTAGTCTGTTACAAACACATTTTCTTTTATAGATTCTTTTACAGTTGTACTTCTCTTTGATGTATAAACCTCATTTTTGGAGTTTAAAAGTGTTTATTATTGTCCTCCTATTAATAGAAACCATCTAAGGGACTTGCATTTCTTTGCAGATATATGGCAAATTTGAGCTGTTTCCTGGGAAGCATTCATCTTCTATATATGCTGAAGTTTTCAATTCTTCACACAGTGTTAGAGATTTCTCTCACCTGCTATTTTCTTACTAGGCGTTTATGGAGGTAAAGAGATCTGGAGGTAAAGATAATGGGTCGTCATTCAAGAAGAAAACTTTCTAATTTTAGCTTTAGAACCATGGCTTTTTTTCCCAGAGATACAAAACCTGGCATCAACAGCAACTTACATTCGGCCTCCCATCTTTAAAAGGTCAATTAGAGAGACAAGTAACAGTGAAAAGCAGAGGGAGTAGATTTATTAAACATGACTACATTGTGTGTGTGTGTGGGGGGGTTGAACTCAGTGACACCCAAGTCTATCTCTACAGTCAAGTCTATATTTAGAGTCTTAACATGAAGGTGTAGATTTGAAACAGTGAAGAGGTATGCATAGCTAAGCAGTCCTGGTCAAGATATGGTCTAGCCCATCACTGTGTCTGTTCTGGTTTGTCCTTCAATGTGGTCTGTTAAGTCAGAATTGTTTGAAATCTTTTCCTGGCAGACAAATTGCTACTCTGGCTGACATCGTGATCCGTCCTATTCTTCAGCATGAGATTCCTTGGGAAGTTGCAGTTCCTCAGAGTCCATTATCTTAATACTCTAAACCAAGAAGGTGGCCACAGAGGTTTCTCTTAGAACACATTCACTGTATTCATTACAGTGTCTTTAATTTTCAATCCATGTTTTTTGAGGAGTCAGTCAAAGAACAGAGCTTTCTGCATTGCTGAGTGAGTGGAGAATGAGACACAACTATGATCTCAATTACAATTAGGTAAGGTTAACAGCTGATTTTTACAAAATAATTACTCCAACTCCTACTCAGGAGTGTTTTACTCAATGCAATTTAGATTAGGAGAATGGTATTCAGGAGTCTCCTTTCTATGAAACAATTTTGGATTCTAAACCTAAGAGATTCACATTTAATAAAAATATTTGAGTGATAACCATATATTTTCTGGATGTATTTTTAAAGCAGAGGAAAGAATCCTATGTTTGAAAAGCACTGGACCTACTTACCTGGCAGGGGAGATACCATGATTGGAAATGTCCTATCACTTTAAGGGCTGAAATATATTTAGGAGAAAGTACTTCCAAAAAAGGGAAACATTGCCTACATTATTAAACAATTTATGGTAAAATTAAAGCTATCTTTGTCTTTCAGGAGTCACAATTTTAGTTTCCATATATTTCAAGCTTCAGCAGCATTCTGGGTCTGTTTTCTGTAAAGTCTGTCAGTTACTGATCTATGAGATCATTTGTTGATTAATTCATTCATTCAACCATGCAGACATTTCATGCTCAATGTCTTCCAGAAGCCAAGGTTCCATGCTAGAAGGCTCTTGATTGACACTAGTAAAACATTAACACTAAAATGTGACTCTTTTATCACCCATTCTTTATAGAATTCAAAACTTTTTCTTTTATTCTTTTATGAAAACCTTTGTGAGTCTAACACTGCACCAGTACTGCCTACATTTCAGTAGTTCATAGCTAAGCTTTACTGCTGGTGTCCTCTCCTAGGGCAGAGACTCTCATGGGTTTACAGAAGTCCTTGTTCTGCCTCTTATTCTCTGTATTTCTTTAGGGAGACAGCTCTGTGTGTATGTCTCCACCTCTGATATGGAGGTACTACAAACTGATGAAGTATGCATTACTCAGAGAATTACTGTGACTGATTTCTTCAGTCTACATCCATCGACCTTAGAGTTTGTAAAAGACAGCTAGGACTTGGAAGAAGGACCAGTCTTGATATTCACTGTGTAGTCTTTCTTTTGAAGCTATGTGTTAATGGGATTTATGTGCATAGGAACTAGATGCCAATTAAACTTAAAACTCCAAACATAATCTTTGTCTTTTCCCCTTTCTTTTCCATACATATGTGTGTGCACACGCAAGCGCGCGCGTGCGCGCGCGCGCACACACACACACACACACACACACACACACTTTGTTCTGTTTTCCTTCTCTATACCTTTCCATTAAAAAGATAAGTTCCTGATATGTAGCCACCAGGCTATTCTAAAATTCAAAATTCTCTTGCTCAAGCTCTCTGAATGTGGGCGTGGGAGCATGCATACCTAAGCTAAGAATAATATCATATTTAATTTAAAAAATGTTCCAATAAGTTTCTTAGGAGACTAGCACAATGGTCAAGTAAGCCATGGTATGAATTCAAGTTTCTTCAAATTGATAAATTTAAGATTTATAGGTTTTAAGTATATCTTTAACACAGATATTTAATACAATGACAGAGCTATAACTTCTTCCAGGTGAAAACAATTTTTGATACATCAAATATATCAACATTTTAAAACCACATACCAGCCAATATACATATTCCTATAAGATTAAAGATGAACTTGAAATAACTATATTCTGTGCATATGCTTAACATTAATATAATTGCTTCATATTCTATAATCTCCATGTAGTAACATAACACAGTTCCAGGAGATAACTTACTCCTTTACAGACATGATAAATATGATGTGTATGACTATCACCATATGATAAATGGCATCTTTTTTATTCATGAAGTTGGATGCCAGGCCCAGCTGAAAAATGGGTATCATATTCAATGTATTTATTCCAAGCCTTAAAATTACCCCATTTGCTGCAGATGGATAAAATAACAACCACTTCCCTATATTTTATGGGTTAAAACAGCATGAAATAATGGCTTTAAATTTTCTATGCTTACTGGTTTATTAAAAAACACAACAAGCTATATACTTGATTAAAGATTTATGGAAGATACATTGGACTATATTCTAGGTAAATGCCATGATTTCATGGGAGACTGCTCACACGCTGGAAATTTTCTGACAACATCCATCATGTGCAGAAGGGTAAGTTCTAGGTAGAAAAAAACCTACAGCCTTGAAAAATTATAGCACAGGAGAAGAAAGAGTGTGACAATAGGTCCAGAATACACAAGTGCAACTAAATTTTTGCTACACTGGGTGCAATTAAAATACCCATACAAATGGAGCAAATAATGGGCTAAAAATTTAAGGTCTGAAATATATTAGCTACTTCCAAGTCCAAAAGAACAAAACCAGATTTCAAATACTATTCAGGTTTGTCAAACAGAATTAGTGACAAAATAATACCATGCAACCTGCTTTCCAGATGATGTTGGCGATAAGATGGCCCCTTGTCACAAGAAATTACATAACTTTAAAACATGAAAATAAAATGTGTTTACATTCGCTCTCTTCAGGTGCTCAGTAGTCATGTGAGTATTGACAGCTGTGTTAATGCTGTGAGAACATTTCTTTCCGTTCAAAAGTGGCTGGCAGATAGTGATAAACATAAAGAATCAACATCATACAATTAAATTGTGATTATCACCTGAATAAAAGGTTTATTAGACAACCAAAATAATTTTCCTTCCAAAACTAAGAAAAATTAGCTTAAATAACATGTGCATTTTCTGGTTTAATACGTAGCCAACTTGGGGTCCATTGTTTATTTTATACTTATTGTTATTAATAAATATCAAAAGACATAACTTTATAAAATGAATATAGAAATAAATCAGTTAATACCATGAATTTAACATTCCTAGGAGTAGTTATGGTGTGATCATTCCATCTGAAGGGTTATTAGAGGCTTGTGATGATGTCAGCTAGGTCACCAAGGAAGAGCCCATGACAGCTGCATGGTGAAGCATCTCCTTGTTTTTTATCACTCAGTAAGTACTTAGGCTTATAATTCTCAAGGAAGGAATCCAAAATGGACTGGCCTCTCCATTAGTCCTACTAAACCTGAACGTCTGAGGTGAAGTCTCTATTAAAGCTCGGAGTAATTCTGACCAGCTTAAGCTTGAGAGGGACATCCTTAAAAACCTGTGCAACCTGTAGTTGGCCACCCCAGCACAACTGGAGTGTTTAGAGGGAACTACACTACAGATTAGCATTTTCCATTGTTTTAACCTGATTGAATCATGAATTTGATGCGACTGTACAATGTGGGCAATTGTTGCTGTTTCTGGGAATACGCTTACTCTAACCATATGCTCTTACTACATCACTTCATAATATTTTAACAGTATCTGATGCCCTTTTCTCTTCCTCTTTGATGACATTTGGAGAAGTCAGTATAAAGACTAGAAATCATGTATCATGATACAAGTCCAAACAGTTTTAAGCCAGGTAAACATGGCTTAGTCTGCTGGAATATACTAGAGAATATTAGATTAGGAATGAACGCATACATCTGCAAGAATTTTCTATGATGGGCCAAATGGTTCATATTTTAGGCTTTGAAACTATGTGGTCTTTAGAATTATTTAACTGTGACATAACATAGAGCACCCATGACAGTACATTACAGACAGAGTCAGTTATATTCCAATAAAGATGACTATTGTGGAAAGATCAGACATAAAAGTGTTACCTTTTATTACGTAGAGAAAAGGAAAGCGATGTACACTTCCAATGGAAATGGAAGTCAGTATGGCCATTGTGAGGAAAGAGAGGAAAGGAATGAATGTATACCTTCAATGGAAATATAAGTCAGTGTGGCCATTCTTAAGAAAACTCTACAATGATTTTCAAAGAAATTAAAGCTGAAACTGTCACTTGATGCAGCAACCCCTACCCTTGATACACAACAGGAAGGGGAAACAGGTATTCCTGGATGGGCTAGAAGAACTAGAATAAGAGGATGAAATGGGAAGAAGGGCAAGAGAGTGAACAGGAGTGACAGCTAAAACAAGGGGCCATTTGAGGGGTGTATGGAAACCTAATAGAGTAGACGTTTTCTAAAGTACATAAATGAAAGCAATCTAAATGAAGTCACCCAAAAATGGGGTGGGGGGGAAGAGCCCCATCTCACATTGCCAAAGGAGACTTCAAGTTCTGGGAGTGGGTTATAGCTAAAAGAGCTGTTGGTGAAAGCAGCCCCATGGAACCCCTCAAACAAGCCAGCTGTTGCTGAGGCTATTGTTTTTGTTTTTGTCTCCACAAACTGACGGTAAGGCTCTTTTTTTTTTCAGATTTGGCACATCACTTTATTCAAAAGTATTTATTTCCACAAATTTTTATCCACAGCTGAATAATTACATAAGCACTTTTCTATAACAAAGCTGTAGTTTACAGACTTGTCCAAAGTGAAAAAATATTTTTCAGTAGTTATTTCTTCTGCAACGTTAGATTTACCCCTGAATATTTTGTGAACTCTTAGAGCAGTAAGGCTCTTTTGATGAAGACAACACCTAGACAACTCACTGAAAACAGAGAAGCAGAGCTGGTGCCCATCTAGAGCCTTCACCCATACTGACTAGTGTTCATGGTTCTGGAAAGCACACTTCACAGTACCAAGGAAGAAAGGTAAACACCAAACCCCTGTAGACACTTTGATCTACAGTGATGATCTGCCTGAAAGACAGTCTTGTACAATGGTGGCATAAATCTTGTAGGACTTACCAACCAATATCTGATTGGATTTAAGGTCCAATTCATGAGATAGAACCCATCTCTGACACTGTTCTGTGGGCCAAGAACTTGAAATTAGATAAGCCATGGACCAAGGGGAAAATATACACTAGTATTCTGCAAAAGGGATAAAATGACTCCTAATGACATGCTGCTATACTCACAGACCAGTACCATGCTCAGTCATCATCAGAGAAGCTAGATCTTACAGTAGATGGGGTCAAATACAGAGACTCACAGCTGGACAATGTGCCAAGATGGAGAGACCTTGAAACACTGAATCCTAAATGGGATGCCTTCATTAAATTCTTCCCCCGCAAGGCTCAGGGAACTCTGTGAAAGAGGATATGGAAAGATATAAGGGCAACAAGGGAAGAACACCAAGGAAGCAAGGCCTTTTAAACACATTAGGATCTATGCACCTATAAACTCACAGAGACTGGTAGCATGCACAGGATCTGCCATGCAGATCGAAGCCAGATGGGGTCTCAGCTGAGAGGAAAAGTGGACACAATCTCTGATCCCTACCCTAGAAGATATTGCCAATTAATAACCACTCACAAAAGAAAAATTAGTTTTCTTCAAGGGAGTCTCACTGGGAATCAAACTATTCTTAAGGGTAGGTCTTATGCCCAGCATTAGATGGTCAACACAAAACAAACTCAATGGCATCTTTCAAAGTTCTTTCAAAGTATCATGCTTTGTAACTTTCAAATCCTTGTTTGTATATACTGGGAAGTTACTGTCACAGAGTGCTCTGTGAGGGCTTTTAAAATTTTTTTTTTTTAACCTTACTGGTTGTTTTGTACATATTCTGGCTTCTCGGTTTAGGTTGTTATAAGATTCCTGTGTGTACAAACATGTGTCTATATGCCTTGCTATTGAATATTTTTCTTATGTGTGTTTGTCTTTTTCTATTTTAGTTTGTTCCTTTCCATTTTATTGTATTATTATTCTTTGGATTCTTTTATATTTTCTAAGGGGAGAGAGGCAGAGAGAGATAGAGAAAGGCAGAGAGAGACAAGGAGATAGAGACACACACAGAAAATCAGAGACAGAGAGAGAAAGAGAGATGCAGTGAGGGAGGGGGAGAGAGAAAAAGAGAGAGTGGGAGGGGGGCTGTGGATTAGGATAGGAGGGGAGGTGGGGAAGATAATAGAGGAGCATAGGGAAACTCTAACCAGAATACATTGCATTGTCAATAAAAGACATAAAAACAATAAAATGAAAACAGCTGTTCACAAAATTACTTCCTCTCTCATCTCCACTGAAGCTTTACCCACAACAGTGGGATTGCAAAGAAAACAACCTAATATCCACCAATATTAGAAGAAACTGTGATAAAGAAATTGTGATTGCATAATAAAAATAGGTCCTGCCATTTATAACAGTGCAGATGACCCTAGAAAACATTATCATTAATGACAAAATACAGGCATAGACAGAAATACTGCATAATCCCATATGTAGAACCAAATGAGAAGAGATGAACTATATAGAAACCTGAAATGTGATTACACAGAAGAGTGTCGGGAAGCCATGTTAAGTCCCAAAGATGTAACTATCTCAGTTGTAAGTCTATTGTGGGCTATAATTAAAAATTTCATATGTAATGAGAAAACTGCAGAAAATGAGGAAAGAAGGCAACTCTTTAATAAAACCCCCTTGTGTATGCCTAAAGCCTAAGTGTTTCTCCTAAAACTATGTCTATTAAAACAAAAAAGCTTTTTAATAAACTCCAACTCCGCCTCACAAAATAAGGAAAAGTAGTTATAGGAGATGACAGCTGTGTTTAATGTGCTTAATTTAGTGTGCATTATAGTATTGTATATATTATACATACAATATCTATAGATTATGTTATATATAATAAATATGCATATGTGTGTGTGTGTGTGTGTATGTGTGTGTGTGTGTGTGTGTCAGAAAACTCTCAGTGCATGCTTAAAGAACTTTACTTACTATAACAAGTCATGGAAAATGGTCCACAGATGACCGTTCATCAATACTTGATATAAATGATCATTTTTTCTAATGACTGTACTTCACATAAGAAAAGTTGAACCAAATCATGTGAGGGCATTTGTCCAAATAAAACAACTTAATAAGAGACAGTTTCTTTTTTTTCAATTTTATTTATTTATTTATTTTTCTATTATCAGCTTGATACAGTATAAATTCTTATCCTAATAGTGATAGTGAAATGTTTCATTGAGGCTTGCCCAGTAATTGAGTAAAACTAAAATTTATAAGCCACAGTCATCCTAGTGTCCCTCCTGCAATATAGCCTCTCTGGTATTGTGGGTTGCAGTCTGATTGTTCTTTGCTTTATATCTAGTATCCACTTATGAGTGAGTACATACCATGTTTGTCCTTCTGGATTTGGATTACGTCACTCAGGATGATATTTTCTAGTTCCATCCATTTGCCTGCAAATTTCATGCTGTCATTGTTTTTCTCTGCTGAGTAGTACTCCACTGTGTATATGTACCACATTTTCTTAACCCATTCTTCAGTTGATGGGCATCTAGGTTGTTTTCAGGTTCTGGCTATTACGAATAATGTTGCTATGAACATAGTTGAATATGTATCTTTGTGGTATGATTGAGCATTCCTTGGGCATAAGCCCAAGAGTGGTATGGCTGGGTCTTGAGGTAGATCAATTCCTAATTTTCTGAGAAACCACCATACTGATTTCCACAGTGGTTGTACAAGTTCGCATTCCCACCAACAGTGGAATAGTGTCCCCTTTGCTCCGCATCCTCTCCAACATAGAATGTCATTAGTGTTTTTCATCATGGCCATTCTGACTGGTGTAAGGTGGTATCTCAGAGTCACTTTGATTTGCATTTTTTGATGATTAAGGATGTTGAGCATTTCTTTAAATGTCTTTCAGCCATTTATGATTCTTCCTTTGAGAATTCTCTGTTTAGCTCTTAGACAGTTTCACTTCATGATAACCAACCAGGTGAAATGCTGCATTAAATATAAGCAACTAGTTCTAACTAAAATTTCTAGCTAAAACTAATGATTATATTACCCTTTGATTTCATTCATTATAACTTAGTCAAGATTATATTGATATTGTATAACTGTGGTATCAAGACCTGTGATGGCTTTTGCTTAGGCAACAGTTTGGGGTTTTCTTTCTTTCTTTCTTTCTTTCTTTCTTTCTTTCTTTCTTTCTTTCTTTCTTTCTTTCTTTCTTTCTTTCTTTCTTTCTCTCTCTCTCTCTCTCTCTCTCTCTCTCTCTCTCTCTCTCTCTCTCTTTCTTTCTTTATTTTTAAACTAGGCTTTATAATGTTAAGACTTTGTAGTCTGATAATAAAGCCATTTTATGAAGGAAACACAATGTAAGGGCATCACTAACATTAGTGAGTGGTTCCTATCAGAGGGAGCAGTCACAGTCATGTGACCTTTCTGACATCCTGTGGCAAAATTCGATTGACTTTGGTGGTTTTTGTTTTTCCTTAAATCAATGGAATTTTCAACTGATTTTTTTCCCTTTAGATGTCTGGCATTTAAAGTAGCCACTTTGAGGTGAATTTGTTTCAGAATTATAATTTCAAATCATATTTGTTTATATCAGCATTGTGGGCTCATGGCCCTTAGAAGCAATGTAGGATATAATCATAAATATAAAAGCCAAATATAAATTAAAAGCATGACTTTCGCTGAAAATAAAAGTCAGTCCAACCAATCTAAAGAGTCTAAATCCAGACAGGTGGTTAATAACCTTATTCTATAAATGTGTAATGTCCCATTTCCCCCCCGATTTTCTCAAACCATTTTTCCCATCATTCTTGATTTTTAAGTACTGTAATGGTTAAACATACACCACAGGAGCTGCCACTTTATGAATTTACCTTTAAGGTTTAAAAGTCTTTTTAGTGCCTGAGCATACATACTGATATTGCTCTAGTTAAATGAACTTTTTTTCTATTATGTCATTTTATTACTCTCCAAGGTTTACCTGAAATCTTGGTATCAGCACAGAAGCCTGATAAGCTGTGTTGTTCTGTATAACTCTTTTGCTGCACCATTCACTTGGTCCATGACTGACTTGTATGCTGAGCCTACCACATTGCAGAGGCATGGCTGTGTCTGACTCCTATGTTCTGCATGACATTTGGAGACTAAACAATAGCATGCAAAGGCCCTCAATAACCGGTATTTCTGAATCCAAATTGTGCATGGATAAACATTATCATCCACTTCTTTTCAGCTAACAGGTTATCTGGACAGGTTTCGATTACACTATAGTTGCCACCAATTTTCAGCAGTTGTGTCCTTGGAATGCATTGTCTCTTTTGACTAATCAGATAGATTTAAGAGTCATTGTCATAACTGTGATACAAACAATATCACTGAGTCATTTGGCATATTTCTCAGAATCTATATTTCAAGGGAAATCCATACTATCAAATGTTATTGATGTTGAAATTCTTGTTATTTTTAAAAGAATGAGAACTCCAAACTTCTCCTAACAAAAAATTTTACCAAAAATTCTTTTAGTACTGTGACTAGTTCAGAAGCAGATAAAAAAGTGACTCTATAGTGAGTGCTTATATTGAATTTTCACTTAATCTTAAAATAGCAGTCTTTTGCCAAACAATAGAAATAACAGAATAACTGAAGCTTGTCAAGGGTATCTAGGAGGCTGATTGAACCTAGAAATGGTTCTGTGTGAAATTGACTGTGAACTAGAATTTATGAACCCATTATATTCCACAGATACAACTTCTATAGATTACTCCCTTGAGAAAAATGTATGAATTAAAAGATATGTCATGAAAACATGTATGTGTTGCTCTTATAATAAAGATTTAATAGAAACAAGGTTAAATGTGCATCTTTAATGTTTTGTCTTATCAAACTGCCTGCAACCTTTTCTGGAGAGAGTGTAAAACTGGTTATTTAAAATTATTGCAGTGTATGAAATGGCCACTGGTAAGTCCTAAGTGACTGTGGGCAATACACTTTCCATTTGCAAACACAATGTTATTCTTTTTTACCCTGAAATAAATAATGCTGGAAATAAATTGCTTGATAGTTTTAGTATGGAAAAGAATTTGAGAACACTGTATTTTTAAGCCCTTTAGATCCAGATTTTATCACTTTTTTTCAAAAACAAAGTGACAAGAATTAGCAGAAAAATTTAAGTTTCACCAAATGCCAGTGGAAAGGACAGTGCAGAAACATATAGGAATTTATAAAAATGACTTTATTATATCGAGTCAATGTGTCTTTTATCATTTATATAGGACGCATCTGGGGTGAATACAAAGATTACTGCTTCCTGCCCCATCTCCTAAATATTGATTCAGCCCACACTGTTCTCATCATACAGTACCCTACTCAGCAATGCATACACTGCGTCAAAGCTCACCACTGCTGATCAGTACATGACAAGGTCATTGACTTTTGAGCCATTATAGTAACGTGAGGTAAATCAAACCATTCATTAAATGATAATCAAGCACACTGCTGCTTAGCAGTGGGCAATTAATCCATCTCTGAAGGAAGGCTGTACTCTGCTGCTGCCCCCTAACACCCATTCCTCCTCTTGACTTTGTCAAGTGAGATTTCACCTTGCAATTGCTTTCCATCTACAGTCCAATTTACTATGCAAAATGCATTTAGACTATGTTAAATCTCTGGATGTAAATAAAAAAGAGCCCAAACCCCAAAGCTGCTTAACCTTAATTCATAAATATAAAAATCTAAATTATCCAAAGAACATCCCCTTTAATAGACCTTGCTTTTTACATTTCTTGAAAACTGTAGGGTTTTGTAGTTTCTACTAAGAACCATTTCTAACTTTAAGTGACTTTCTAGATGTGAGATTTGGAGACAAGAATGATGAAGTAATAAATACACTAACTTGACCACTGTTTGAAGTCTATGGAAAGCATTTATATACAGAAGTTGACATGAGTGTGCCAGGAGAGACAAGTGGGAAATAAATGATGAGAAGCAGCTCACAAAATATTGCATGCGATATATTTTGCAATAGGATTGCCACATTAGATGATAATCCTGGCAATACTATGGACAATATTCTTGTCGGGGCAGGGGCAATATTAGAGGTTTGAATGCTTGGAAACTATAATGGTAGACATGGGATGAATTGAAAAAAAAATGAGGTTATTTAAATTAACCCAATTAAGGGTAAATAATCAGGATTTCTTACAGAAAAATCTCATTAGTCAGGTATGTTGCAATGCTCACATCTGTAATTCCAAGCATTTGGGAGTCTGAGGAAAGAGAATTACCATTAGTTTGATACCAGCCTGTGCTATACCAAATAACTTCTAAGATAGCCTGGACTGGTATGAGAACCTATGTCAAAAATTTTCAAGTTTACAATTAATTTTATGATATATATTTTGATCTTACACAAATGTATAATAAATTTATCATAAATCAAACATTTTAAATGTCATATTTAGCATACATTAATAATTTCCATAACTCATTGTATATCCTCACATGGGTACACATCATACACAATTAGAGTTCTTGATAAAATTCAGTTAGTACTCTGTAGAGAATCTATGCTTTCTAAAATACACAAATAATTTCCTATGCTTGGATGGTATACACGTCATGACCCAATCATGCCCCTTTTGCAGCAGAATGCCTATACCAGTCAACAAAGTCTCTGAGAAATGTACCCAAACAAATAATGACAACAAAAAGCACCACAATGAAAAAAAAAAACCCAAAATTAGTAAAAGTCAATAGTGTTGATTACATCATGCAGTAGATTAGGAATGCATTAATATATGAGAAGTAGATCAAGGTTAAGGGTAAAGAGAAAAAATATGAGGAGAAAACTGAATAAATAGAAAGTTTTGAAAGACAGTATGGGATTAATCATGGGCAATGTAGCATGGAAGTCTTGAATTGAAATAAAAAATTGGTATTTCCAAAGTTGATACTGTTGTTTTGATAGGGCCTCACTCAGTAGGCCAGGCAGGTCTCAGTGATAGCCCATTTGCAACAGCTTACCAAATGCTTACACTTGCAGACAGTTGACCTATACCTGCTGTGGATATCGTTCTTTATAAATAAAACACTGATTGGCCAGTGGCCAGGCAGGAAGTATAAGCAGGAGAAGGAGAGAGGAGAATTCTGGGAAGTGGAAGGCAGAGGAATGAGACACTGCCAGCTGCCACCATGACAAGCAGCATGTGAAGATGCCAGTAAGCCACGAGCCACGTGGCAAGGTACAGATTTATAAAAAATTGATTAATTTAAGCTATAAGAACAGTTAGCAAGAAGCCTGCCACGGCCATACAGTTTGTAAGCAATATAAGTCTCTGTGTTTAGTTGGTTGAGTCTGAGCGGCTGTGGGACTGGCAGGTGACAGATTTGTCCTGATTGTGGGCCAGGCAGGAAAACTCTAGCTACAAATACCCATATAAGACACTTACAAGTAGAATGCTATTGGGGTCCTGAAAGAGAATATGACCTAAAAGAGCAATTGATTACCCTCAAGGATAATTCCTTCCCACTAAGTACATATATGAAAATATATGCACGAAAGCCAAAATGAAATAGACTTAGCAGTAGGGAATTGAACATGATGAGAACAAAATATATATTTGAAAAGGTAAAATGAGAAAGTGAGAACAGAGGCATAGACAGGGACTAGATGTGTATTTTCTTTAAACAACTGGTAAAGTTTTTATTTTGATTACATGAAAAAAACATGTAGACAAAGTGATATTGATAAACAATATTGGTAAATCAAAACTCTGGACTGGCATGGTGGAGTACATGAGATTCAGAAGAATATGAAGATTTGACATTTGGTTGTAGGGAAAACCTTCATCCTCAATTATCAAGGCAGATATTAAGGTTTAGAGGTGGCTGCTGATAAGAGATCTGGCTGGTTACTATAGTTTTACCAATAAAATATGTCTGGGAGCCAGCAACATAGGGGATTTTTCATTTTCTTGTATTTTGTACAATAAGCTACCTTCAAAATATTCTTTCATTATAAATGAAAAATAAAACATCCCAATTTCTGCCATTTGGAGAGTCATAAACTATTTATATATTATAAAGTTTTTTTGTTTGTCTTTATGTCTGTATGTGTATATGCCATGTGAGTGCAGGTACCCAGAAGACCAGAAGAGTGTTTGATCACCTGGTGCTATTACAGTTGGCCATGAGCCACCTCATGTGCTGGCAATCAAATTTGGGTCCTTGGAAAGGGCAGTATGTGCTCTTATGCACCAAACCATCTCTCTAGCTCTAACAAAAATGCCTTTATAGTAACTTTTCTATAAGTGTCGAGTTCATCCAAAAATTGCATCCTCTTTTTTAGCGTGTATTCTATCACAGTACATGTTGGCCCTCACCAGTGTCTAAAGTAAGTGTATTTCTTCTGATGCCAATTATGTGAAGCATGCTAACATGATTCTGTCTTCAGTTGTTTTTTTTTTTTTTTTTTTGAGGAAGTCTGAGGGCACATTTTTTTTATTCTTTTCATTTTTACTAAGAAATTTTTTATTCATTTTACATACCAACCGTAGATTCCCCTCTCATTTCTCCTCCTCCAAAGCCTTCCCCCCCCAGCCCACTCCAGCCCTTCCTCTGAAAAGGTATGGCTTCCTACAGGGAGTCAGCAAAACCTGGTACATTTAGTTGAGGCAGGTCCAAGTCCCTCCCCCTGCATCAGGGCTGTGTAAGGTGTCCCATTGTAGGTAAAGGGCTCCAAAGAGCCAGTTTATGCACCAAGGATAGATTCTATGCCCAATGCCAGGGGCCCCTTAAACAGTCCAAGCTACACAACTGTCTTCCTTATGCAGAGGGCCTAGTCCTCTCCCATGGAGGCTCCACAGCTGTTGGTCTAAAGTTCCTAAGTTCTCACTAGCTTGGTTTGGTTGTCTCTGTAAGTTTCCCCATCATGATCTTGATGCCCCTTGCTCATAGAATCCCTCTTCCCTCTCTTCAACTGGACTTCTGAAGCTCAGCCTGGTGCTTGGCTGTGATCTCTGCGTCTATTTCCATCAGTTAGTGCATGAAGGCTCTATGATGACAGCTAGGGATTCAAGAAAATGAGTATAAAAGTAGATCTGCTCACTGCTCGGTCAAATTTACTTCTTCTAAGGCATATTTTCTATGATTACTTTTACTAGGCCTAAAGCCATGTAGTTCTAAAGTTTTATCAAGCATTATACACAGAAGAAATATTCCAAATAATTTAAATAATTCATCAAACTTAACTCTTTGAATGAAGACAAAGTCCTGATAATCATCAGTTCTAGTAGTTGTTACAACCAAACAACTTTCTCTCTAGTCATACCTCTGGATTATCTCATCTCACTGAAAATTCTAGAAATTATAGGACAAAGAGTATTATTATTGTTATCAGTGGCAGTAGTAGCAAACAAAAAGCTAACCTGCCCAGAGACTGTAAAGTGAACAACCTGAGCTGGGTGTTTGCTTATCAAGTTCACAGGATGTGTCAGTTCATGTACATTTTCAACTCAACAGGATCTGTAATCACCTAGAAGACAAGCCACTGGCTGTGCCTCTGAGAACATTTGCAGACAGGCATAGCTCCCTGACCCTACATGTGGTACTACCATCCAAAGAACTGCAGTCTGAACTGATTCAAAGAATGAAGAGGAGAAAGGACTGGACCATAAGCACTCATTCCTGTTTCTGCTTCCAACTACGGACACAGGGTAACCGTTGCCCATCAGCTGTGGTGCCTCCACGCCTTCTCATGTGATGAGGAATGTGGATAGAAGTAAGCCCTTTCTCTCTTAATTGCTTTTGCCATTGCAAAGAGAAAATTAACTAATAAACAAGTCTAGGCAAAAAGGGGAGAACATTAAATAATACGAAATACTTTGCCTTCTTAATAACTTGCTGTTTCACATTTATTTTTTAATGTATTTTTAGTCTGAAAGTCTATTCATTAATATTCCCTGAAGACACAACTGTGCGGCTTTCCATCTCCAAAGAAACTCTTCCACAGATTTCAGTAAGACCCTTTCAATGCCCATAAACATGATTAGCTCTTGTAAACACCTGAACAGTGTTTTACATGTAAATATACTTATTTTCCACATAAAACTGCAATTAATATAATTATCCTTAAGTAAACAACAGCAGTGCCATTTCTAGATACAATGGAGTAATCAACATGAATATGTGAACATTTTTGATAATGAGAAAATAGGTCCATTCCAAATGAAGATAAATTCTGTCTTTGTACTTTGAAGAACTGCATGAGTCCTGAAGCTATTGGTTATATGGTTATAATTCTGGGAAAAAATATGTACTGAAGTGCTATTATTCAATATATGCAAATTGAAAGTAAGAATCTGGTGAGATATATGTAGACACACATTATATATTCCATAGCTTAATGACAGAGCTAACACAAACAGATAATATATCATACATATGACTTCAAATATTTCATATCTTTATATCGTAAATAATTGAGGCAATTAGTCTCATGCTTTTATTATTATTAACAACAAATTGATTCTGCTTCATCACATCAAAATAAATGTGGATTTATACAATATATATTATACATATATGTAAACACACACAGAGAGACATATTTCCGTAGTGATACAACAAAAGCTTTGTCAATGTTACTATACACATTTGTTGTTGCCGCATTTTAAAACTACAACTGAATGACACAATTATGGCACAGACTTATTATAACAAGCTGTTATAACTAATAGTATATAGTGTAACTACATGCAAACAAGTATCACCTGCAATTCATGTTCTCACTGCACAAAAAGATTCCCTTTTCTGAATTCATATTTTGATCTATGTTGAATCCATAAATGGTCATTAGTTTTTACATTATGGTAGGAAAGCTCTTTTATCATGAGTTTAGAGTAATTTTAATGTATGTGTTTAATAATTATCCAAGGACTGGATATGTATTTCAGTTGTAGAAGTCTTCCTTAGTGTGTATAAGGCCTTGAGGTCACTTCCCAGCATACACACAATTGTCATTATTTCTGTGAATTTGAATTTGGCTGGATGGCTTCTGTATATTCCCCACACCTTAGAAGAAGATACATCTTATGGACCTTACAAACTCCGTGTGCTACATTGCCAAGGAGCATTCTCAAGTCTGAAGATTCCTCTCTTCCACTCTCCTTTCATCCCCTCACATCTCCTCTCTTCCCTCTCTCTTATTCCTCTCTTCTCCTCTCCCCCTCTCCTTGATGAGATCTCATTACTTAGGGCAGAGCAACAACTCCTGAGTAAGAGAACTTGCTGTGCAAGCCCGAAGATCTGAATCTCTGGAAACCATAACAGAAGGAGATAAAGAATTCTCGAGGCTTTTCCACATGGACAACAAACATGGCATGTGCCCAGCTACAAAGACAACACACACACACACACACACACACACACACACACACACACACACACACACACACAATGATACTAAATTTAATTTAATTTAAAAAGATGTCATTATGTGGCCCAAAATAACCCTGAACTCAAAACCTTCCTGCCCTGTCTCCTGAGAGGATTACAGACAGGTGCCCAAAGGCCTGGCTCAGGAGTACTACATTTCTTTCTATTCAGCTGGAATGTTCTCTTTTTAAAGGCAAATTCCAGTGCTTACATTGTTCCCAGGAGATTATTCTGAGAAACTCTGTAATCACAGTTTATATGGTTATTCTCTGCTGATTAGCTTCAGTGTATTATTTCCCCCTATTTTAGAGTGTCAGACTTAAAAAGAAGACAGTATTTAAGAGTCTGAGTAAGCAGGGCAGTGGTGGCGCACACCTTTAATCCCAGCACTCGGGAAGCAGAGCCAGGAGGATCTCTGTGAGTTCGAGGCCAGCCTGGGCTACCAAGCGAGCTCCGGGAAAGGCGCAAAGCTACGCAGAGAAACCCTGTCTCGAAAAACCAAAAAAAAAAAAAAAAAAAAAAAAGAGTCTAAGTAGTGTAGGGGGGATATGAACTTGCTTACATGAAGACTGGACCTGCTATGCCAGTCTTAAAGCTGTCCCAGATCCCGGATTCAAATTGACAGTGGTCAGACTTCATTGTTGGGAAGAAGTGACAACCTCTTCAGTTTATTTCTTTGAAATACACAAACCACATCTAATTCAATCAAGATACAATAACAATCCTTTGCAGCTTGAAACAGCAAAGTATGATGGGATAGCGTACAGTGCCTCATGCAGGCCAGGAAGCAAATAACGCACCTATTTCCGTAAGCCACCAACAGTGTCTGAAATAGAAATTTTTGGGTATGATCCTATAGCTATTATTGTCATAGCTACTTTGTACCCAAGTCCTGTTTTTTTTTTTAACTATACTGTCAGAATTGGGAAGGGGCACGAAGTAAAAACAACCAACATTCAACCTTATCAAAACGAGATTTCTTGAATAAAAAAATTAATTTTGACATGATCTATTTTTAGAACCCCTGGCTATTATTTTTAATCACACATTGCTTTTTTTTTCTATTTTAAATTTGAACAAAACATGTCCTCTTGAAATTCTTTCTATGCTAATTATGTTTAGAACTGATGCCCAGTCGGTAGTTTTTAACTCAGCTCAGTTTATCAAAATTAGGCATCCAGTTGCCATGCCGAATCCCTGCAAAGCATGCCTAAATACTCACATTTCTTTTCATTACCAAACATAAGGAATGGCTTGATAATGTTGTCTACAATGTTCTTTAATGCCTAGTTATGCAACTATTATGTATTAAGGTTCTGGAATTATTATAAACCAGCTGTATACGTTTATGAATTTACCATTTTGATTTCACATCTATCTTACCAAATAACATTTAACTCTGATTGATTGGTGGGTACTATCTGCTTTTTATTTGATAACCTATGACTTCTCAGAGGTGCACTATCTTCCCATGTAGAATAAATCCAATTAAATTCCTTTTTAAATGTATTTTAATATTTAATATTTAGGAAACTTGTAAAATTAGGGGTTTCTGCATTGCCTTTCAACAGTTCTTCCCTGAAAATTAAATGTAAAGTTGTTTTTACCCATACAAATACCAAAAAAAAAGAAACTATCAAGACACATCTCCTGACATAATCTCAATTATGAGAAATCACACATTTCTTCCTTCCTTATACCATCCAAATCAGTGGTAATCAGAATTAGTTGTAGCAACTTCTATGTCAGCTCTTTTTGTATTGTTGCTGCTGAAGAGAACAATGTTCACAGAGCATCCTCAAACATGCCAGATAAGCCTTCTCCCGCTCATCCTGTTCTAGCCTTGTTTTTATTTATTTATTTTAATTTTGAGATAACATCTAAATTGAAATCACTCTGCAACCCAGAATTTTCAGTCTTCTTGCCTCAGCCTCCAGAGTGTTAGGAATTACATGCCTGATCCACCAGGCCCACCTCAAAATTTTTACCTATTAAATAAAACAAGAATGAACATTCCTTTAATGGTTACATAATTTTATATGAATAAATACGAACTGTTTGGTCTTAAGTATAATGTCCACTTCTCCCCAAATGATGTTATGAAAGTATGTTAATGTATTATAATATTTTTTCATTTATATGTACAATTCAATGAACTGTTGTGTATTTGTACCTGTGTTATTGATACTGGCCTGTCACTCTTTCCTAGGCTTTCACCTCCAAGGTGGGGCGATTGGTGCATCCCACTTTCCCCCTTTCTCTTTATCCCATATTCTACTTCACATTCTCCTAATTAGGATTTGACTCTTTTCAAGGACAATTACTTCATGAAGGACAGATTTATTAGTTTGTTGGGCAATATAACAAAGAGCACAGGTGAGGAGCATTCTTCAACAAAATGCATTTTCCAGTAGGTCCAAAGACTAGAAGTTCTAGAACAATTCCATTCTACTCTAGGAATAAACAAAGATTTATTTCTTTTTATTAATAGTATTCTTACCATTGAAGTATTTGCTAAGTTAAAGTTTGGTTAGGGCACTGATGAGGATCACAATCCAGTAAATAAATGCTGGGCCATTGCTCAAGACTTTGCATGTTATTCCTCCATCACTCCAAGGGTAAAGTGATAAGTGCAGAAGCACCCAAAATGGCTGGATAGGCAGGTTCATAAATGTCATGTTACATTCCAACAGCGATTAAAAGCAAACATGTCTTTAACTTCAATAATTATTGGGGTTATGAACAACGATATTACAATGTATTCTAGGATATTTAAGATTTGGATGAAATGAAAGTAGTTTGTGTAATGACAAGATTAGGTCAACTAAAGGGAAAAATATCAATGTCATAAAAGTAACTGGGAAGGGGAATTAGCGATAGTAGGTCCACAGAGATTAAAGATCACTAAAGCTAAGGAAGGCTATGCTTAAGAAGTAAATAGAGAAAATAGGAGCAAGAAAGAGGAAGTGAGGACTGAGAGGGAAAGTCCATGGGTTGTACAGAAGGAAGAAGAGTGAAATATACAATGGAACAGGCAGAGAAACACACAGAGAAGTCACAAAATAATTATGAAATACTTACAGGCATGAACACTAGAAAATATAAAAGCAAAATTTAACAGTAATAAAAAGACAAAGAATGAACATAAATTATATTAAAGCATTTTGCATAATTCAGTAATTCTTCCAAACCAATGAGTTTGAATTATCTTCTTCCTATGATGTTCCATGGAAGAAAATGTACTTATAGGGGAGATGAACCAGATTCATGTATTTATCACCCCAGGCGTTAGACAAATTACCTTTTGGATTATGTTTCTGGCACAACTTAGTTGATTTGAGCAATGTAACTCTGAGTTGCAAAAATTTGTAGCTAACAACAGTAAAATTTTAAAATGAAAAATGCGAAGAATAAAAATTTCCACTCATGATTTTCACGATGAAACTGTGACTGGTACATAAATTCTAACATACCTAATCCCACCATTATAGTTGCTACAATGGTACTTTTCATTCTGTCACTATCGATTACACATAGGACAATAAAATTACTTTAAAAGAAAACTGTGTCACATGACACATAATTCTATTTATGTCCTATTCTTTGCAAAAATAAAGAAAGCTCCTTCATAAACCATATTTATTTTATTATTTTTGTTTTCCAAACTGATTATCATATTTAAACCAGAGACCAATCACAACTCTCCAATATCAAACAGTCAAGAGTTATTTCTTCCACTCCAGTTCCTAAGTTAAAGTAGGAAAGACACAAATCCATAAATGTATAACAATGTTGACTTATAAAAACGTTTCAAATTTGTGTATGTATGTATAGTATATGTAGTGTGTGAAGGGGTGCCCAGTACAGGCATGCATGAGGAAGTGAGAGATCAACACTGGGTGTCTTCTTTGATTCTGTTCCACAGCATATTTGAGAGAGGGTCTTCATTGACCCTATAACTCACTGGTAGACAGGCAGACTAGCCTATGACCTACTGGGGTCAACCCCTCCCATCCCCAGCTCTAGGGTTACAGATATGTGGCATGACACGTGGCTTTCTACAAAGGTATTGGGGACCCAAGTGTGGGCCTTCATGCTTGTAATAGTACAAACTGAGCCATCTCCTAAGCCTCCCAGAAATAGCATTAAAATATCACAAGGTACAATCACATGCACATGGAAAATAAAATATGTTTGAAAAATGTTATCCTCACAGGTTCCTCCACCTTGTCAGAGGAGCCCTGAGTTTCACTCAATGAATGTGTCAAGATCAGCTCCCATTATAAGATTTTGCTTTTTTTGTCAAGGCCACACTTACAGGAAACATGTTTGCATTTAATTATTTGGATCTCTTACCTTTAATAATGCTTACAATCTAAGATAAACAAAATAATTATCACATGCCCGTACGTACTTTTATTCAAGCCCTCTGATTGCATTACATTCAGAAACTGTATTTGAGTATCTACTAGTTAATCTGTATATGAAGCAGCCAAAGCAAGGAGTTTGGAAATTTGTAGAATACAGCCTAAATTCCTGACAATGATCAATCTTAAAAACTAAAAAACTGGAGACCATCCAAACTGAAGCAAGCAAAAGTTTCCTTGCTACCTCTTCTCACAAATGTCATACTAAGCAGAAGATCTACCTTAAATCTGCCAAATACTAGTAAAAATGTTCAGTAAGCTAGTATTATGAATGACATTATAGAATAACTTGGAAAAAGAGAGAGAATGATTCATAAGTCATTGGACATTGGTCTGATGTTGCTTAATTTTGTCTTGTTCCATTCCCTCAGGATATTTTACAAGTTGCTGCTGTGACATTTTATAGATGCCACATGAGAAGCCATGAAAGAATGCTCATTAGTGACAGCATGTCATAAAAGGGATGTGGTATCATGAAGAATTCAAGGTAGTTCTAAAAAGAGCTTTTTTGGCATGCTCAGGAATAACGTGGAGATACAGTGTCTGCAGAGGATGATGAATGCCATTATTAGACTACTCACAGTTCCCTAGAAAGACTGTATGTGTACAGATACTGATAACATTATCTTTTCTTTCCACCAATGGTTTCATCTGCTTCCCCAGCATCAGTTTCAGAGGAGGTCAGAGGCCAGCGACTAAGTCATTTATTTCAGCACTAAGCAGTTTGCATATGCAAGGATGATGAACACAAAGCTCTCAGTCCTCATCCACTTTGAACTAGGAACAAACACACAAGGATAGATATTATCCACAGGTCACAGAAATGCAAGACCCTCTATGGTACACAAGGAGGAAGGATAAATGCTAATCATGAAAAATCGGTTCAGACACATTTTTATGTTAATGTTTACAGAATAGATTGACTTCCTGAATTGACTCTAGAAATTAATAAATACTTGGGATAACTGCATTGTCTTTGGTCCTATTTTGATTACAGCGAATAGACAAAGTAAAAGTCATGCTGACATTTCTTTTTAATGCTGTCTTTTTCTAACCATAAGGTAACGCTAATTTTCAGTATTCATCAATAAAGAGTGCGGGGGTCTCTTGGCCTGTTGGGCACCAGTTTGAAGGGGCAAAGGGGCAGAAGGGGTGACAAAATCTTTGTACATGACCCATGAGCACGGATGGAGACAGCCCTCTGGGAGACTGATTTCAGTGAAACAATTCAACTTATTCCAGAGTATAAGGAATATACAGGATTGGGGAGCCTGGGGACAAACCCTGATTTGCATTAAGTGGCATACTTCTATCACAAGGCTTTGTATGTGGCAGGAGGTTCCTATAGCAGAGCTCCTAGCACAAATCTTCTAGCAGGAATCTATGCCAAGGATCAAGCTGAAGATAAATCAGCATCCTGCTTAGATACAGCTTTCAGATAAGGTCAGTCCTCCAGGACCAGGGACATTCTCCAGAAAAGGGCAGCCAGAGGCAGGAAGTTCTGCTGCAGAGGGAATGAGTTTCCATGTTGCTGAGATTTTGAGAAAAAGCTGCCAGGCCATGAGAGACTACAACCTCCATCGGCCAGCAATGCCTTCCAACAAAAGAGAATGAAGCATTATGTATATATTAATTAGCTGATTACCTAGGCACTTGTTCACTAACCTTTCTGAGCATGGAACTGTACTCCACGCTAAGAATATGGTGATTAAAAAATCCATCTTAAATTCAAGAGGCCCATGAGTCTTGGTGACAACCTCAATGCGTTAATACAGGACATTATGGTGAGAGCATAGAGGAGGCCAACACAGTATCCATGACAACCACTGAAATAAGACCAAGAAGGAAGAGAAATGGAAAAAGAAAAAAGAAACACAGGGATTTCTGGGTTAGGTGTTAGAGTGAGTTCTGGAGCACAGAGGCCTCTTGGTACGTATAGAATTCTCTTCTGCTGGTGCTAGTTGCCCCCCTATTTTATAGACTTTCAGTGATGGTTCACATAGGAGGGTAACACTTTGCATCTATCTCTGTAACTTAACAGTAGCAGTTTTGTTATAGCAGCAGGAAGGGATATAGAAATATTTATGGAGTCAAGTCCTCAAATTCTGCTTTAGACAGCCTAGTGAAACAATGGTAAGGTGTGTAAGACATTTTCCTACAACTTTAGGCGTGTTTACTTAAGATTCATTTAAACAGAAATTAGCCTTAAATATTTTTTTATACACTCTAACTTAGGTACAAGAACTTATATGCTAGGATTTACTTCTTGTTATGTTGTCAGCAGACATTAATCTTCTAATCTTTTGCCGGCATAGAAAAATGTTGGATTGACAAACTGTCCTTTTTCATGCTTCATAATCACTGAGGCAAATTACTCCACTTCTGAAATGTTTCTTTTAAAATGTATTAAATACAGAGTCCATGTTCTATTTAAGATTTTCTGGTTCACTGACAAATAGGACTTGCTTTTGAAATTAATTTTAAGTAAACATGCCTAAAGTTGTAGGAAAGTAGAATGTAATCTAATCTTCTCCAGGACTATACCACATAAAAAAGACAATATAACTTAACAGTTACAGATTAACTAAAAACATGGGAGGAAGAGGCAGCACAGGACTAATTGTTGGACCATTCATTAAAGTCCCTGATAACACCAGAATAAGAATATAATAAGTGCACATACACATGTCACTCCAAGCAGGTCTGGCCTTGACATAAAAATGGACATGTAGAGCACTGTAATATAGTGTAGAAGATGAGATAATCTCATATATCAAGAGTCATCGGACTAGATAATGGTTCCAAAACACATGCCACATAAGCAATGACCTCTTTAAAAAGTAATGCTGTAAAATGGCATATTTTCATGCAGAAGAATGAGTTCAAATTCCCATTTCTCACATGTTGGAAAATCATCTATACATGAATTCAAACTCTTGCTACAAGAGCTGAAACTTTGGACATACTAGAGAGAAACAAAGCAGAAATATACATTGGCATAGGCAAAATTTCCCAATCAGGGGTACAAAGCTCAGGAAACAATAGCAAGAATTCATAAATGAGAATGTATCAAGTTAAAACGCTTATGGGACAGCAAATGGAGCAAGAGACTGAATGCACAGACTATTCAGTGTTTTGTTTTTTTTTTTACTAGCTGTTCATCAAGAAAACGACTAACATCTAGACAATAAAAACTTGAAAATATTAATAGTAAAAGTAGCCAAACTGATAAATGAGCATCTGATCAAAAAACTCTCCAGATACTTCTCAAAGAAGAAGGACAAATGACTAACAACTGAATAAAGAAATGCCAAACATCCTTAGTCAACAGGGAGATGTAAATCAAAATCACACTGAGATTCCATCTCACACCAGCCAAAATGACTTTCATCAATGAGCAGGAAAAAAAAAAAAACTGTTTAGGCTATGCGAAAAGGAAACTAAACATTATTTTTGGAAATGAAAATTAGTCTAGGAACTAAAGAAATCAATACTGGGGCCCCACAAAATATTAAAAAGAGGGCATCCATACGATCTGGCAACATCTTGTTTATGTATGTAACTGAAGGAACCCAAGCCAGCCTACTATAGATACAACATTTTTGTGTTTGCAGAGGTACTATTTACATTTGTCAAGATATGGTATCAGTCCAGGTGTTTATCCATTGATGAATAGATGTAGTATATGCACATAATGGAATATTGCCCAACCATAAAGAACAATATTATGCTGTTCGTGGAAAAGTGCGTGGATACAGAGGTTACCCAGTTTATCAAAATAAGGCTGACTTGCAGCATGGCTTCTCTCATACATGAAACCTAGAGGAAAGATAAGTAAGTATAGCAGGAAAGTAGAAGAGGGTTGATTATAGGCAAGAAGAAGGCTAAGGGAGACAAATATTATACCAATGAATATGGTGAAAGTAGATCTTATGAATGTATAAAATTTTAATGGGACCTATTATGCTCTACAACAAATATATACTAAGCATTTATTTAAAAAATGTGAAGAGGTAGAATTTTAACTGAAAATTCTAAAATGTTACTAGCAATGATGATTAGAAATTCAGATTCAAATCTTAGCCTGACTACATTCTTTCTCTACGGCTCACTTAACGCCTTTACCACCTGCTTGCTTCATGGAGATGACTGGCATAGATTGGTACAGGCTGCACTGTAGCTGTCACTCACAAAGTTATGACTCCTCAGGAGTGACTGAGTTGTAATGTGTGCATGACAAGCATCCCCAGGGGACATAACTCAGACCCAAAATAAACAGATTAATATCTCTAGCCTGTTACTAGCACTTTCAGATGCATACATTTGGATTCCATGAACACAGCAGGGCAAAGGCAGATCTTGGACCAACTGGTGGCATTGAGGCTTTGGCAAAGGCGAAGCTTACTGCTGATTATGCATGCAAATCGGGGTTTGAGGGGAAACCTGGACTGTGAAACATTATTCCATAGCTTGCTCAAAGGATGAATATTAAACTCCGCAATTTAAGCCCATATCTCAAGGATTAGTTTCTTTCTCTTCCAAAACTTAAGTTCATTACCATGAACTATGAATGAATTGAACATCAGGGAAATAACCTGCTATAAACTGCTTCATTTAAATGGAACATGCTGCAGAGTCAGATTCCAAATCCAGATTTTCTTGTATAATACTAAGCCTGAGTAAATAAGGAAATTCCTCAACATTTATTATAAACTAAAATTGGTTAGTAATACAAAATAGAATGCATTCTTGGAGGTTCATACATGCTTCATCACAGGTATGAAATGGTTCCTTCATTTTCCATTTCACTCTGATCAATGCTAAATAAAAGTAAGGAAATGCATGCTCTTAAAAAATCAGGTCTCAGCTCCATATCACATTTTTAAAGCACAGAAAAACAAATAAGCAGTGTTTCAACCTTAAAAGGAGATTAAATGTTGTTACCCTATAATGGAGGGATGTTCTCCTACACACCATAGGCTACCTATGAAAAGCCCACTGCTGGGTATATTTTTTTTTCTTTTCGACTTGTTGCTCAGTTGGATCACATAGACCCTCCCCAAACAATATATACTATTTGGCATTGCACTTGGCCATCCTCTGGAATTTGATGGCATGGCTGTTAAGGCTGAAGACACCATTGACTTGAATAATAGAATATGGGGAAATCAATCTGGTATAGATCTGGAAGCTTCATCCTTACTGGCTAGCTTTCGTAGTTCCTGATGGTTCTATCTAAGCTTCCAAGGAAGAAAAGTCTTTAAAATCTTGCCCAGCTATGAAGCCTGAAAGCTACAAAAGAGGCCTAGTTATATAGGAAAACTAGTGTAATAGCTCAAATATTATAGTGGTGACCAATCATTTTCTGTGTGAGTTTAATGCCTTCTCCACTACATAGAACCCATGACTGGTACCACAAACTGGGCTCAAAACAGTATCTATCTAGGTCCTATGCCCAAGGGGAGAAATTCATATTATTATTTGGCTAAATTGACACATTATTAAATTCCCTCCTCACTTCTTATCCTCCTACCACTGAAGAGTGCACCTCTCAAATGAGAAATTTCTTTTCTTGGTAAATGGAAATTAATACAAAGACCTACAATTAGTAAATGTTCACAGAATAAGAGACTGTGACTTATCTCTAAGTGGAACATTTACATCACATTCTTTCCCTCTAAGCATCAGTGATCATCATGAAAGAGGGAACAGGAATATTACAAGAGCCAGAAGTAGTGAACATTTGACATAAAACATCATTTGGTAGACATGATAAGGCCATTGTATACATGAACACACAGCAATCATGACTACACACACAAGACCAGTGAAAAAAATCAAGGCAACCAAAATCCTAAGATGGACTTGGTAAAGGCTCATGAAACCCCACTCATGGTTGAGAAGCTACTGGCAACTGATAACTTCTGGGTGAGGAAAAGTAAGTTTTGTTCAAGAATGTGGACTCGGAAAGGCTTCCTGTGGTACAGTAGATGTTTTTACACCCAAGCACATACAGGAAGTGCTAAGTAGACTCAAGAGGGTTAACAAAAGAAAACAAAATCAATGAAGTTTTCAGAATAATGTGGTAATGGAGATAGGAAGTGGCTGTAGGGGAAGAATGGGGGTTAGGACTGAGCAAATATGTCATAAGTGACCGAACAGTATATGCATAGTCAGTTCTCAAACAATAAAAAAAACAGTGATATAAATACTGATTTAGATGCTTGTGTTTCTGATTTTTGCCAAAGTATATGGAGAGAATGATAAATCTTTTCAATGATTTCTCTTGGAGGCCTCAGGATGTCACCTGGAACTGAGCAGGGACCTGAATACAGCTGCTGTCATGAGCAGCACATACTTGCTTATTGAAAAATGGCTAGTGTAAAGCATGTTCAATTCTGTTAAATCATGAATACAGTCCAACGAGTGTTCTTTGCTGCCCCTTCCCCAGCCCTCACTCCACATGTTACCTGAAGTCCCATGGTGTGATTTTAAAGGCAGCACTCAGTTACTCCTACTGACTTCATTCTATGACACCCCTGTTGGTTCCCAGAAATCACAAAACATGTCTTTCCTGCAGTATTTGGCTACAGGAGTTATTGGTAATTGGTTTACTTTTTCATTTATTCTGGTTTTAAAACAATCTTTGGGATCATCACCTTATCATAAAAGATGACAATGGTACCTCTAAGAGGGAACAAAGCATTGGAATCTGTGAAGGAGGATCCTGAAGGATCCCAGTGACAAGTTGTGTGTGAAGCTATAGAGGAGTCTTTATAGAGGGTGCTGTCTCAGGAAGAGCTAGGCCAGGGGAGCGAGCAGAGAGCCAGGAAGGGGGTTTAATCTCTGCAGCTCCAGGAGCAGTAAGCACATTCAAATGAGGATGTCAACCAAGCTAAGTTAGTCACTACACAAAAATAGAGGTAAGAGAGAGGACTGGCTGGAAATACAAGTTAGGAAACAATCAGCAAATCCTCACACTGACAATCATGACAGGAAGTGATACTGTCACTGTCATGAGTCAGTGCAATGTGAGGGACCCAGGCCCAAGTCACAAGGCCCCTGTTTTTCCCCTTGTAAGGATGTTAAGACAAACGCTTTGGCTCTGTGTGACACTGCCAGGACACAGAGAAGGATGGGTCATTTGATTCCACCCCACACAGAAACTACGGCTTCCTTTAATGCATTAACACTATTCAGATGATGAAAAATTATTTTCCTCAATTAGTTCTTTAAAAATGCACAGTACACATTATTCCCAGGTCTGCCTTTCATTAATTACAAAAATACAGAAGCTCAAATAAGTCATTAGCAAGAAGGGTGAAAATGAGATCAAAATAAAGGAAGAGAGCTCCATAATCTTTCCATTTTCCCGCACACTGGAGTACTCTATCCTGTAGGGCTGTGAGGAAACAAATCCCTTCAGTACCTAATGGGCTGATTCTTCCCCACACATATGAAATAGGATTACAGAATTTGCCTGTCTTGTTAAGAAAGTATTCTGTTTGGCAGAATTTCGAATGTTAATTTAATGCATTTCCCATACAGTTCCCAAAGAGCAGTAAAAACAATCGTAGATATTCTAAAAAAATTAAAGGATCCTGGCAATGTTGCAGATCTAATTACAACTGACTGCTCAGTGCAGAATAAGTGTGTGTGTACAAATGTTCTGATAACTTCAAGCCATCTGTGATACACAGGTAAAAAGCATTGAACCTGTGGAATGTAACAAACTATGTACTTTTATTTTTATCATCTGATGACTTATTTTGATTAGTCTGTAGTACACTTGATTTAACTGTGTCTTCTTCACAAAGGCATGCTGATTTGTTCCAAATCAGGCCACTGCCCTCTAACATCACCTCCTCCCAGTTCCTGCTGGCTGCTACCCTCTCCCCAATGCACTCTATTCTGCTTTCCCATCTGTTATACCTGCAATTAATATTTTACTTAGTAAGCAAAATAATGCGTTTCATTATGATATTTTCATACACATATGTATTCAATACCCATTACCCAATCTTACCCTTTCTTCTCCTTCACCATTTCCTCCAACAGGGAACAATCTAATATCAGGATATGTACATGTATGTGGATACAGAGACAGGTAGGTTAAGTTCTGCACATGAGAGAAAATAGATATTTGTTATATTTCCTACTTATTCTCTCTTATTACTCCTGCCTTTCCTTCCCTTCCTTAATGTCTCTCTCTTCTCCATCATCCTATCCCTTCTATTTTCATCTCTCTTCATACTGATAAATTTATAGAATATCTATCTATCTATCTATCTGTCTGTCTGTCTTTCTGTCTCTCTGTTTTAATCTATCACCATTGAGTCACTCTTATAAAAATTAATTTTGTAGCTTTTCATAATCCAACAAAAATTATAAAAGATTCAATGTTTGTTAGATAATTCTGTGTCATTTAAATATCCAGATGACTGTATAGTGTGAAGACTTCACCCCTGTCTATATAGTACTAATAATAATAAAAAAAAAAACAAAACAAGTTTCTGGGAAATTAGGCACTAGCCGCCACAAGAGCATCTCAAAGACAGGTGTCAGACAGGAATGTAAGAAGTCAGCAATATATTCATCAGGGATATGTATTCATATATCATAAGATAAGATATAATTGACATGTCAGAAGTTTACACGTAAGGCACAATAAGGTTTATAGCAACTTCTGTGAATTTCAGTACATGGAGATTATTCAACTTCTAATATGTGTTTTCAAAGATCTCGATCTCTACTTCAACAAAGTTGAGATGTAAAGAGTAAAATTTTACAGTTGCATTCAGGAAACACATCGCTGGTCCCCTTTAATGATAGTACAGCTGAAACTGGCACAGGCATCTGTAATTCAAAGTTTGATCATCTTCTCCTTATACTATGTCTTCCTCACCCCTCTTTACCTTTTACGTATGACTTGAAGACTTTTTTAGACAGAAAGTTAGACAGAAAGAATCTGCATGAAATAGACCACAGCTAAAAATGTATCAGGTTACAAAGACACATGTAGGAATAAATGTTTCTTTACTGAGAAGACCTGACAGTAAGAAATGCATCATGCCAGCTGAACTCACTCTTTCTCTCTACCTTGCATGCCAAACATTAATATATTACTGTTCATTCTCAGTCTCTGGGTCTCTCTCTCCCTTGCTCTCCCTGTGCTCTCTCTCCACCCCTGTACCTCCCTCTCCTTTTCTTTTTCTCTCTGACTGTCAAATAATGACCTTATTTAATATTCTTATTTCTTTTTCATAACTTAGCTCTATATTTTAAGGAATATTGTTTTAAAATTGGCTTAAGTTTTTTATATGAGTTAACACAGTCCCCAGCTTTTATGTATCCATCATAAAGTAGGATACATTAGGAAGGTTGTTTAATATTCTGCAGAATTCCATCTTTTTCACATTCAGAGTTATGAGATGAATGCCAAATGTCTAATGTAGATCCAATAAATATCTCTCAAATGACTGAATGAATTAATTGAAATTAATATTCTGAAGGATGATGTACAGGCTATGAAAGCTCTTTTGTAAAAGGTCAAATAATGTTCAATATACTGTACTTAGTAAAAATGGGTGATTAGGTAATAAAACCATAATACAATATTCAATGATGAGTTGAAAGTGATTCCTAAGTTAACCTTTTAACTTAATTTTAAATAGGAAATTTGGTTAGGTAACATAATTGATTAGGTGGGCATGAGAGTCAAGTAAATTTTCCACTAGAATTATTTTACTCTTGTAGCCAGACTCTGCGGCAAGATTAGAGAAGCAGTGAGGTTACAATAGCATCAGCTGTGCTGATCCCTTTCTGAGTGTGCGTGGGGACTGCTACCTGGACAGGATTTGCAGAAATTCTGTAAGACGAGGGATGGTCGGGGGGATCCATATTCTAGCCTTGTTTCATAGAAAATGTGTCTATACCAGCAAGAATAGCCCAGGACAGACTTTCTTATGTGTAGTCAGCAAATATTTAGTGCTTAGGCACTTATACATAACTGAAATAAAAGAGTGACTGAGCAAGACACCAGCATGCCATCTTGCTCCATATGTAATGGGGAGGGGAGTGCCTTCATGCAGTGAATAAGAAAAGTACAAAATGTGTTGAAAGGTGATGCACACTGTGGAAAAAGAAAAGGGAGAGGCAGTGGTTATTGTGAGTATCAAGATGGAGGCGCTGGAGCTCTTCTACATGTTCTTAATATGGAAAGGAAGGGCAACATCTGACCCATATCTTACAGATGGAGCTTTCGAGTCTGCTAAGAAGACAATGTAAGAGGCTACTGTAGAAATAAGAACAGTTCAGAGAAATTTATGACAGAGGACAGGGTAATGGAGGCTGCTGGTTCTGTTTCTCCAAATCACTGAACTTTATGAAGGTGCACATGAAAATTACATTTATTCATGTCTATAATTCATGGAATCAAATGCATTTATAATGGTACGAAATTGTCAGTGATTGGTTCTATCATGCTGTTCTGTACGGATGAAATTTTATCCATTAGACAACAGCTCTCCCCCACTGCCCAAGTATCTCAGATTAAATTAAGTAGAAAAGAGAGTAACAACTCTTACAATTATATTTGTCTTACACCTTGTTTTTTTTTATCATTATTGGAAACATAACCCAATCCTTCATAGATCTAAAAGTTATTGTCTACTAGATTTTCTCAACATTCTTACAGAGTACTCTAATGGTGAAAATCTCCATCTGTGTTTGTTTATCAGAGAATGCCTTAATTTTAGCCACCATTTTTGGAGTAGAAGTCTACTTACTGTAACATCTGCAGGATTCTTGGCTGGCTCTGGTTGTTGTTGTTTTATATTTGTAGTGTTTTGTTTTAAGACTTTGAAGATAGAAGAGCACAGAATCCTAGTATTTACAATGTCAGATGAAAAAGCAGCAGGGTGTCTGATTGGGTACACTAGGATGTGACAAGTTGCTTCTCCCTTACTGCTGATTATTTTTTGTCTGCCTTGTTAAAAGTTTTCACAGAAGTGTCTGTAGGTGGGTCTCTTTGGGGTTCATCTTCCCTAAAGTTCTAATTTCTTTTTCGACATCTATTATTTGCCTTTTGTCAATTTTGAAAGTTTTCCATTATTATCACATCACATATTCCCTTATTGTCCCCTTGTTTCTTTGTCTGCTTTATGATTTGCCCTAAATCTCTTAGGTTCACCTTACTTTTTTTCCCTTTGTGCCAGAAAGACTCAATAATTTCTATAGTCCTATCTTTGCATTTGTTTCTTCTGTTTATATACATACATTTGGATTCATCTTAATAATTTTCAAAAATTTTGTACTTTTCTGCTGTAGAATTCCAGATTGTGCTTGGTTTAGGGCTGTTACTGATACCTCCAATGATTCACACATTGTCTTTATTTCCTCATGTCTTGCTTTAGTTCTTTAAGGCAGCTATTTTAAATCCTTTGGCTAGAGGACCAGTAACTAGAACATTTTCATGGACACTTTCTACTGATTTCTATATTTTCCTTTGAATAGGTAATGACTTATTTTCTTTTCTTCCTTCCACACACACACACACACGGGGGGGGGGGGATTTTAAACACGTATAAAATTCTTTGTATCTTTTTGTTTTGAAACTTGTCTTTGATGGTATCAACATGAGAATTCTAGAAATCTGACTCCCTTTCCTAAGATTTGTATTTCCATGCTGTTTTTTGTTTGTTTGTTTTTAATTGCAGGCTACTTGTGTGCCAAGCATCAGTACAAGATGTAAAATAAAAGTACTTCTCAAGTACTTTTCAGAATCTTGCTTATTTTCCTGAGCCCACATGATCAATTTCTAATTTTCTGCTATACAATTGTTTGTTCATTTTTTTAATCTTTAATGGTTTGTTTTCCTCCAAAAAGAATAAATAAAAATAGAAATGGTAATAAAATAATTTCTAGTCCCTTCAATATCCTGGGAGTCAGTTTGTCTGATGAGGGAGAGACCTATAAAGATGGAAAAACTTTCAAATACACAATTGCTTCCTGCATCATTTGTCAGCATGTGTGTAGTCAGGTCTGTCATCTCTATGGCAGAATTCCTTCTGTCTACCCTGACTTGCAAAAGTTGTGCACAAAAAAACAAAATGAAATACCTAGCTTCTCAGTTTGGTTGTTTCTAAGGCAATGGGTAGCAGCTCAAAGCAGAAATAAACTGAAATTGATAGTCATTTATGATGCAAGTCTTTCCCCAGAAACTGCGATTCCCTCACCAGAGTACACTGCACAAGAGTTCCATCAGAAAGAGTCTATCCCTGCAGTTCTCTCTAAGAGGACAAGAGAGTCGTCAGATTCCTCAATATTCCCTACACACTCCTCTGATACTTGATTCTGCTTGAAGAAAAGGCTACTCAATTAGATGGTTGGACATACTGTAAGGAGAAAGAAAGGAAACAAGAGAGGTTTAGTTTGTGGCCTAACAAATTAATCTAATTATGTTGTCACAGAGTAGAAAGATTAAAGATGACCAAAGTGTACAGTGAGACAATTATTTGACTGTGACCTGCTATACCTAGATAACCATGTGATGTGATCAAGTTGACTACTCTCCAGAGAGAGCAGTCACAAGAGGACCATCAGCTGGTGCAACATTAAAAAAACAAAACAAAACAAAAAAACTTATGCAGTAACCAAGAGAGAGTGAAAGAAGATAGAGGTATTAATTGAGAACAATTTCTTAGTAATTCCAGCAATACGAAGTTATAGGCAAAAAATATAATTCAGCAGACTAGTCTGAGAAGCATAACTATATCTAAGAGACAATAAAATTGTGTTGTTCCAGAAACCAAAAGAAAACAATGCATGTAAGATAGACTAAATGAGAAGTTATTTTCATTAAGATACTTATTGGAGCAGAAGAAAAAAATAACAAGTACAACAGAGTCTTCTAGAATAAGAACATTTTGGGGATAAAAAAGAAAACATGAACAATAGCCTCTACATGTCATTAGATCAAGTTGATTTATAATGCAGTGGATGTTCTTTCTAATCACCATAAAAATTCACAAACACTGTTATACCTGTAGAAGTCATTCCTTAATTCAGTAGAATATCCAACCAAAGACCCATGAGAAACTCTTCTACTAGACTTTATTATTTCAATACATTTGAATACTAGAGGACTAAGGCAGCTGCTTTTGTAACCAGGAGCTTGGCAAACTTAGCAGTCCATGTCCTGATCTATCTTTTTATCTAAATTGTTGAGATTTTTTAGAACATATATGTAAAATACTTCCCGATAGGTTTTCAAACATCCTGAGTGTTATCACTTACCTTCTGACCCTCCCCAGCTTATCCCCTCTCATTTTCTCCTTTGTCCCATCATAGCACCCATGTCTTACCCTCTGTCCCTACTACTTTCCCACCTACAGTAGTTACCCCAGGCTATTCACTCAAATCCAGAGCTAGAAAACATAAATAAGAGAAGACATGCTGTGTTTGTCTTTCTGGCTCAAAGTTACTACACTAAGATTAGTAATTGCAGTTCTTTCTATTTATCTGCAAAATTATTCTAATGCCTCTTTGTAATAGAGGACCATGAAGAAATATATATTAGTTTAATGTCAAGGAGATGTTTTCCTGAAAAGACTTATGGAATCAATTGTAAGCAGTATCACCAGTACATTTTGAATCTTAAGGAAAGCTTGGTTTTAGAATTTGATCTCTTCTTCAGTTCTCTATAGACTAAGAGAACGAAAACAGCACTCAATGTGGCTTGTGTATTATGTGACTTACAGTGAATGTTCACACAAGCGGTAATGTTCTAGGGAAGAGGCTCCAACTTTAAGCAATTCTGTTTATGTTTGATGTGTGTTTATTTTTTCACTTAAAGTGGATGTTTTAAAGTTTGTTGTCCCCTAACTGATAAAGTCTTCATTTCTACATTACATCAACACATGAAAAACAGAAAATGCATTAGTTTTTCCATTTGACAAAATCTTCATTACTTTCCCCAATTTTTAAACTTATTTGATGAGTTTTTCCTTCATGTTTGGCGTCAAATTTCTCGGTATAACATGACAGTATGTGCTAAAATTATAGTAAAAGAACCTCCCAAGTCTAAACAGTTACCCACCACAGGCATAGAAATGTTGTGGTTTAAATGAATGTGTCACCAAATGTGTTTGAAAATTGGTCAGTCCCAGGTTGATGGAAATGTTTGGGAAGGATTAAGATGCATTCCTTGGTCATGGTGTTTTATCACAGCAACAGATAAGTTACTAAGACATTCTAGGTCTTTCAGTTTACCTACCATGGGAAGAAGCTCCAGGTTTAATGAGTTACCCGCACATAGACATATGAGATATCACCCCCTAATGACAGATTTAGCAAGACAGTTCTTCTGAGACTCAGTTTATTCATCTATCAAAATGGAAGGATAGCATTATTAAGATAATTTTAACAATAAATAAAAGCTATGAGATACTAGACCTACAAAAAAACCCCACTTAATTCTTAGTGTTTATTACTTTTTCACCTGCCTTAAGAAAAATATCTCATATCTCTGATTTTTCTATTTTAATTGGTTTTATCCTAATCTACTTTTATTCTTGTTATTAGGAAAATAACATGTAAATAGTAACAGAAACAGCACAAAGTCCTGTATGGGCTCCAATGTTCATATTTACTTATCTATCATTTACATGTCTGCAGATACACAAGTTTACACCCTCATCACATGTTTATACTCAAAGGCTTTCCATGTGGAGGGCATGGAGGTATCACCATACCATGAAAATAATTGGCTAAAATGGAGTAAAGGTATTTACAAAGCAAGAAAGACTGGTAAAATACCAGGACATAAAAGGACATGGTTGTGAGGGTGGCTAAGCCCATGAAAAGGAATATTGAAAGATGTACTCGGAATTCAGAATTAAGAATCTGTTGTCAAGCAAGGCTCCATTGCTGAAGACAACACCTACACAACTCCTTGAACATGAAGAAGTCAAGCTGGTGCCTAAACAGAGCCTTCACTCCTACATTCCAGCAACTTTGGCACGGGAGAGTAATAGGAACCAAAAGATAAAAGCAAGCACCAAGACAGACACAAACCCTTTGATCTGCAATGTTGTCTTATCTGCAAGATATGCTAGGGCAATGGTGGCACAAAGCTTATGGGAGTAACCACCCAGTATCTGATTTGATGTAAGATCCACCCTACCAGCTGGAATCCATACCCAATACTGCTTGAGTGAGCAAGAACCAGAGAATAGATAGCTAAGGACCAATGGTAAAACCAAATACTACGGAGCAAATAAATGAATAAATAAATAAGTTAATGGGGGACTCCTCTCTAGTTAGAATGTCCCACCTAACCTATTATTCTGCCTCACCATTGGCCAAACAGCTTTATTTATCAACCAATCAGAGCAACATATTTTCACAGCATACAAAAAGACATTCCCCCATCAATAAGTAAAAGTTGAAAGAAAATGACTCCTAATGGCATTCTTCCCTACTCATAGATCAGTGTTTTGCTCAGCCATCATTAGAGAAGCTTCCTCCTTCAGTAGATAGGGACAAATACAGAGATCCACAGTCATACATTACAGAGACTGAGAAGCCTTCAAACATTCAGTCCTAAATGAGTCCAACAAATCTCTCCCCTCAGGGTTCAGAACCCTGTGAAAAAGAAGGAAAAAGAGTATAAGATCCAAAGGGATGGAGGAAACAAGGTCCTCTGAGTCAAGATGATCAAAGCTCATATGAACTCACAGAGACAGCATGCTCAGTCAGCATGAGTCTGCAACAGGTCCTCTCTGTCATATATTATGGCTTTCAGTTTTGTGTTTTTATGGGATTCCTGAATGTGTGAACAAGTGGGACTCTGATTCTTGTGTCTTTTCTTGGGCTCTTTTTTTTTCTGTTTGATTATCTTGTCCAACTCTAATGTAATAATATTTGTTTTATCTTAATATATTTTATTTTATCCCCTAGAAGCCCGTTCTTTTCTAATGACAGACATAAATGGAGTAGATCAGGGGTGAGGGGACTGAGAGGAGTAGAGGGAGGGGACACTGTAATCAAGATATAGTATGTGAGAAAATAATCTATCTTCAATAAAAGTGGAAAAATATTTTCTTAAAGAAAAAGAATTCATTATCAATATAAGATGGTGAGAATGAATACAATCACAAAATGAGAAAGCAATAGCATTTAAAGGGCATTAACTAAGAGAAAAGGGCATCAGAAAAGTGGAGCAGTATGGTGATATTTTATTTGTACTGAAATGTGATTTTAATTTTATGTTAATAAATAAATTTGCCCTGGGGTCAGAGCTATTAGAGCAATAGCAAGAGTGTGGTGGTTAGAAGAGCTAGGTAGATTTCTGTGTGTTCAGGGATACAGCCAGTATTGGAGACATACACCTTTAAGACCTGGAGGGCGGTACTTACAGGCAGTGACGAGGCAGTCATATGGTTGGGTTTACAACCAATGAGAAGGCAGAACAGAAAGACTATTTAAAGACAGACAAACAGGAAGAAGCTCTCTCTCTGGGAAGCTAGGAGCACTGCAGGAAGTAAGATTTTAGCTCTGAGCTCTGACCTGTCGGCTTTCTCTTTTACATTGGCTCTGTGTTTCTTATTTTAATAAGATGATTGGTTACATCTACAGAGCAGTAAATATTGTACCATTGCACATATCTAAATTATGTTGGAAATGGGATCAATTAAAGAATATAAAGCAGCTCCAAAGCATATTGGAATAAGTTTCCTCATGTAAAATTTGAATCAAGGTTGCACATTATTTTCTCAACTGATATTCAAACAAAAAGGTGGCAGACTAGGAAACTGATGTGAATGAAAACGGAAATTGTAAAATCTTGTCAAATATGTTCTTTATTTCAAGAAGTAAAATAGAAAAGAGTCAATGCTACACAGTGCTCTCCCTGCAGGGTTAACTAGTTCTCCAGTCATTTTAAAATATACACAGAGGTGTTACCAAACTCACACTTAATTCTGTTTGGTTTTTGAATGTGGTGGTCAGTTTACACATGTCTATAATGATGGGACCCAATCATTACTTGTTAAATTAGGATAACATTCATGGAAAATTTGCAGTATTTCATCTTCTCGAACACAAAGCTGACAAGCTGAGAGGGGACAGGGAAGTTGCACCTGGAGTCGAGAACATCTCCAGTCAGAACTGCTGGCAGCACTGAGAGACAACCACAAGGCAAGGGGACTGCTTTGAAACATATTCTGATACTCTGTTTTTCCACATTGATCTATATAAGGAATCTATTTGATAAACAAGGAAGGAATGCTGCTGTATTTTATGTTACAAGGGGCTAACTGTGAGAATATGAGGCATATTTACACTCTTGGAGATTATATACATACATGCATAAATACATACATAAACACACACATACATACATGTATATGTATATATATATATATATATATGTATATATGTGTGTGTGTGTTGCTTTTAAAAGATGATAACAGTCAATTTGATAAATAAAATGTGATTATTGGAACAAATTTACTTGAAAAAAAGGTCTAATGCATTTTTGAAGGGTACTAAATATACCAAGAAAGGAGATTTTAAAGTCACTGAGAGGATGAATTGCTCAGGTATACAAAAAGGTGCACTGGAAACAAGCAAATGTCCTCTCCCAATGGAAGCCATTCATGTCTGATTTTCTAACATTTCTCAAATTTACTCAGATTCTTGGAAACTTTCACATGAAAATGATCAATCACACAGAACAAAGCTTATATCTTGGGTTCTTAAGTCCTATCAGATAATTCTTGGTTGTGTTTCAAAATTATGTAATATTTCAGTCTTCCAAAATTAATAATATGCTTCGTTGAGATTCGAACTCCAAACTACTCCCATTATTTCTTGTCCATTTAATAGCTCTTTGTGTCAGCACTGACTCTGGGATTTCCTTGGAGACATGCCAAACTGCCACTAACTGAAAGAAAAAAGTGTAACAAACAACTCAGAGTAAAAAGACAGGCACAACCAAAAAGATGAACTCAACGGTATTTTTGTAGACATATTTTGTCTCATATTGCTAACTTGGGCATTATCTTTCAGGTCTTTGCTTGTATATTATGATTTCTCTTTTTGCATGTGTATGTGTATGTTTGAGTGTTTCTTAAGCTTTTCTTTGTTTTTTTAATTATGATTTTATTTACTTGTCTTCATCTGAATGGATCAAAGCTGCTGCTAAAAGCCTAAAAGCTTAACTGCCAAAAGCCTCTAGTTCCTGGTCCTCAAGCCTTATATATCTTTCTGCTTCCTGCTGTCACTTCCTGGGATTAAAGGCATGTGCCTTTCCCAAGCAAGACACCAGATCTCAAATCCTGGGATTAAAATTGTGTGCCACCATGCCTGGCTCTGTTTCCAGTATGGCCTTGAAGTCATAGAGATCAGGATGGCTCTCTGCTTCTCAAGTGATAGGATTAAAGGTGTGTGTGTGTGTGCCACCATTTTCTGGCCTCTGTGTCTATCTAGTGGCTGTTCTGTTCTCCGACCCCAGATAAGCTTATTATGGTGCACAATATATTGGGGAACACGATATCACCACATGTGTTGAACTGTGACATACAGCACAGATGGATTTCAGGATGAGAAGCTAATGTTAAGGATGGTGTCTTAGAGTTTTTATTGCTGTGAAGAGACACCATGACCACAGCAACACTTATGAAAACAAAAACAAACAAAAAACATTTCACTGAGGCTGGCTTACAGTTTCAGAGGTTTAGTCCATTATTGTCACTGCAGGAAGCAAGGCAGCATACAGGTAGACATGCTGCTGGGGAGATAGCTGAGAATTCTGCATCCTAATCCACAGGCAACAGGAAGTACCACACCGAGCATAGCCTGAACAAAGGAGACCTCAAAGCCCATCCCCACAGTGACATGCTTCCTCCAACTAGGCCACATCATCCAGCAGTGCCACTTACTATGAACCTATGTGAGCCAATTACATTCAAATGACCACATGAGGCATCTTTTCCATGGGAAGACATTGATTCATGAGGCCAAAATACCAAAAAATAATTGCTGACTCTCCTTGTAAGGGCAAAGATATATACAATGCTTATTTCAAAATGGTGGTTGGCCCCTGACGAATGACACCCTGGTTTTTCCTGACCTCCCCAAGCATGTACACATGTGCATCCTCCAACACACACATGTGCATGCACACACACACACACACACACATACATACACACACACACACACACACACACACACACACACACACGGTGGGGGAAGAGAGGGAGAAAGAGAAATCTCATTCATATTTTAAATAAGTTCTCTGATGTTATTGAAAACATATAGACAGTAAGTAGTTATTACAGTGGGGGCTGGATAGGTAGCTCAGAGGTTAAGAGCACTGGCTGTTCTTCCAGAGGACCTGGATTCAATTCTCAGCACCCACATAGCAGTTCACAACCATCTGTTACTCCAGTTCCAGGGAATCTGACACCTTCACATAAACGCATATAAAATAAAGTTAAATAAATTATTTTTAAAAGGAAGTTATTACAGTGAACCAAATTAACACCTGACAATTAACCATTCTTGTGGGAAATGCAGCAAAAATGCAATCTCCTTTCTTTAAGCAAGATTCCTGAATACACCTATATAAATCTTGCCACGAAAATATTAAAAACTGTCCATTAAAATGATCTGATAACATGGCCTATTTTCCCTAAATTAAATCAATAAAAATAAAATGCTATGGTTAGATAAGTCATTATTAAAATGCTTCAACAGCATTCTTACAGTTTCAATAATTTAAGATACTAAACTTTCAATTCCTTGAAGTATTCAACTAAGTCAGCAAATTAGCCAGAAGTTGGAGACTAATTGAAACAAAATCTATCTGAAAAAGGTCATGTAGTAAAGTTGTGATAAGGTCATTTCCCCCAAGACTTCCCACAGTTCTTTATTGCCCTTTGTTTGAAAGGACCATGTCATCAACACCTTCATCACTGGTGCAGACAAACAGCAGGCATCAAGGGGAGAGAAGAGTCTCAGAGAGCTGTAAATAAAGCAGGTCATTCTGGAGAGCCCATCCACAAAGGATAAATCACATTTTAATATCTAAGATTCAATTTTATATCCAAGTCACTGCTCAGTGTTTCACAGTATTACAACACTTAGTTATCATGATCACTGAGCTCATGAATGTATATCAGCTAAAGTTCGATGGTCAAAATGCAATTTTTTCTGACATTCTGTGAGAAGTGGCAATAAGTACTCATAGAAAATCAATACATTGTAATAAATATAGTGAGCTTTGAAAAGATTATGGAAATGATGAGACAGGGTGTGTTTTGGAAATCTGATTTTATTGTTTTATTATAAAATCCAAATAGACTACCGTTGATAGGCAGCTAAACAGGATAGAGTTAGGTAGGTAGTTAGGTAGCCTCTTTCATGGTATTCTCTCAAAGGGATCTAGAGTTCATACCTGTGTGGTCAATAAATGGAATAGATATTGACTGAAAACATTAAAAGGGCTGGCAGGTTACTCAGCAATTAAAAAGATCAAGGATTTTCTGAAGCATGAGTTGTCACAAGACTACTTTATACTTGATTATCATTAGTGCTATCATCTTTCAAATTCTTCCACACTTTACATGAGAACTAACACAAACACATAAGCATGATCAGTCAAATTAAAAATATAACTATCTAGAAAAAAGGAACAAATATGTACTAAAACCTCCATCAGTAACAAAAATAGTGTTTTAAAAACCCACAATATTCCAGTTTCTGTAGCATAAATGTCACATATTCTGTGGCATTCCAACATTAGCCCTAGCTTAAGCATTCTGATTCCAAAACATCTAAGTAAAAACAATTTCCAAACTTTTGTGTTTGAAGATCTTCAAATTAACTAGGAAAATATACCACACATAAAGATGTGATGCTACATAATATCCCTGTTTTAATAGTTGCCATTATGAATTAATTACAGACTCATATTCAGCATTATCAATACACACAATTAACAATATATACGTTCAGGTCTCTTAATGACTTCCATGTTGTCAATGACGTTGGGCCAGAGGCTACAGAGAAGCAGTTCATTGTCATGGTTTCACAAACCAGACTGATGTGTTATCCCAAAGGACAGTATGAAGTCATGCCGTATTTAGCTTTAGATTAAGAAAAAAAAAAACCCCTATTTGAAAATGTAGTTGGTTAATAAAACTATTAATTCCTTCTTCATAGTCCAACACATTGCTATCATACTTGCTAAGCAACAAAACACTTCATGCACTTTTATATGGTGGTCCAATTTGATATTCACAAAAATCAAATAACACTTATGACAAAAACATATTTCTACTGACCATGCATTGCTTGCAACAGACTAAGTCTGTTTTTAATAAAATAAAACCAAAACTTTTGTGCCTTAAAAATATCATCTGAAAGCTAAATTAAATGGTTTGTTGATATAATAGCTATTTCCGTATTTTAGGTGATTGTAAACAAAGCATTTGACTTAATTATATTTACTCCAGTTTATCACATTAAAAGGTAATTGGTAAACTATAGCATTCACTTCTGTAATCTTTATTTATTAAGATAATTACATGGTCCTTGCTTCAAATTCACTCATTAGAAAGAATATTATCAGCTTGATTTATCTGAACTATTTTTAGGTTTTTTTCATTTATTTGCCAAAATAGAAACCTTTCATCCACTGAAATTAATTAATATTGCCCATGAAACCTTGTCAATGATTTCTATATTATATTATAATCAACCACTTATGAGTACAAGAATATTTAGAGATGTAGTACACTGGAAACAATACCATAATTAGTTTTAAAATTGACTATAAATGACAAGAACGTAAAAACCAAGAGACCAGTAACACACCGTTTCCTGGATATAACAATACTCTAGTGATTGATTAGCTAATGTTATATATTTTCTATTCTCTTTTAAAATAAGAATATATATATATATATATATATATATATATATATATATATATATATATAAAATCAAAAAGAAAACTTAATAATGTAGTGTGCATAACTGGACAAATTCACTGCCATGCTGAATAAATGACTAAAATGTAATTATGCTTTCCATGTACAAAATAAAATTTCACTAGGATTCAGTTGAAAATGATCCTTATCACTGTACTTTCAGTTTTTCTGACTGTACCAGTACCAAGAATTTGCATATATCCATACAACAAACCTTTACATGTTTATCGCATAAGAGTCAGTGAAAACCAAGACATTTACTATTTTTGCCCAAACACAGTGAGAACAAAGTGCATGCTGCGTGCAGTACCTTTGGGTATTGCTTAACAGGAATCAATACTCTTTCAGAAAGCTTTATGTTTTTGTTGCTGATGACATCAAGATATTTCTTTTCTTCGTCTTCCTTTTTTCCATCTGAACCTTGAAATTTCTCAATTTCTGAAAAAAAAATCACAAAACTAGAATAAGTGAAATGAAAAATAAGCCGTCATAGTCTGGTGATTGTTCTTCTTACGCCATATAAAATTTAGATACTTTTGATAAAGGCTGAAACTGCACTGTGCACACAGCTATGTGAATACTGCTATGAGGTGATCTCTGCTCATGGTACCTAAAAGGTGATAATGCAACATGACTGCAGCCACTGTGCACAAAACGATGCACTCACAGTTGTATGTAGCTTCGAATAAAATACAAGAAAACTATGTCCTCTGACTACTTTAAACATCTACACAAACAGCTGTCCTGGGAACAGGGACTAGAGCAAAGCATATTTTAAGTTTAATATTATTTTTATTTTATTTAGAATTATTCCTAGGAAATTAAAATATTTAAAAATAGTTACCATCCAGTTCTCTAAAATACAGCAAAAATAAATTATATATTTTTATATTACAAACAATCTTAAGATCATCTTTAAAGGGTCATACAAAATATAAAGATTATAATTAGTAAATATTAAGGAAAATGATTGTATTGCCCTTTAAGAGTGTTCCAAAGTGTCTATTCTAAATATAATTATACAATTTATTCATTCTCTCATTTTAATATATACATTGAAAATGTGAATCTCTACTATGCTTACCAGGGAGAGAATAGAAACAGAAAGGGCCCTGGTTTCATAGAGTGTATATCCTAATGATGAGAACAAGCATATGTGTAAATATGTAGGAGGAGAAAATACACCATGAAACTTCTAAAAGAAACAATGAGAGTTGAGTCAGGGGATGCAGCCTGTGCTTAAGTCTTGTTAGAGTGAGTCAGTCCAGGCCCTGAATGTCAAAGAAGAGCAAGCCATGAGGAGACAGACAAGAAAGACTAGCCGCTGAGCAAAGAGCAAACTTGACTGGCTGAAGAAGAGTGAACACGCAAAGGAGTTTGATGGGAGGGTATAGGGCATTGAAATATATGTTAATCATTTTTAATATCTGGCTACTCACAGGTATAAAATATATGCTAGATTTATTATACAAAGGTCTCAAATGAATACTGATCCTTTTAACTTACATATTTACTAAAATGACTTCCAAAAGGTTACAGAAATATTACTACCACTAACATACCCCAGTCATAGATCTACTGACTTCCATCTTGTTCTGTGTGCAGCTTTAGCAATCTTTTCATAGTTTTACATTGCTTACATAGACACTGCCTGGATCGAAGCTATGTGGAAGAGTTGGAATATGTGTATTGACTTCATTATTTATACACTAAAATTTACTTAAGCCAAGTGTCTTACTGAAGAGAACTATTTAAACATAAGTTTAGATGGGTACTGGTTTCCTACTTAGCATGTTGGGATCAGGTTTCTATTGTCCTACTTCAGGATTAGTGTCTTCAGTATACTAAAGGCTGACTTTAAATTGACGACTTTATAAAGCCCAAGAGGTGTTTTCTTCAGATCTTTCCCTATCTTATATCTTTTTAACAACCAGAACACTGGTAATATCCAGTAAATGCTCTTTATTATGTACTCTGTGATGACAATGAACTTCTGATCAATGTCCTTGGTACTTGCACCTTCCCAGCGAGGGAACTGTAACGTGAAACACACTGAAGCTCAAGCTAGTCCCAATCTGTGACATGAATGGCTTCTTTGTCATTCTGTCACAATAAGAAACTGAATTTGTCTCACATTCTTTGCCTCCCAAAAAACTCCAAGGTAGGCTTTTTTAGACACTTCCAATCTGATCATTCTATGATTAATTCTAATAATGTTCCTCTCAAGAAGCAGAGCTAAATGAAATCCCATTTCGCTGCTCTTTCTGTTCAATTCTGCAATTTCCCTTTGAAACTCTTGCTATTTCTTTTAGCCCCATGACAGATTCACACAGTCATCTTTTCTTCCCTGACATATCTGCGTAAGCAATAGCTCAATAAGTACCTGTCAACTGCAGTGCCACAGAATGGTATAACCAAACCTTGCCTGGTTTCAAATCCAGAGAATTCAAATTTAGGCAGCACTTTTCCTATTTTAATTTTCGTTCTCAAGGTATTTACTTTCATATATTTAAAATAATTGTTTGAGTTTTTACTCTTTAGTTAGGTAGTTAATAAGTTACTTATGGTACTATGGATTGAATCAGGCCTCATGCACAATACTAGGCAAATGCTCTACCACTCAGGTATAACCCCAGTCCTCTTTGTTCATTTACTTTTACTTTAAAGTATGATCTTTAAGAGTCCACAGTGTTCTGAACTCACTCTCTATTATACAGTGGCCCTAACATAAGGTAGTCCAGCCCCAGCCTCCCGCAGAGCTTAGTACACAGGCTTGCATCAGCAAGACCAACTTAACATAATCCTTTATTTTATTTGGTGATTAAGGGATATGCTTTGTAACATTTAGAGAATACAGTTACTCATAAAAGTTCAAGTGTGAGCTAATTAGAGAGTACTGCATAGTAAAATCGAAACACTTCACATTTCTACATAGTATCTATTTAACTCCAATCAGTACATTATGGGATATGCTATTTAATGTATTAGAGGTGATGGTTTTAAATGTTGAAGTGTCACAATTTTAAAAATCTTATGTTCTCCTGCTTCAGTGTGCCAGTGAATATATTCATTTAAGAATTTCTAATGCTAACCCTGTAGAACCTGGGTGACATGGAGGTGAACAGGCGCATTCCTTCATCACGTCTCCATCTACTTAAGGACTGGCTGGCATCACAAGGCTATAGAAGGAAATAATGCAAAGGACATTTTCACTTCTGGTCTTTTACTACTTCAATTCATTGGCTGCCATATAAATTCCTTAGATATGATTTCCTCAGGCATTAATTATATTTTATAGATAAGTATAGTTGTGTTTTAATTTTTTTTATATTTTAATGAAAAATGTTAACATCTGAGGTTATGTACACAGAATAATTGTGTTTAGAATTTCAGAAATTGCATTCTCATTCTCTAAACTTTGTTAACATCATTTTATAGGAATGAAGAGAGGCAGATATTTTCTTTTTATGTCCATATTATTTTCTTTTAAGATGTATTTTATCTGTTAATTGTACATTTAGAAATCAAGTAGAGGCTTCTTGGTAATTAAAGTTTACATGACTCATTAATGTTTCATGAAAATTATATGTATTCTCTGTTATTAGAGTCAACTGTAGGATGGAAATGTATGAGATAACACACACACACACACATGCACAGAACACATATTTGAATATAAAGGGAATGCGAATATTACTTTGGAAAATGCACTCAACAGTATAATTTAATTAGCAATATAAATTAAGTACATAGTTAAAACAACTAAAATAATCTCTACTGTTTGGGTCTAGGAAATATTATGGGCCCATTCTAATAAAGTATGAATGTTTCAATTACTACTAACACCTCAAATAGGGTTTTTGAATTTCTTATAGAAAGGAAAACAGAATAAAAATGGTGTGAGTTGAGACTAAACTTTGAAGATAGGCTTACAGTCCAATAACAAGGTATAAGGAGAATATATTGATTATTTTTAAATCTAGGAGCAAAGGTGACATTGCAGGTTATATAATGAGAAACTGTGAGAAAATTTGGAAGAAAAAAGGTATTTGCTAATAATATCAAGAATCCTAAAACATAGATATCTCAAAACTGATCTAAAAGAACAATGCTTGCGGCAACACTATACATGATCTCAGGTTCTATGACAGAAACAAAGTAACAAAAACAACATAGTCAGACACAAAAACAGGTATGGAAAAGAGAATGCAGGACATAAGTATGAGAACACACAGTTACATCCCTGATTTTTAAACAAAGATATAAAAAAATACTTCAAGAAAAGAAAAGAGTCTCTGTAACCAATGGTGCTGGGATGACTAGATACAACATGCAAAAGAGTGAAAATGATCCCTACTTCAATCTACAAAAAAAAAAAGTTAGCTCAAAATGGGTCACATGTCTCTGTGTAAGACCTATAACTCTGAAATTGTTAGAGGACAAAAAAGAGCAAAGAGAAAAAAAATGTTAAAGAAAAAAATGCCGTTTGGCTTCAAGTTATTAGCTTAGGCTAGGATGTTCTGGGATAGACTTCAGTAGTTCAGAAAATAATATCAAGAATCTATTCGCTAAATTTCATGAAATTTAGAGTGCTGGGAAAGTAACACACCTGCTAAACAAACATGAGGTCCTGAGTTTGGATCTCCAACATTGTAGAAATGCTGGGTGTGTTGGTCTATGACTGTAACCCCAGCAATGGGAGATGGGAGAAAAACGGGCAGGTGTTGGGGGTTTATTTGCCAGCCAGGGTAGCCAAAACAGTGAAGTAAATGTTTAGTGAGAGATGCTGTCTCAAAAATAACCAGAAGAAGCAACTGAGGCAGGTGTCTCAACAATCTCTGGCCTCTGTATGCACCCTTATGTGCAAGCTCGCCCACATATATGCATAATATACCATGTATTACAGAGAGAGGGGGAAGGAGACAGAAGGCAGGGAAGGGAGAGAGAGAGACAGAGACAGAGAGAGACAGAGACAGAAACAGAGACAGAAACAGAGGGAGGGAGAGGGAGGGAGGAATGGAGAGAAAGAGAGTATATTAAATGTTCTGAGTTTGGATTGCTTGTTGCTATTAAGGAGACTAAAAGCTCTTAGTGTGGAGGAGCTTGATTTGGTTCCTAGCACTCACAATTTTTCACAATCATCTGGACTTCCAGTACTAGGGAATTCAACGTCTACTTTGGAACTATGTTAGTAATAGTCATGCACGTGGTACAGACTTGCAAAACATTCATACATATAAAAATCAGCATTTAAAGAAGTTCTGCATAGAAAATGAAACAAGCACCTAGACAACCCACAAAACTGCAGATTATCTTTGCTAGTCCTATATTTATTAATGGACTAATATCTAAAATATATGAAAAAAATGAATAAATTAAATATTAGAAACCAAACAGCCTAATTAAATAAATGGACTAATGAAATGAGCAGACAGTTCTCAAAAGATGAGTGGCAAATGATCCATAAACACATGAAAAAATAGGCAGCATCCCTACTCATCTGAGACATGCAAATTGAAGCCACAAGTATATCCCACCTCACTGCAATCAGAATGGTTATCTTTGAGAAAATAACATGCTAGAGATAATGCAGGGAAAAGGAAACCATTATACACTGTTAGTAAGAACGTTAATTAGTGTAGAGAGGATGGAGCTTCCTCAGAAAACTAAAAATGGAAGTACTACATGGCCTAGCAATATCTGGCTGGTATGGCTCTAAGTCAGCACACACAGGTTTATCATAGTGCTACTAGGAAGAATGATGTTACAGAATCAGGCATGGTTTCTATCTATAGATGAAAGAATAAAGGAAATGTGATATGCACACAGACTGGGTTTTATTCACCTATAAAAAATGGTAGCTGGAGAGAGGACATAATAAAATGCTTGGCAGAAAAGCATGAGAACCTGAGTGCAGGTCCCCAAAACACGCATAAGATGGTGTGCACATTTGATAATATTATAGTTGAGTCAGCAAGCCTGAAAATATGAATCAGTGTGCCATAGCTTCAGGGACACATCTCGTTTCATGAAACAAGACTGAGATTAAAGAAGACACCCCAACTGTAAACTCGGGACATCACCTGCATATGTACACGAGTGAAATGCACCTGCAGGCATATTTGTGCATACACAGGGACACACACAGAGTTCTGTCACATTGTGTTTTTTGACATCTTTGTCATATATAAGTAGCTGTACTACTTATATATGATAACTCGTGTTTGAGTCCATTTCTGTGCTAACATCATAGTTTTAATACAATAGCTCTGCAATATAGTTTGAAATCTGGCATGGTAATCCACTCAACGCTGTTTATTTTTTCACTCTGTATTGATTATGGTCATTTGTTCTTCCAAATGAATTTTAAAGTATTTCTATTCATGTGAAGAATGTCATGGTGGTTTTGATTGCAACTACATTGAATCTGCAAATTGCTTTTGGTAGTATGTTCATTTTCACAATATTAATTCTACCAATTCACGAGCATGGCAGTTCTTTCTATCTTAACCTGCCTCCTTCAGACAGCATCACTGACAGACTATGCTGGGAAACTTGAATGCTCATATGGAGAATTATGAAATTAAACCCCACATGGATCAGTGACCTCAAGACGAAACGTGAAACAAAGAAGTGGCTAGGAATAAACAGAGGCAACAGCCCACAAGATAGAGTCACCGGAAAGGACTTTCTGAATAGGACTTTATTCACTTAGGAGTTAAGGTGGGAACAGTTGACAAGTGGGAACTCACAGAACTTAAAAGCATGTGCCCAGAAAAGACAACAATCAAGTGAAGAGAAATCCTAGACAGTGGAAGAGTCTTTGCCAGATACATCTATAATAAAGGATTAATATCTAGAATATCCAAAGAATTCAAGAATAAAGAATAAAAAAAAACAATGAAAACATGGGATATGGATCTCAAGTGACATCTCAAAAGAAGAAGTAAAAGTGGTTAAGAGATGTAGCTAAAAGGGGTTTGGCATCCTTAGCAATTAGGGAAATATAAATTAAAGTTACTGTGAGGTGTCATCATTTCATACCTCCATCCTAATAGCTAAAATCAAGAAAGTAAGTGACGGCAAATACTTGCAAAATACCTGGGAACAGGAAACTTTCACTCACTCTTGGTATGATAGGAAAAGCCGCTTTTGAAATCAATGCAGAAATTTTACAAAAAGTTAAAAATATGGAATTTTTATATAAAATTCCATTATATAAAAAATAATATATTTCAGCCTGGCGGTGGTGGCGCACGCCTTTAATCCCAGCCCTTGGGAAGCAGAGCCAGGTGGATCTCCATGAGTTCGAGGCCAGCCTGGTCTACAGAGCAAGAGCCAGGACAGGTATCAAAACTACACAGAGAAACCCTGTCTCAAAACCAAAAACAAAACAACAACAAAAATAATATATTTCATAAATATATATATATATATATCATTAAATACATGAAATAATTTTTCATAGGGCTTTCAGGCACCCTTAGTGTCATTTATCTGTTCTTCCTTCATTCCCTGTATTACCCTCATGTCCTCCCCATGTAACACACCATGGTTTCGTCTTTTTATCTCTTTACGTCATCTGTATCCCATTATCCCTCTCCTCACTATTCCTTCCTGTTCTACAATGGTCCTTTTCTATTTTCCTGGATTCTGTTGTTATTTCAGATTATACATTCAAATCTAAAGATTTGGAGCAGAGATATACAAATATGAGAAAGCTTGCAGTATTTCACTTTCTGAATCTGGGTTACCTAACTCAGAATACTATTTTTCAATTCCATTCATTTACCTGTAAATTTAATGATCTAATTTTTCTTTATGGATGAATAGAATCCTATTGTGTACATGTATCACATTCTCATTATAAAATCATTGGTTAAAAGACATCTATACAGTTTCCATTCCTAGTTATCATGAATAGAGCAACAATGAATATGGCTAAGTAATCTGTAGCAAGCTATCACTTCTTTAAGGTTTATGCAAGGAACAGTATAACTGGGACATTATAGAACATTCTGGTGAACTAAAACACCAAAAGAGAAATAATGCCAACTTTCTTTAATCCATCTAAAAAATACGAAGTGATACTTTGAATTTCCATTTGCTAAGGTCATGATACGCAGACACCAAGGCCAAAGAAAAACAGAAAAAGAAAAATAAACTTCAGGTTAATAATCCTTGAACATAGGTGTAAAATTCTTCAAAAAGATATTAGCACAATGAATTCCATAGTAGACAAAGATGATGACAGTAAGACCCATGGTTTCATCTCTGGGATATAAAGACTATGGGTATACACAATCAAGCATGATGTGTACTATACTCATAAAATGATATACTAAAAATTACAAGATCACTTCTACTAGCATTGAAAAGCATTTTACAAAGACCAGCATCCATACATAATAAAGATTCTAAAAATTGGAGTAGACAAAATTGTCTCAATATAATAAATACCAGATATGAGTACATCATATCTAATATTATATGCAGTATTGCAAAACTGAAAGCCTTTCCTCAAAGATTCAGTATAAGGTAAGAATGCTCACTCTGGTCATGTTTACTCAAGATGCTAATGTGTTAGGTCAACTAAGCAAGTAGAGAGAGAGAGAGAGAGAGAGAGAGAGAGAGAGAGAGAGAGAGAGAGAGAGAGAGAGGCAGAGAGGGGGGACACAGAGAGGCACAGAGACACATACAAAGAGACACACACAGAGAGACAGACAGGCAGGCAGACAGAGGCTGAGACAGAGAGAGATCGCAAAATAGAATGGAAAAAGGTAAAATTCTCTCCATTTATACTTGACATACATATGCAGAAAGATAAAAAGCCCAAGTAAATGTTATTAGAACTTGTGGATTCAGTACATTCACAGGGTATAAGATACACAGAGAATAAACCACGCAAAATATAAACCTAAAAACTTTAAATATTGATAAAGTAGTGACACACTAAATGAAATAGAAATTCGGTATCAACTTAGTGGAAAAATTAAGATTTCCCGAATATGCACATTACACTGGCAATGTAGGGCCTCAAAACAAGCCCTAAAATTATTAAGGAAAAATTTTACTGAAGAACAAATCACAAAATTCTAAAATTCACAGTGAACAACAAAAAATATCAAATAGTTAAAGGAAAATGTGAGAGAAAACAAAACTGGAGGCATCCTTACTTTAAACATATGACAGGCTACAGTAACAAACCAGTACTGCAATTCCACAGAAACAAACATAGAGAGCAAGGCTCCAAAAACAAAGGCCCTCACACAGTACATGAGGAGGTGTCCGCATCCACTAAGGCTGCAGGAGACACCAGTCAAAAATCACAACAAAGCCAGGCTGGTGTCAGCAAACAGTCAGAAGGCTGAGAAAGGAGAACTGAGAGTTGGCTGCCAGCTCAGGCTGCATAAGGAGACTTTGTCAAACCAAAAATGACAAATGATACATGAAACAAAAACAGTGAAGACAGAAAACATTGGGAAGAATGACACTGGTGGCAGATATGCAAGCTGGTACAGAGATGATGGGAAGATGTATGAAAACAGATGGAAATTTACTAGGGTGCCAGTATCAGTGAAGGGGCCGGTGATTGGGAGAGAAAATGTGAGTAAAGGACAGGACAGAGTACTAGGAGGAAGAATTTGATCAAAACACACGTACATTTGCAAATTACAAAGAGAAGCTCAGTAATCTGTACAATTAACATGAATTAACATAAATAGAACTACCATAGAACCCAATAGCTATCATCAGAATGCTAGGATAATCTCAAAATTCATCTGTTCAAATGTTAATACTCGAAGTGAGGAATTATAATGGGAGATTGAACTGTTGATTGAAGATTGACTTGTGAACACTCTACGCAAATGAGTGAAATTAAGATTCTTATAACAAGGGGTCTGAGGGCAACTGCCCCAGCTAGAAAGCACTATAGAATGTGGGCTTCACCAGACACTGTATCAGCCACTACCATGATCTTGGTCTTCTATTTTTTTTTTTTTTTTTTTTTTTCGAGACAGGGTTTCTCTGTGTAGCTTTGCACCTTTCCTGGGACTCACTTGGTAGCCCAGGCTGGCCTCGAACTCACAGAGATCCTCCTGGCTCTGCCTCCCGAGTGCTGGGATTCCCTATTTCTCCCCCCTCCTGCCCCTCCCTTCCCCCAAGCCCACCCCCCATTCTCACCTCCTCCAGGGCAAAGCCTCCTCCTGAGGACTGAGATCCACCTGGTAGACCCAGTCCAGGCAGGTCCAGTCCCCTCCTCCCAGACTGAGCCAAGCGTCCCTGCATAAGCCCCAGGTTTCAAACAGCCACCTCATGCAATGAGCATAGGACCTGGTACCACTGCCTAGATGTCTCCCAAACAGATCAAGCCAATCAACTGTCTCACCTATTCAGAGGGCCTGATCCAGTTGGGGGCCCCTCAGCCTTTTGGTTCATAGTTCGTGTATTTCCATTCGTTTGGCTATTTGTCCCTGTGCTTTATCCAACCTTGGTTTCAACAATTCTCGCTCATATAAACCCTCCTCTTTCTCACTAATTAGACTCTTGGAGCTCCACCCGGGGCCTAGATGTGGATCTCTGCATCCAGATTCCTCAGTCCTTGGATGGGGTTTCTGGCACGACTATTAGGGTGTTTGGCTATCCCATCACCAGAGTAGGTCAGTTCCGGCTGTCTCTCGACCATTGCCAGCAGTCTATTGTGGGGGTATCTTTGTGGATTTCTGTGGGCCTCTCTAGCACTTTGTTTCTTCCTTTTCTCATGTGGTCTTCATTTACCATGGTCCTTGTTCTCCCTCTCTGTTCTTGATCCATCTGGGATCTCCCGCTCCCACAGGCTCTCTTTCCCTCAACCCTCACCCTTCATTACTCCCACTCATGTCCAGGTTGTTCATATAGATATCAACCACTTCTCCATCATTGGGCAATCCTCATGTCTTTCTTGGGGTCCTGTTTTCCAGGTAGCCTCCCTGGTGTTGTGAGTAGCAGTCCAGTCACTTTTGTTCCACCTCTAATATCCTCCTATGAGTGAGTACATACCATATTTGTCTTTCTGAGTCTGGGTTACCTCACTCAGGATGATTTTTTCTAGATCCATCCATTTGCCTGCAAACCTCATAATGTCCTTGTTTTTCTCTGCTGAGTAGTACAACCACTTTGGATCTTGGTTTTCTTAATCCCCATAACTACTAAGGGAAAGTTTATATGTTTGTATGGGCATGCATCAAACAGAACTGGAATTAGAATCCTTAAAAAAGTAGTGTATAAATATATGTATTGCATTGAAATGAAGTTTTTTTTTTTTTTTTTTTTTTTAGGCTGACAAGGATATTTCTTCGAGCCAACAATCATCTAACAAAAACCCCAACACCTGACATGAGAAGATCTCTTTTGAGTTGTTGGTCAAGGTGGTCAAAGGGACTCCCAACACATAAAGGCTATTGTTATCACCCTCAGTTGCTCCCTGCCCCCAGAAGTACATGGAAAGTCCCTATTGGTGATGTTTAGACACAGGCTCTAGAGCTGCAATTGATCTGAAGCCTTCCTGCCTGAGGATTAGCTTTCATGGTAAGAGAGATCACCCTAAAACTCTTAATGAAGGGAAGCAACAGTCCTACCCAAATGTGATACCTATGAACCACAACAATGAGTAGCATCGAACAATAAAACTAAGGGTGCAGTAGTAGCATGCACACTTTGGATATAATCACAGTTTTCTACTTGGACTTAAAACCTGCTCAACAAGATGGAAATCGTGCCTGGAATGGGAATCCTAGCCAACTATGCAGGATAGTGAAGTCATGGATCTTGAAGGAGAACCTACAACCACAAATTTACTAAACAAGCATAATCTACATTCTGTATATGTGTCTTTATACCCTGTGGTGATTTGAAAGAAAATGGTCACCAAAGGGAGTGACACTATTATGAGCTGTAGCCTTGTTGGGGAAGGTGTGGTCTTATTGAAGGAAATGTGTCACACCCAGTAAGACTGACCAGTTCTGGTTGCCTATAAGTTAAAATGTAAGAACTCCCAGCTCCTTTTCTAGCACCTGCATGCTGCCTTGCTTCCAACCATGATGATAATGGAATATACCTCTGACTGTAAGTGAGCCACCATAATTAAATGTTTTCCTTTACAAGAGTTACCATGGTCATGGTATCTCTTCAGAGCAATAGCAACCCCTAACTCTATCCCCAAGACATATTCACAGATACAATTCATATAGTTCTCACCCCTCATCAAAGAAACTTCTCGTTCAAACAATGGAGACCATTACAGAAGATGATGATGAATTAAAGCACAGAGTTGTGGATCCGAGTCTCAGTGGAAACATCTACAAAACAACTCCTGCAGGTGAGACTGAGGGAACATTTCAGAAGATGGGGTAGAAAGATTGCAAAAGCCAGATGATCTGAGAGTTTTTGGTGAGACTATGTCTCCCAGGAATATCAGAATCTAAACCCACAAAGTGTCACCTACATGACTGCCTAAGCATGAGCTGAATGAAAACAATAGAAACAGACATGTCAAAGTAGATGGGGAAAAGTCCATAAGGCCTCAACCCTAAACAAAGAACCACAGGCAACCAAAGGATGCTAAGCAGAAGAAATAGTCTGCTTTAGGGAAGAGCACAACACCTGGTTATCCAATACCAAATGGTCAGCCCTGAAAACACACATACATGCAACATTATGCCACCTGAGCAGTGATATTTAGAAATATGTATTATATACATATGTGTATATAGCAACCATAAATGGAAGAAGAGACCATGAATTTGAAAGAGAACATGGAGGGATATATGGGAAGGTAGGGGGGAAGGAAAGGAAAGAAGAAATGATGTAATTATATTATAATCTCAAAAATTGAAAAAAAAATTGTCCTTCGTGGCACATGTCAGATATACTATTCTAAGCAGAGGGAGTCATAATTTTATCATTCCATTATTTCAATAAATACTAATGAATAATAGTAGTAGCTTATGTGATGCGTGAAAGGCTGATTATAGAAAGACAAGAGCAAAACCCGGAGAACAATGGGTGACATTTGGCCTCTGTGACATGAGTTGAAGGGTCACAAATAATGGTATTTGTGATGAACATTGCAGAGAAGAAAGCTCACCCCAACTGTGTAAAGGAAGGTAATATGGGGCAAAGGAAAGAGGATGGCTCCTGGGTCAGTGGTCCTAGAAGCAAGGATTGAGTATGGGGAAATGGGGTTAGGGTGTGTAAACAAGGGGCAAATGAGGAAAGTCTGGAATATTCATATGAAAGTATTTTCCTTATGTGACAATTTTGCTTTTGAAATTATTTTTGTTTTTCTCATTCTTGTTATCCTAACTGCATTGTAGCTCTTCTCTATATAGTAATTCAATAAATAGCATACTCAATATTATTAAAAGTCTTCAGATTACACTGTTATATTTAGGAATATATATAAATTCCTATATATATAAGTATATATATATATATATACACATAAACATATACTAAAATGTAGTATCTATACTACAATTTCATACATATGCTAACATACAGTGTATGTTGGCACATATATACCATATGTTACTATATACTAACATATGGTATATATGTGCTAATATACACTGTATGTTAGTATATGTATGCATATATACACATACATATACATTAATGAAGTAATAACTAGTGAAAAAGAGGGTATAAATTTAAAGGAGAGTGGGAATGTTTATATAAGAGGGTTTGGAGGGTGGAAAGAAAAAGGAGAAATGTTGTATTTGTATTTTAATCTAAAAATACTTCATATGAAAAGATATTGAATGTGTTTTTGTGGTTAACTTATGTAGACTCTTTGTGTCCAGTTTCTTCATGGATGGCTGAATGCATACTTTGCCAGGTACTCATAGTTCTTATTTTCAAACAGAAAAGGAGCAAACTTAAATATATGTGACTTTCTAGGCATTTTTTTTTTTTTTTGATTTTTTCGAGACAGGGTTTCTCTGTGTAGCTTTGCGCCTTTCCTGGAACTCACTTGGTAGCCCAGGCTGGTCTCGAACTCACAGAGATCCGCCTGCCTCTGCCTCCCGAGTGCTGGGATTAAAGGCGTGCGCCACCACCGCCCGGCTGGCATTTTTTTTAAAAAAATCAAGATAAACTTAATAGCCAAACAGATTTCAAAATAACAATGCAATTTTTAAAACCTATTTAAATGAAAGCTATAATGCTTTATTTTGGCAAAAGCTGTGGGATTATTCTGGGGAGAAAGTAGGTTTTTTTTAAACAGAATATATATATATATATATATATATATATTCATATATATATACACATATATATGAATGCTGTCATTATCAATGTTTTTGAAATTTACGCTCAGGGAAAATCAAAATTCAAAATAAATGTTTAAAAGTTGTAACTTTATAGAAACATCAAAAAGCAATGTTTGACTATCATAAAAAGAATGTTTAGTTAACAATTAGAGTTTTTATTATAAACTAACTAAAATAAACTATTTACAGAGGTAATGCTGTTTGTTCCATCTTCAATTACACCAATTTAGCTTACTAAATGTGTTACCCTCAACATATTTGCCCTCACAACCCACTCGTGTGTCAAGACAGTGAGAAGCACAGACAATGTCTATACTTCAGAACCTCCATGTGAAATTCCCAGGGTCAGCATCACGGACAGGCACCCCAGAATCTAAACTCACAATAAAGGAATAAGTGCACTGTATCCATTTTAAGTGGAAACCTAACATCAATAAAGCAACATGAAGAAATCATTCACTATCAATTGTACTTCATTGTGGTTGATGAGAAAGATGTGCATTTTAACATTTTTTTATTATTTATTTTATTCAAAATAGATGTTTCATACAGTATTGTCTGATCACAGTTTCCCATACAACAACTCCTCCCAGAGGCTTCTCACTTTCTCACCCACCCAAATCCATACCTTTCTTTCCTCTTTCTCGTAAGATAAAGGAAAAGACATTGGTACTAATTCTGTATGTCCTATCTTTTTGTCAAACTTCTATAGGTCAGGATCAACTACACCATTTTCCAAACACAGAGGCTTGAGGGAGCTGGTGCAACATTAGACACATAGGAAGAAAGCAATAGTAAAAGTTTATCAAATCTTATTTAAAATTTTAAAATATTTTCATTTTGATCACATTATTCCCCTGTCCCCACCTCCTCCCAGGTGCTCCAAAACTTCTCTACTTCTATACCTACCCAACTTCATGTTCCCCCACAACTCCCTAAATACAGAAGCACCCAAAACCAAACTAAAAACACAAAAATTAGACAAACTTAAAAAAATCCAAAATAAATCAAAAAACACTACAACAAAACAAAACCAAGCAACCAAACAAAGAAAACATGGACCTTATTTTATTTTGGCCAACTATTTCTGGCCCAGGGGTCTGCTATGGAGTGTGGTTGATGTAGCAAGTGACATTTCATGAGAAAAGGGACAAAGTGATTTTTCCCTTTCCAAGCAAGTATCAATGACAAACAGCTTTATGGTTAGGGGTGATATTCTTTGTGCATTTCTCCTTCTTCTTATTGGGATTTTGTCTAGTTTGAACCTGTGTAAGTACTGTGTATTGTCTCAGAGTATCTGTGAGTTTATGTGGGTATCAGTCCTGCTGTGTCTGGAAGATGTTGTGTTCTTGGAATCATTCATCACTTCTGACTCTTACAATTTTCTGCCTTCTCTTCTACATAGGTCCCTGAACCTTAAAGGGAAAGGTTTGATTAAAACATCCCATTTAGGACTAAGTACTCCAAATTTTCTTCCTTTCTGCACATTGACCATTTGTGGACCTCTGTGTAAAATGCCATCTATTATAAGATGTTTTTCTGATTAAGTTTGAGGAATGCACAGATCTATGGGTACAGCAATATGTCATTAGGAATCATTTTATTTCTATATGCTTTTCATTTTATTGCTATGTACCTTTAGTAGAATAATAGTAGTAGGCTTCCTCCTGAGGCCATGATCTATCTAGTTTTAGGTTCTTGGCCACTTTAGCAGTGTTAGCTATGGGTTCTATCTCATGGTGTGGGTTGTAAATCCAACCAAAAAGTAATTGGATATCCCTATAACATTTGTGCTGCTATTGTAGCAGTATATCTTGCGGGCAAGTCTCTGTTGTAGGTCACAAAGTTGGTAGCTGGGTAAAACTGATGATTACTTTCCTCATCTGGTATCATGTAACATATCACCATGGGTGTTAGTCAGTAAAACTATAGCTTCTAGCTGGACAACAGAACAAAGTATTTTAAATATACAGAGAGAGACAATCTATCTGGGTTTGCACTGGTGATGTGAACAAACAATTACACTTGGAAAGCAGCCAGATTTTGCTTGAAACCCACTCAGAAATTTGCCCTCACATAAAATGCTTTCCAGGAGGAACAGTTAAGGTCTAGATCACAAGTCAATTGACTCACAGCTGCCAGAAACTCCAGCTCTACAGAGAATCCAAAAACCTGTGGCCTCCATGGACATCTACACTCACATGCATATACCCCTGCACACTACATGTAATAAATAACAAGTAAAAAGAATTAAAATAAACATCTCTTGCTCTCCCTTTAATCACCATCTGTACAATGTTGGGGGAAGATTTGGTGTGTGTGTGTGTGTGTGTGTGTGTGTGTGTGCTTGCTTGCTTATTTTATCCTGCAATAGAATTTTATACTTATTTTGTAAACTCATCTATTAAAAGCTGGTTCAAACCCATCTCAGAATTAGTGATAAAATGTTAGTTTCCATTTCTTTAAAATTATTTAATTTACATTAGAAATATTACTCCAATAATCCTAACCAATGTAAAATTTCTTTAGTTTCTATTTGTCATTTATAGAATTAAATCTGAGGGAAAAAACAGCTTTGCTACCTTGTCGAAACTTGATCTCAAGAGAGATCAGGTTCCTTGTATTTTAGAGAAAGCAAAGCTATCAAATAATGGCACTGCAAGGGTTAACTAGACAAAATTTACACAGACTTGATTCTGTAGCAACTCAAACATGTCTCCTTCTACTTTGAAATGTCTCAACAAATATTTCATTTTACTTTTATGTATAACCTCTTTCCCAAGCCCAGTGATTACCAAGAAAGAAGAAAAAAACTAGGCTAATGTTGCTTTCCAACACTGAAAATTGAAATGAGTAGTTACTTTTAAAAATCATATCTCAATACTAAGATCGTTATTGTTTGTGTAAATAGCGCTAGCAAAAATACTATTATACAGTAACTGCTCTTTCATATCTATGGTCACCTAATACCGAAAGTACTTAATGGTTGGAAGATTGATTGTGATGATGAAATAAAATTGATCGCTTTTGGAAACCATGCAGATGTCCTACCTGTGAATAGTGACACTGAACTATTTATAAATAATATTTTATAGTGCATGGATAATTTTTCTTGGATGACTGGAAGAGGGAGATGAACTGCTATATTTGATTTGAGGTGTGGAAGTGTGGAGGACCCCTGGGGAAAGTAGGGGGTCAGTAAGAGAGGAGAAAAAGCAAAGAGGTTGGGGGCAAATAAGAACAAAGTATAGTGATACAAATGCATGCTGCTGTCACAGAAAAACCCAACACATTGTATGCTAATGAAAAATTATTTTATAACAACACCAGGAGCAGGGAGATGGCTGAGCAGATAAATGTTCTTGCCATCAGGCCTGAGAACCTGAGTTCAATGGGGAAAGGAGAGAAGAGACTCCTGCAAGTTGTCCTCTGGCCTCCACACCTGTCTTGCACGTGTACTTGTGCACAAAGAGGAAGACGTAAGTGAGAAAAGGAATGCAAGTACTATGTTTCAATGTGCCTTCATCACACTAATCTCATTCCACATATAATATTATGCAAATTACCTTAAAATGGGAAAGAATAAAATAGAATGAGAAAAATTACGCCACAATGACGATAAAGAGGAGATGATGTACACTAAATTCGTGAAATCTACCTTTAAACATTCATAAATTCTTTGAATAGGATTGTCACATTATACAAACATAACACAGTCATACTTCACCAAATGCAGAACAAATTTTGCTGTTTTCCAATTGGTATATACTAGCCACAAATTTCTAAGTTGAAAATTCAACATTTTAATTTTGAATAAACAGAGTCTTGTACTGACCCGTGTTCTTTGAACAGCTTGGGTACCTCTCTTTGCATGTATTCTAGTTTTGTTCTGCTCTCCTGGAGATCAAAGAGATGTTACGTTTAAACCCTGTCTATTATACTCTGTGTATGCTATGTTTATACCCGACCTACACAAAGTACTCAAGAGTGTCAGCGCTCAAGAATATATCTGACTCTTACTGTCTGAAGGTTAAATTCTTAACTTTCATGTTCCTGTTTAACCAAGCATGACAGTCTTATCCAGGCCACATTATACTTCTGGTTCCTGGCATCCTAAGAAAGAAAGACTGAATTAGGTCCACGCACCCTCGGTAAACCACAGCACCAGGGATGAAGCTGCTTTGCCCTTTGCTCAGCTCTGCTAGCCCACCCTAAACACTCACTTCACAGGGTTTTCCCCACCTCTGGTCTTCTACAGTATTTTGTTTTATAAATAGAGTGCTTTGATCATAGTACAATGTTTTTTTTTTTTTTTTTTCCTTTCCCAACACTCAAAACAAAGTGAATGACTTCAGGGGTGAACTTACAATCAAGTCTACCCATCAACCTGTCTTTTGAAGAAGGGATCTAGAATAGTATCCTTTAGTTTACATTACTAAAACTTTGGAAATGTGATCCTCCAAGTAATGATCTTTAGGTTGTATTTAGCATGGACATATCTGCATTTCCACAAGACCAGAAGAACCATTTTTTAAAACGTGGATTAGTTTCATCACATACATGTGTTAGAAACATAAAGAAGGGAATAACTATGAGAGGTGATACACACTCAAAAAGAACCTGCCAACAAGCACAGTATTTAATGATCATAAATTGCTGATTTAAACAAAACCCTTTGGCATAATCTCATTGCTGATTTATTAATGTTTATGTATAATGATTTTACTTAAAGAAACTACCTGAAGGTTTTTTTTCATCATGACTTTCAAGTTTTTTTTTAATTTAATTTAATTTTTTTTTATTTTACAATGCTATTCAGTTCTACATAATAGCCACAGATTCCCTTGTTCCTGGGTGGAGCTCTGGGAGTCTAATTAGTGAGAAAGAGGAGGGTTTATATCTGAAGGTTTTGAATTAAAAGATTATCCAAGGACACATCTTACTCAAAAATATTTTATACTAAAAGTGAGTTTTGGGGCAAGGTGTGCTGGTGTACACTTGTAATACAAAGGGGATGTAGACAGATTAGAAGTTCAGGGCCATCTCTGGTGACACAGTGAATTTGAGACAAGTCTATGCTACAAGAGACCCTTTCTGAAAATGATTACGAAAATAATAAGTGAACTAATATTAAGTGGAAACCACCTATCTTCATTTCTATTATGTATGATTTTATCACAACATGTTGATTGTGTTTATATATATAAAATTGTTTATATATATAAATTGTTTATATTTATAAATTGTGTTTATATAAAATTGTTTATATATATAAATTGTTGATTGTGTTTATATATATAAAATATAACATGCTGGATAGAAAATTAAGTCTGTTGCCAAAAATATCTTTAAATACATAATAGTAATAAAACCAAATCATCCTACTGACAATCAGCCACTTTGATTTTCTTGGTTTGCATAAAATTAAAAGACTGCTTTTCTGAGCCATAATTGTGATAATTATGTAAAATAACATTTATTCACAATTTAGACTAAGTTTATAGAAAGTTACACCCAGATGTTCATGAATTTATATTCATTTATGTTTAAGAAATTCAAAAGACTAATTATATTAGGTATTCCTTGGGTATAAAAATAAATTCTCCTGAACTGCCTAAAGTATGTTGTCATTTATCAGAAAAAAAAAACAATTTCCACATTTTCTACTATATCTACATGACTATTATTTAAACATGGATGCATATGGCATGCTTCATATTCACCACACTCCAGGGCACAACTGTTCATGTAACACCTTTATACATTCAGCATGCACAACTCTTGAGACCTCAGTGTGAATAATTACAGGAGGAAGATGCAGCATCATTTGACCTTCAGTGTTCCAGTGACATATTTTATATATACATATATATGTACATATATATATATATATATATACACACACACACACATATGTACATGTGTACATGTGAATGACAACAAGGGATTATTAATCCAACTTTTAACAAGAATACTAAAGCTGCATATAAGTATAAATAATATCAAATTATGTTCTAAGCACAGAAATGGAGTGAAGAGTCCATTACAATAAATATATACACATGTTTACAGGCTGTCTTGGAGATATAATTTCCAAAGGAAAAATATTTTATCTGTTATCAGTTCTCTATTAAATTGTAAGCTTATCTGGCTTATGCAGAGTGCCTAGTCCAGTCCTGTGGAGGCTCCACGGGTGTTGGTCTAAATTTCATGAGTTCCCACTCATTTGGTTTGGTTGTCTCTGTAGGTTTCCCCATCATGATCTTGATGCCCCTTGCTCATAGACTCCCTCCTGGAGCTCGGCCTGGTGTTTGGCTGTGAATCTCTGCATCTGCTTCTAGCAGTTACTGGAGAAAGGCTCTATGATGGCAAGGTATTCACTGATCTGATTACTAGGGTAGCCAGTTCAGGCACCCTCTCCACTATTGCTAGTAATCTAAAATGGGGTCATTCTTGTGGATTCCTGAGAACTTTCCTAGCACCTGGCTTCTCCCCATCCCCATGATGTCTCCCTCCATCATAGTATCTCTTTCATTGCTCTTCCACTCCATCCCTGTTCCAGCTCAACCATCCTGTTGCATGTTCTCATCTCCCACCCCCTATCCTCCATTGCCCTCTCTCATGCCCAGTTTACTCAGGGAGGTCTCATCTATTTCCCCTTCTCAGGGCCATCTATGTTTCCCTCGTCAGGTCCTCCTAGGCCCTCAGTATAAGCAAGACAGTTGTATAGCTTGATCTGCTTAAGGGGCCCCCTGGCAGTAGGATCAGGATCCATCCCTGGTGCATGAGGTGGCTTTTTGGAGCCCACTACCTATGGTGGGACACCACCCACAGCCTTGAGGAAGGGGGAGGGTCTTGGACCTGCCTATACTGAACATACCAGGCTCTGCTGACTCCCCATGGGAGGCCTTACCTTCTTGTAGGAGGGAATGGGGGGGAAAGGGGAAGGCTGGAGTGGCAGGAAAAGGGAAGGGGGATCTGTGATTGATACATAAAATGAATAAAAATTTTTTTGATTAAAAAAAAAGAAAGAAAATGTAAGCTTATCTGAAATCTTAGATTTGTTTTTTTGTTTGTTTGGTACAAGTGCAAAAATCACCATTTGGACCCAATTCTGTTCTATAAATAAAGAAGAACAACCATTGCTTTTGAAGCCAACCTGATCTAATGCTTCCTAATCTCAAAACTGTAAACGAGTCTTGTGTACAATTGAAAAAAAATAACATCCAAACTCCAATCTTGATCATTTTGAAAATTAGACATGATCTAAGTTCAGGATTTGCTGTTTCTGGTGACTTTCAATCTTGAGTAATGCTTACCAAACCTTCCTCTTCAAGTCTTGTCTCTCTCTCTCTCTCTCTCTCTCTCTCTCTCTCTCTCTCCTTTGGTTTTTCGAGACAGGGTTTCTCTGTGTAGCTTTGCGCCTTTCTTGGATCTCGCTCTATAGACCAGGCCTCGAACTCACAAAGATCCACCTGCCTCTGCCTCCCAAGTGCTGGAATTAAAGGCGTGTGCCACCACCGCCCGGCTTGTCTCTCTTACAGATCTCTGGAATGTTCCTCTATTCCATTAAGTTATGCAGGGTGGGGCCTGCTGGGGCACAATGTGTGAGGTTTCATTTCCCTTTCCTTAGCACTTCTCTCTGTGTCAGCTGACTTCGGTGGTGATGGGCCTCTGAGGAGTGGTTCCATAACTGTCTTCAATAACTGATGGTGCTGAATACATTAAGATGCCATTCATGGTACCTGGCAAACTTCCAACTAAAAGAAACATGCTCAGGCCAACTGTCAGCTCATAACTGTATTACGTTATTACTGTGTTACTGAATCATGAAAGTTCTTTAGACTGACACAAATCCTTCACTGGGTTAAGAGTTTAGAGATATTTTATATGAATACAGTTTTTCATATCATTAGCATCATTTTCAGCACAGAAATTTTAATTATGATTTAGTGTAACTATATGTCGTACATATATATATGTTATATATATATATACATATATATAATATATATATTTGTTTGGTGTGCATCTTTTATATCACACCAAATGAATATTGATTGCCTAATCTGTGGTCACAGGGAGATGTTCTTCATTTGCTTGTTTTTTCTGAGATCTTTAAGTAATTTCACGTCTTACATGTCACTCTTTGGTTTCATCTGGAGGGACTGCTGTGACATGAGAGAGAGCTCCCATATCAACCAGTATAAAAAAAGGTAAGGAAATCGAATTTTTTTCCTGGATATCCAAACTTCCGTTACCATGGGCTGCCACTGTTTTTTTCCTTATCAGAAAGAATGCCAAGAATACAGATAAAAGAGAACCTTACACAGTTTGTGAGAAGTTTAACTCGGTTGTGAGTAATTTAACTCAGTCATCATGGTAAACAGAAGGAGATGCCTCAATATATTACAGTAGCACACCTACTCGGCACAATAATGGCAACACTGGGCAGATACCCTAAGGAAGTGAAATCATTTTGTGGAAGAGACTTCTGTGCCACAGTGTTCAGTGAAGCACTGCCTGCCTTAGCTAAATGAAGCCAATAGATAGATGTAAATGAATAAAGGAAGTCAGTATATTTGTACAATGGAAGACCATCCAGTCATTAAAAGACATGAAATGCTGTCACTTGTGATGGCATGGATGGAAATGATAGTCATGTTGAGTGAAATAGACCAGGGACAGAAAGACAACTACTGCATGAACTCCATTCATGTGGGGAACAAAAAAAAAAAAAAAAAAAAAAAAAAAAAAAAAAAAAAAAACAGGTCTCATAGAAGGTAGAGAGTAGTGTGGTGAGTTCCAGAGGGAGAGAAAAGGCGCGAGGGGACAGAAAAAGCTCTGCAGAGGGTCACACGTTTCAGTTAGAAAGAAGCTCTGCTAGGCTAGTGCACAGCTGGGCAGCCACAGAGGCAGAAATGGAATAATAATCCAGCAAGCTAGAAAAAGGAAATGAAACTTCTCAATGTTAGTGATGAAAATGTAAAAAACACAGACATGGTCTCCCAATTTAAACACTGCACAATGGATGCATGCATGGAGACACACGTCACCCAGTTAACATGTACTATTTGAATGTGCCTACAAGATTAAAAGGCATGGCGGAACAAACAGGGAAAAGCCTCAGAGGACTGAATTCTACCCAAAGAATGACAGACAACTAAAGAGCAAGAGAAATAGTCTTCCCCTGGGAAGAGAACACCAACCGGCTCTCCAGCACCAAATGGTCGCCCTGGAAATGGGCATGCAAGTTACATTATGCAGACAGAGCAGGTTATAGTTATTTATTTAGGCATACATATACATACACATATGCACATATGAATACAACAGCCATTAATGAAAAAAAGAGGTCATTAACTGGAAAGGAGTGCTCTATGTGCTGATTTGGGAGGGAGGAAAGGGAAAAGAGAAATGATGTAATTACATTATAATCTTAAAAAAACAATTAATTGAAAACAAAAATGTACAAAACATAACATAAAAAAAAATCAATTGACCTCAGATGCTAACAGCATGGTGCCCTGTTTACTGTACCTTTGCCCTGTGTTTTGACATTAAGAACTGTAGATTGGCCAGGTTGTTTTTTCTTTGTCACAAGTCTTTGATCAGCTTAGGCCTCGTGGAGTCCACATGAATGTACACATTACTTCCTCAATTCATATAAAACACAACAAGATTCGGGAGGTATTGTACTGGGTCTAGGGTATCCCCACCTGAACAGCACTTTTTCAAGCTGTGGAAACGGGCTATACTTCCATGTTTGCATGTGTTCCGTGTGGCATTCCTACTGTGCCCTGTAGCTCTCAGCATACAGGCCTCCCAACGCCTCTCTTCTCCCTGATTGGCTGCTGTCACTCTGCAGCCTTCAGTAGGATGGAGAGCAGCATCTGATGCAGTAATAAAAATTATTCTTAAAATTTCATTTTTTGGATACTGTGTTACTGATGTGCAGAAATGACACAAATCCTACTGCTCTGGAACGTCTTTCTGTATGCTCTGAATATTTGTTTGCTATGATTGGTTAATATAGAACCTGCTCTGGCCTATGGCAAGTCAGGTTATAGCCAGGAAGGAAATCCAAGAGAGAGAGACAGGAAGGAGAAAGGAGAGTGGGGGAAGACACCAGCTGGCTGCTGAAAAAGCAACAAGATGCCAGCAGCCCAGTAATGCCAAGGCCTCGTGGCAACATATAGATTAATAGGAATAGGTTAATTTAAGATGAAACAGCTAGCTAGCAAGAAGCTGAAGCCATAGGCCATACAGTTTGTAATTTTATAAGTCTCTATGTCACTGAAGTTTTCCTGTGTCCCGGCCTGCCGACAGTCGGGACAAATCTCTCCCACTCACTTCCCTCAAGTAAACACACAGAGACTTATATTACTTACAAAATGTATGGCCATGACAGGTTTCTTGCCATCTGTTCTTATATCTTAAATTAACCCATTTCTATAAATCTGTACCTTGCCACGTGGCTCGTGGCGTACCAGTATCTTACACCATGCTTCTCCCCGTGGAGACTGGCAGCTTCTCTCTGCCTCAGCTTTCCATCTCCCAGAATTCTCCTTGTCCCACCTACACTATCCTTCCTGCCTGGCTACTGGCCAATCAGCGTTTTATTTATTAATCAATCATATCAACACATATTTACAGCATACAGGACATCCCACAGCACCTCTGACTAATTATTTTATAAGTGACTGTGGACTATGGGTGGGAGAGATCCTTCTTGATCATGGGGCCAGGCAGGACAGGAGAAACTTCCAGCAACATCCTACAACCTTGCAGGATCTGTTCATCATTTCCAACATTTGTGTGTTGAGTCTATGGGACATTCTGCAGCATTTACATTCTGACTCTTGCATTCTCTCAACAATAGTTCTCTCAATCTTTCTTATGTCACAGCATAAATATTTAGAAGATAAAAGCATATTAAATTTTCTCCCAAATCAACTAATATTTTAAGGACATAAATTCAGTCAGGAAGTAATGCTTAAAAAATGTTCATATTCATTAAGAAAAAAAAATCCCTTCCTTAGAAAAAGAATATTTGTTATACAACACAACTTAATGCTTTCTTTATTCTAAAAGAATGGAAAGTAATACTGGAAATAGTAACAGCACTTGTCAAATCTTTTCTAAGCTAAAGAATGGATCAAAAGCCCTTGGGAACGCAGCACTCAGTAAATCTTCAGTGAATGAATGTAAAAATGAATGACATATGTAATAATACATCCACTGTGGCGAGTTCAGCTAAGAACACTCAGTAGATTTCCACCCTCACTAAGAAATATCAGTACAGAACAGAGAGCTGGCCCACATTTTGGAATAAGCTGTACTGAGATTACTCACAATTTTACCTTACTAGATGGAGAAAAAGTAATGAAGATTACACATGAGAAACTAAGTTCTATTAGTATTGATCACCTGGTCTCAACTGATCTTCCTGCCACCATCTCTAAAGCATCTCAGACCACAAACAAGTACAAGACACCAATACCTGAAAAGAAATGGACTTAATACCTGCTTAACAGGAAGGGAATCATGCCTGGGACTGGAAACCTAGTCAACCATCCAGAGCTAGTGAGGTCATGGATCTTAAAGGAAGATCTACTACCACCACTTTTATATACCTGCATAATTCCCAACTGTATTCTAAAACATATCCTTATGCCTACAGATAAGTGTAGCTCTCATCCCTCATTAAAGAAGCTTCTCTTTGCAGTAAACAGAGACAATTTTGGAAAAACACAACTGGCCATAAAGATCATAGAGATGAACCTATCATGAGTTGCCCAAACTGAACAGATATGTATCTACCACAACTCCTGCACTTAAGGTTTAGGGAATGTTGGGGAAGAGGAGGCAGAAAGATTGTAAGAGGCAGAAGACCAGGAAGTCTGCTGAGATTGTCTCCTAGAAATGATAGGGCAGCTTTACCCATAATACTTTTAACAATATGGCTGGCTAAACAAGACCCAAGTAACAATACCAATAGGCATGCTAACATATAAGGAGGACATCTCATGAGGTTCCATCTTTAGACAAAGAACTACAGGTAATTAGCAACTGATGAGAGAGGAAGAATTAGTCTCTCCCAAGGATGAGCCTCTTGTGTGGTTATACAATACAGAGTGGTCAGCCAATAAATCATATAGATAGATCCACAAGCAACACTAATTGGATTAAGCAGGTAGTATTTATATAATGTAAAAATTATATAAGTAAAAGAGGCCATCAATTTTAGAGGGAAAGAAAAAGGACATGGAGAGGTTTGGGGGATGGGAAGGGCAGAGGAAGAAAAGGGAAGAAGTGATATAAATTATGTTTTAATTAAAATAAAAAAATAAAAAAGAAAATAGATCTTAAAATGTAAATAAAAAAAAACAGAAAACATTGCTTAGTGGGGTATTGTTTCCTGCGTATAAAATACTAAGACATAAACCAAATAAGTATTTGCTACAGATTTTAAAAACTGATCTCTCCATTATAAGTGAGCAAGTATCATCAATAGATTCTAATTTCCTTACTTCTATGAAATAGTCCAATTACCATGTTAGACACAGAATAAACAAGTTTAAGTAACCATTTGTATATCCATCACTTTAACATCTACAGAGGCTGGGGTAGTAGAACATATGGAAGCTCTACTGCCATAAAGGTACATGGTTACATGTCACATTAACAAACTGTTATATGAATTCAATTCTCCTATCATGAGGAGTAGATGATCCATATTGATATTGGTACTGGTAATAATAGCTTTTCAATATCTGTATCTCCAAGTAGGTAACAATCTGACAGGATTTTAATTTTTAGAATTCCTTGGAATATGTGCTAGAATAGAAAGCCTAAAGATATCTAGGCTCACCTAATCTCTATGCAGTACCGTAGGAGGCCAAGCCCACATGCATGTGAATACTCACTCCACACCACAAATGTCCCTGCACAGAGTCAGGCCTTGGAATTTGATTAGCCTGGAGTGTGCACACCCATGATGTAGCTCATGTCTGGGAAGGTATATAACCAGCCCACTCTGCCAAGCTTTAATTATTCCTTTCCTTGGAATTCTTCAGGATGTGCTTTCAGACAGTGTGATCATAAGCCCAAAGCCCTTAACTTGGGGATTCAGTGTGACCACGCACTGTTGCACAAAGGCACAACTTAGTTCTACAAGAGTTCATGTTGCAGAAGAAAACAAAAGCTCCAGAAGATAATGGGAACTCTCACAAGCTGAAGAGCTCAGGAGAAGCCCACCACCACTTTTGTAGGTCTGTGAAGAACATTACTGTGTCTACTTGGTTCTCTACTACTACACTGAAAAAAAAAAAAACAAAAAACACTGAATAGCTAAGGCAACTATTTGTACTTGTAATTTCATGAAAATATGGAAAACATGAAACCTTCCTTTCAAAAGTGCAACATCAGGTTATAATAAATTAACTGATCATATACAGTAATTTCAAGTCCCTTAGGATGTGTAACTAAATTTAAGTTTCACACTGTCCTTAAAATTCCATCACAACCTGAGGCCATCATGATAAAGCAATGTACCAAGATATCAAGTTAAAAGTTGCAAACTCAATTTATAACAAAGACCAAACAGTGCTTTTGTCAAGCTGTATTTTACTGAGAAAAAGCTGTGGTTACAATTTAATCAGCATGAATTCTAACTGGTATCATGCAATACATCACCCAACATTTAAGGGGAAAACACTCGCTGAGATTCCCCTGAGAACACGCCTGCTAGGGATAATGGGTCCTAAAGGAGTTTACCCTTCTCATAACACTTGCATTGCCAACTCAAATATTGATCACACCAAGCACTAAAACTGTGCTTTTGTGAGGCAGGTCTTTCAGACTAATAAACGTGAAAGCCTTCTACTATGTACAGCAGATGAGGCCCATGAATTTATAAACACATATTTCAGGGCACTGATAAGAATGTCTGATGCTTGCACAAACAGATGAAGAATATTCACATAAGCATGGAAGAAGAAGGCATAATGAATGTGCAGCGGCTGTGACAGGTCTCTGAAAGACAGCTTCAAAGTAAAAAGTATTGTTAATTTTTAAACATGCTGAGAACAACACTATGCTGATATATTGTGTACCCTAGTAAATTTGCCTGAAGATCAGAGAAGCAGAGCAAGCCATAGACACTACCTCTTACCTCACCAACTCCTCAGCCTGAAAAACCCTCTAGTTCCTGTCTCCTCAGACCTTGTATACCTTTCTCCACCCAGCCATCACTTCCTAGGATTAAAGATAGGTGTGCTTCCCAAGCAAAGGTATAAGATCTCAAGTGTTGGGATTAAAGGCCTGTGACTCCCAAGTATTGGGATTAAAGGTGTGTGCCCCCACTGCCTGGCTTTTTCTCTCCTAGACTGAGTCAATCTCATGTAGTTCAGTCTGGCTTTGAACTCACAAAAATCCACACGGATCTCTGCCTCCAGAGTGCTAAGATAAAAATGTGTGCCACCACTGCCTGGCCTCTATGTTTAATCTAGTGGCTTATTCTGTTCTCTGATCTTTAGGCAAAGTTTATTAGGGTACACAGTATATCACCACACAACACTGTGCAGCTCACATGGTTACTTTAAGGTACCATGTCAGTGAAATCTACTAGTTTACAAATAACAGCAGCCCATGAGTTACACATTGGAAAAACATGCTTCAAACAAAGTAACTGAGTCTAAAAACCACATTTCTCATTAGCTTTGGACAAATGGATTAGAAGGATAAAATGTTCCATCCCACAAATTTGAGTATAATAAAACAGTTTAAGTAATTCATATATTAAAACCTTAATGTAGTAGTAGGGGAAAATATTTCAATTAAAACTAACATTCAGCCCTATCAATGTTTATAAATTTTAAATATTTCCATTAAAGTAAGACATTAATGTTTAATGATATTCAGATCTTTAAAATTTCAGAAATGTATTTCATGTGTATATCAGAACAACATATTTAAATGATCTTTAGAGTCAAATTTAAAAATTACTTAAATGCCTATGCAATAAAAATTTATGTTTTAAAAGATACAATTTCCTGAACAACATGAAAAATCAATCATTATAGTGGTGAAATTGGAAGTAGTTATGACCTATTTTGTTTCAATTATACACCACAAAATAAAAATTTATCTTATAAAGATAACTTTATAACCGATTATAATAACATATATATAAAATGAACATGAATATTGCCATTCATTAATTAAGAACCATGTTCTTGGCTACCTACATCAATCAAGAACAATTTATCTTTCAAGTCATTGACTTTTGCTAACCCTCAAACATAAAAGCTTATGACTCTTCAGGTCTCTATTGTATTGTTAGAGTTACATATCTAAGATATCGATTTTTCTGGTATCCTAATTCTTTTTAATTTCATAAATCTTATTATAAAAAATATTGCAAACAAAATAAGCATCAAAGCCAAAACCAAGCAGACACTGAGAATGGCAGTTCTGAAACTGTGGAACTTCACATTAGATTTTATACTTTTGCTATCAAATATATTTTAAGCACTTATCCACAACAAAACAAAGAAAATCCATGACAGAATTACAACTAGAAAAGCCATTAATTAATTTATAACCTCTTTCACAACAAATATTTCACAAGATATATTTAGTACTTACTTTTATTATTTTAAATTATAGATTGGTGTGTCAGTATGTGAGTGAGTATAGAAGAGTACAGAAGACTACATGCCCAGGACCCCCAGGAGCTAGAGTTATAGCAGGTTATGAACCACTCAGTGTGGATGCTAGGAGCTGAACTTGGATCCTCTGCAAGAACAGTAAGCACCCTTACCTGCTTAGCCATCTCTTGCTCCCTATGTTTTTTAAATTTCTTGAGAATTTTGTAGATGACTACTGTACTAACATCACCTCCACCCCTCCTTTTCCCTGTTCCAATTCTGCCCATGTTCACCCACTCCCTCCCAAATCATGATCTCTCCTTTCATTTCATCATGCATCACAGCACAGCATACCATTGCTAAAAATAGGGAAGTGGCCATCACTTCCTGCAAAGCCCAGCTTCAGGAATGAGACATAGGAGAGAGGTGACACAGACACTCCCAAGGCATTTGTTGTAACATGATTCTTTCATTTTCCTTCAGGTCTTGTGAAGACAGCACTGAAGTCCTTATTTGTGACTAGCACTTCATAGATATTTCCGTACCCATAAGCTCAGAAAATAGCAATACTATTTCCCTCTAGGGCATATGCACTTAATAGTAAAAGTCATATTTATTTGTGGTGAAAATTCAGCCATCTACTTCCCAGAGTAAAAGACCCCATTTTCCTAACTTTGGTGTGTCCTGCCTGCAACACAAGCTTCTGTCTCTGTAGTCATGACCCGGTCCACTCTCATCTACCCCATGGGAACTGGGAGCCAAAGTATCAACCAATGTGGACACTTTGGCCATGGCTCCTGCTCTGTAGGATATAAACTGATTAATGGCTGTAGGTCTTCTGTTAGTGTCCAAGAAAACATGACAAGATAACTTGTCCGTAAGCTACGATAACTTGCCAGGATTAGATCTAAGTCACTTAGGGTGTTCAATGCTTTTAGGGTGAGCAACAAAAATACCTGAACCTATCTTTGCCCACCAGCAGTGGATCCAATATGTCTTAAGATGCATGAATGAAGCTGGGTGCTTTTTCCACTATTGGGTTTATTTGGCTCAAGTGACTACAGAGACATCTCTTGAACTGGGAAGCAATCACTTTCACAGATACATCCAGATTTAAGTATTATATTACAGTATCTACTATTAATTTCTGGACAAATTGTGATGATATTAGCTGGGATAGAAAACATAAAAGTACTATCAGGTATGATGGAACAGGAAGAATGACTGAACTTTGTGACTCTTTCATTGGTTATTACGCTGATTTATTCAGAGAAGGAAAACTAATTAACCTAGGAATATTTGTGTCTAGAGATCAAGAAGAACCTAAATAAAGAAGTTGGAGAAATAACACATATAAGTGAACATTTAACACACATAGCAAAAGCATAGACCAGTCTACAGTAAGAAATTTGGAAATGATGGCTAATTATTAAATCACAGTAAGTATCTGGGACAACAATTTATTGAAGAGAATTAAGAAGAATTGATCAGAAGAATAAACTAAAAATCTAGGAGCCAGGAAGTGAGGTGAACTCCAAAAGGAATGGTATTGAGATAGTCTAATGACTCATAGACCAGCTATGGGAGCTTGAGTGGAGATAACAATGGTCTAGCATAAAAAGACTCACTGAGAGAGTCTATAAGACATACCCTAGCATGCTTACTGGGCAATAACAAGGGGGCTTACATATGACAAATAATCACCTATTAGTATTGTCTAAGGCATTGTTTAGACAGGAACAGTTCAAGAGTGATGGGACCACTTCAGAATAGTACCTTTATTAAAAATCAACATTCTATTTCATGAAATTATACTCAAATTTAGGAAACTTTTAATAATGACGCTAGCAAAAGCCATTGAGTACATCTTGAGTTGCATTTTTCAACCTACATTATTAGGCAGGAACACAAATGTATATCTAGCAGTGTTCACAAAGAACAGCTAGCTGAAGGCAGTTTCCTGTGTGCTCGCAGAAAACAAAACTCAGACAAACATATATTGATTGGGCCATATATTGATTGTAAATGGAAGGCATTCTCAGATGATTTTCTCAGTAGAAGCCACTGCACTTAAAAATCTGAAACACTAACATTATGTGGATCCCTATTTCTGACAAAACACGGTAGTATAGTTCAGTTTATTGATTTAAGTAGCTAATTACTTTCAGTAAAATTGGGAAATAGATTCATCTGTTCATTCCTGATAAGTATACAAATAAACAATGAGCATTTATGATGAGGAATGTTTGTGTGAACATTTACAAAATTAATTACTGTTTATGAGGTTATTTCATTTTGTCCCACGATTGTTTTCCTGTCTCGAATTTCTTTTGTTTCCTTATATGTCACACATACATATGTGCCAATGAAGATGAACCTGGAGAGTATGTGAGGACAAAAATGAGTGGGAATTGGCAGGAATGTTCTTCTTAATTTTACTAATGAAGAATTAAATGTGATTATCAGCCTGTTAGTTTGCATTAATTTGCAATTTTAAGTCTAGAGTCAATTCTTAAGAATAAAAATTAAAATGATGGTATCCTAAATCCTCAGGGCAAATTTTCACATGGTACTTTTGCTCCTGTATCTGTGTAAATGTATATATACAACACCACTGTGGTAGTTTGAATAAGAATTGTTTATGTATTTGAATATGTAGGCCTTCTTTGTTAGAAATCTTTGGGAAGGATGAGGAGGTATGGCCTTGTTGGAGCAGGTATGTTACCAGGCTTTGAGTTTTTAAAAGGCTTATGTATGTCTCATGGTTGTGAATCAAAATTTCAGCTGTCAGCTCTTCCTTTACTCCACGAGCATGGAATCTAAACTTTGGAAACTATAAGCCAAACTAAATGCATTCTTTTGTAAGTTGTCTTGATCATGGTGTCTTATCATAGCAATAGAAAAGTAAACTAGACGACAACCACCTCTCTCTCTCTCTCTCTCTCTCTCTCTCTCTCTCTCTCTCTCACACACACACACACACACACACACACACACACACACACACCCCAGCATAATGCATGAGAGAAGCAATAGGCTTTAATCTTTTATTCTCTAACTTTGTAGGCTTAAGTTATCCATCTGTACTGCTCTATTTCATCTCATTGAGCCATTTTTAAAAATAAAACATGGTGCATATACATATGAAATTATATTTAGCTGTAAATAAATTAGGAATAATGAAATTTTCAGATAAATGGGTGCAACTGGAAAATATTATTCTGATAGAGGTAACTCAGATTCAGAAAGACAAGCATGATGTGTTCTCTATGATCTGTCTTTGGCTCCTAACTCAGAACGTGTAGTACTGACTATATAGGAATTTCTGTGGATGTTAGAAAAGTAGATGGAGATGAATGGGGGATTTGGAGGGAAAATCTAGAGGAGGTGATAGTGGGCACAAGTGCTTTGAAAAAGAAATGGAGGACTAGGGGTGGGCAAACCTTATTGTGAAGTAGATAGGGATGGTAATGTAGAGGTAGAGGTTGGAAATAAATAAATGACAGGGGGCCGGAGAGATGGCTCAGACGCTAAGAACACTGGCTGTTCTTCCAGAGGTCATGAGTTCAATTCCCAGCACCCATATGGTGGCTCACAACCATCTGTAATGAGATCTGGTGCCCTCTTCTGGCCTGCAGGGATACGTGCAGACAGAACAATGTATACATAATAAATAAATAAATCTTTTTAAAAAAGAGAATATTTGAAAAGCTATAGAGAAACCTGTTATTCTTAATGACACATATGTGTATGCACAATCAGGTGTGTGTGTGTGTGTGTGTAAGAGAGAGAGAGAGAGAGAGAGAGAGAGAGAGAGAGAGAGAGAGAGAGAGAGAGAGAGAGAGAGAGAAGAGTAGTTAATCAGGATTACACATAGAGGGATAATGCTCCTCCCAAGTACCATAGACTATCTCATAACAAGCTCAGTATGAGACAGTGGATTTCTCCCTTTGAGTTTTGTCACAGAGGTCCAAGAAACTCACAAAACAATCTAAGCTATTGTTGTTCTTCTGTGTTGGTTGCTAGAACCTGAAAGGTAAAACTTTGCTGTTGAAAACATTACACAGTCTGGTCACAGGAAATGGAAGAATGAAGCTGGCACTGACCTGGAGGATCCTTCCCTGATGGCTAGCTTTCACCGTACTGGAAGGTGAAACGAAGGATGATGGAAAGTAAAGTCAACAAGTCATACCTAGCAATGAACCTACCAAGCTACAATAACTATCAGCCTAGCAAGACAGGCCCAATGCTGCCAAAGTGGCACGAATCTTGAGGCTAATCAACAGCTATCTGACTGAACTAAAAATTCACTCAATAGCTGCAAGGGAACTCGTGCCTGTTAGTATAAATACAGACAAGATCTCATGGTTTAGAGAGGCTTCGGACACTAGAAGAGAACTTACTACTACTAGTTTACAAAATTAAATTAAATCCCACCCTCACCCTTCACAAAGGAACTTATTTTTGCATCATGTGCAGGCTATTAAAGAAATACACTACGGGTTAAAGTGCAGATAATAAGTGACCCTAGAATGCCTGTAGGGCCATAACATAATCTCCACCCCAAAAGCTCAGGGAAAATTAAAGGAAAGGGAAAGGAAAGATCCTAAGAGCCAGAGGACCAGGAGGACTGTTGTGAGATAGTTTCTTTTGGAGATGACAGGAATGATACACCCATGAACTCTCAACAATATGGTTGCCTGTACAAGACCACACCAGTTGATATAGCAAAGTGGATGGGCAGGGCATATTAACAAGGTCTTACATTTAGGTGAAGAACTACAAGTCTTCAATGGCTACTGGGAGGAGGGGGATTTGGTTTTCTTCATGGTTCAGCCCCAACAGGCTACCTGAGCCTAAGTAGTCAGCCATAAATCTGTGTACACATATGCAACACTAACTAGTCTCTGTAAGGTGTGTGTGTGTGTGTGTGTGTGTGTGTGTGTGTGTGTGTGTGTGTGTGTTGAAAAGACATGAATCTGAGAGTGAGATGTGATGGGGAGGGGACATGGGGGGGAGTTGTAGATGGAAGAAGGGGTGAGAATGATATAAACATAGTCAGTGTACTCATGTATAACATTATAAAAATAACTGTTCCATGACCAAAAATGGTAGAAAGTGCTTCCAAAATAGTGTATCTTATTCTACATCAAATTCTATAAGCTGTAAAACCAAATCATATCTACAATAGAAAAACCAATTGAAAATGCATTAAAGATTTTTGAGAAATCTTTAATTTAATTTAATGAGAAACATTAGTTAAAAACAGGGATATCACATATGTGCACATGAAATTCACAAATAACTGCGGATTTATTTCTTTTAAAGGATCAGTTTTCCCATGATATACTCTGTTATGCATTGCCAGTATTTATTTTATCCCCAAATATCAAGGCCAGTGTGTTTATATGTTTAACAAGAGTCCTGGCTCTGTCAGCTTAAGCTTAGTAAGGATGAAAGCAGTCAAATACAAAATCGTGACACCCATTCCTCCCTGAAGGCCAAAGAGAAAACCCTCATGAACTTTACAGTCAAAAGCTTTGCAACAAATGAAATATGCACACAAGAAAAATAAACGAGGCTGTAAGTGGAATGCACCAAGCTCCTTTGTGTTGTGCAACATTATTCTTAGACTCTTTTTGCATCTATTCTCCTCAGTGCTGTCACTTATTCAAGCACAATGCCCTCTTAGGAACAATATATGCAGAAGTTATTTTAAAAGAATAAATTCTTCTATATAGTTGAGGTTTAAAATGTTATGACACAAATTTAAATTTCAAAACAGCCACTGCAGGGAAACAGATTAACAGATTGAATTTCTCCACAATTCCTATTATTGTAATAAGAGCAAATAAAATCCACAAACCTAAGAAACACTCACCACATAGCTATTCTTAACTATAGTCCTCATGTTGTACATTAGATATTCAGACTTGTTACACATTCGCTGCTTTATATATTTCAACTTCAGCCAATGCCTTCCCCTCCAAATACAAGGTGTCCAATCTTTGGTTCTCTGTGTACATCATTGCCTTTTTTTTTCAAAATATTACTCCTGTGAGATAGCACAATATTTCTCTTTTGCATCTAGTTTGTTTCACTTAACAAAATGCCCTCCAAGTCAGCCACATGGTGAAATATTATAGATTTTATTTTGCTAATTAAACACTAAATTGTATAGATCCCACATTTTCTTTATCTAGTTTTCTATTAAGGTTGTTCCCATACATTGCCTATTGTGAGGACTACTACTTGAATCTGTATTATGTCTGCTGTCACACACACGTACACACACACCCTCACTGCCACCATAAATTCCAAAAACCATTGGATGCTATATACCCAAAGCCAGAAAAAAAATGTGCTTTTATGGTTCTCCTGAGGAAATTGATGATCTCAATCTATTTTCTTACTAAAAAGGTAGCAAACTTGAAGGTTCTTTTAAGAATTCTCCTGTTGAATACTCAGATAACATTTTCTTCTACCCCTTGAGGGTCTTTCTATTTATATGTTCACATCCATCCTTAAGTCTTTGCATGTCCAAGTTTGTTTACAATAGGGATTCAATTCACATTGATGAAAGTGCATCCATGACCCCATGTCCTGTGCACACATGTTTCTGTGAGACTGCTAATATTCTTTATTTTTATCTACCACATGTAAAAGATAAAGGATTACCTATCCAATTAAACCTTTCAAATCATGAGTATATAAATCCATGTATGTATGAAAAATTGAAACATTATAAATTTTAAAAAAGTAAGTTTATGTTCCTAGAAGGTTACAATTTCCTAAATATAGTAACATACATGAGCTGCACACCTTCATAAAAGTTATCTGTTGGTAAAAGTTATCCTCATAAGACTATTTTTCCTTAGATGTCAACAGAAAACTCTAGGGGTACTTAAGAAAAACAGCCTGCTGAAAGCATTGTTAGAACAGTAGACCTGAGAAGGTGAATGAAGACCCTTTTTACTCTCATCTTTGTTCATAATTCATTCACAATGTTTCTGATATTCTAGATGATAAGACTCTCTCTATATATATACACACAACTGCCAATTACACACAGAAAGTAAATAACAAACTGAAAATGGTATTAGTCTTATGCCACTAAATACAGATCTGACACAGTCACACTGCACAACTGTATACACACACACACACACACACACACACAAAGAGAGACAGAGAGAGAGAGACTTGAAATTTACAGAAATCAGAATTTCAAATACACCTGAAATCTAATGACTTCTATTGCTATGAACACACACCATGACAAAGGGAATTATGGGGGCTTACTTACATTTCAGAGGGTTAGTCTATGACCATCATGCTGGGGAGCATGGCAGTAGGCAGGCAGATATTCTCTCTAGAAACTGCTGAGAGCTTACATCTATCTGATCCACACATGGGAGGCAGAGAGAGAGAGAGACTGGGCATGGTGTGGTCTTCTGAAATCCCAAAGCCCACTCCCAGTGACACACCTACTCCAACAATGCCACACCTCCTAATCTTTGTTAAACAGTCCACCAATTAGAGACCAAATATTAAAATATTTGAGCCTATGGGGGTCATTCTCATTCAAACCACCGCACCATGTACTCTATAACACATCATAAATTACTTAAATACATGCATATAGCCAAATAAGCATATTTAAACCTTCCCGTGCTAGGTTTTCTTATTGTTGACTATCACGATATCCTTACAAAGTTTCTTTTTTGTGTGTCTGTTTGTTTTAATGTATTAGAAGGTGAACCCAGGCCCCCTATCAGACTGCCAGGCAACCCCCACTGCTGTCCCTGAGCTCACCCTCAACCCATTTACCTTGTTTTTTGTTTGTTTGAAGGATTTGCTATTTTGATCAGACTGGTCTGGACCTCAGTCCTCAGCTCAGGAAGGCCTTGATTTTGTGATCCTCTTGCCCTACCTGGGTAGCTAGGATCACTGCCCCAAAGGCTCAGCTCCTGCAGTTGGTGTAAATGCTAATTTAAAAAAAAAATAACAAAATTGAAATGGCCTCCAACCAGGAAACTTATTATCTGATATATTTAGAAGTCCAGAATTAAAGCAGGCCATTAGGGACCTAAAGGTCTCCAACAACCTATAACTAGGTCGCAGTGAATTTATCTCTCTGCTCTGTCCCCCATTTACCATCTCAGATCCTTGTCTCGGCTGCCATGAGAAGCTTGGAAGAGAAAGACTGTCCAAGACCCTGTCTGGATCCCACTTTTCCATTTATTATCTGGGTGACCTTCAGCGGGTCTTCCCATTCTCCCTGGTTAACGTGCATATTTATTGCTACTTTCAGCATCCTTTTTGGTGTAAAGATATACATACAAGGGAGACTGAGTAATTTATCCAGTATTCACTGAGTACTAACAAACATAGGCATGACAAAAAGTGATGAGAATATAGCCTCTGTGAAAGTTGGCTCTGCATGCAGAATATTATGAGCAAGTTTGATGAACATAGGCATTGGTGTCATCAGGGCCCAGTACTCCCTTGCTGAGTGTCCCACTACCCTGATTTGAACAGTGAGCTGTGGTGATTTGGGGGACTACTTGAAAGGAACATCCCACAAGGTTTCTGCCACCACCACACAATCGCCACCTAGTATCATCTCTGATAGTTGACAGATTTGTCAAATATCTTTAAAATGTGAACATAGCAATCACTAAATGACATGACTGATGATTAATTGGTGATTATCAACGCCTAATAAGAGATCTCCAATACTACTCTATTAAAGCCTAGAACAACTTATATTATAAATGGAGATATTTCTATTTACCATATTCTATTCTTATGAGGATTTCATACATGCATACAATGAAACAGGATCATATTCACCCCCTCCAACTCCAACCACATCAAGATAAGAAAACACTGTCTTAGCACTGACATGACTCATTTTTATTTTAGGTTCTCAGTTAAAGATGACCACAGTTGACATGCTGGGCTGTAAAATACTCAAGAAATGTTGCTGTGTCCAACTTCCAACCTTACACATCTCTGGTTTGTTTTTATTTATGTCTCCATTGTTTCTCGCCATTCTTACATTGCTCAGTTCTTAACACTTAGCCATTTCAGATGTCCCCAGAGCCTCACTTCTGTTAACACCACAGGCTAGTTTTATAAGCCCACCTATTTACAAAGCTGCATTCTGTCTTCATCTAGCAACCTTGGAAGTTTGTTTTTAGTTCTGTCTACTGTTCCTAGAATCATATTTATTTCCCGGACATCAGAGACTATGTGGGCTTGTCTTGTGTTTTCTCTTACTGATTCTGTGCGTGGTTCAGGAAGTTGCCTTGAAAACTAGAGGAATGTTTCAGTAGCAGTTTTTAAAAAGATACATTCTAAGCAAATTTAAAATCGCTGCTGGGGAAGGGAAGGGTCTGTTTTCTACAGGCATGCAGCCCTGAGAGGCTATGCTAGCTCCAAGGGGGTCATACTCCACCAAAGAACATACTGGTAACCTGAAGAGGACTCAGAAGGACTTTTAAAAAATGTATGTGTGGGGCGGGGGAGATACATGAACTGAGAGAGGAAATTACAAAATGATTTTTATAGGAAGATAATAAATATTAGTTACTATGTTAGCCTTACATTACCTTTTGATTTCCCTATTTCTTTCATTTTCCCTACTGTGTGGATATAACAGTATCTATTCAAAAAGAATTATACTTAAAATTGATTTTAAAAAGTTAATAATATAAAATGCTTAAAATTTCCCCCAAAGAAAAGCATCAATGGCTTGTAGATAACACAGTCTGATGCTCAGTATGTGACCAAAAGATAGGACAGTTGCAATTGAACTCTGTGTTAACTGTAAATGAACAAACTGACCTGTTAGAAATTCTTGAGAAATCAATAACTCAGAATGTTGTTTTATAAGAAATAATACATCAAAATGATTCTGATCTACAGAGAGGGAATGCATTATTTCATCATTCACTACCCATCTCAGAATGACGCTGAGCCCAGGGCTTACACACAATCACTTCCTTCCTCACCAAAACATCACTTTCTTCATTTTTTTTTTGTTTCCAATAGATTGTCATTGCTTTAAATGTTCTGCTTTTTACATGCAAGAAACTCTATAAGGTTATACAAGCTTTTTTAAAGTGAGTTGTAAAGGAAGTCTCTGAGGGTTAGCCTTTTGTTGATTTTAAAATTCTTTGCACTAAGAATCAGAGATGGCTATAGTGAATTAACAGGCACACATTTAGTTATAGACATGGAGATTTGATGCCAAGGTCATCTATTATTACATTTGAGTTACACAATTTAAGAAGTATAAAAAGTCAAAGACGGTTTAAGATTTAAAACAATTAATTATTTAAAATTCCTGAAGTCTTATTTTATCACTATCCACAGGGATAACTATATTTAGAGGTTTCAAAGAGATTTTGAGGGAGCATTTCATTTGTTCAGTAGCATGCAAGAGAAGAGATGTCATAGTAGGAAAGTGATACATGATACATTTACTCTAATACTAAATTAACAAGCATGAGAAAATTATAAAATATTTTATAATAGAAATAAACCAATAAAGAAATAAGGAAATGCAGTCAAAGGAACATATGGAGAGGCTAAGATAGTGTCATCATTGCTCGATCTCACACAAACAAGAAAGGTGTTATACTTTCTTAAACACAAGTTTTACTTTTTATACATTGATAAATATCCATTGCACCCACCTACTCAGTTACACACTACTTTGCACCTTAATGCATTAAGCCCCATGCAAAGAAACACACTTTTCTGTGTAGCAGTGTGTCGGTAATGTTCCTGGAGCCCTTGGGAGCAGACAGAGAGTGATTGCTCTGTTATGACTCCAAGTAACTGCTATGTCTTACATCAGTGTAGTTCGGGATTCCAAACTTTCCAGATAAATTTTGGAAGCTTAATGGCCTTATTCACTTGACTCCTTTCTTATATGATGACCAAAACTTATCAGGATTAATTTCCTACCCTTCTCTACATCTGAGAAAATAAAATAAAAATGAGTTTGGGAGACAAAGGAAAGTCAAACATCCAAGAAAGAATTTATTCTGGAAATGGACATCAGTGGATGCTAGAGCCATTGGGTCAATGCTCCTTGATCTTGGCAAAGGTACATACAGGCAGCCTCAAACCATGACCTCAAAGATAAGTTATCAATGATCACAGGAGACGTAATTTGCAACTTGATACTATTTACGACACCATAAGCACAAGTGCAAATCTTGTACAGGCAGCAGTGGAAGATGCTGGAATTGTGGTCTCTTGATTTTTACACATGAGAATGTCACAGTTTATGCACTCATTGTCATAAAATGTTTTGCCTGATTTTAATTAGAAAAATAAATCTGAAGTAATTTCAAGATGTTATAAAATGTTTTAATTTTTCAAGTAATAGTAAATAAAATAAAGAACTCTGGAGAATACAGGGGAACAGATAGGACAACCAAAAGTATTATGTGAATTTTGATGTAATTTCTGATTTCTTAATACATTTTATTTTCTAGAGGTTTCATTCATTCTTTTATCAAATGTATATTGGTTAGATACATTCATCACTGCCTCTCTCCTACTCTCTTGATATTGGCCACCTCATGCCCTCTCAAATTCAAGTTCTTTTTATTACTAATCACAATTACTGCTTTCCAAATGCCACAGGGCATGAGTAACTTGCCAATGGTCACATTTCCCAAAGAAAGTGACTCTCTCCCTAAGCATCCATAAATTGTTCAGAGCTCCTTTGATAGGCATGGGGCACAGGGGTACCTCCTCAATTCATGCTTGAATTTTGCTGTCTTGGTCATTTGTGGGTCTTGTGTGGGTAACCCCAGCTTCTGTGAGTTACCGGGCACACCAGCCACGTACTGTCCACAAGTTAGCATTTTATACATCTCCTTTCCTTCCACTGGGTCTCATGTTTTTTGTTCCCTCTCTTTTGTGAACTTCCTTGAACCTTGGATAGAGGTTGATACAGATGACTCATCCATAGATGAGCACTCCATGTTATTTATACTCAGCACTGTGACAAGTTATTAGTATCTACAACTATCTGCTAAATAATGAAGCTTCCCAAACCTAAGTGGAGTTATATTCACAAATACCTGTGTAAGCATAAATATTATGATTGCACTTTGACTGTAAGACAATGTAGCAAAACAGGAAAAGTAGGCTTTCTCCTCCCATGTTCTATGATTACCCCAGTAATAGATATTTGACCAGGTTTACAGTACTAGGCATAAAATTCTTCCTGTGTGGCAGGCCTTATGCACAGTTAAGAAACCCCATGGTTACCCCATAACCAGCATGTCTCTACTGCATGAGTGGGCACAGCCAGCAGGTTAGGATCTAAGATGCAAGGTTCACTGCTGTATAAGAGAAATGATGGTTTTCATCTCCAGCAGCCTGCATGGAAACTTGTTAAAGTTCTTGATTATGGCAACAGTGGTAAGCATGGAGGCTGCCTTCATTGTACAGGAGTAAATGCTAAAACGTTAGGATAAGAAAGAAATATCTGATAGTCTGTAAGTTATGTGTAAGTAGTTAACAAAAGTCCACATGTTAAAGTGTAAATATGCTCATGACAAAAAAAAAAGTCATACCAATAGCAGGTACATTTTAAACAATGTAACCATTTCAATCCAGAACGTATTAAGTACAGAAGCCTCTACATACTATTTTCACTACTATCAACATCTAACAGTGCATGGTACATTTGTCACAATAAATGAACCAACACTGATACTTTATTGTGAACTGAACTCCACACTTGATTCAGACTGCCTAAGTTTTTGCTTGGTGTCCTTTCTGTGTTTCAGGACATCATGTAGGAGAGTCATTAAACTTAAAAGTCAATCTCCTTAGGCTTTTAAAAAATGTAATTTATTTATTTTATATACTGACTGCAGTTTCCCTTCCTTTCTCTCCTCCAAGTCCCTCCTCCACTTCCCCTCTCCCCCCCACCCCCGCCATCCTCTCCTCCTCTATTTCAAAAAAGGACAGGCCTCCCATGGATATCAACAAAACATGGCATTGCAGTAAGACTAAGCATCTCCCCTTGTATTAACGCTGGACAAGGCAACCCAATAAAGGGAATAGGGTACCTTGGTACAAGCAAAAGAGTCAAAGACAGCCCAGGAGTCCACTGTTAGGAGTCCCATAAGACCAAGCTACACAACTTTCATATATACGCAGAGGGCCTAGATCCGTCCCCAGCAGGCTTCCTGGCTGTCAGTACAGTCTCTGTGAGCTCCTATGAGCCCAGGTTAGTTAATTCTGTGGGTTTTCATGATATGTCCTTGACACCCCTAGCTTTTACAATCCTTCCTCCCTTTCTTCACTAGGACTCTCTGAGCTCAACCTAGTATTTGGCTGTGGGTCTCTGCATCTGTTTCCATTAGTTGCTGGATGAAGCCTCTCCGATGACAAATATTTTGTCACAGTAATGAAAACCTGAGTAATGCATTTTACATTTTTTTTTTCTGAAACTACTTCAGATTTGCTATTGGGGGTTTACTTAATGGTGTCTTGTGTTCTTTTAACACATCCTTTGTCACTGTGGGTATTTCATTTTGAGAAATTCATTGCTGTTTAACATTATAAGTTGATCAGGCTCATGTCTATATTACCGTCCACCTCTACTGTGAAACATTGTTTAAAGGACCTTCTCTTTTATTGACATTTTAAGGAAATTTTAAGGTATGGGTGCTGTATATGCCCATGGCATTGGTCCTAGGCAGGCTGAGATAACAGAGCAAGGAGACATGGATATTTAATAGTTATGTACATGTATCTGACATCTTCTAATATCCCCCATATTTGCATGAACATGCAGAGAAACTGAAAAGACTGAACATGCTTCTCCACACTTTTAACTCAAATCCCCGGGACCTTTCTTCCCAAGTGAGAAATGAAGCTTCTGCATTCATCACATCCTAACACCTCTGCTTATTGCCAGGGCACACATCCTTTAATATCACAACTGTTCCACACCTCCCCATGGGACAGGACTTCGTGGGTAGGATATAGTGCTGACGTGTAGCTGCATAGATCTTTGGTCTTACAGACTGTGCTCATTTCCATAGTGACTAGATCAGCGGCCTTCATGCAGACACTTCCGTTGTCACTGTTATTGCTTTCCTGCAGGCATGAAAGTTTTTAATATTTAAAAATGTAAAACAAAGAAGGTAAAGAAGCATCTTATTTTGGAGATTTGGCAACATAACAAAACTATAGAAACGTGTTCGTGACTGCAGGCTCTCATAGTGTATCTGAGGAGGACATGGTGGAAGGGTCCCTAGAGCATCCTTAACTTATTAAGTTCTTGGTGGGGACATGGTAGCTTTGTGAGATTTGGAGGCAGATAAGAATTCAGAAGAAGGTGCTCAGCAAGAAGCAGCAGAGAAAAAAAAAATCACACACATAAAGTCCAGGATATACTTTAGTGAACTGTTGAAAGCATCGAATCGTTCATTTGGAAATGGGGAAGAAAAGTAAAATCAATGGAGTATTAAGCAAAACCCTGAGGTTGGAAACTGAGCAAACCCTAGCTGGTGCCCTCAACGCCACGTGATTTCCCCCAGTGAAGCTTACATGCACTCTGAGAAAGACGATGAGAGAGCAGTGACATCATGAGCAACAACTCAGATGGAGAACCGGGCTCCATAGTGAACTTAGAGTGGAAGTCCGAATGAACTGCAGAAGGAATGTATACATAATTTCTCGCTCAAACAGTGTTTATCATCATCATAGCATCTGGCATATGATTACTGATCAAAAATATAATACCCAATATCATGAGTATTCAAGAACTCAGCTCCAATACAGCAGACAAGCCACTGAGTCCTGTGTGACCATTTATAGCCTGTCTCTGAAAACACAGCTGTACTCTAGTTGTCTCCTGTAATCAGGTTCTTTTGTTGGAAGAGGGTCAGGGAATATCTCCCAAAGGTTTACTCATAAAAGTTCAACATCAGTGATACCAGCTTGGCCTATCTTAGAGATTTTGTTGTAAGAATTGAAGACTGATTTGTAACTTTCAGTTAATGACTTTATATTCTTTGCTACCAACAAGAAAATACATTTCAATCATCCTATCCATAAAATTTAGGCAGAAGATACTGATTCAAGAGAAAGACAACAAAAAAATGGATGTAGACTTTAGAATCTACTTCAAATCCATCAGCCATTCTCATCAAGTCTATGAGCTTTATAACTTCTACACATACTAGATGCTAAAACAGTATATGCACAAAATAGAGCTGTGGGAGTTTATCTGATGGCTCTTTTTCTCCCACTTCCCAAGCATTAAAGTAAAGATATGTTTAAACATCATTTATCAACTACAGATACTTTGGTTGTGGGGCCTATCCTGTGCATCATGGGATAGTTAGTAGCATGCCCGATATTTACCCAGAAACCAGTAGCACTCTCTGCTATAACAAGAATCAGAAGTCTCCCACAAACAGATGCTCCCAGATGTACATCTCAAGTTGAGAAATAATATTTCGGAGGAATAGCACTTGCTGAAGCAGGACAGAAGAGCCTCTAATAATGAAATAATAAAAAAAAAACACAAAGAGCTTTCTGCTAAGAGTTAACTAACTCTTATTGCAAAGCATACTGAACCTCAGCAGCACTGAAGAAATGAGTGTTTTCTCTTACATTACATCCTCAGCAGTAGAGAGCTGTGCAGTGTAATTTTCTTCAGAACCAACACCTTTGCTTGTTTCTCTGAAGACATCTGCCCTTCCGGCACTGACACAATTTAAAATCCAATCCAAAGCCAGTCTTCGTGTTACAGCTGCAGGACATGGCTTTTTATTTTTATATACCTTGTCAGGTCCCACGAGCAAACACTTACAGACGACAGGAGCTCTGAAAGAAGGAGGGTGTGCGCTCAGGTCATTCCCTTCAGAAACCCCTCTCTTCCGTGAGTCTGGCACCAGGTTAGCCTGAATCTGACATTAACAGGAAGTGACATAGAAGCTAAATCTCAAACTCGGGGCTGTCTGGGCACAGTGTGAGGTATGACCGCAAAGCAACAGGTAAACAGTAAATGCACATTTGAAAGGAAAGTGCTGGACTGTCAACGGCAGGAACAATGGTTTTTACACAGAACTCCTGGATCGAGCTTGGCACGGTGCACTTAAATGGTTAGGTGGCTCAATTTCAAATTTTATAAAACAAATACTTCTACACTACAGTGGATCCACCCAGACTCAGAAGCCCAAAACAAAAATATAAAACAAAAATTTTCGCACTATCAGTCAAGTTTGTAAGTCTGTCACAGATGTGCAAACTGTTAAGACGCCCAACATCAAGGATATTGTCTGTGGTTTTCATTTGTTTAGAAATGTGATGGGGAAAACACAGCCTTTGGCAGGAAATGATGCATAGTAATTATTTGGAAAGAATATGCCATCATTTTAAGGAGACAAAGCGTAAGCATATACTTGGTAATAAGGAATAAGCAGGAAATGCAGATTTTGGAGGCAGACACTGTAAGGCGAAACCACAGCTCTCAGTTCATAATTCCTTGAGTCTATATCAGTGAGTGCTGATGGCATTGTCAAACATGCGGAGCTGCTGAGGGAGAGGTGAGGTGGCATCATAGATGCCAGGCACAGACCAAGGCAGAACAGAACCTCAGCATCCACCCCCTAGACATGGTACAGAAAAAGCCACAGGAATCTTGCAAGGCCTTATCACAGTTGTCAAGGGAACCACGTATCTTCCTTTCTCTTTACTCAATTAGTGTGATTAATTGTGTGAATCATATTCCAATTATTGAACCATGATGCATTTCTCACAGGAAAGTGAAATACTGCCTGCTCCCATCATCTACTACTCTTATATACGTTACTATGTATATTAATAAATTACTTAAGGCTCAGTATCTAAACATAAACATGAAATTATTTTATGTGCTCATCCCCTCATTCTGTTGAGGTTTTGTTATCTGTCGTTAATATCATGTGAAATATCTCAGTTTGTTTTGTGTTATTTTATTCTTAAAAGGCAAGGTCCCTATTGCCTATGATAGCATTTGAACCCATGGGATCAACCTGGACTCCAGCCTCTGGTGTACAAGTGCCTCCGATTATGCCATGCTTTGTTGACTCCCATGGGAGGCTTGCCCCTTTCTGAATGGAAGAGGAGTGGAGGGGTGGGGTAGATGAGAGGTGGGGGCAGGGAACGGGAAGAGAGGAGGGAGAGGATATTGTGGTTGGTATGTAAAATAGATGAAAATTTAAAAAAAGAAGAAGAAGAGAAAAGAAGAAGAAGAAGAAGAAGAAGAAGAAGAAGAAGAAGAAGAAGAAGAAGAAGAAGAAGAAGAAGAAGAAGAAGCAGCCAAAAAAATTCAATTCACCATGCTTGGTTATTCCCCAAATCTTCTGTTCACCATAAGCACTTACCTACCTATCTTATATACCATAGTGAACTGACTGGCTTTGTGTGTCAAACTGACAAACGTTAGAGTCATCAGAGAGGGAGGAGTCTCAGATGAGGAAATGCATCCATGAGCTCCAGTTGCAAGGCATTTTCTTAATTAGTGATCAATATGAGAGGGCCCAGCCCATGGCGGGTGGTATCACCCCTGGACTGGTTGTACTGGGGTCTATAAGAAAGCAGGTAGAACAAGTCAAGTGAAGCAAGCCAGTCAGTAGCACCCGTCCATGACATCTGCATCAGCTCCTGCCTCCAGGTTCCTGCCCTGTTTGAGTTCCTGTCCTGACTTCCTTCAGTAATGAATAGCAATGTGGAAGTGTAAGTCAAATAAACTCTTTCCCTCATAACTTTTTTTTGCCATAGTGTTTCTTTGTGGCAACAGAAACCCTAACTAAGACACATACATTTTGTTTTTGTTTTTGTTTTTAACACTAGATACTGGATTTGTCCTGACTATTTTTTAAATATTCTTCTTATCATTAAAAAATTACCTTTTAATAACAGAACTTAAAGGATGTTTGGGAGAGTATGTGCCTGTGAATTCTCTTCACGGTCCCAGTCTGCCTTAGGAAACAAAGAAGGAAGAGAAAGCCAAAGGAAGAGTGGCATGTGTCCCCATTATGAGGAAATAGTAAAAGCCCATGGACACTGTCTAGTACAAACTAGAGTAAATTGAAAATAAAAGACAGACAAGCAGGCTAGATCTCCAGGAAGCTCAGATCCCATACCAGGGAGGATTGGTTTTCAATTTATTCCACGTTCTTCCCTGTGTAGGTAGATGAGGTGAAACAGCATGGTATCAATTCAGTGATCTATTACAGATGGATAAATATAAATGGAGATCACATGTAATTTGCTTCTGAAGATCTTCACCACAGGTCTCTGAACTGGTAATTCGTTTTACAGCCAAATATCGAGTCTCTAGAAGGCCACCTCAACATTCCAGCACTGGCTCAACAGCACTTTGTAATATTAAGTGGAAGAATGGACAGAGCAGTCAGACAAACTCCCACGACCTCATAACTCAGGGTTGCGTTCTCCTGAGCCACAGGGTGGCAGGTTCCACCTTTGCCTATATCAAGAAGGCGAGGGTGACTTTCTGTTCAGAAGGAGATGGAATTACAGAATTTTATGATTTCAACAGCTTATTCCCAAGGTCCCTGTGTAATAGAAAACTGCAAATGAAGGCAGCATTCCCACACTGCTGGAAGGGCTTCAGACTGGTAACTATGCAGATATAAGGAGAAAGGTGCAATTCAGAAGTCCTTCCTGTTAATGCTCACAAGCAATTTTGCCTTCTCTTCATTAAAGTCGTTTACGTCCTAATTGTTTTCCTGCTATTTTCATCTGAAAATTGTCATCTCTGTTGCCAGATACTTAAAAGGAAACTTCTAACTGAATGATTAACCCAATGGAAGAGGAGGCAGAAAGACTGTAAGAGTCGAAGGGGATGGAGGACACAGGGAGAACACGGCCCTCTGAATCAACTAAGCAAGACACATATGACCTCAGAGACTGAAGCAGCAAGCACAGGGCCTATGCTGATCTTCACCAAGTCCTATGCTAATATATATATATATATATATGTATATATATATATATATACATATATATATATATATATGCTTAGCTTAGTCTTTTTATGGGATTCCTGAAAGTGAGAACGAGTGGGTCTCTGATTTAATGCCTGCTCTTGGGACACATCCTCCTGTTGGGTTGCTATGTCCAACTTCAATACAATAGTTTTTGCTTAATATTATTATATTTCTTTCGTCATATTTGGTTGTTCTCTCTTAGAAACCTGTTCTTTTCTAATGACAGACAGAACGACAGAACGCGAGTAGATCTAGAAGGGAGGGGATGTGAGGAGGAACTGGAAGGAGTAGAGGAAGAGGAAACTATAATCAAGATATATTGTATGAGAAAAGAATCTATTTTTCAATAAAAGGAAAAATAAATAATAATAACAATAATAATAGAAATACCTTGTTGGCAAGAATCAGTCAAAATTGTGTTTATGCATATCTTTCTAATATTCCATCTATGTTTCCAACAGAAAATGAAAATTACGTGCCAATGCTTACATCTCTAAGAAATTTTCTAGGAATATGATATTTATATGCATACGCACATACATACACATATTCATAGGCTCTTGGGAGTTTTTAAGCCTTAATGAAACTATTTGATATGTCAAATATATTAAAATTATCCTGTAAGCTAAGATTATCCTTATATGATCCATGAAACACTTGTATAAACAGGGGGGATACACATTAAAGTGTGGGGTTCTTGACATGCTAAGCTCTTACCAAGTAAATAGTCAAGAAAGGGTGAGGGGCAGAGAACTAGGGACAGATGCAGACAGAGGAAGGAGCTCCATGGCAAGCACAAGAATTTGGGGAATTACTCAGCAAGTTTCATGTGCTAGCCAGAGTTAAAGACTGCTGTATCTTAGAAAATGCATTTTCTCAGCTACCTTTATACCTGACATATTTCTATTATAAATGCCTTTGGGAAAACCACAGAGATAGCTGACCTCACCTAGTGGAAGCTCATGGACTCTGGACTGACAGCTGGGGAACCTGCATGGGACGAAACTGGGCCCTCTGAATGTGGGTGACAGTTGTAAGGCTTGATCTGTTTGTGGAACCCTTGGCAGAGGAACCAGGACTCACACCAGGTGCATGAGCTGGCTTTTGGGAGCCCATTGCCTATGGTGGGATACCTTGCTCAGCCTTGATGCAGTGGCGTGGGGCTTGGTCCTGCCTCAACTTGGTATGTCAGACTTTGTTGACTACCAAAGGGAGGCCTTACCCTCTCTGATGAGTGGATAGATGGTAGGATGTGAGGGGCAGAAGGGAAGGGAGGGGGAACTGGGGATGGTATGCAAAATGAAAAAATTTAAATAAAACAAGCAAGCAAACAAACAAAAACACCTTTGCCCTCTGGCTATATGCTGCTAACAGATCATTGTTCATGTATAGTTTCCTATCATTGCTTACAGGATGGTATGAAACTCTGTCCTTGCTCTTTGCCATCTTTAGTATATCAACTTCAAGCAACCTGCTTCCCAAAATAAAAGGTAAAAGAAACTTTTCAGTGCAGAGAACACAGGACACTTAATCTGTTTTCAAGAAGGCAGATGCGGAGCCATGCCAAATGCTGACAAAGTAGGAAAAGAAAAATGAACCCTCATGTATCTTTAATGAAGCTTTCAGGGAAATATATCTGTATCTATATAGACATATCGCTCAGTGATTGCTGTTTTTAACGGATGTTTTCTAATTTGGTAAATCAAATGATTACTCCATCATAACCATCCCAGTTTATTTGGATTTTGGGCAAATGCTGTATAATGATCAAATTTAAGCTAATATATTTTTATAAAACCAGGTGAAATTCCTGAAGAGTAGCAACATGAAGATCAGGCACTGAAGAATGTCTGATATGGAATTACACTGCATTTTACTGAGGAAATTGGCAGAACACTGGGTCCTAAGTCAAAAGCTGCAGTTTCAAGACTTTTATCAATGATTCATTACTAGTGGTGAAGGATCAATACCCAAATCCATCCACAGAAACTGTCACCTGGGAGGAAAAGGAGAAGGATTGGCAGGAAAACTTAGGGAAATCACACTGGTCTTTACTCTGAATTTCTGTGGTGACCAACAGTCAGGCTCATGTTTTGCTGGGTATTTAAATCTAAGTATTTGAGCTAAACTCTACTATAGACAAGATCTGTTTTCACTATAATATTATAGTACAAGCTACACCAAACAAACTACAATGCTTAGGTGAAGATATTTAAGAAGAACAAAAAAAAAAAACAGAGAAAAATATCAATATTGGAAAAGACTAAGGAATTTTTCAGAACTGTGCACCTTTAATAAAACTACATCTTTATTACTTTTTATAAATGCATGGCATATAGCAGACTGAGGACCTTGTTCTAGATCTTGATGTTCTCTTTATTTCCTCAGTTTCTCTTGGTTTTCCTGTTAAGCCTCATAGTCTTTATTTGTAAAAAGAGCAAAGGATAACTTTGACTTCAAAAAGAAATCGTGATTATGAAAAAAAAAAACAAACAATAACAACAAGGAAGTCCCACTGGGTAGAGTTAACTTCATAAAGCTGGTGATTTCAGTTCTATCCCAGAACCTACACAAAGGTGGGTTGAGAAAACTGGAAGGTGACTCCACTAAGTCACAGAGAGAGGGGGCGGGGAGAAAGGGAGAAAGACAGAGTTTCAATACTAAATCAAATCTTACAATTACCATTAAAAATGTGTCTTTTTAATTTTTTTCCATGTGAGACGAATCATGAGTAATTAGAAAACCAAGATCACTATGAGTCCATCCTCCTCTACTATCAGTCCTCCTCCCTGCAAAGTGGCTGCAGGCCAACTGCTTTCTCCAAGAAAAGGAAACCACAGTCAGCATCCACACTGTTTAAATCTACTGGAAGGAGATACAAGTTTGAAATATACCACCTCAAACTTACTCCTGAAAATATTTTTAGCCAGATATATAACTCATAAAGTAATACCCCTCAGGTTTTTAACTCACACTAGAGTTTTTAGCTCTGTTTTCTATGGTCTGCTGTCGTAAAATAAATTCAAGGAGATCAGCATAAACCATAGTTGTGTCTGTGCTAACTTCCCTGAATTTTGTACAACAAGGAGAGAAGTTATGAAGATCATAATTAGATAAAATTACTAATTTTATGGAAAGACAGCTGTATGTGTTTAAACTTTTTACACCACAAAATATTTCTTCCAGTTTCATTTTTGTTGATGATACCCTCTCCTCAATTTTGAAACTTGGTGCAGAACTCAACTGAATCAGTTGACTCTCTGCTTAGAGGAAATCCACCAGGGTATAGGACATTGTAAATAATGAGTGAATCTATAACAGATTTCCATAACAATACCATTCCTCAAATGGCTAAGATAAAGTAAAGGAAGCATTTTTAAAAGGGAGCCCCTGGGTGTTCAGGAGTTCCACTTACCTCCATGCTGCCTCTTAATGATCCTTGTTTTAGCTGTAGTATTCTGTTCTGGAATTAAGTTAGAGAAAAATGCTCCTGAGTTACTTACTTAGGATGATAAATGGAAACAGATTTAGGGTAATGATCTGCCAGCAAAATTAAAAAAAAAAAATCTTCAAAAATCAACCTTGGGAATACAAAATCCATTGCTGACACTCCTGCCAAGTAGATAAAGGTTCACTTTAAAAAGATGAACTATATCTTCAACATTACCTACAGTTAATGAAAATACTATAAATACAAATCATTGTCTAGTTATGTACGTAATACTGTCTCTCATTGATATTGTAAATAATGCCATACGATACATAACTATATAACACAAAACTAGCTAGGACTGTTTTAAATTTCAGTAATGAGGCAAGTGCCTTGGAAGCCCAATGACACCCATCTGTATCAGCTCGCTGGTTCTTAGGTAACTTCCAATCAAAAGGTTTGCAACATAAATACAGACTCTGATTTCAAATTAAGATAGATCTACTTTAAAAAGAAAGTTGTTAAGGGAGGAATAGAGAGGGAGATGCCGAATTGGGGAAAAGGGTACCTCTGACTTTCAACAAAATAGGGTTGACTGGTGCACATGGAGAAAACGCTAGAGTGGAAACCCATAATGTTTTAACCATCTCAATGAAAGCTAGATTAAGCATAAATATCAAATGTGCATGCGCTTGAAATGTCTTATCACACATTCATCAGTTACAACAGAGAAAAAATAAGAAAGGATTAATAAAAATGAATCTTATGTTTTAAAGTCCCAATTTGAACAAATATTCCATAAAATTTTCTAGTTTCTCTTCTTGTCTTGTTTATTGATTAACTAAACTTGAACTACAGATTCACATTCAGAACACTAAGTAAAAACTGCAAAAATAAAGTATATAAAATGTGATCATGACCATGAAAAAGAATTTTTTTTTTTTTTTTTGCAAAGCGAATAGAATGACACAAAATAAGAGATTTCCAGCAAGAGCTGAGCGCCCAATTGTGTAACTCTTCATTGTTCTGGGCCTTTCTCCCAAAACCATACTTAAAGAGCATATCTAACAACACTATCTTTGAAGAGACAGAATGAGATTGACAACTGACATTTGTTTTATGCCTCCAAAATTCCAAAGGGATTTTTGAAGCAATAGGTTAGATTTCAATTTCTTATCACCAATGCCGTTTCTTGACCTGTGTTTGCCAAAAACGATGGCTGTTACCTATTAACACTGTCTCCACCATTAAGCCAGGGAGACTTTTTTTTGCCATATATATTTAATTATACATGTACATAATTTATGCACATTTTCATATAATTATACAGCTCCATGAGCATTAACCTTGTTCTTTATCTGGTCCTTCTGGAGAAAAACAGCTTGAGCCAAGACTATGTTAATGAGATACCTCTCTGTGAATGCTTTATATAAGAATCATAAAATTAATTAAAACTATTCAAATTCCTTCTCCCTCAAAAAAATATTGAAATGTCTCTCCCCCTCTATCTCTCTCTTCTCCCCCCTCTCTCCTGCTCTGTCCAGTCTGTCCTTCCACTTGTTACCCTTCTTCTTGACTAAATCTTCAAAGATGTACCACTTAAAAGCTGTTTGACATCCAGAAACCCTTTCCTTTAAAATATATTATCAAACATATGAACAAAAGTAACAGACAGAGGTAGAATAAAGAAGAAGACACAGGGAAAGAAAATAACCCAATGTATTTGTAAAATATGCACAATAAGTTTTATAAGTAATATATTTCCTAAGAACTATTATAGTGATACTTGGGGTTCCAGGAGTCTAAATCTTTGCAGCTCATGAAACCCAAATGCCTTGCCCACCTTGATTTAAAGATTTTATTTATTTTAAAAGTATGCTTATGATGCCGGGCAGTGGTGGCGTACGCCTTTAATCCCAGCACTCGGGAGGCAGAGGCAGGCGGATCTCTGTGAGTTCGAGGCCAGCCTGGGCTACCAAGTGAGCTCCAGGAAAGGCGCAAAACTATGCAGAGAAACCCTGTCTCGAAAAACCAAAAAAAAAAAAAAAAAAAAAAAAAAAAAAGTATGCTTATGTTTTCCTGACTGTAGTTTAGGGCACATGAGTGCAATGTCCACAGAGGCAAGAAGAGAGCATCAGATACCAGGGTTGTAAGTGACCAGACATGGGTGCTGGGAAATGAGCCCAGAGATCCTCTGCAAGAGCTAGTACATACTCTTAACAGCTGAGTTGTCTCCCCAGCCACCTAAGTGATCTTTTAATGACTACAACATTTGATCTGTAGCCTAGTGCAATTAGCAAAATCATTCTAAAATAACAAAACATTGCCATTTCTGGTATAACTAGAGGAATTTCTGCCAGCTCTCACACAGCCTCACACACTAGAGTTCTTTCTTTGGAGGAATCTTCTGTCAGCAGCCCTACAGAAGAGTACAGCAAGAATTCTAACTGACCCAAAACATCACTGCTGACAGAGACCCAAAACAAGTCAAAAGGAAAGATGCAGTAAGAACTAAAACAGGCCTTTCTTCCTTGTAGAAGGGTTGACAAAAATAAAGCAAATGTTGAAAAGCTATCATATCATAATTTATTTTGTAGCTGGCTTTCAAAGGCTGTTCCTACATTGTATTGTCTCTGTCACTTCAGCTAAGAAGTTCTGCATTTCTATATTACAGTGTCATTCTCTAGACAAGGGAGACATTCTGTAACCTTTGCAGACACATTCTGTAGCCTTTCTAAAATATACCCATTCATTTCTTCAACAAATATCTGAGTACTTCATACATGCCACGTGCTTTTCCAGAAACAAAGAAGCAGGGGGACAAAAGATCCTGCTGTCATAAAATATGCACAATGATCAAAGGGAGAAGGGCAGGGAGGATTTGTAGAGGTTAACATATCAAGGTTAGCAACATCTTCAATAGAGGAAAGGTGATGATGAAGCAAAGGAAGGTATGGTTACTCTTAAGTCGCTCACAGAGGGTCACTTAGCTGAGGCAAGACAGACAAGTTGCTATCGGTAACACAAAGATCTGATGCTGATGTTTTTTCAGAAGAATAAACAACTGGCATGGGCAGGAGATGGCCAGAAGAGAAAGGACATCAGCACTCCTGGGACAAAATGCGCAGTGGAACAAGCACAGCAGAAAATCAGGTCAAAAAGACAGACGGTGGCCAACAGGGAAGCAGAGCTGACCATGACCTAGACATTACACTGCATTCTAATTGCAGTGGGCAGTTAGGGTTTGCAATCAGCTGAAGGAATAAATTAAGGCAGTTCACAAGAGGATAATGATAACTACCATGCAATTATTATACATTAACTTGACAATATATGTCAAGTATTAATAGGGAACCCAACATACCATATGTCCAAACTTATGGAGTACCCAGGGTCCAGGGGCTCAGCTAAGTCCAGCATGGGATCTGACGGAAAAAAAAAATCTACATACACTATATTCTTATGTCTATTAACTTTATTCCTCTAAGACAAAATTCTATCAATTCAGCTATAGCTCCTCCAGGCATTCAAGACAGGAACAACTCTAGACATACCAAGCTCTATATCCGTCTACTTTATTTCTCTGGGATGAAATACTGTCTCCATAACTACAGTTCAGTCCAGTTCCCCAGCTCATAGTCTTGCTAACGACTAAACTATGCTTTAAGCCTCATCTTCATCCTCTGTATCCTCTTTCTCCATCTCTGCTACTCTCTACTTCTGGCACTCAGAAAAACTCTACTCAAGATCTGCTTACCCTCTAAGGAACCTCTGTCATCCTCTCTTCTCTCTAGCCAAACTGTTCTGTCCTTCTCTACAGAAAATGCTTGCCCTTTCTTTCCCTGGGCAGGAGGTTCCCTGCATCCTCAGGACATTTGTTTTACCTCTCACCTTGATATGTGAAAACCTCTTTTGTTCTCAGTTAAAATGCTCTGGAGAAGCACTAAGCCTCTTCAAATAGAGGGGGATGGTCTGAGCTTCATTAGCACAAGAAACAAAGCTAGGCATTTCCAGTCAGTTTATCCCCTAAACTCAGCAGGGCAGTTAGTAACTTAGTAGGTTCAACAGGTCTGGGGAGCTGAACTGTTTGGTCTGAGCACACAGGGATTTCATAGCAGAAGACAGCTGGAATATTAAAGGCTGGGTAACACCAAATATTCATAATAAATGGCTTTACCTTTTGACAGACCCTTGGCTGGTCAAAGTTCAGCTTTAATACACAGCTGAATCTCTATGATATATTCTTGCAGCTGGCAAGACAAACTAATGCTTAGTGATAAATACTGTTATTTGTCCCATGAGTCCTGAAAACAAGAGCTGTTCCTCAATCAGTTATCCTGAGAATCAACCTAAGTTAAAATTTCAAGTCATGCCAAGTTATCATTGCAAAGGGAAAGAACTTTGTAACCTGTGTGTGTTGGGGCGGCGGCGGCGGGGGCGGGGGGGGGCAGTATAAGAGCTTTCCCACTATGTTGGATACTTTTCTGTTGCTGTGATAAGATACCATAAGCAATGCAACTTAGAAAGAGTTTATTTGGGGATTACAGTTTCAGAGGGTTAGAGTCCATGATGACAGCAGAGGTTTTAGGAAGCAAGTTTCTGAAGCAGTGCCTGGGAGCTCATGTGAATCACAAGCAGGAAGCAGACAGCACAGGAGGAATGGTGTGAGTCTTCTGAAACCTCAAAGTTTTCCCAGTGACACACTATCTCCAAAAAGGCCACACCTCCTAATCCTTCCCAAACAGTTCCACCAATGAAGGACCAGCTATAAACATATGAGCCTCTGGAGGCCATTCTCATTCAAACCTTGGTACCCACCTACAAATGGACCATCTTCCAAAACACATTTCAGCGTAGAAGCAATGAATGTCAGTTGACTCACCAGAAAAGCCTGGAAAGCTCCATTTTATCCATTACACTGACACCTATTTCATTTAAATACCAGGAAGCAGAGTTTAACAACCAGCCCATGTATTCAGTAGCTGCAGAGCAGTTATGCCAAACATCAATATTTTAAATCCTCTGAACACTCATGCAATACTATATTCATTACCATTCTTCATCCTTTCACACACACATACAAACACACTAGAATCTTCTATTATTTTCCTGTGGACCCTTACTAAAATTTTTATGGAATTTTATTCCAATAATCTTATCATATACCTTGGAGTACCAGGTAACCTACTTAAAATAAAAGCAACCAGCCAGGCGGTGGTGGCGCATGCCTTTAATCCCAGCACTCCGGAAGCAGAGCCAGGCGGACCTCTGTGAGTTGGAGGCCAGCCTGAGCTACCAAGTGAGCTCCAGAAAAGGCGCAAAGCTACGCAGAGAAACCCTGTCTCGAAAAACCAAAAAAAAAAAAAAAAGCAACCAACATGTTATAAGACAGTAAAATAAATCTTGAACAACAAAGCCAGAACAGTAAACTTCATCTCAGGGATAAGGGCAAATTGTAGGTTTTAAACCTTAAGCACATAGGCCATCTCTGCCCAGATATCAGGCCCCCAGCTGATGATATGAGAGAGCCTGTTACTGTTTTACCCAATGACTTGGATGTACTTTTGAAGAATTTAACTTGCTCTTCTCAGGAACTGCCAGAATGTTGGCAATGGTGATGGACCAGAGACACTAGCAGTTCCTCAGATCTGCTCAAACTGGTGCTCAACCTGTGGGTCACAACTCCTTTGACAAACTTATTTCTTCAAAAATATTTACATTATGATTCATAACAGTAGCAACACTACTGTTATGAAGTAGCAATGAAGGTAACTGTATTGTTGGGGGGTCACCACAACATGAGAAACTATATTAAATGGTTGCAGCATTAGGAAGGAAGGTTGAGAACCACTGCTCTGATCCATCCCTAGAAAAGACACAGGAATAAAAACAATATGAACTGTGAGGACAGAGACTCCTGCACTTTTATAAACCATGTGGCTGTTACCTGTGCTCTTCAGTCCTCGGTATCGTTACCTCTATAAGGCTGAAGCAGGATGGCTTAAGACATGCATAAGGTAATGGGAAAGGAAAAGCCACAGTGCTTTCTCTTCGTGACTTCATGTCACCTGCTTCCTAGTCATCAGCCTTCAATACTACCTTGCTGTGGGATGTCTTTCTGTATGTCGTAAAATAATTTGTTCTCATTGTTTAATGAATAAGCTGTTTTGGCCTATGGCAAGGCAGCTTAGAGGCAGGTGGGAAATCCAAGCAGAGATACAGAAAAGAGACAGGTGGGAAGAGGAAACGCCAACCTGCCACCCAAGGAGCAACAAGATGCCAGCAGACTGATAACACCACCGGCACGTGGCAACATATAGATTAATAGAAATGGGCTGAGTTAAGATGAAAGAGCTAGGTAGCAAGAAGCCTAAGACATAGGCCATACAGTCTGTAATTAATATAAGCCTCTGTGTGTTTACTTGGGACCGAGTAGCTGTGGGATCTGGCGGGACACAGGAAAACATCCAACTACACTACCTCCCATGAAGTTAAATGTGATATTCATCTTTTGGAAACACAAATTGAAGTGTGTCAGATGACAAGCACTATTCCTTAGGTAACTCAGAGTCCTGCGATTTGAATGTTGGCTGCCTCTACTCTAAGTCATAATCAGAACCAGGATTCTGTACATTCTCCTAAAAATGCAGTTAATGACAAAATGAATTGCTATGGGGTTGACCCATCCTTGATAGCAATGTTATTAACTGGCTATTACATAAATTTAAGAAAATACAAAGTACTTGAACAATGAGTAGCAAAATTCCAATATTCCATATTAGAATATACCCTATGCCCCCTTCTTCTTTTCTATAAATTGTTAATGATATTTAATCTTATTAAAACTATCACACATGAGAACACTTGAAATAAAAAACAAGCCTGTTCTTTATAGAATGAAATATTTCACTATACATATTTCAATCTTTTATCACTGATTCATATTCCTTAATATTTCAAATATGTTGAACAGTCACTATGGATGTTAAAATGAATACCAAAAAGCCTTCAAGTGACTTGTGTTCCTCAGCTCTGGGCTTATTTCTTCCATTAATTAAGAGAACATCTTTAGTGTTCTTGCTTAGCTGTGGCTTTCCCTATTTCCCTGATCTCTCAGGTTTTCACCCCTATATCTGGCTCTGTGTTTTTGTTTTTTTTTTTTTTAATTTAATAAGACCATTTTTAGCAATGGTCTTATTTGGCATCCAATGTGGGGCAGGAATTCACAAAAAAGCCACTTGCCTGTGGCCTTGCAGTCCCTAGCTCACGCCCGAGGTGCAGGCAGCCAGTTGTGGTGGCACACGCCAGCAGGATTTGCTGAAGGAAGTAGAGGCAGGAGGATCACGAGTTTGAGGCCAGCCTGGGAGGCTTGCTAAGAAGAAGCTGTGGTCAGGCCAGGCCAGGCCACAAACAGTGGTGGCAGGACCATGGAGGTTGTGGCTTCTGCTCTGAGCTACAAGCTGCTTCTCATGGTGTTGGTGGTAGCAGCTACGCTGCTACCAGGGACAAAGGGTTTACCACTGCTTGTTCAGAGAACAATTGCCAGGACCATCATGTTATAAGAAAGCATTGGCAAAGGTCGGTTTCAAGAAGTATGGCAAGGCAAGTGGCAAGGAGAAGTCGCTGTGAAGATATTCTCTTCTAGGAAGGAACGTTCATGGCTCCAAGAGGCAAAGACTTTTCAGATTGTGATGTTAGACCATGAAAACATTCTAGCATTTATAGCAGCAGATCACAAAGACAATGGCACATGGACTCAGCTGTGGCTGATGTCGGATTACTATGAGCATGGCTCTCTCTCTTTTTTTTTTTTTTTTTGGTTTTTCGAGACAGGGTTTCTCTGTGTAGCTTTGCGCCTTTTCCTGGAACTCACTTGGTAGCCCAGGCTGGCCTCGAACTCACAGAGATCCGCCTGGCTCTGCCTCCCGAGTGCTGGGATTAAAGGTGTGCGCCACCACCGCCCGTCAAGCATGGCTCTCTTTTTGATTTTGCTCTGTCCATGGCAAGCAGTCTTGCCCATATTCACATGGAGATTGTTGGTACCCAAGGAAAGCCAGCTATTGCTCACATAGATTTGAAATCAAAGAATATCTTGGTGAAGAAGAATGGAACCTGTTGTATTGCAAACTTGGGATTGGCTGTGAGGCACGATTCTGCCACAGATACATGTGCATTGCTCCAAACAACAGAGGAGGCACACACACACACACAAAAAAAAATTTCTACAGTGAATCATGACCACACCTAACAGTGACTTTGAAATCTCCAAACAGATCATGGGATCCCACTATGATAATTCCACACAGACTATGATAAAGCCATTAAGCTGATTAATATCACCCAAAGATCAGCTTTGGACTACAAACTGCTCAGGAAAATTTTGAGATAGCTAGCTGAGATGATCCAGCTTCACAGACTACTCGAGCAAGAAATTGAGACAAGCCCTGTACTTTCTCATTATGCAGAGACTGGATAAATGATACAGCTAACTCTCCCAGGACTTGACAATTAACCCCCAATTTTTCTTTTCAGGATCTCCTAAAGATGCCTTCACCCCCAAACAGCAGGAAGTAATCTTAAGAACATGACACCCACATTCCCAAGAGGTGGGGCAGGTGGTCTTTGGTCCTTTGAGTTATGGATATTGTCATTGTTTACAATGGTTGGTTACAAGCTGCTAATTGTTAATGGTCAGGAAAAGAAGATTAGATTCAGGGTTCTTGTTTAAAAAAAAGAAAAAGTTAAAAAAGAAGGTATGGATAAGAGGTAGATTATTGGATCTACTCTGAAAAAAAGATACAGAAGTAATAAGATAAAAGGATAAATTATTGAATCTACTCTGCAAAGAAAAAAGGGAAGATATAAAAATGATAAGATAAAAGGTAGATTATTGAATCTACTATGAAAAGAAAAAATAGAGAATATGGATATGATAAGATAAACAGGTAGATTATTGAATCTACTTTAAAAAAGGAACTGCTTGTTTTAGATATTTTACATTGGATTGAATTTTTGTATATTGTATACAATTTTGGATTGGACTCACCAATATAGGATAAAGAATGAATTTTTTTTGTCTGAATTTGCCAAACGTTAATGAACTGGACATTGTTAATATATAGAATGGAGTTTTTTGTCTGAATCTGTCAAATGTTAATGGACTAGACACTGCTAATATAATTCTTGACTATATATATTGTATATACTTATTGGATATAATTTTTCTTAAATTAGTTATAAGCTTCCTTTATTATTTTAGACAAAAAAGGGGATATCGTTTCCCTCAATATGTTGTGTGCCCTAATAAACTTACCTGGGGTCAGAGAACAGCACAGCCACTAGATAGACATAGAGGCCAGACAATGGTGGCACACACAACTTTAATCCTATCACTTGGGAGGCAGAGATCCACCAGGATCTCTGTGAGTTCAAGGCCACACTGGAAACAGCCAGGCATGGTAACACAACTTTAATCCCAGGAAGTGATGGAAGAAAGCAGAAAGGTATGTAAGGCATGAGGACTAGGAACTAGAGGCTTTTAAACTTTTAGGCTTTTAGCAGCAGTTCAGCTGAGATCCATTTGAGTAAGTACTCAAAAGTTTTCATCTGAGGAAACAAGATCAGCTGAGGAGTTGGCCAGGTGAGGCTGGCTGTGGCTTGCTCTGCGTCTCTGATCTTTCAGCATTCAGACCAGTATTTGGCTCTGAGTTGTTTTTTTTTTTTTTTAAATTAATAAGATCATTTAGCAATTTGTGTTACACAGCTGCCTTAAGTTATGCATCCCCCTTTCCTCAGCTACTTTAAGATTTTTCATGCTCCTCAGCCAACTGGCTTCTGAACAAGGCTTTTTTCATGTACCACAAATGCGGTGAGGTCCATAAAGCACCAGCTTGCACCCATCTTCTCTTTCACTCACTTATGGGATGCACTTTTTACTCCACTCCCTAGGATTACTAGTCTGTCCTCAAGCACGAAGAGGGAAGAACTACTTAGCAATGCATGAAACAACCACACCCTCTGCTGTGCCTTGGTAGGCGACTGGCACTCTGGCCTTGTTCCCAACACTGTGGCCTCTTAGACAAGACAAAATTTTGAAAAGTGCCCCATGTGCCATAAAAAACACTTTGTGTGAGCACAGGTGATGCCCTGATTCAGAAAACAAAATGGTGAAAAGAAAACTTGATAGTTTTTTCAGTGCCTCAATTACCAAATCCCAACCCAGAAGACAAGCTAATCCCACGCTCAAATGAATGAGGCGGTATGTAAAGTGTACTCAATAGACAAAATCTCTGCCTTCTGTGTGAGAAAGTTCCAAGAGCAATGTTTTTCTTCCTATAATATTTTCTCTAGTTTTAAATGAAACTTATCATCATTGCTAAAATTTAGATATTAACAAAAATATAACAAAAATTATTATGGAAAAAACTAAGAATTCAGAAATTTTAGCATATATCCCATTTTCATAGTACATATATAATTTTGTTATTTTACTTAGCCCTTACGTGTGATCCAAGTAATATATTTTTATGTACATAAAGTATCTCATTAAAGCCGTGTTGCTATCAAATAGCTACTGACTGAGCACTTAGATTTACAGTGTTTCTTGGCTCAGTCCTGAGGACTGAACTCAGGGCTCACATATCACCAGCTCACTTTGTACATTTAAGTTGGGGACAAGGTCTCACTAAGTTTCCCAGTTTGGCCTTGAACTCACTCTGGAGTCCAGGGAAGATCTTTAACTGGCTATCATCATTTAAGCTTTGTTATCCTATCATTAAATTACAATTTATCATTTGCCACTGCATTCTGAGCTGCTATGGTGAGCAAGCATGTAAAAGGCAGGGTCCCTTAGTGGTTTTTTATTTTTTTTCCCAAATATGATTAGAGATCACAAGGGAAGTTTGGAATGTTTAAAATGAAAATTAGATATTGAGAGGCTTCTTGACTCAAAATGATAAACTCTTGTTCTGATAAGTTGATTAAATAAGCAGCTTGATGTTCTGTGATAAATTTGTGATATTAAGTCCTACAATGCGAAAAGATTAAAGCTGCCTTAAGGCAGCCTTCCACTCACTGTGCTCCCTCTAACAAATTCATCAAGTTCTAATCAAAGCGAGCCCTTAAAACCTCCCCTTTAGTCTAGCGTAGGAGCAGAACATTCAGTATTCTTACACAGTTATGCATTCTGTGAGTCTAATTTTCCAGGTGGAGTCACACAGGTTGGAATTCGTCATATGTCAGAGTGCTGTCCAGAGTGTGCAGAAAGGCCAGCAGATGCTGGACTCTGCTGTCAGTAAGATTTGTATGTCAAGTCAAGCCTGGCCATTTTCTAGATGCATGGGCCCTGGTAGCAGTTACCACGTGAATGATACTCTATGTGTTAGCACTGTGTGAGGCCCAAACAAACTAGTTGTTACTTCATTCTACCGAGTCTTAAAAATTATATTGTGCTTCTGCATGAAAGGACAGAATGACAACCCTATCATTTACAATCCTTCCTCCTATTGTCAAAACTCTGGTGGTCAGGGATGTCTGAGCTGAACTGTATGTTTAGAATAAGGGAAACAGGGTGATGGCTACCACCCAATTCTTCCTAAACCAGAATCAGTCAGACTTTTTGTTTCATTTTTTTATTAAGAAATTTTCTACTCACTGTACATACCACCCACAGATACCACCTCCTCCCTCCTCCCATCTCCCAGCCCTCCCCCACAAGCCACCCCACATCCCTACATCCCCCAAATCAAGGTCTCTCATGGGGAAGCAGCAGAGCCCAGCACACTGAGCCTGGGCAGGTCCAATCCCCTTCTCACTGCACCAAGGCTGTGCAAGGCATCACACTGCAGGCATTGGGGTCCCAAAAGGCTGCCTATGCACCAGGGTGGATCCCGATCCCCCTGCCTGGGTGCCCCCCAAACAGTTCAAGCCAAACAACCGTCTTCTGTATCCAGAAGGCCTAGTCCAGTCGCATGGGAGTTCCACAGCCACTAGTTTACAATTCATGGGCTTCCACTAATGTGGCCGGACATCTCTACACATCTTCCCATACTTTTAAAGAAAATAAAAATTCTACAATATTTCCAAGAAGATAGCCACCAAACCTTGATCTCCATTTCCTCCCCTATCCAGGGAAAAGCCACATTACATACAGATGTGAACCTCCCATTGGTAAGGCAGACAGAATTTACAAGGGAAAAAATGAGAATTTATTAGCCTGGCCATTATACCTGGAATGCCTAATGACTTCTTTTGAGACTGACATTTGTAGCATTTATGTGTATGCTTGTGTATGCATATATATACATATATATATCAACATATCTGTATCTACATCTATATATCTGTATCTATATCTATCTATAGCTACACACACACACAAACACATGCACACACACACATATCCATGGATACATTTTATTTTAAAATCAGGCTCTTTTACCAACTCAAGTCCCCATGTACAATAGGCAAGCATTAAGCTATATACTGCACACCACTAGGCTATACTGCCAGTCCCCAGACTGTTTCAATCTCTATGTGGCAGGTATAAGGAAAACTTACTGTGGGCAGAATTTTCCTCACGTTTCACTTCTGAGTTTCTCCAGATCTATTTAATTAAAATGAGTATAGCACAAAAAGGAAAAAAAAATGAAAGCTAGATAAAATTACAAAATATGTTTTATGAAGAAAAATAATTAGCTTAGCCTTGTTTTCCACTACATTTTCTTTCCTCAATCCAGGATTCTCTCTTGAAATGTAGCCACTGGCAATATATCTAATTCAATACTAAAAGACAAATGTATTTGCTTTTGTTAATTTATCATGATAGCTTTAATTGGGAAAACAGACAAGATCCCAAATGAGCATGCTAAAGTTGTTCAGCTAATTATATTAAGTAAATATAATTTTACTTCTTTATTTTAATTGTTCCTTATTATCCAAAATAACAGCACTAAGCCTACTGGGCTACAGATTTCTTCATGATCTTATACTAATCAAGTCCCACAGTGGCAAGCTTCCATGTGTGCCCATCCTCCTGCTCAATGGAACTACACAAGACTTCCTACTCTATCCATAGGATAGAAAGTATATAGTAAGTACCCATAATTGACAGTCATCATGGGCAGTATTTCTAACTTGACAGGAGTCACCTACCCCAATGCATAGCAGCAAGTGAGAATTCTCTGCTTTATAGCATGAGAACTGCCTCCCTGTCTGCTTAGTAACATCCCCCGTCATTATGAATAATACCCGATCACTAGAAAGATGTGTACATGGCCTTTACCATCCAGTGAATACAATGTAAAAGTGAGAAAACATCTGATTTTGAGAGATAGGAGCCATTTCTCATTAGCAGTACTGTACTCCAGCTAACACTGCTGAAACTAGATGTGAAAATGTCTTTCATTGCCATTTTAGGAAAATCAGAGCTAACACTTATGTAAACCTTATGCTAAAACTTGGCATTTCAACATTGTACATAACTTATCTGCTCCACATTCTAATGAAAGTATGTAGTATCTGTGTAACTTATTAACTGCATATCAATAAATATGATTTCTGAAACTCATGTTGAATTCAGCTTATCTTCACTCCAAGGTCCCCATAAACATCATGTGTCATTGGTACATAGGTATGCACTAGGGTGATTTTTGGCTTTGATTTTAAATTTTTTGAAACTTTGCTATATTTATGTTTAAAACTGGTAAATTTGGTGAAAGTCATGTACAACTCTTAACACTGTAAGAAAATCATGAAAAGGGTTATGAAAGTATTTCCTGGATTTAGGCCAATGTAGAATATGCATATTTGGTGCATTAAAAACCCGCACTGAACAGGTCTTCTTCATCCATATTTCACTCATTGCCACATTCATTTTGATCATCTTATCAAGAAGAGGCAGGATGTACACCCCACTATTGAGATTCGCCTGTCTAACTACCTGACAAAATAAAACACAATCTCATTGCTTGACCTTAAAAAATGAGGATTATGAAGTCTGTTGTGCATTTCTAGCATCTAGCCTCAGAATCCACAGTCGAAAATGATTCTAGATTTGTACAAACAGGTGCAAGTAAATTCAAATAAAATCATATTAAAAAAAAAAAAAAAAAGCTGAGCAACAGTAGCACATGCCTTTAATCCCAGCAGAGGCAGAGCCAGGCGAATCTCTGTGAGTTCAAGGCCCACCTGGTCTACAGAGCAAGATCCAGAAGAGGCACTAAAACAACACAGAGAAACCCTGTCTCGAAATACCAAAAAAAAATTTTTCTGCCAAAATAACTATTTAAAGTTATGTTAGAATTAATCATGTCAGTTACTCCCAGAAAAATGAAGCATTTTTATATTAGTCTACATCTCAAAGCAATAAAAGCAGAAGTAATGTTAAGTATTTAACAAGATTTTGAAATGCAGGATTTGACATGTCAACATTTATTTAAATTTATTTTAAGATTTATTACATTTAGGTTATAGAATCTAACCTCATATAATCTGAAATTAGAAAAAAATGTCTTGCAGGGTGAGAGGTTATTTTTAGCAATTATTGCCTTATTAATTTGTTTCCTATCATTGATCAGAGTTCCTGATGCACTGTGAGACCCAGTTAAATTACCAGAACATGTTTAAACACAAAAACGTCTACAAGTGTATGTGCAGCATTTTCAAGAATACAAGAAACAAAGTTTCACAGAAAAATAACCTGGAAATAAAGAGGAAACCTGTTCTGTGCTTTTCCTTTGGTAAACAAATATTACCTCTAAAAATATATGTAGAATTTTATAGCTGTGATCAGTATTAGCAATACTATAGACATCCAAGCATGCCTGTATTAAAGCATATAATTAGGCAGACACAGGGAGACAGAGAAAGAGAGAGAGAACATGGTCAGACTATGTACTTAAACGTAAGAATTATATTAAATGAGTCTGATATTCAGGCACTGCCATATATTTTATTCACCAAGAAATTATAAAGAAACACCGAATGGTATTTGAAGTTTTTAAATGAACTGTGTGCTGTGGAGTTGTATTATGCCAAGTCTGTGTGACAGACTAGTTGTTTATCACACTGTGCTTTGCAAGTGCCAATCTGGAGTGCCTCCATTTTCTTAACACAGACTTTCCTTGTGTTTTCCACATTATTTGCGTTAAGCCTCCTCGATTCAATCGCATTTGCAAAAGCACATTTCAATTCTATGAAACTTTCATTAAAAATCCTATTTTGTTTTCTACAATGTCCTCACAAAAATTACTTCTTATGAATTTATACTTAAGTAAAAGAAATGGATTGTTCTCTTCTTAAAAACTCAGCAGCTCTTTTTTAGGATCTATCTAGTAGCAGTTGGAGCACAAGTTCTTTCCAGTAATTAAATTACCAGCTAGGTTTGAAGAGAAAATATTTTAAAATCAAAATTAGTACAGATTATCTCTGTCAAGTGTTATTTACTCTTTAATAAGGTTCATCACAATGTTTAGCAAGTTAGTTTGTTGTGTATAATGATGACATAATATAGACGATATATCATTAGAATTAATATCAATTGTTTTCTATTAATTCAAATTATTTTATCTTTTAATCCATTCAAATATATAAATATTTTTTTCAACTACACTCTATACAGAATGAAAACATGTGACTCTCTTTACAGATGAATAAAAAGATAAAATCATCTGCTGATAAAATCATGTATCTAGAAATACTGAAGTCAAATTCCTAAGTTATCTAACTATTCCACATGCAGGGACTTAGAAAAACTTGATCAAGAATTGAGGTGAGACACCTTTACTAAATGGTCTGATATTCTTTTCTATAAAATAATATTTCAACTACTTTATGCAAGACAGAAACTTCCCTGTATTTTGTGCAAGTCAGAAAATGCTAAATTTCAGAGCCAACACATTACATCAGTGCTTCTCAGCCTTTCTAATGCTGTGACCATTTAATACAGTTCTTCATGCCTGGTGATTCCCAACCATAAAATTATTTCATTGCAACACCACAACTATAATTGTGCTATTATTATGAATCATGTTGTAAATATATAGTTATTCACAGAATGAAATCAGAATCACCAACACGATACCACCTCTCATTTAAAGTCAACCTTCCTTAATACAACTATTCAGCCCAAAAGATTTACACAAACTTAAACACACATTTTAGTACCACCTCAAATTAGCATAAGTCAATAAATATTAACTTGAGTCATATCACTTTTAGCAAGAAGAATTTGGCCAATCACCTTACTGTAACTTCTTTATGTTTCATAAAAACAATAATTATCAATGTTTCAAGGGCCTATAAATGGGTTCTACTGGTAGTAAGCTGACATACTGCTACATATTTCTGTGTCCTTCATCAAAACTTCGAAACCTCTAATGCACAGAAAAATATATTAATAACCTTTTGGATTCTGTACCTGGACCCACTGTTGCATTTTCTTAAAAAAAAAAAAAAAAATAGAAAGACAGCTCACTAGTTCTCATACTGACTTTCAGATTCAATATGATGGCCTGTTTCCCCTGCATGGAGCAAATGCTAACTATCCCTCTTTTCCTTCACCAGCCTCTCTTCTTCCTATAAGGCTTTGATTGTGCAACAAGTCACACAGAACAATTAACAGTTTCAAATTATCTTCCTTATGGGGTAAAAAATGAATTTGCTTTTCTGCAATTGTGATATACAGTGACATAATCACTGAATCCTCTCTTCAATAATTGTCCATCATTCCCTTTCTAATCATATACTTCCATCCTTATTTTCTTAATTAATCAGTTCATTAAGTTTATCTTTTTCCTTCTCCTTCCTAAAATCATTTAGTCAAAAAGTTGGAAAAGAGATAAAATATCAGCACATTAACAACTGTCCTATCTTCCAATGACCTGTATAACTATAACACAAAAACAGCTGCATACCCACTGTTGACTTTTGTGTTCTTATCACTCCCAAGTAAGTCTCAACAGGTTAACAATTCCAACTTTCTGATATGAAGATAAACTCTTAAATGCAAAAGATCCTGACAAACACTATCAGGGACTATTTGGTTACTGTATCTCAGTGGCAAAGTACTTGTCTTACATCCTGATAACTGGGTCAGTGGAAAGATGGGGTGTGGGGGGCAGGGGCAGGGTCTAGAACATATTAGGTGGAAAGACAGGGGCGGGCATTCAGGTCTAGAATATACCAGGAACACAACAAACAAACACCAATTGAGATGTGGGCTATGGAACTGAACGTGTTTCTCAGAAGAAATGCAAATGGCTAAATACTTTTAAAAATTCCATCATCCTTAGCCATAAAGGAAATGCAAATTAAAACTTCTTTTAAGAGGGGGCTCACATTCACTATTGGCCAGAGTGCAAATCAGTGCAGTAAATAATGGGAAGTGACTCAGAAACAGATCTACTATATGACCCAGCTATTCCACTCAGGGTGTACACCCAATGGAGATGATTCCCTACTAAAGGGACACTGTTCATCCATGTCCATCAGCTGCTGTATTCACAATAGCTAGGACATAAACTCCGCATCTATCAACTCATCAATGGATAAGGAGATATGTATTCAATGTCATTTTATTCCACTGTAAAGAAACATAAAATTAAAACAAAATCATAGACAAACAGGTGGTGCGGGGAAACAATATGTTTCCATACCCGGAAAGACAAATGTCACATGTTCTCAATTGTTTTGTGGATCTTTTCATCAGTCTTAAGATTTGTGTATTGACTTGAAATACCTGTAGAATCTGACAAAAATATTTTAAAAGTTAAGTTCATAAACTCTCAGAGAATTACCAAGTTAAATTTTTTACTTAAGCTGGGGCCCCTGGAAATACTGGTGGTGAAAGTCACCCTAAGATTTCAAGGACATCTAGAGCTACATAGTGAGACCTTATATCAAAATAATAATAATAATAAGAAAGATGTAAAGATATATCAAAATTGTATTTAGAAAATGAAATGTCTTAATGTTGTTCAAATCAGAAATTAAATGATAGGAGGGAAGGATAAACCTGATCACACAGAGAATGTCCTCCTGAATTCCCACCTGACAAAAACCAGCTATCTATTCTGAGTTACAAACTGGAATCGCTAATTAGCATCTGCACTGATGACATAAATAAATGTTTGAGACCCATCGTATTTTGTATGGATGAGTGTCCATGTTTGAGAACAGCTAGGTGAATTAAATGGACTTTTCTAGGCTTAACATAGGGAAAAAATGGGATTGGAAAAAAAAAAAAAACTGATTTTAAGATTAAGGAGGTGAGTCAGCTAAATATTGTATTTTCAATTAGATTTAGCTTGACCAATACGAAAGTATGTAAATATTACAATAAGAAAATGAGAAACATTGTGACTATTTCACAAAATTTCTTTTCTTACTTTCTCAATTAGAAATATCTTCTATTCACCTATTCACTGCAGGCTTTCAGCTTCCAGCAGCCCCGAGAAAGGCATAGCACGGCAATAGGGCTTTTGAAACCCAAAGAAAGGACTGTCACTCCCAAACTACCAGCTATTTCCCTCTGAATACAAACATACTATTGGAAGTAATTCATTTAGCTTTTTCTAAAGGCGCCTTGTGTAACCTTGCAAGTGCTGATTTGTAACATGGCAGGCTGTTATCAGGCAGCTAAAATATTTTACCTCAGCTCAATAAAGAGCAGCATTATTCTAAGGTTCATCCATCCAGAAACATTTCATGGGAGGCACACTCCAATCCCAGTTCTTGTGTATCCATTTGTTGATGAAGGGGAGCAGGGAGGCTGCACAGATAACTACCTTCCACCGTCTCTAACTTGGTTCTTTCATGTATAAGCAACCTCACATGTTTCATCTGTACTATAAGGCAAAGAGGACTAAAGATTACCTGCCACTACAGCAGACCACGAGTTACAGGCCTGTGTTTAACTACCTTTGCTCACCCTTTAGAAGGCAGCATGTCTACCCAGCTTCAGAGACCCAGGTTGTCTGCATTGCTTCCCTGAGGACAGTGCATACCTCATGGAGTCTGAGTTGTTTGCTGTTGTTGTTGTTGTTGTTGTTGTGGACTTGTGGGAGTTGTTTAGTTAAATATGGGGTATTTTGTTGGTGGTGTTTTTATTTTTGCTCATTTTCGGGGAGGGGTTCTTTTGTGGTGATAAGCAGGGACTGCCAGGGAAGTCACACTCTCTAGAAGCTTTCCACCTAGTGATAACAAAATGTTCTAAGTCCTTCAACTCTCAATCTGTGTATTTTACCCTCTTTCCAAATTTCTGCAGGATGACTAAGCACCGGTTTCCTATAGTGATACCTTGCTTGAAATCAAACTCTTTGGGTCTACATTTCCTTTCCTTGTAGCTTCCTCATCCTGAGAACACTTCAAAACACTTAACACCTTTTTTTTGAGGACCAGATGTCTGTCAATGCGTGGGTTTAATTCTGAATCTTCTATCTTAAGGCTGGAGTATAGGTGTCTGTCTCAACAGAATAAAAAGACCATCTGTGGAATGAGAGAAAATCTTTAACATCTTCTTCTTCTAAAAATTAAAGTAATTTTTTTTTTCAAACTCAGAAAATATCAACAGAAGAACAAATAAACCAATCAATAAATAGGCAAATGGTCTGGATGCTTCACTGAAGAAACAGCACAAATTGACAACAGATAAAGAAAAATGCTCAGCATCTTCACTTATAAGAAATGAAAGTTATAGATACATTTGAATCCCACCTTACCACAAGCAAAATGGCTATTAACAACAACAATAAAAATGTGAGTTAGGACATGTAGGATACGGGACCTTTGCACACTATTGACTAGTAGATACAATATAGAAAAAAAATTGGAACTTCTTTACATGTCTAAAACAGAATTAACACATCAGCCAAATACACCAATGCTGGGTTTATACTCAAAACAAAATAAAGTTAGCATTTAAGAGAGATCAACAAACACCATGTTTATTGGAGAAAACATCACAATATGCAAGGCCCTGGATGATTCTACACATCTGCCACTAGGTGAATGAAGAGAGAAAACATGGCGCACACAAGGGAGCCTTTTCAGTTGTCAGGGAGAATGAAGTCATGCTATTTGAAGAAAATGGATGGAAATACAAATTAATCATCTTCACTGAAGTAAGCCAAACACAGAAAGACAAGTATCTCATGTATTTTCTCACATATGGGAAGAGGAAAATCGTCACCAGCAAATAGAGGAGGAACTAAAGAAAGGCTGTGAAGGAAGAGAAGTATGGTAAGCAAAGAACAGGGAAGAGTCAAGAGAGGGTTGTGGGTAGCCGTATACAATCAGCACAATACACAGAGAGAGACAGAGACAGAGAAATGTCATGGTAATACCCAGTAATTTGTACAAATAAATGAGTTTTTTAATAATTAAAATAATAATAAAAATAAATCATTTACCCTTCAAAGAACTTCTCTCAAGGGCTACTTCTGGAGCACATTGTAAGACACTGTGTCTCTTTTACTAAAGAGTGTGCCAAAATGAACAGAGGGAAATCTGAGATAGATATTGATTCTAATAAGCCAGCAAGTAGAAAGATGGTAACAAAATAACTGTATGCTTTACATACTTCCATTGCTAAGGATAGAGGATTTTGAAAAAAAAATACTTAAATAATGTGTCATTTTAAATTACACATAATTAGACTTACATTCAAACAAAGAAAAATAGCTCTTTAGATTAATAAAGTCTATCAAGAATTTTCATTAGTGTTATAGCTGTGAATTAGTAATAACATAAACCCTACATGAAGCTTCTCATCACAGTGTCTGCTTGTAGGAAACCACATCCTAACAGATAGCTGTTGTCTTTTCATTTGTTCTACTTTCCCTTAGTAAAAGGGAAATTTCACTTATTTTTTTTGCAAATGCAACTAATGATAACAATCTTAAATAATAATAATTAGATCTACTCTATTGCAAGAGAATATAGTTAATAATGGTGCATGGCATTCTTGAAAATGTGAAAGCAAATGAATATCAATATTTTCCATGCCCCAAAAAGGGAAAAAGATAATGGTGTATTAGCTAACTGGTAACCAGAATAATATACTTTTACCATTCTCCTTGATTACCCACCAGAAGCAGCTGTTAAGACCCTATTGCTTTAGGACACTACACATCTTGATTATATGATATAGAGAAATCAAACTGAATGTGAGCTGGTAGCCTCTACCCTGATGACTATCTTTCATAATGTAAGAAGATGCTACATAGTCAACTGAAGAGGCATCAATGGTCATATCTAGCTGTGAATAGCATGAACCTGAAAAGCAAAGTGTGCATAGTGGTACACACTGGTATGACTATTAAAAGGATAAACAACTGTTCTCTGATTGGTTCAAGGCCTACTGCTCTACAAGAGAGAATCTATGCTTACTAATATAAACCTGGTCAAAATCCATGACTGAGGAGGAGGAGATCTTAAGCCCTAGGAACAAATTTAATATTGTTGTTTAAAACTGCCACAATGCCAAGCACTCTTCTAAATATTTATATTTACACCCATAGACAAATGCTACTCCCAACTCTCTCTATGATTAGCAGTAGTAAGGGCTATACAAAGTGCTGGGGAAAATAACGGTTGAGTGCTTAGCTCTAAAGAACACATCTCTACTACTCTCACTAAGGCTCAGAAAACATGATAGAAAAGGAAGGAGAAAGACCATAAGAGTTGGAAGATAGGGAAAAGGGACATGACGTGTTGTCTTCTAGGCATGGTATAGACAATACTGTCAAAAAGTCACAACAGCTGTTGCTGCCTGAAAGGCTGTGCCTCCTGTCAACAGTCAGTCATTGATGAGGGAAGAGCTTATGGTGTCCTACCCATCCTGATGAACTACCAGCTACTGATGGATTCTGAGGGAGGGGTGATGCATGTGTTATAAACCCAATGAGAAACCCAACATGCTCCAATGGATAATTTTAGACACAGAAGGATAACACTCAATGGGTTTAAATCCAAGCACTCAAAATAATAAAAATAAAAATAATACTTAAAGAGCTATGAATGTGGAAAGGAGACTAGCAGGGAGGAGAGGGAATAATGAGTCGTCAGGGGGATTAGACAGTGGGGTGGTTATAACAAAATGAATTCACATTATACATGTATAAATTGTCAAATATCCAACTCAGTGAAAGTTCCATAAAATGATAATGGTATGTTAGTTAATTAGTTAAACTTAACCACTTACAATGCATATGCATTTCAAAACACCATGTGGCAAATGATTAATAATAAACACCATATCAACTGTCACTATAAAATAAAGATATTGAGCGTGACAACTGAAACCAAACTGAAAAGGACATGAGAAAAGAAAATGAAACAAGTAAGGAGAGGAAAAAAGGAGAGAGAAATAGAGAAGACAAGATAAAACAGGGCAAATTTTGAAAAAGTAATAATTCTCATTTCTGCAGCTGGCTAGATCTTTAGAAGGCCAGAAAAAAACAAAGGAGTACTCTCACCTCTCCCTCACTGTCCATACCTATTTTGTTATGTCTGAACAGGGCCCGTAAGCTCCTGAATATTTGCTGTCTGCACGAGAAATCAGCCGAAAAAGTTCTGCTCGCTCTTGGGTTTCATGTTGAGCTGCCTTCAGAAGGAGGAAGGCTGTGGTTGACCTGATCTAACAGCAGAATCTGGGGGGAAAGGACTGTAACACCAGCACACAAAGAAGGGGAGGAGGAATCAGAAGGGTCCAAACAAACTCAGGGCCTACTAGAATTCCTCCGACACAGTGATATCATTTTAGTTATTTGAGAGTAGAAAAGAACCACATCTAGGAAATGCATATTTACTTTTCATTTATAACTGGAAATACCCAAATATTAACAACAAACCTAAGAATCCCCAGTGGATTTATAATCTGTATTTTATCAGACCACCACTGATAAATTTTTCTTCTTTCCTGGCAACTAAAGGAAGAATTTTCTAATACAACAAAAGTGCAAACATGCAAGATAAAAATGGATGTTCACTGGTCATCTGAACAAAGCTTCCCTTTCCAAGAATGTTTCTACATATAACCTTTGAATAATGCAAAACCGTTTCCATTTTTCATGATTTTGTATAGGGTATTTTAACTACTCTGACAGGAACATATTTCAGTATGTGTGTGTACGTGTCAACTTTCATAATTTAAATCCATTTCCTTCTGTCTAAATATACACACGCATCTCTCTCTCTCTCTTTCTCTCTCTCTCTTTCTTTCTCTCTCTCTCTCTCTCTCTCTCTCTCTCTCTCTCTCTCTCTCTCTCTCTCTCTCTCACACACACACACACACACACACACACACACACCACTAAACACCTCTAAATGCCATGCATAAACTTACTTTCCTTCAGGGGCTATAGCCCTCTTACCTGCAAATAAATATACTTGTGTCAGAATTATCTTGTCAGATGCTAGCACTGATGTTTTCTGCCAGTCTGGATCACTGTCAACTCTTCTTTGGGTTCTCAGTGTTGTTGTGATGAGTGAGGACATGTTTCCTGACTGACTGTGCTTTGGTACATGAGCTTTTAGGATAAGCACTAAGTCACTAGTTATGCCCTTAAGTAACCTCAGAAAATGTATGTTACATTCTAGGCAACAGTGAATTTGTCAGTTAACATGGCCAATGAAGATCAAGAGATAAAGATGGACAGTTACTACGAGCACAGACATAGGCTTCTGTTCATGGTCTATAAGTGTATTGACTTTATTAAGGATAAGGATCAAGTTTGCTACTATCTAGCATATTTTTTTTTTCTGGGAAAATTGGAAAGGTCATATAGTTCATGACTAAGTGCTTGGGGCTGTGTACTGGAAACACCCATGTCTCCCCTGCTAGTTTTTTCTCATTATGGCAACTGCTCCCTCAATAAATATGTCACTTCTTCATTGATACAACAATGTACTCAAAGAGCCAGGCCTCTTAGATGGCTCCTCATATTTTCAGTTATGATAGGCAGAATATATTCAAGTTTCCTACAGTGATTATGTCCTAAAATTAGAAGAAAATAAAAGAAAAATGTCACACAGTTGAATGTAGGTTTAAAGACATCTGGTTAATGATTGCTACCAGCTTTAGGTCTGAGGCAGTTATATATGGAGGCCACTATGAAAGGTTATACATCTATTATTAAACATTACAAGTTTTTCTATTTTTATTTCTAAAGATACACCTCTTTGTCTGTGTACACAGTTTTGAACCCTAAAAGTAACACTAATCAAAGAAAGCATTCAGAAAATGATGCTGAAAAACCTACATATTAGAACCTTAAGCAAAAGAGTATTGCCCTCCCTCACTTAATACCAAACACAATAAAAAAATCTGCATGGGATATAAACATATACTTAAAGGTTAAACACAAGCTTCAAAACACATGAGGACAACTTTTTGACCTTAAAAAAGGCAAAGGTTTCCTAAGAATGACCACCATTACAAAAGATAAAGGAAAAAATGTTAAAGTAGACCAACAAAATTAATAACTTTTCTTCTGAAGGCTTTTCTGAAAATGAAAATTTAAGATGTATACTGGGGTGAGATGTTTATAATTCATATGGTTAATAAAAGATACAAATCCAGAACACATAAATAACTCCCATAACAGTAAAAGACCAACAATCCAATTTAAAATATGTCAACCTCTAAGCAATCACTTCGATGGGAATATGTGTAAGTGGCAAAAAGCATATAAAATATGTTTAGCATCATTATTTATCAAGAGGATGCAAATAAAAGCCACAGTATTTTAACCCTTCAAACAAATAGAACATCTCATATTAAAAAGACTGAGAACTTCAAATGGCGGCCCAAAAGGATGACCACCAGAATTTTCACACATTGCTGGAGAGATGGTGACAGAGCCTTGAGGACTTTAGAGAACTGGCCATACGTCTCACTTAAGATCAAAGAAAACTCTGCTTTAAAAGCTGCTAACTCTACTCCACACAAAGAAACACTGTCCACACCCAGTGTGCTGATGTATGACTGTACTCTCACTACCTAAGTGAGAGACCAAGGCAGCAAATACTAACTTCCAAGCCAGATTGGGATACATCAAGAATTCCAGGACAGCTGACACCACATTGACACCACAGATGAGAGAAAGGGGAAATGAACATTGGTAACAACTTATCCATATAATAATTTACTGCTGAAGACTTCCCACATGTCCACCCAGAAGAGACAGAGTAAACTGTGACACTTTATACAATGGAATAGATAGTCAGCAATAAAGGAAATAAGCTACTGAGAAATTCGACACCACAGACGACTGCTGAAGATATAGAGAACTTTAAAGACATATGATTGAATGCAATATTAAGACATCTACAGGAAATTGGGGAAGAGAATAAGAACAGTACTTGTTAGAGGATATGAGGATCGTGGGAAGAGGTGAAGGCAGTATCTGAGCTGATAGGAATACTGTCTGTGTTGTCTAGGGTATTTCTCACACAGGTTATATAATTAACATATCTCATCGAGTGCTCCATTTAAAGCTCCATTTCTATTTACAAATTGCACCTCATTCTTTTTTTAAAGTAAGATAATCACATGCATTGAAGCAGATAAAGAAAATAGCTATTGTTAATATCTGCACTGGATAAGTACTGCATACAAACCTCCAAAGAATTTATCAGGGAATTTACAGATCAAAGAAACTGTATTTTCACAAAGGCCAATGTAAATCGAGCAGATTTCCCAGAGTTAGGAAGCAACCATTTAGCAGATCTGGAATTTGGTTTTTGACTTGATCTACCAAGTTCTTTTTGCTAGAACAGTAGCTTCCAAATAATTTTTCCACTTTCCAGGTTACGAAATAAATTTTACTTAACAACGCAGTAATTTCACAAGTAAATCTCCCATACAAGTCATAATAAATACTTCACGAAGTGACGTTTAATCCAAACATATATTTAAGTGACACAGAAGCACCTCCTTTTTCTTATGACCTCGCAGTCTTCATTTCTTCCGCAATGTAACAGCTCTGTATTGCTTGCCATATGGAAAGATAACATGCATGTGTGTGTTCATGAGTGCTTATCTAAAAAGGCATATATGTGTCTTTTCACTCAGTCACACTACACTAAAAGAAATATTGAGGTTGACAGCATAGCAATGTGCCACCCTGCCCCCATCTCCCATCTTTGTAGATCATTATTCCACTGGCCAAAATGAAAGCAGTACATTTTTAACCAGAGTGTGTAACCACAGAATTTAAGGAGAAAGAGCATAAGGAAGGTAGCAATGGTTCTAAGGTCACACATTCCAACAAGTCAATACAAACCAGCAATGAAAAAGGAGGTGTAAACAAAGGACGTGGGAGAGAGGAAGCCTCAAAACACCAAGGACAGGCCTCAGAAAAGATCCAAGGCTGAATGGCATGATCTTATCATATACAATATAGTTCTTTTAAAGCATGTTCCTGTCACACGGATAAACAGGCAAGGTAGAAGCAGTGGAGTAGAGAATGGGCATGGAGGGACAAAGAATATGACGTGTGCTATTTACAGCTACCAAAATAATAATAATAACAAGAACAACAACTTAGCACCACCATCATTTTCTTAGTTTAGAACTGTTCGCACTTTACACATAAAGACAAAGGAGCACATTAAGCTTTAAAAATATCCACTCAAAATCAAGGCTTTCATTTACAGGAACAGAAAATAGACATAAGGACTATAACTACAATATTAGTGATTTAACCTACTCTCCAATACCTCTTTCCTTCTACCACTCCCCTCTGTGTTAAAGCACACAAATTCACTATTTGTGTAGGTTGAAATGATAAATGTTATCAATTTCAGACATTTCAATATAATTCCCTGTGAAGTCAATGCTCACTTTCTCATGACCTAGGCTCCTATTTGTTCCTCAAGTGCACATGGATTTTTTTCACATTTCTGTTTTCCTTTCTTTCCTTTTCTGTCTCTAAATCAATTAGACAGTATTTGTGGTTGTTCCCCTTTCTTTTGGATTTATTGTGACTTTCATTGCTGCTGATGGTGATGGTAGACTTGAGGACAAAGTAAAAGCACGCAGTGAAGGTTGACCTTAAACTCAGAGTCTCCTGCCTTCATGTCTTCAGTGCTGTGGTTACCAGTGTATATTCTCAAACCCAGTTACTCCATGAGAGCACACAAAAATTTCTTCATACTCACTTCTTTACTTCTGTACCTGAATTTGTATTAAACTCTCTACTGGTCCTTCAGTGCATAGCCTCCTGACCTTGATTTCCCTTTTCAGTGACATCTCAGCAGCTGACAGTGAGTTTAACCCTATTAGCAAGGAGCACCTCTGACAGCAGCTGTTAGTCCTTTTATTTATTATCTTCCCTAACCAAACCAAGTTATTACACCGTGTTTGTAAACTTTCAACAGACCTTTCCACTTTGGCCTCTCTGCACTGTGTGATTTGAACTCAGTTCTTCAGAGCTTCTTAACCAGTTGTCTGTTTCAGCCACCTCACATCCTGCCCACATCTAAGACATACCGAGGCCATTTCCAAAGAGTGCAGCCATATCATGGGTCAACAAAAGGATGATCCATTTGCTACTATTTAGCATGAATGCATGATGAGACACTTCCATTCTTTTTAGATTCTGATCTTCATTTCTGTCCTTTTTAAGCAAAGTTGGGGTTCGTTAAGAAGGGTTGTAAGCGTATCTAAGCATGGTCATTCAGAAAAGAGGAGAGAAATGCGAGAGGACAGTGGTAGATGTCTTAGAGACAGAACAGGCTTCCTGACAGACTCACCAAGACCACTTCTCTCGAAACGTTTACCACTTTTCCTGTCTCCAGACACACTACTTCACTCGTATTTCTTGGGATAGATAGTCTCTCTCTTGCCAGGTTTTGGGAATGTTGCTTGCTACGTGTCTAATTTGAGATCATAGCTCTGTCTTCAGTGGATTCTGTCCAGAGTCTACTTATTTATAAAATTTCAATTATTCCCATGTCCCTCCTATGAAAGGTCCCCAAGATTTCTGGAGACGCTCTCAGATGTCCTGCCCGGCACTCCTACAGCATCATCTACTTCCTTTATTGTTGTGCTTAACCCACACTACGGAAGTTGCTGATGTAGTTGCCTGCACACACTGCCACCTCCTCCCTAATGTATCTGTGACACAGTGATAGCAGAGAGTGAGAACCACTTTGAACAAGTCTTCAGTGTTGCTCCATAAATCCCCGTGTCTAATACTTGACTAGCACACATATGATGTATTGTGTGCGTGTGCGTGCGTGCGTGTGTGTGTGTGTGTGTGTGTGTGTGTGTGTGTGTGTGTGTTGTTCTATGGATTTTACACAGAGAGACACCATTCGGTTTACTGCAACTTATTCCAAATACTTATCACTTCTTCCATTTCCATTAAACTGCTTTTAATTATCATAATGTTTTATTCTACCATCCTGTGGATATGATATACTTTCCAGTCTTGCACTAATTTCAGTATACCAGTTTAACTCATATCCATCTATCTTTTTGTAAGTCCATTTCAAAGCAATATCACACCATAAAACGCCATCTGCCTCAGCACACCAAATGTTCTTTTGACTTAACACAACTTAAAGGGCCCTCCTTCACCAGGTCCAGGAGAAGAAACATAAACTCAAATCTAAGTCTTTCTATATGTAGATGATCCTTAGTCTAGTTCTACATTTAATTAAAATTTTCAGTTTATAACATTTACATGCTTAAGCATAGTAAATGCATTTTACTCCCATTGCTTTCGTTTTATAGGAAATTGATACACTACTGTGTATAAATCGAATTTCTTAATTTCTTAGAGAAACTTTTTGTTTTTATTTTGTTTTGTTTTTTGAGACAGGGTTTCTCCTTGTAGTTTTGGTGCCTGTCCTAGATCTCTCTCTCTGTAGACCAGGCTGGCCTTGAACTCAAAGAGATCCACCTGGCTCTACCTCCCGAATGCTGGGATTAAAGGCATGTGCTACCGCCACCCAGAGAAAGTTATTTTAAATGAAACAGTAAACTTTATAGCAGCAAATATTTTTAAGTCTTTTTACAGTTAAAGTGGGATTTTTATATTCCCTGAAACAAGTGTGTGTGTGTGTGTGTGTGTGTGTTTTAAGCATGTCAATGTTTAGTAACATCTTTTGACGCTTTTTCAAACTTCTGTCAAACATTTGCCAATGGTCCTACCTCTAAATGAAGAGCACAGGTGATCAATGGCTGCTGAGAGAAGGAGAGTAATTTTCCTTCAGGGTTGAGCTCCTGCATAGATGGTCCAATATCAAATAGTCAGTCCAGGCACATGAATATATAAGCAATGCTAATTGGACTAAATAGACTCAGTAAGCTGGACATGCATCTGTTCATATCTATATGTATATATATATATATATATATATATATATATATATATGTATACATACAGCTGTATATACATGAAACAATAATAATTTTAAAAGAGGTCGCAAGTTTAGTTGGGAGGGCTGATATTGGAGGACATGGAGGCCATAGGAAAGAGTGATAAAGATGCTCATGTATGAAGTTCTTAAAAAATGTATATTGATGCTGCTATCACCTAACGTGTCTCTTTGTATTTTCTCATAAAATTGGAGCAATATTCCTTACTTTTCATGACATATTCTAAATACTTGTAAAAGAAACCATGTTAAATGAATGTCTCATCACTTAATCACCCTATTATACTCCTTAAGTAATTTCTTTCATTACTCTTGCCACTGAATCTGCCTCTTCTGAGCTGCTCTCAGGACCTGACATTATCCAGCATACAACCACAAACCTACTAAAAAGCACTCTGGGGAAAACGCATGGATTATGATTTTTTTTTATAAGTAGAGTGAAATCTAATCGCTAATATTTTAAAGGAAATGGTCATTGATTATGTCATCTCTGATAACAGGACAGTAGTAACACCAACCAATATGTTTACAAACATATTAAATCCTAAGAGTTCAGAACCTATGGATAACATTTAAATCAAGGCACCTGTTTCTGACCAAATGTGCAATCTGCTTGCTTTCAAATGTTAAACAAAACCATCACTGCTCAAGAGAAAACAATGAAGCCACAGTTGTTCTTGGTTGGAGAGAAGAATTCAACAAATGTAAGGGGTTCTCCTTTAAAAGAAACTAGAAAAAAAAATGCCTTGGAAAATCACACAACTTCTCCAGTAGTTTTCTTGGTCATTAAAAAAAAATAATGAAATGTTCACTTATGTCTCTTTTGAACATTACTAAGCATTCTCAATGGCATCCTTATATATAAGACATTTGGGGTTCCTCAACCTGACTATATAATTACCTACTTGGTAAATGCCCACACCACAAATTCCTTGACCTTTTACTTACTGTATTTATCTTATAGCATTGTAAATTAATTCATGTAATACTTGTATTGAGGAGTAATATGAGCAGTTAATTGATAAATAAATATTAAATCTCTGACATGAACTTTACATTAATATCTGACCTTCCTTCAAAGCATAAATAATTTTTGCCTCTTCTCCAAGAAGCAATATATTTTAGTGGCTATGGAGGGTGTCTGGGTGGAAAAATCTGGGTTTTATTTAGATCAGCATTTCTTTTCTGTATGACTTGTGCTAAATAATAAGCATTAACACTTTATAAGAATGATGCCAGTAACAATCTAATGTGATTGGTGGGCGAACTCATGGTAAGCCATGAAAACATCCCATGCAGTTTCTGATATGAGTCAATAGTAAGTATGATGACTCTGAATCCCTGTGATCTTCAAAATAACTGCTCCTCTAAACTCACATGAAATCTAGCAGACCATCCATGAACTATTGATATCATGAAAATGTATGTGTACTTATGTACATTTCACACACCCATACATGAATGTATTAAATCCCCTACAGCTGGTAAACTTCACAAATTAAACATGTGATGCCTCTATGTATAGCAATAGCATATAGTTGTTATAGAAAGATGTCACCAACCAACATTAAAGGACAAGTGTGATTGTGTGATTAAATGTAACAGAGTCCTAGTCAATTAGACTCTGTTGCCCAAACTATAGCCAAATTAGGAATAGGTATAGAAAAGAACCTAAAGCAACTCAGTTGTTATTAAATGGTTAATTATTTCTCTACTGAGAATCAGTGAGCTTAGGAATGGAAATGAGCCACAAATAGATCACTTCAAGGAAAAATTAGTAATGCAGCAAAGGGATATGTGGGCCATGACTCCTCAAAAGCTGGATGAGTGAAATGAGCTATTACAAGACTTTTCACTCAAGAAAACGAAGGGTCCTATAAAATGAGTATTCGATTACTCTAATTTGAGAAATCAACTACTAACCATGCTTCTTAAAAATATTTCTAGGTCATTCATATTTTATTGAAAATTACCAGTTTTATTAAAAAGTATAATTTTTCAATCTATGAATATATTTAAAACATACACTATTTGTAGCATTTAAAAACTATGGAAGTGTCAGAATGTAATTTTAATTAAGATGTATTTCTTATAATATATACAGGCCCAAAGAAGAGATGTGAAATTTATTGTTTAAGCGATCACAGTCAAATGAAATGATGAAGGCACTATATGGTTATACCTAAGGTTTTCTAAACCCTGTAAACACATTTCTTTACTTTACAGTTACTACAGGAACAAAAAGTTTCACCCAGACTATTTAAAGAGAAACTGAAAACAAGGGCCAAATTTGTTCCCCTTTATTTTACATACCATTAAAAAAAATGAATATATCTTGATCATGCCCACACATACATAACTAGTTCATAAAACATTGATGTTTAAATCCAAACATGTATTTATATGAAAAGATTATAAGAAAATATAAATTCAAAAGAATAGGTGCTGGTTATTATATGTAAAAATGAAGAGATATTCCAAAAGGCATAAGGAATGAGGTAGGCCAGCTGGTTATCATAACCCACAGATCTGAACCCAGAAATAACATATCAGTGATTTCCTCTGCTGGGAATCTAGAAAAATCAACAGAGACAACACACATATGCATACACACTCACATATTCACAAAGACACATATGCTTGTTCTTTTTATAGTCAACATACTAGATTAAGAGCAGCTTAAGAAAACATAATTTTGAAATACAAAATGTCCTTCTCAGTTAAATGAACTATTAAAAAAACTATGTTCACTCCTTTTAAGAAAAATTGAGTAGAGCTGAGTATGGTGGCACAAGCTTGTAATTCAAGCATAAGGCTGAGATGGGATCATGCAGCCTGGAATAGAGAATAAGTTCCAGGTCCAAAAGAGAAAAATAGACTGCTACAAAAAGAAAGATTAAGAAGGGAGCCTAAGGCCGCAGCACCCGACTGGACTAAGAGAGCCTTTGTCCAGTGACTGATGGAGGCAGATGCAGAGATGCACATGGCCAGGCTCCAGGCTAAGCTCCGGGAATCCAATCGATGAGAGAGAGGAGGGATTCTACAGGTGGGGAACGTTGAGATCATGAGGGGAAGAAGTGCAGAGATGACTGGCCACACTATTGGAGGCCTATGAACTGTAGACTAGTGGCTGTGAAGCCCCCACAGGACTAGACTAGGCCCTCTGGATACGGAAGATGGTTGTTTGGCTTGAACTGTGGGGGAGGGGGGGCACCCAGGCAGGAGGATCGGGATCCATCCCTGGTGCATGGGCAGGCTTTTGGGAATCCGGTGCCTGTGGTGTGGCGCCTTGTGCAGCCTTGGTGAAGTGGGAAGGGGCTTGGACCTGCCCAGGCTCAGTGTGCTGAGCTCTGCTGATTCCCCATGGGAGACCTTGATTTGGGGGATGTGGGGTGGCTTGGGAGGGAGGGCTGGGAGATGGGAGGAAGGAGGAGGTGGGATCTGTGAGTGGTATGTACAGTGAGTAGAAAATTGCTTAATAAAGAAAAAAAAAAAAGGAAGGGAGCATATACTTTTAATGTCACTCAATGATAACCAGGCACTATTCCCCTCTGAATGCTATCAAAGAAGACTTAATTGTAAGTCAAGACTTCATTTCTACCTACCTCACACAATGTCCACAGAGGTCATACGAAGGTCTTGAATTGGTACCTTCACATATAATGAATAGGCTCCCGTGTCCAAGCAAGGAGGTATCATAGAGGCTCTATGCCTTCTGAATACTGCTGGAAATTTCACCATGACCCAATAGGAATGAGGCCTCCCCATCCTTCTTGACATTAGCAGAAATGTGCAGGAAGCAGTGAGGGGACATCCCCTACCTCCCAGACAGAGTAGGTTCAAAGATGCCAGTGAGTGGAACAAGGCTTTTCACTGCTGCCTGGAATGCTGAAGGTGACTCCATGTCTATAGGAAGAGTGTCATAAGTTTGTTCTAAATTTTTTTTTAAAAAAAATCCATACTATCATAACACAACACTGAACATATCCAGGGTACAGTTTAAAAAGCATTGCCTCATGGCAAAAAACGAGGAAAAACCATTTGAATGAGGAAAGGCAATCAACAGGTACCCACTCACATTAAGTTCTGTCATCGTCTTAGCCAATAAACAGAAGATCTGAAACATTACACGTTTACAATTTGAATACACAGTAACTACAATTTTAAAATTCTTCTCTGGGACAGACTCAACAGTAGCAGTTATAGAGTAGTGGCAAGAATAAAAGCAGATTCAAAGAAATTAATCAGTCTTAACAACAAAGAAACCCAAGGGCAGAATCACAAAGGACCCAACAAAGTAAGGGAAAAAGTGTATACTCCTTGTCATGAAATCCAAGAAGGAAAAAAAAAAAAAAAAAAAAAAAGAAAGGCAGGGCTGAAAAGCACCTGGATTGACAGAAAACAACAGTCAGGAGCAGAGTGAGTGAGGAGTAACCTAGACTTTCAAGGAGGAAGGTCTTTGTGGTGTGGTAGTCAAGCATCTCAGCAGTGGTAATCACACAAACCTATATAGGGCCACACAACAAAGCTGTGCCCATGTAATGTATCAATGTCATCCTCTCCATTTAGATATCATAGACTAAACTAGCCTCTGGTTTCATAGTTACCTGCCAATGTAAAGCTATTGCAAAGTAAGTTTCTTAGTGAATAAATGCTCTTAAAATGAGTATTTTTAGTGTAATTTGAATGAAGGGTTGATAAAATATGGCTGAATTAAACAGTGAAGAAATTTCTGGAATTTTGCTTCTGGAGATGTCTTCTAGGTAGGAGAAAGGTAATATGTAAGTTTGGCCTCATCCACTTAGTAATCATGTACCACACACAGAAAATGAAGGCAGGCATTAAGGATTCAGAGACCCAAGTCACAAATCCAACCTCTCAGCTTAGAGGGCAGAAAGACAAGATCAAACAGAACTGGTATGTTGCAATGTAGCAATGGAAAGGTCAAAAACAAGACAGGCAGGTTCACCTAATCCATAATAAATAAGATAAGGGCACTATTATGGAAGGCTTCCTAGATGAATGGGTAGTCAGACCCAATTTGTTAAATGAGTAATAGTTACAACAAGAGAGAAAAATTAGTAAGGTCATTCCAGAAAAGTCACAGAACATAGAACCCTTAGATTCAGGATGGGGAAAAGAGGCAGGAAGTTGTACATCATACCAGATGACGTATCAGAGAGGCCCCCAGGGGCAGATTCTGAAGCCTGATGAGGAAAAGTTTTCCACAAATGGTGCTGAGCTGCACCATATGTGAAGCTCTCATGATGGATACTGTTGATGCAATGCTGAGTGAGACTTAGTTCTGCTTAGTGAGTTCAGTCTAGTGAGACAGACCAGTACAACCTAGGAATGACGAAACGGTCATAGGGTGGACAGGGATCTCAAGAAGTAAGAAAAAGAACAAAGCCACCACAGTGTGGACAGGTAAGGGTGAGGAGAGCACATGCAGAGACGTGAATAAGTTGTTACAGCTCAGATAAATTAAGCAGAAAGGATCAAGAGATAAGGCTGGCAAAGGAGATGTATAGTAAGAAAGCCGAAGAACGTGAACGACATGTTGCGGGAAACAGAGATGATTAAAAAGCACCAGCTGGTCAGAATTTCATTTTGAATGAATCCTTATGAAAATACAGTGTGTAGTGGTGGTGGGAATGGAAGAGTACTGAAAAGCCTGGAAGGGTCAGAAAATTAGGGAAACCCAGCAACGGCCAGTGGAGAAGCCCAGGGAGGAGAAAGGCCCTGCAAGGGTAGCAAGAGGGCAAACCACAGGCCCGCCTGGGGGAAGAACGCCTTTCATAGATGAGGCAGGTAGGGGGTGATTCTGTCACTAGAGTGACTTTCAGGGCAGTGGTGAAAGACAGAGGGTAGATTGAAGAGTTTTAAAGAGGTGAAGTAAGAAAAATGAGAGAACCAGGCACAGATTAATGGTATCAGACATTTGAAAGACACAAGAGAGGATAAGTGTCAAGGAAGATTAATTTTATTACTTTTGCAAGTGAAATGCATTCTTTTGTCTTCAGTTATTCATGTTGACAAGGCTGCTACAAGAAAAGAACAAACAGAAGTGGTGGGGGGACCTGAGGAAAGGATGTATCTCTAGAACGAGGTAAGACCACGTGGGAAGCACTAGTGTGCAGGATATGGGTCAACCTGGAAAAGAATGTTAGTCTTTTATTAATAAGAGAATGTGAGGTTGGGCATGGAGTATGGGAGGATGAGCACGGAGTCCGTACGGGTGGATAGGCAGGAAGTTTCTATGTGAGGTAGGGCATGGAGTCTGCATGTATCAGGAAGTAAGGAACACAACAGAACATATACCCAGAGACCAGAGAAGCTGAAATCACTTGCTAAGAAGGGAGTATTGTAGGCTGAAGAAGAAGGTTGATGAGGTCTGGGTTTATCATTGAAAGAAAAAGAACTAGTGTTGACCAGGCCAAGGTAGGCTGACAAGTAACCATTGATGCAGGGGGCATTTAAAAACCCCTCTCTGCAATCATATTTTACAAGAGAATATGTTTTCTAATTTGACTTGGGAGTTAAAATTTCATTCAGCAGTAATTCAAATAGTAAAACAGGAATTATTTTTCCTTTCCTTATAAAATCTAGTCTCAAATTGAAGTTCACCGGACAATGGCATAAAAATGCCAATGAAAATGTGTTTCTTGTGTTTACATAAAATTCTGCCCTTATTACTACTACAAGCAGAAATGTTTATCCCAAAATATCTGTCTGATAAATGTTGCATTTCCTGATTTACAGATGAAAATAACTCAGTATCATACAGGAAAGCAAATGGCATCTTCACTGTATCACAGTCAAGTTTGGAAGTGCCAATACTCAGTATCAAGCATATGACACTGAGATAGATTGGGTTTTTTTTTTTCCCATGTCATTAATTGGTTTGAATGCTGATTGAAGATATCAAGATTTAAATCTATACCTGTGTTTGTTTTGCATTTAAGAAATGTAAATAAGAATATACTGAATCTATGGTAACAAAAAAGACATTCTCTTCATCAAGAAAAAAAATCAACTGAAGGAACTGTGTAAATACTATTTTTTTTAATCACAAGATGATTTTAGGCACACTATTAGTAAGTTTTGGAAAACATTTAGGGAATATGATCTAAATTTCAAAGTGATCCTTACTGAGAATTTGACTCTGATTCAGTTTTGACACATTACCATTTGTGACAAATAAAAATGTCTGTTGTCATCCCGTTTTTAAAAATCCATATAGATCTGCAAACATAAAGGTTAACTGGAGCTGACAGGTCAAGTCTTCACCAGACTCTGAGAGGAGTATCTGGAGTAGCTCAGAAACGATTTTATTTGGTCATCTTTGGTTTCACAACACCACAAGTTAGCTAAAACAGTGGCTAACCCATCAATATTTGTGAAGAACACAGGCAAGGAAGTCTTGCCTAAGTCACTTTCATTTGAACGCAATAATACTTCTGAAAGCATAAAATGTCACAATAGAATCAAAAAATGTGAATCTGTCACACAGCACATTCAAATGAAAACAAGCATATGTTCACACACATATTATACACAGGAGACCCGAGCCTTCAAAGTAATTCAATAGACTTAAGAACATGAATCTTTCTCCACTGTCCAATATAATATATATGCCTCAAATTGCACTATAGTGCAGTAAATATGTTATTAATCATTAAACTAGGAAGGAATGAAAAAGTTTCAAAATTTTCAGCTATTGATTTTCCTGTTCTGCATATTTAAACATCACCACTTCGCATCAGCAAACATCTGGGAGTAAATACGAATTGCAGAAATATACAGGTCTCCTAGTCTCACTGTTGAATTTGAGATAAGAAAACTGGGCCCAGGGAGGGAAAGTTTACAAAATTCAGGTTAAATAAACATGGAATTAAATGGAGGTAGCAGAGCTATAAATAGCCTCATGTAACTCCAATGCTCAAGCAAAATCGGACCTGGGCCAGAACTTTAAGAATCATGCTGAGTTTGTTCTATTATCACATTTAGAAAACATCTTTCATAACAAATGAGTAATTACATAAAAATTGTAATTACAGGAGGGAAGTTATTTTAATTAAATACATTATGTAAACACCTTAACCCATATTATTCAAAATCTGCTATGACTAGTAGTCAGATTCATAAATTATTTGCTTTTAATGTTTTTTTTTTTTTAGAATCACACCTACCAAACACAAAACAGAAGCAAACAAAATAAAATACAATGAAGATACGAAAACAACCAAAACTTAAAGTAATTTGAAGCCCATGGCCTTCCATCCTAAATGAAGCAGGCACATGTGAGCTTAGGCTTGTGTCTACCAATAATCGCAGAGCAAAATAAGTCATTGTGAGAGCTCACTGCTTTATTTCACTGCTTCTAGAGACTCATTCCAAAGAATGGAATCATCTGGATCATTTTTATTGCCCCCCTCAGTCTCAAGACTGTCTGCACAGCACTGCTGGAATGTACTCGGTCTGCACCTTCCTTCCGTCTGACTCTCTGTGTCAGGTTTATTTATAGCCGATGTCTTCAAACAGAGCATTTCCAGGTACGAGAAATAAAATCTCTACCGTGATCCTAGAAACCTTCACAAATAGCCTTTTGAAAAGACAATGGAAAAAAATCTATAATGCAACATGTGCATTATGATTCACTGAGCATCCACAGCACACTCACCTTACACTCTAGTAAGCATTTGTAAAGACCCCGGGTAGAGTTACAGAAGTGATGTGCGCCCTGTGGTTCTTTTTATGTAACTATCTGGCTACTCTCGGATTACTGTCGCTGCTTTCTTATTTCTCTTTTCTCATTAAGAATTCTCTGAAATTTAGGCACCCTCTTTTGTTTCTTACTGAGATGCCTTTCTAGTTTGGAGCTTTTTTCCTAATCCATTACAAAAGCAGGCCATGCTTCCCCCTGCTGGGAAAAAATTAAATTACAAGGTGCATTAGAACAATTTCCTAAGTCTCTAGAAATTTAGTGCTTGGGAAAGAAAAATGCCAGGAAGCTGGGTACTTAGTGTTCTCTTAACTGTTTCACTAGTCAGGAATATCCGTGTACCTCATTCTGTTAAGACCTTCACCCATATCTCTTAGTTTTGTAAGTTTTGAAAGCACAATTAATACACATTCATAACTGATGAATCAATGATTAAGTCATCCATCCCAAAGAGAGCTCCGGTTATCAGGTCAGAGAAGATCATGAATTTGTATTCTTTTCCCATTGTACACTGAATGGAAACACTTCTAAAGAATAGACTGATGTGAACAATTGAAGAAGACATTTTTAATCTGTTAATGCTTACTAAGTCATTCCTTTTCAATACTCCTATAATGATTATACAGTTGCCCTTTAACAGTAGAGGAGAGTATAGTTCTTGACTTTGGCTTTTCACTTTCATTTGTTATAATTTGATTTTTAGTTAAGTGGTAAACATGACTGCATTTCACTCCCCAAGTACTCTACAAAGCCAGCCTTTCCCTTGAAAAACAGTTTAGATATTTCGAATCTTCCATATTCGGATTATAAATTTCTCCCCGGCAGTCTTTCATGAAATTCTTTGTTATTATAGGTCATAATAAATAATAACCCAGTAAAAATGTCAAATAAATCTAATGTCTCTGAATCATATGAGGAGCAATTTTTTTTCTACGATGCAAAACGAACTCCCAAATCTATTTTAATGCTGAGCAGCTGGACAAGGGGAAGATGTCACTGACTCATTTAGTGGGTAAGACCTCCAGCTAGGAAGCTACACTGTACCTAGCCAGTTAGAAGATGAAGCAGTTCATTATTAATGAAACATTCATCCAAAAATTCTGCCATTGTGTTAAATAGGCTTGTGCAGATTACTGGATATCTGGGGTGTCTTTGGTAGCTAGAATTGTTCCACATAAATGGAATAGTTGGGGTTAATATTTCTGACAGAGAAGTTTTCATGTGTGCCTCTTCTCAAACGACCTTTCAAAGCAATGCAAAAGGCAAGACATAGATGCCCCTCTGGGAACCAAATCTCCGCTAACATCACAGGTATACAAAAGAAAACGCACACCTGGTTTAAAAAAACAAAAAACAGTTGATCAATTATGGAGCGTTCCTAGGGACCAATATCTCGCAGAGTACCCAATCATCACGTTTCAAATACGTTTATAAGCACTTTAGCCTCTGCTTACCACGCTCACGTAAATACACGAACATGCATACTTTAATGCTGATTAATTCTAAGACTTTCCAGCGGGGAAAGACTGATTAAAGGGTATCAAAATCACTTCGAAACGCCAAAGGAAAATATATATATATAAAATAAATAACGCTGATCTGTAACCAAGACGTTCTCAGAACACTCCATGGATCGATCGCATTTACTCCTGAACTGATTTCCCTGGCTTCTGTGAAGTGAAAATGTCCCGGTGGACCACCTGACACTTGCTGGTTTCCTTGTCCAGGACCCTAACAGGTCGCATCACCCTGCCATTAGACCTCAGGGCTTCTGTCTTTAGCAATTGAGCCTCGGAGGAGCCCGGGCTGCCAGCGCTGCGCTCCTGCCTTCAGAAGCGGCTCCGGGAGACAGTTTCTGCCCAGCAGAGCACCCGCCCTCCCCAACTTCGCCCTGCCCGGGCTGGCGGGCGCCGGGGGCCGGTCCTACCTTCCGCCAGAAGGCGCGACGCGTGCACAAAAGATGGATCCAGGCTATCCTTCTCTGCCATCAGCTCAGGCAAGTATTTCTCTTCTCCCATAGCGCGGACTTCGGACCGTGCCGGGCCAGGCGCCAATCCCGCCCGCTCGGACGCCGCGGTCCCTGGCTCCCGCGGGGACCGTCCTTCCGGCAGGCAGTGAGCGCAGCTCTCGCGCCTGGGGCTGCGCAGCCCGCGCTGGTACCTGCTTCTCCCGCGCCCCTGCCCGGCTCCAGCCGCGGCCTCAGCTGGAGAGGCTGCCCGCGCGGCCCGCCCCCGCCGGCCTCCCATTGGAAGCGGGGTCCGGGGGCGGGGCGCCCGCGGAGACGGCGGGCCATCATTGGGCGGGGCCGCACGTCGAGTCGCCTGAGTGACAGGAGGCTGCTGCGGAGGGGAGAGGGTGTGCGAAGTGCAAGCGCTCATCTGGCGGGGTTCTCCGGCCTGCCTTGTGCCAAGGGGCCAGTGAGGACCGCCTGGCGACCGATCAGGATGCTGAGAGTGGGAGAATGTGCGCGCCATGCGCGGGGAGGTGACGCACGTCACCTGTGTCCCCGAGGCACAGGTGTCTCTCCCCTCGCGGATCTCAGCTCTGGGGCAGGGTAGGAAATCCAAGACCAAACCTACATACATTTTGGGACGGGGGATGTCCACTGATGAACAAATGAATAGGTTATTAGGAGACTTTTGTGGTACAGCAAAACGCTTCCAGTGTGCATCATCGGGATACGGAATTAGTTCGAGGGATCCACCCATCCCCACGGAGAATTTACTCACCATATAAACTTAGTAGGGACAATCGTGAATGAAAGAAGGCAGATGATACCCAACTCCAGTCGCTCTGATATTCTCATAGTTTAGAGGTGATGGTCTCTCTCACTGTCATGGAGAATGTTACTGAACTACTTTATATCTGCCCAACCTTTATTCAAATGAGCATTTAACCCTCGAGAATCACCAACGAAGGAGGGGGAAATACACATCCTTCCCTAACAGATGGAGCTCTGAAATACACCTTGCCTACTTCAAATGGAATGAGTCTTTCCTTTACTTCGTTGTTGTCTTTTCACAATTCCTTTTCAGTTCTCCTTCTAAAGTGATGACCAGACAAACTTTTCCTGCACATAAAATCTGCTGGACATTTTCTAAGTTCTCTTATTTCCCCAAAGCTTTCCCTCTTTATTTATTTTAGATGAAGTTGGGGTATTTGTGTGACTTTTTACAAAGTTAACATGCCTCGAGTTATCCACAAGATAACTCACTCCATCTCACAAAAACACTGAAAAACGTGGGCCCAAAGATAGCGGGTTTTGTTTATGTAGTTGGGAGAATAAGTCTCTTAGCTGTGATAAAGCTGAGGCTAAAATCCAAGTATAAGTAATGCCTAAGCTTCAGATGGCACGGCTTACCCTACTCTCCTGTATGCTAGATATTTAAAGTATATGTATCCATCTAATTAGTGTTTATGGGTACTGAAAGGGGTCTAGGGACTGGATTTGAAATTAGAGGATCATTGCCAGACAAGACAGACACATTGCATTTCCTCTCATGGTGGGGGTAGAGATGCTTTCTAATGAGTGATGACAAAAGGAACCAGGAACCCCTGACAAATCATCAGAAATAATAGAAAATTAGCATAAATCCCAATCTTTAGGATAGTTTGTGAATTTAGTACATGGTGGATATCATAAAATCAAAACAAATAAGCTACATTGACCCTTAGAAACCAGTTTGCTTATTGTTCACTTCCAAACAGTATGAGTCACCAAAGACAAACCCAAAATGCCCTGCCCAGGTGTCCTCATCCACATTTAGATCCACATGCTCCCAGTAGGTGACTCCACATCACTATGTGTTGTCCCCTGACTCACATATAGTTATTTTGTGGCCACCAAAATTGTGTATTAAATATTTTAAGAGCAACCTTAGGATTGAGAACATCTTATAAATACAAATGTAAATAAATTGATAACCCATAAATAAATTATTGTTGAATAGAGTATTTGTGGCTATACATAAATAAATTATAACTGCATGTATACTTCCCTCTTCTGATGCTAGGAAAAATCAAGTCATTGCTTAATTGATTTTCAACCTGAGTTCTAGTCCTGGAAGACTTTTTAAAATACGATTTTGCTTATTGTACCATTATTTCAAAAGTGGTTTGTTATGAGAAACGTCCCAAGTCATTTAGTATCCGGAGGATGAAAAAGGCACACACTATATAGAATATGTTCTGTGATGAATGGGCAAGCTGTGTGTTCAGTCCCTTCACATAACCTGTGAGAAAGGCCAGTATCAAAGACATTTAATCGGTCTAATCACACTAGTAAAATCTACACATTGTGAAATTTTCAATAAGATACAGCATTTTTATTTCTTTCATTGTTTTTTTTTTTTTAATCAACTCTTTGGATACACACTAGCAGAGCACTAACTCACAATAACATTCTGGAGAGATGGATCAGCCATCAAGTAGGCTTGATCCACTTACAAAGACTGGAGCTCTTGCACCCTCATCTCAAGCTTAGTGTCCCCAAAATGCCTGTAACCCATCTCTAAGGAGGGCAGAGACAGGAAGATTCCTAAGTTTAACTACCTTCTGGTCTAGCTGAGATGGTATGAACCATGTCTTCAGGGAGAAACAGTCACTCAAAGGAATAGGGCCTCTGAGCATCTGCAGGAGCATAACCTCACATAGATGCATATGAAGAAACAAAGAATGACAGATTAACAAAACTGCCAAGGATTAGTAATTTGTACATGATATGGAATCTGCTGTCCCCCATTCATGTGTATAATATTTGTTTAGCCTTCTAATGAGTAGGCACAAGACCTCATGTGATCTTGAACTGAAATACTGATTTGCTTTCATTTGCTGAAGAGTCTGGTGGCTTCTCATTAGTGAAACGCTTCTGTTTTGATGTTCAGGGTCTTTGAATTTCATTAAATTCACAATTCATTTATCAGTTCATTTTTCTAATAACTTGCACAATATACTTTAGGGTTATAAAAGGGAATGGGGAAGGCAGGCAAAGGTCTCAACAGGCAGGCAAAGGTCTCAACAGGTACAGGCATTTGCTACTCACGAACAGTATCAACATGCCCTCCCCACTTTCAATAAAAACATAAAACAAAGTACTTTTTGGATTTTTTATTTTTTTGTTTTTTGTTTTTGTTTTTGAGACAGGGATTCTCTATGTAGCCCTGGTTGTCCTGAAACCCACTCTGTAGAGATCTGCCTGCCACTGCCTCCAGAGAGTGCAGGGATTAAAGGCCTCTGCCACCATCACCCAGCTTAAAGTATTTTTTAAAGGGAATGAAGAATGATATTGTGGCCATACTGACTATCAATAGCAATGATAATATATACTGCAAAAGATCTCTGTTTTCAAGTCATTTGCTAGCTAGGAGAAGTTAAGAGAAGTTGGGGCAAATATGACCAAAATATATTGTGTTAAAGTTTCAAAGAATTAATAAAATATTTATTAAAATAATGACATTGTAATATTGCTGTTCTGAATACTCACAATTTTAGCAAAAAGGCCAAAAAATAAGCTGCCCTCACAACCCAAGTAATACATACATTTCTGGTGTTGAAATCATTTATTTTAAATGAATCTCTGGGCAGTTACCCCCTCTACCTCTTGACACGTTGGTGGTGGTGCTGATAGCAGATTCCTTATGAATGAAGAGAATGTAGTTGTCATTATCACTCCAAGGCAAAGTTATTGACTGTCTTCTTAATATTAAATCTGATAACTGTTGACTTGTTGATCGAGTATTGATTGTTTTTCAAGATCAAAATATTAAAGGAAGGGATTACAGCATTAAGATATATTTTCTGTACACAGCAAATAAAGATCTGATCTCCATTGCATTTGGTAAAAATTAAGGAGACAAAGGCTACAAGCAGATTCAATTAAAAAAAAACTTCAGATATACTAAAACATTTTATAAACAATGTATTATGACTAATACAAGGGAAGAAAGATTAGGTTAGGTTTTAATTTTAATTTAGGAATTACTTATGAACATTCCTGGAAGAATTGCCTAAGAGTCTCTTAAGAGAATACCACCTCACTCAAGATTTTAAATCACTGCAAGTAATCGGCTGGAGTATGTTTTCTCATTCTTGACCTGTGTGTTAGGATACTGCTACACGCGATACAATCATTGTGATGTTTTGCTGCATAGAATAAACATACAGTGTTATATAAAATAATTTTATGAATTAGGTACCAAATGTAGAAGTAAATATTTCAGAGACAAAAATTAGAACGATGTGGTCAGGGCTAGGTAGAAGTGAAGAGAAGGACAGTTGTTTAATGTGTACAGAGTTGAAGTTTGCTGAGACAAACAAGTTCTGAACATGCCTTGTGCAAATTCCTGGATCTGCTTAAAATAACTACAGTGTACATTCAAAGTGGTTCATACAGCAAACTTTGAATACAACCTGACACAGTGTCAGGCATTTCAAAAGAACAATGAAATTTAAAAATGGCCTTTGTCTGGTACTTCACACAGCAGTCCCAACACTCAAGAGCTGAGGGGGATAGCCTTGAATTCAAGAGCAGCCTTGGCTACATAGAAAGGCATATCAAGAAAAAAATATCCAAATTAAAGAACTCACCCATTCTACATAAAAAAGGGAGACAGGAAGAATTAAATATGGGATTCGGAACAATGTCATGGGTCCGTTTCTGTGGGGACAGGAACTTAAGAACATCCAACTAGTCTAAAGCTGATGATTATGCTGAAAATCATCTCAGTGTGCAACAAACAATTCAATACTGAGTTAGAACCTGGGACAAATTTTGCTTCTATTTTTTTTCTTAAAAATACTGACAGTGTAACTGACAAAACATGAATAATATCTATGATTCTGGTTTCCTGCTTCTCCTCATTGTACAATGATTGTATAAATGATTGCCTCTGCTTTAGGGGAAGCAGATAAGGTATCTGAGGAGTGAAGGGCCATCATATTTGATTCTATTCTCAAATAAGAAATGAAATTGTCTATACACAGGAGCAGAGATGGAGAAAATGGCACAAGGCTGTAGTGAGCGGGGTAGAATATTAACACGTGGGGACAGCTGGCTAAGGCTCATTTCCATGGTTTGGCCACTTTTCTATGTGGTATAACTTCAGAATAAGAAAACAAATAAGTGCTAATAAAAATAACCACAATGGATCTAGCTCACAAATCATTTGAAGTGTCACATAACAGACCTGCAATTTTACCATACAGTGTCCATTATAGTGTGCACTGAATTCACAAATCTACTGAGAAGTTAGTAATATTTTGAAAATACATAACTTTACAAAATCTTAAGTATACCAAATAAATAAATAAGTGAATTATCTATGTGTCTCTAAATTCCAAGCAATAACATAAATCATTTTGTTTTGGTTTTAATATTCTTTAAAATTATGTTGCCATACATTTATTAAAATAACTTATTGAAAACTACAGTGGCACATACCTGATCCTAGTACTCCAGAGACTGAAGTGGATATCATGACTTTCGGGCGACCCTGAGATATATATTGAAACTCTGTCTCAAAAAAATTACATATATTTGATTGGAATAGAAAATAGAAATAACAACTGTGTTACTGATTGGTGTATATAGACATGGACTGAAGCCCAGAGGGAACCCATAGGCATTTCAAGATTCTCAAGTTCCAGAAGGAATTGGACCAGGGCCTAACAGATAGTGCTATAAATGGAGAGATTTTATTGAAGGGGAAAATGTTTTTTGAGAATTAGGATGGGCCTGAGCTGAAGAAAGATAGAAGGCATGGAAGTCTCAAACTCCTGTGGGTCATGCTCATATGACCTCCCTCCACATGTGTAGTTTGTAGGATTTCCTATGCATGGTCTGGGTTTCCAGTCATTATCACTGTCTTTAATTTCTTCCATATGTTAATCTTGACACCTCTTTACCTCTCTACCATACTCACCTACCACAATTCTCACTTAAGAACTATGGTACAAATTATTGACCAGTCTTTGATAACCCCCACCACATTGATGGTCAATATAGTCCCTGAATAGGAGAAATGCCAAACTTTTCCTATTTTATCCATAGGATGAAGATGGTGCTTTGGATTCCTGCAGTTTGAGTTGCCAGAATCCCTGGATTACAGAAAATTTACCTCCAATCTCTCTGATCTTAGAAGACATAAACTTCACAGAATTCAAACTATAAGGCCTAAGTAAAAGTAGCATAATTATGCCAAACAATATCCAAAGAAAGAGCAAGAGCCAAGAAAGCTGCCACATGTTTTTCCTAGGAGAGCCATCCTGAGTGAGTAGTTTGTTCTCTGGATTGTGATCTCATGGACTATCAAAAACAAAACAAAGTAAAACTGATGATTATATTTTGAGAATGTGGTACTAAGAGTGATAAGTGAATAAAAATTAAGAAAACCCAAATATAAAGGAAGGTTACAGCTACTTATACATATGTAGATAAAGCTTGTCTTTGTATTTCTTAATTGAAGATTAATTTTTAAGTATTTTTAGCACTTTAGACTTTTTTATTAATTTTAAAATTTATCTATTCTATGTATTTTTCCCATCCTGTGTCTTGATCCCACTCATTCCCTATCCTTTCGAATATGCCCTCTGTCCCTACACACACACACCCAAGTAAAACAAAATTTAAGAGAAAAAAAGAAGAAAATAAAAATGAGAAAAAATTTAAAAGGGAAAGGAATTAAAGATCTCACTATGGAAGCTTCAGTACAACCCAACAAGTCACACTATATACCCCTTGATCCACACACCTCTACTTGCAAGTGTTCATTGCAAAGAGTCATTAGTCTTGTTCATGGCCCCTGGTTGGTGGTAAATGTTCTGTAATACAGGAATTCTAGCAACTCACACATCAGGGCAAAATGATGAAGGCAGGGACCAATGCTGACGCGGTGGAGGGACTGGCTTGCTTCCATGGCTTTGCTCAGCCTGCTTCTTATAGAAACCAGGAACACAAGGAAGGCACTACTGACTGTGGACATACGCAGTATTACATGGGTATCTCTTTTTCAATGCCCACCCAAGAATTATACATTTAGTATTCTCTCTTCAGCTCAGGGTTTTTCTGAAGGGAAAGTTGTTTTCTGTGTGACAATATATTATTTCCAGAGGTAAGGTTATCATTTGATTTTTTTTTTAAGTATGTCTGTAACAATTTCCTTGTGCTTTTTGGACACTCTCTGTTTTTGTCTTGGTTGTTGAGAGTCCCAGAAGCCAAATTGCAAAGTTAAACAGAGTGTCTGGGATCCCATTGCCTCCTTTTGCAGTTTCCACCTAATGTTTGAAGCATATTGATAAAATAAGAATCTGGAACTATGTGATATTAGGAAAAAATGAATTAGCTTTTAATTATATCGAGCTTATCATATACTTGCCATCACTAAATTTTATTTCATTAATCTTTTGGGGACTTAGAATTTCTACTACGTGTTTAAGCTGTTTGGTTTTGTTCTCTCCCTCCCTTCCCATCCATTTCCACTTTGGAACAATGCTTACATTCTACAAAACTGTTAACCAAAAGTATTTATCCTCTGGAAGCATTTTTCTTTTTCTAAAAACTTAGTGTGTGTGTGTGTGTGCGCGCGCGCGCTTGTTATCTTTTCTTACTTGATAGTTTCTATTTTATTCTTTACAAAATTTGACATTTTGTTAATAATAAAAATAACTACTTTCCAGTGAAAATGCAAGAAGCTGAAACACAGCAAAATATGTTAACTGTCTTAATGGCCATTTTTGTTTACTACTAATAAATTTAAATTAACCAATTTGTGGGAAACTGAATACCTGCTGTCAAAGACATTTTAAAAACTGCCTTTTTTTAAAAAAGATAGCCATTTCATCTGGGTCTACAAGATAGTTAAAAAACAATGAAATTTAGGTATTTTTGTCTCTTCCATGTTTTGGGCTCATTTATGTTTTTATAACTTGCTTACCAATATAGAGAAATATATTAAATCACAGAGGTAAGTCATTGTTTTAAAACTGTTGACATCTAGGATTCCAGTATATGCAAAATCTCCCAGGGTAGATCATCCTCCAAGTGAGGGTAATTATCCAGGAGGGGAAGGTTGTATCATGGAGCAGTAATCTGGGCTGAGAATCAGTTTTCCTGGGAAACAAATATGACTTATTTGTATTACACTACTTCAGAAAGAACACAGCCATCCTAGTGCATCTCAGCCTCTGACCTTTAGTGCATAAAATAGTAAAAGTGTTATTCAGAACTACTATAGCAGAAAGAAAACTCAGAGAGCACAATCTTCACATTGCCACAGGTTACTTGGATTAGAATGTGAGTATTGTAGTAGTGGGCATTTAGTTCACCATAACATCCATATTTTCACTTAAATAAATTCTGAAGTGTGCATATTCATAATTATGTTAACCAATAAAGAACGTTCCTTCACTTAAATGAAATATATATATATATATAAAATGACCACTTATATATATATATATATATATATATATATATATATATATATATATATGATGACCACCATATTAAAAATGTATTTGCCTGCTAGAGGCAAGGTAATGGCTTTCATAAGCGTTTAAAAAAGCTTTTTCCTTATAACTTTTTTTCTGAGAAACTTAACATAACAAAAATTATCTATACAAAGGTATCAAATGGAAATATGACTAAGAAAAAATACTAATTTCATCCCATGAACGTTAATACATGACTTCTATTAAAAATAAAGCATAGCTTAGATAAAAGTATTGCCAACACACAACTTCACCTGCTCATGAAATTTTCTTTGGAGAAACTAAAGAAGATACTAGTTTCAAAGATGGCTTCTAGGAAATTTATATTTCCTCTAAAGCAAACAAAAAGAAGTAATGAAATGATGAAAGACAAATCCAAATGTGCTATCAGCAGCAATTTCAAAATTCCTTTCTCTTTGTATGTGTGGAATATGTATGTGTTTATATGGGTCTGAACATCTGTAGGTGGCTGTCTAGAGGTCAACATTTGCCTTTTTCAAAGACTTTCCAAATCAATGTTTGAGACAGGGTATATCACAGAATCTGGAGTTCACCAATCTGTACCAGCTGGCTGGCTGAGGAATTAGCTCTTTTCTATTACTCAGTGGTGGAGTTAGAAGTGTGTTTCCATGCCAGACTTTTTACATGAGAGCAAGGGATCAAAACTCGGGTTTTTATGCATGCACAGCCAGCACATTACCAACTGAACCCTCTTCCCACCCCTCTGTCATTTTTTTTAAGTAAATAAAGTACAGATTTAGTTGGTTAAGTACTGTGAGAATAAAATGTAATACAGTTGTGGTAAGTTTTCGTTTGGGCTTCAGTTTTGATAAGCATTATCAAAGGTACATCTATCATCCAGAAAAAAAAAAAAAAAAAAAAAAAAAAAAAAAAACCAAAAAACCAAAGCAATGTATTTGTATTGAAACACAATCACATTTACAAGTTATACTTAGGATTGACAAAACTGTCCAAAGTTAGATAGGGACATAATATAGTTAGAATAATTTGTAGGGGATATTATGCTCTTGGTATACTTCCATACTCATTACTGAACAGGCAGAAGGAATTATAGAGTATTTTACTTTCCCATGAATAAGTACAAAAGCAAAGTGCTTTTTAAAACACCACTTATGCAGATGAAATTTCTACATTTTCATCCCCGACTTGCTAAGATGCATGCAAGATTTTTTTAATAAAGGCCTGTCTGGATATGTATACATCATTCCAAAACTCATTAAAGACATTTTCTTAGCAGGCAATGTGGAAATGATTTAAAACCTTTGGATTCACTGTTGTTTTCATTAGGGGATTAGATCCAATGGATACAAAGCTTATAATGTTGTTTCTAAAGAGAGTTTACAATCAATGATAATTGTTTTTACACTTACGGTCAAATTACTCACTCTGTTGATGTTGTTGAATTACATATGTAGTTTTCAAACTATGACTGCGAGGTAAAAAAAAAAAAAATTGAAAAATATTCAACCAGAAAGAGAAAGTCAAACCATCAATCATTTCATAAAATATATTGTATCTCCAGAATTTGAAAAGACTATTTTTATAACATTTATTCTTGCCCTCCCTCTCCTCTCTTTCCTCCCTTCTTTCTTTCTTTGGTTTTCCTTCTTTCTTTTGTTTTCCTCTGATACTTTATTAGCATTTTCTATGAACACACTCTTTCTGGTTAAAAAAAAAATGTATCTTCCCTCACAGAATTTTTAAGAATGTAGGTGAGCTAGATAGAAATCAATTACAAGAAAAAAATAGTACATGACATCATCAATTAGAGTCCTAAAAGGAATATTGGGCTCCAAGATAGAGAAACAGAGAGGTAGTGACTTTATTGGATTCTCAGGGAAGATCTATTTAGAGAAGTTTTATTAACCTAAACTTGAAAGATGAGGAGTGGTTGTCTGGGGTATGAATGGAGCTAAACAAATCAATCAGGTAGGTATGTGCAAATGCTGCAAATTGGAAAGAAGCTTAACACATGCTTGAATGGCAGCACAGAGGGATAATAAGATGACACCGCAACATCATGTAGAAAGTCAGGCAAGAGCCTGTTGAAAACAGAAGCCAGGTTTCCAGGTATATACACTGCCTGAAAGGTGACATAGTGCTCCATGGATCTTGGATGATCTCTGTAACAGTACAGAACACACTCTTCTGTCCTTCCTCCACACTATTGCACATGGTACCTGAAGCTCTTGCGGTCGATGTGCACTATGGAGTGAGCCTCAGAGTCGTTTTTCTTGTCATGAGCTGAATAGAACCTGGTTCTGAGCTTTAGAAACCACCATGACAAGATCTAGATTACTTCACTCTTTGTTTATTTCCTATAAGAAAGAAACGACTACATTTGTGAAGCAATGGCTATTAAGGTGTTTTTTTTTTTTGGTCATTACATGTAATAACCAGAGGATTGATATAATAGTTAAATGAAGTGTATAGTAATAGTGATTATGGGGAAGAGGAATGATTTTAGAAATTTTTTTGAGGTATAGTATTTAAGAATATTTGATAGAATGGGCATGGGAGGGTGGAAAATGTAGCAATGTTTAAAAGTAATTCAAGGTTTGCTGATAGAATCATCATGAGGGATAATGCTGTGATAACTGATTGAGGAAAGATAGCACAAGTGTGTGGTGATATTTTATTTGTGCTGAAATGTGGTGATATTTTATTTGTGCTTTAATAAATAAAGCTTGCTTGGAGATCAGAGGAAAAAACCGAGCCATTATAAATAAACAAAGAAGTCAGGCAGTGGTAGCACATGCCCTTAATCCTATCACTTGGCAGGCAGGATCTCTGTGTGTTCAAGGCCACGCTGGAAACAGAGCATCTATGGTGGCACACACCTTAAATTCCAAAACTAATTAACCATGGCGGTCTGGAGGTCTGTACAGGCAGACAGGAAGTGACAGAGCTGGGTAGAAAGAGGAAATGATGTAGCTGAACAGAGAGAGCAAACCAGATGGCAGAACAGTAAGGCATATACGCATGGGTAAAGAGGAAGTCGCAGCATTTGGAAGCTGCAGAGTTGGTGAGGTAAGGTTGGCTGGTGCCTCTTTCCCTATTTCCCTGATCTTCCTAAGACTTTCACCCCTATATTTGGCTCCGTGTTTTTTATTTAATAAGACAATTTAGGAATTCGTCTACAATTGATGCCCACTGTGGGGCTCAAAACCACGACTCTGAGATTAAGAGTCTCATGAGCTAGCCAGGCACTTATAATTAATATAAGCTTCTGAATGATTATTTTATAAGCAACTGCAGGACTGTGGGTGAGAGATTTGCCTTGACCATGCGCGGCCGGGTGGGACACTGGAAAACTTCCAGCTACACAAGTGCGTGTCTGAGAGTGAAGAAAGGTTTCACTTCTGGAAATTCTTCAATAATTCATTGCTATTCACCCTTCACATTTAGTTTCAATATGTGCTCCATCCATCAGGCATCAGATAGGAAATGCTAACTTCATTAAAAACTTCATAGTGATACTTTGTAAAGACATCAATAACTAATAGAGGAATTCTTCATGCCACTATTTTTTACTTTGTTACCCAAAAGCAGATTCAGTTTCTGTGAAAACATGCAATTTTACTTGGTTGTGAAGTATTCCAGGCAAAACTCACCTGTGCCCATCACATATATCTTCTCTCATTTTTCTGAAGGGAAGACCAACGTGTCCAAAGGCTCTCGACTACACTAGTTATTTACAGGGTCCTTGTATTTTGACCTGAGTTGTAAGACTTGTCATCATTTTCCAGATGGAAAACTCAGAGAAGTTAAATAGTGTCACCAAAGTTACATAACTGTAAAATTGCAGGCCACGGATATATATCTAGTCAGGCACGGTGGTAAACTGAAGGAGGCGTATCAAGAGTTCAAGATCAGCCTGGCTAAGCAATGATGAAGTAAGTGTTAGATGGTCACAGCTCTTTTGTCAAACCAAGGCCCATGCCCCTTTATTCTTTAGTGCTCATCCTATAAATAAGTGTCATCCTAAAGATAATTTAGTTGAAACATTAAAATACTTGTTGACATACTTACATAATTATACATGCATATTCATATATTTACAATCTGAAACTTTTGCAATTAAAAAAAAGACAATACAGCAGGAGTTCAACTAGAGTAAAACTTTCTGTGAGAAAATCTATATCTCTGAGCAGCCTCTGGCGCTGACTAAATTGAAGTTTGAAAAAAATTATAATTCAGTTCCATCTTCAGACAGTCCATTATCAAAGCATAATGCCTTTTAAATGAGTTGGAAGAAGAAAGCCCATAGGCAGTAAAAAGTAGTAAAATCAAGAATGATAGTCTAATGCATAATATTTAAATGAGAAGGAAGGGAAGTAAATAAAGGGCAGCCACTGCCCTCCAGGAGAGAATACAGTGTGGCCACTCAAGAATAGACTGAACATATTTTTATAGAAAAGCGGTAATTTAGTGATGCAGTGTTCTTTAACCTTGATTCTATCTTCTGAAGTGCTCTTCTTGTCCTGGGTATATATTATTACACAACGTCCTAAGGGTCAGTTCCTAGCCATGTATGTAGAGTCACCAGGATAACCTTTTGCCCCTGATTTTAGTTACAAATGTAAACAAGTTACCTAAAAACACAAACTATAGCATGATTAGACTCGTGGAGAACTGTGCGTGTGGAAGGATTTCTTCTAGGTGATTGGCTATAAAAGAGAAATGAATAGCTTCTCCCCAATGAGCTTTCATTCAGCTAAAGCAACGCACAAATAACCAAATCACTATGAAGGCTGTCATTATGATAAGCTACATTTTAGGTCCATAAAAAAAACGAGCCTTGCCACTCATGGACTTTCTTACTATGTGGTCTATTGCTAATGAATACATTAGGGGTAAATAATAATTTAACTCATAAATAAATTATGCCTTCATGAATGACCTTAAATTTATCCTCAATTGGCATATTCAAGCACAGAATATTGACAACCTGGTGATTTTAAACTCCAAACTAACACTTTGCCACTGAATATTGAGAAAAATCAGTTGTCCCCTTCATGCCATTCTGTTTTGGCTCGTTTGCCTTTTTTCTCCTCAGTGAGTTGTCTTAAACTGCGTCTATGAACCCTCCTGCTGCACCACTCTGTAGTTTAGAAAGAAATCTTTGCTTTCGGTACTGTGGGCATGCTTACGACACCCTCAGATGTTTTGATGTTCATGAACCTCTTGAAAGTCAAGTTCCTGGCTGGGTTGCTCAGCACCCTCGGGTTAATTTAACCCTACATGAATTAAGTCAGCATTTGTTGCCTTCTCTGGAAATGAAGCCAACACCCCTAGATGCTATGGATATTGCTCTATATAAATAAAACACTGATGGCCAGTGACCAGGCAGGAAGTAGGTTGCCAGGCAGGAAGTAGGTGGGACAAGGAGAGAGGAGAATTCTGGGAAGCGGAAGGCTGAGGGGGGAGACACTGCAGCTACCGCCAGGAGAAGCAGCATGTAAAGACGCCGGTAAGCCACCAGCCACGTGGCAAGGTATAGATTTATAGAAATGGGTTAATTTAAGATATAAGAACAGTTAGCAAGAAGCCTGCCATGGCCACACAGTTTGTAAGCAATATAAGTGTCTGTGTTTACTTGGCTGGGTCTGAGCGGCTGTGGGACTGGCGGGAGACAGAGATTTGTCCTGACTGTGGGCAAGGCAGGAAAACTCTAGCTACACTTAGATGTCCTAATCGTTTTGAATATTGAGCTATTGTGTGTATTTCTTATTTGAGTGTATCTTTCCATTAAAGTGTAACAGCACTAAGAATGCTTTGCCACAGGCAGAAGCTCTCTTCTTCTTATTTCACTCCCTTCATTTCATTAGCATCTTGGTACAGAGAAGCACACGTAACCAAACTTACTCTTTTCATGAAAACCCATTCCATTTTCTAAAGTAAATACAGTAAAGTCACTGCTTGAGAAGTTTCTAATATATTTTGATACATTGCAAACAGAAATTAAGTTTAGGAGACATTTGTAAAAACTGAAAATTGATGGATGGATAAAGATTTTATGCCTGATAGCTCTTTAATTTTGATAGATGTTTTCAAAGGAAATGTCTAAATTCTCTGAAAGCATGTGTTTCCAGTCCAGTGTTCAAATAAATAAAATCAAATAAAAATATAGGTAATCTTTAATTATTTAATCAGAAGCAATCCCAAATTTTATGTTCATATTTATAGCTAAAAAGTCAAAATTTTTATACAGAAGACTAACAGTAAGATATCTTTGTGTGTTTCTTATATTAAGCACAAGGAGAAGACATTCTTGGAGGCTCTATGTATGAACAGTCATGGTTGCTATATGATGAGTGAAAGGTTCACTTTTTCATTGTTCATCTCACTTGTTTTAATTTTGAGGTGAAATGGAAATACATTCTCTTCTTTATTTCTGAAAGCTATGGGTGAGATGGGTGAGACATTTTGTGTGTGTGTGTGTGTGTGTGTGTCTATGTCTGTGGGGGGGTGAGTGTCTATGTGTGTGATATTAAGTAATGATAGCTAGCATATCTATCTCCTTAAACTCAAAAGGCCACTGATATATAGTAATCACACATATTTATGCATCACAGTGTCATGTTCCATGCATGTATATACCATTTTTTACTAACTCAGCATAATGAATGTTTGCATCTTATTATTACTTTGTCCCCAAACCTTTTGGGATTCTCATTTTTGCTATTCATAAATGTTATAGCAAGTTATTGTGTATTGTAGTCTCCCACTGTTCGATAATACAGTGGAACTTGTTATGCAGTGGGATATGATTAAGTCATAAAAAAGAATCACATCTTTCCACTTACAGGAAAATTGATGCAACTATAGAATATCACAGTAAGTAAAAGAAGTCAGTCACAGAAGAACAGCTACTACATGGGGACTCGTGCACACAGAATCAGAATTCTGGAATGTATAATAGCTTTAATGATTGGAATGTATAATAGCTTTAAGTTTCTTAAGTGTGATATTTAGGTCTCTCATATACATGCCAATAAGTGAAGGCCAAATCACAAATAAGGTAGAAATTATTTTTGCAGGAGAAACTTGCAGGCTATTGGAGAAGCATGAAGAAAAATCAAAGGAATCACAAGAACACTGCCCTACAGCCTTGTTCTGCACAGGGGTTTCCACTGAAAGTTCCCAGATCAGCTGCCTTCATGTTGTACACTGGTGTCTCAGAGTAAGAAACAATACATTAAAAGAAGAATAAAAAAAGAGATTGTGAAGTTGGAAGAATAGGGAGGTGGGTCTGGGAGGGTCTGCGGGTGAGTATGATCAAAATACATTATGAGGAATTCTCAAAGAATTAATAAAAATACTAAATAAGAGCAACAAGGACTTGCCAACATTTTACAGAGTGGACAGCTAAGCATCAAAGCAAATGAAAACTTAAAAAAAATGAGTTAGAAGTGTAAGCAAATATGTTCAGAAATATAATATAATACTCCTTATCATTGAAAGTGGGTGATTTTTCAGGAATGCAAAAGTCATTGAACAGTAGAATATTTAGATATGTTTTTAAGGGAGGGTTTGAAGACCAACTCGGTTTGTGAAGTTGGTAAAACTCATTATTTCTCACTTTTTTTTTCATTCACACTCTTAGGCTAATAGAACTAAATCACACAAGTGTTGTGAAAGTAGGCTACTTAATACTTTTTAAACCCTTCAGACACTGTGAAGCATGCTGTAAATATTCAATAGATGCTAGTTACTAGTAGAGTATTATTAATTATTGAATTAATTATATTATTGGGAATAAGATTAATAGTGATCCAAATATTAATATATCATTAGAGAACATTAAAAATAAAATGTTGACTAGACAGACATCACAGTAAGTATAGTGGTAATTAATCAAACTTAAAATGATAGGTAACTAAATTTATTAAAATTGGGAAAAGATATACAGCTAAAATAATTCATGCATGTATTATTATTACAATATTATAGCTGCTCTTATTCCTTCATATTCTCTCATCAAAATTTTTCCTAGAGATATGATGCATTAGTTATCTGTAGTCAATGGGTGGAGGATTGTGTGGTTTAGAGGTCATATCATCATTCCATACACATTCACATGGTCTGCAGAAATGGGCCACATGGTCTCTCTAATTGGAAGAAAATTGAGTACTGTGTCGCTTGGAGGACTCAAATGATGTTGTTACGTACTAAGAGGGTTTGGGTCATGCACCCACTGAAACATATTTAGAATGCCACTATGTTTGTTAATATAAGTAAGAGTGAGAAACTATGTCATATTTTTGTATTTCTATGTACATATCTAAAAAATGTCCACAAGCTGAGAACATTGAATTTCTAAATATTGAGAGATATTTCTAGACTAGCTGCCTCTCATTTTTAATAATTTACTGTCCTATCAATAATGTATCCTTTTCCTTCATATTTTTGGGCTTTTGGATCTCTGCTAATCTTATGTGTAGGTGAAATGTATTTTATGAATTATATCCATCTCTGCATTTCGCATGTCATACAATGAGCAACGTTTTGTTTACACCCCAATAAAGCTTGTTCATTTCTATAACTGTTAGTCAGGTGATTTTGATGGTGATTTTTCCCCTGTGTTTTCATTCACAGATGCACTTTATAAATTAGGGAAAATGTTCCTCATATCAAGCAATATAAGATATTTCCCAGTTGTTAAAGATTGGTTCTATTTTAAATTTTATGGATGTACAATTTTTACAGGAAAATCTATACAAATATTAGTATAAAGTCAAAATAATTTCAAACTGATCATATCCATTAAGCCAGAAGTTAAGTCAATAATTACAGGGAGAACAAAATCCTATTACTGATCCCCCTTTTTCTTAATTTTTGATGCTCTACTAACCTTCCTAAGATAAATATTTTATGATTTTTTAACATTGACTCATCTTGGATGGTTTTCAAATTTATAATATTTGAGTCATATATTGTATTAATTTTCCTGCTGTTAGTTATTCAATATTATGAGAAAATACCTGGAGAAAGCAACTTAAACCCTGGAGGACATACTTCTTTTTCCTCACACTTTCAAGGGCATTCAGTCTGATGCCTGATGAACATTAAGCAAGGCAGAATTGCTTTGGGCCTGAGGTAGAGCAGAAAGCCACTGGGGTAGGAGCATGTGGTAGAGGTACAGCTCAACTCAGGGGAGCCACTAATAAGATAGACTCATCAAAGAAACATCATCAGTTACCACTTCCCCCAACCAGGCCCCTCCTCCCATACCTATACCACATTGCAAAAGTGCAATCTCAATTCCATCAGTGAATTAGCTCATAAATTATGGGTTAATATGAGAGATCGCATAGTTCAACCACTTCCAGGAAGCCCAATCCCTGAATTCTGCAGTGAAGATCAACGCTTCACCATAGAAATCTTTGGGGGAGCATCACTTAATCACGCCACGAAAGTATCATTTGTATAGTATAGTATTTATTGTATTTCACCTGTGATGTTGTGATTTTAGGATCTTTGGGCCGTTTTATATATCCTTTGATAATTATCACTGTTGTATAATATTCATTATGTAAACACATAGTTTTTTTTAAGTTTTATTTATTCATTTTTACTCTTTATACTTTCGATGTATGTTTGTACTGCTGCCCATGAACAGAAATAAGAAGATATTAAATATGAGATATCTTCTTCTATAACTACACACCTTATATTTTGAGACAGAGTCTCTCTTTGAGCCTGGATCTTACTATATCAGCTAGGTAGGTTGGCTAATCAGCCGCAGCATCTACCTATCTCCGTCTACCATTCCTGGGTTGCAGCCCTATGTCATTGTGTCTGTCTGTTACATTGGTGCTGGGGATCTGAGCTTAAGCCCACATGTTGGTGCTGCCCGCACTTACACACTAAGCTACTCCCCAGACCTTTTATTTTTTGTTATTCATTGATTTATTTTTTATTTAAAGTTCTTGAATGTTTGAGGAATTTTCAGACTGGAGCTATTAAAAGTATTGTTGCTATGATTGTTTAAATTTATATAATACATTGCTGAGAAGTTCTTCAAAATAGTTGTACAAACATATTATGATTTATTATGCACAGTGTTTCAGTTAAGGTAAATTTAAAAATTTGCATTGCCTGAATTTTAATTTTAAACTGGAAGGATAAAATAAATGCCATAATAAGATAATATGTCCATGACCACATGGAAAAACAATGCATTTCTTCAGGAAGGTAAAAAAGACAGAGAACATAAATGTAAAGGAGAAATAGATAAATTGACCATAATGATATTCAGAACAACTGCTCCTTTAAAGGCACAAAGCTGTGTGTTGTGGAGCAGATTTCTAATCTAGAGAGCCTCAGCACAGAAGTCATGAGTTCCAAGCCCGCCCATGTTTGTTTGTTTGACTGATTGATTGTTTTAAGTGATTAAGGTGAAAATTCAACTGAAAATGATACAGAAAACATTTGTTGGGAATATATTAAACCAAAGACTCATTTACAGAATTTTGAAACACTTCAGGGAAGTCCATTGGAAAAATAAGGCCATCATACAGAAAAACAGTAAAAGAATCTAAACATGAGAAGTTAAATGACAACCTCCCAAAGAATAGTGAGTATACAGAGATGTTCAATATCATTAAACTCAGATAACTCAAATTTCTATGATACACATATTTAACAAAACAACTAAAATCCAGTTTAAATTTGTGGTTCATCTGGGCTGGACATTTTATGAGTGAAATCAGCTAAGGTATATTTCTAATATGTAATTTGTTAAGTGCCCCAGCACTTTTCATCAGAAAGACTCCCCTAATGACATTTTCTCTCTCAAATTAATCTCATCTATAGTATACTAGTATCACATGGATCTGTAACATGTACACACAAATCACAATGTAAATGAATCATAGCATTGTAAGTTCTAATAGAGTCTCTCCATTCTTCATTGTTACATGATTAAAGATAACCACACTTTCCTTGTCCCTTTACTCTGTACACAAATACAGTTTTCAGTTGGCTATTGATTAGGCATTAATGAGATTATATCGCTAGAAATCCACAGAGTCTGCTTAATGGGCAAAGGAATTTATTTGGGAAAGAAAACTCACAAGACAAAATAGAAGAATTTGTTGCAGGATACTGGAAGGGTGAGGCACGGTCCAACACTGTTCTCTGGCGAGATCTGCCCTGGTCCATCCCAGCATCCAAAACCATGAGGTAGTGAAGAGTGAGCCACATACATGCATCCCAGGTCTTAAGGGTCCTGAGCAGTCATGCCACAGAGGCATGTACTTCAAAGTCATAGGCAGGTGTAACAGTTACCTGCTACCCCACTAGGGGTGGTGCTTCAGGGCATGGCGAGAACAGCTACCCACTACAAGTTATCCACTGAAATTACTTGATGTGCTTACCAATTCTAATACTTGTCTGTGGCGATATTTTGTGTATGCTCTAACAAAAAAAAAAGCTTGCCTGAAGATCAGAGGGCAAACCCAGCCACTAGTTAGCCATAGAGGCCAGGTAGTTGTGGCACACACCTTTAATCTCAGCACTTGGGATCTCATGACTTTGCTCCCAGTACTTGGGAGGCACATAGGCCTTTAACCCCAGCACTAGGGAGGTTGAGACAGAAAGTGATATGACTGGGCAGAGAGAGAGAGAGAGAGAATATAAGGAGGGAGGAGAGAGGAGCTCAGTCTTTTCCGCTGAGGCATTAGTGAGGTGAGAGATGGTTGTGACTAGTTCCTGTGTCTCTCTGATCTTTCAGCATTTACCCTGATATCTGGCTCTGGGTTTTTATTCAGACCAGTTAGGATCCGTGCTACACTTGCCTTAAAATTCTTTTGGATTTCCTTAATATGCATGTTATTAGTGTCACATGACAACCTGTGCTACTTGCTGTTTCTTCTTATTTAATTCCCTTCTTGCCTTCTTACATTGGTTTGTATTTCTAGTACTATACTAAATAGAAGTAGATATAGTGGACTTCATGCTTTTCTCATGGGAAGTTTCCTGATTTTTAATTGCTCTCTATATTTGCTGTAGGCATTCTGTAGAATGTCTAACCAGTTAAAAATACTTAATTCTATTCTATTCTTGGTTACTATGAATTTTTCCTATAAAATGTATAAAAAGTCTGCTGCTGTCTAGCAAAGGATCTGTTGTATATGTTCATTCCCATTGTAATGTAGTGTATTACAGTAAATGAATTTCAGATATTAAAACCTTTTCCATGATATATTGACCAATCCAGCTATGTGTCATTTTAATTGGTTGCTTTGATGCCCTATCATATGGCTTTTGGTGTACATTTTTACTTTTATTATTCTTTCACCTTATTCTTATAATTTTCTTCTACATTTCAAGTTTATCACTTAGATAATTGATTTTCACTTTTTATCTGCACCTCACAGCTGTAGGTTTAATATTTAGTTCAAAACTTATTTTTTAAATTAAACTTTCCTCAAATTTGAACCATACATTGTATAGAAGAGTACTGCTTAATTTACAATACTGACTTACCAGATATTTCTATCAAATTCTAGCTTAACTCCATAATGTAAGAAAATGGACTCTGCATTAAATTGATCTTGTAAAATTTATTTAGATTTTCTTTATTGTTTATGGTTAGCTATGGCAAAAATCTTCTGCAGTGTTGAAAAGTTTGTGAAAGCTCATCGCTGGCTTTAGTGTGCTATGTACAACGTTATGTCAACATAATTCAAATCAAATGTTTATTTGTCTAATTATGTTTGTGTTTTCATTGTATGGTTTGAATCTGCCTCATTACAGGATAAAAACTAAAGATTAGGGTGCTGCTGTAGAGAAGGCTCACTTATTGATGCTTTTCCAGAGGACCTCAGTTCTATTTCCAGCCCCCATGTTGGGTAGTTCACAACTTACTGTAATTCTAGCTCCAGTGTCTCTCTTACTTTCTTTCAATCTCCCTGAGCACTGGAAACAATATTTGACATACAAGACAGAGACATACACTTGTACATATAGGTGAAAATAAAAATAAATCTTAAAAATGAAGATGATTATATCCTTCAGTTTGGTTGACTACATCATATCCCTCACTTACTGAAACAGTTTATCATTTTCTTGCAATATTTTGTCAGAGATCCATTTAATGTAGATCGTCTGTGTCTATTTGTTTGACTCTGTATCTACTGACCTTATTCCTATAAAAGATATTTTCAGTAAACACACTGCTCTCTGGTGGCAAGGTTTTATTTATTTTTCTTTTTTAGCTCTTCACTTCAAATCTCACTTCAATAAATTCATTTTACTTGATTGTTAGTTATATGCAATTTATTTATTTATTTATTCATTTTGTAGGCAAAGTTTGAAGACTTTTTGCTTGGTTTGACCTGGTTTTGTTATAGAGCCTTCCTCTATAGTCCAGGCTGGCCTAGAACTCATAATGTGTCAGGCTGGCCTTGAACTTCTGACAAACCTCCCACCTGAGAGAAAATATACAGTTGTGAATGACCAGTGCAGCTAGTCAGATGAATTCAGTGTCAGCTACAGCAGTCATGCTCTAGGATATATCCACCACTACAAACATTTCCTTGACTTTCCATCAAAATCACTCATTTTTATAGGGTTGCAGAGATGGCTCAGTGGTTAGGAGCACTGGCTGCTCTTCCAAAGGACATAGTTTGAGTCTCAGCACCATATAGAGGCTAATAACTTTCTGTAAATCCTGTTGCAAGGGACCCAAAGCCATCTCCAGGCCTCAGAAGACATTGCATGCATGTATTGTGTAGACACAAATGCAGGCAAAACACCTATACACATAAAATAAAAACAATTTTAAAAATCTTTTAAAAAAGCATTCCTTCCTCAGGATCTGGGAAATATAGCTCAGTGATAGAGCACTCGTCTAATATGCACAAGGTCCCAAGTTTAACACTCAGAATCAACCCCCTCTCCAAAAATATCATCCACACCTCCATCCTTGTCCTCAGCTATGACTGTTCAATAATATCTGCCCTTTATATTGGTTTTGATTTTTCTAGAGCAATATGTAGTACACTGAATCATGCATAACAAGGCTCATTGTTTTTTATTCCTTTTATTGAGATGAGCTTCTGGTACTCTTCCTTAAGGCTTCAAGCTAATTATCAGTAGTTTACCTTAATTATAACATCCCAGAAATGTCATTTACCTGTTGTTGGATGCTTGGATTACCCTCCATATTTTATTCTCATGTATAAAGCCATCATGACATATACGTTCATTGCTTTATATAAACACACATTTTTATGTGTATGAAGTTTTGGGGAGAAATTTTAAGTGTGGTAGGCAAATATTTAATTTGTAAGAAACAGAAAATATCCATAAACTAATATTTATGCTTCAGATTTTCATTTGCTTCAAATCCTTATCAAAGCCCCACTTTGTCATGCTAGCTAATTTTGAAGATTTTCACTTAATGTAGTGGTTTTTCCTTGCGTTTAAACTCCCATTGCTTAATGACATAGACATTTAAATATCTCTTAGTATGGACTGGCTGCTTGTGAACCTTCACATAAGGTATGTATGTTCTTCAAATTTTATCCATTTTTATTGATTTTTAAATTTTCTAAAATAATGTCTTTAGAGAAGTGCAGTATCTTTCACTGTAATCCAAGCACTTAATAGACTGAGGCAATAGGATTGAGACACATTTGAGGCCATCCAGGGCTACATGGTAAGGTTCAGTACAGCCTAGGCTACATGGTTAGTCCCTATCTCTAGTGAATAATTATTAAATATAAAGTTTTAGCATAAGTATTATAATATTCACGCCATTGAACAATGTTGTGTGTTACTGAAGTGTAAATTCTGTGTTGCAGTTTTTATATAATCCCAGCCGTTTGTAATTTGCTTTAAAATTCTTCCCCTGCTTATCAGCATTATCATCATTTATATTTTAATAAGTACCTGAATATTTTTATTGATTTTGAATTTAATTATTTTATGGTATAGAACAACTTATACAAATCCTTTTTAGCACTTTTTATCTTCAGTACAAAATTTATCTCTGTTAATTATCTTTCAGTTATCACATGGAGTACGAAAGGGGATATCTCTAGAATACTTACTCAAAAATGATTCTTTTCTTTTAGTCTATCAGTTGATAGGAGTATCTAAATCACAAGATTTTTAAAAATTTGTATATATATATAAATTTGTATATATGTGAATATTGAACCTCAACTTTTCAGTGCTAGTGCATTTAACATCTTTGTAGTTCCCTGAAAAGTTGACTTTTCTATTGTTATCAAATGGTCACCTGAATTCTGTAGTAGTCTTCAGTTTCAGATAGTTATTACCACCATAGAGTTCTTATGGTTAAGGCTTTTACTGTTTGTTACCGTCTGACCTTATACTTTTAGACCACTATATATTTATCCAACATTTAAGAATTTTGCTGCTGGGTGGCGGTGGTGCAACCTTTAATCTCAGCACTTGGCAGGCAGAGGCAGGCGGATCTCTGTGAGTTTGAAGCCAGCCTGGTCTACAGACCGAGATTCAGGACTGTAGATGAAATTCTAAACAATCTTAGTAAATATGAAACACAGAGCCAAATACATAGTTAAAAGCCCAAGAGATCAGAGCACTAGTGAAGATCCAAGACCACCCTATCTTACCACCTGGCCACTGTTACTTTCTGAGAGAGAGAGAGAGAGAGAGAGAGAGAGAGAGAGAGAGAGAGAGAGAGAGAGAGAGAGAGAGAGAGAGAGACCTTCCTGTGTGACTTGTCTTTTTATTGCCTTTCTGTTCTGCATTCTCATTGGCTCTAAACACAACCACATGACTTCCTCGTCACTGGCTGTCCATACAGACCTCCAGGTCTTTATGGTTCATACTGGGATTAAAGATTCGGGTCACCATGCTTGGCTGTGTCCTTGACCACACAGAGACTCTGCCTGCCATGTGATTGGATTAAGGGCATGTGCCACCATTGTTGGACTTCTGTTTAATGGCTTGCTTTTACCTCTGATCTCCAGGCAACTTTATTTATTAACATACAAATAAAATCACATTTCAGCACAATTAAAATATCACCACACAGGACAGAAACCTAAACTACATGGAGAAACCCTGTCTTGAAAAAACAAAAACAGAGAGAGAGAGAGAGAGAGAGAGAGAGAGAGAGAGAGAGAGAGAGAGAGAGAGAGAAAAGAATTTTGCCTTATCTTTTTCTTGTCTTTTTATTCTTTCTGAAAATAAGATCTACATTTCATTTAATCTTCTCTAAACTTTGATTTTAATCTACATGGTTTTACTTTTGTTTGCTTGTATTTTTAAAAATTCTCTTCCTGTCTTATTTTATAAATGTCTTGTCAAGTGATTCTGGGCCATTGCTTAATTTTAGGCTGACTTCTTTCCTCAGGAGGACAATGTGGTGATATATTGTGTCCCCCAACATATTGTGCATTCTAATAAACTTATCTGGAGTCAGAGGACAGAAGAGCCACTAGACAGATTTAGAGGCCAGAAAATGGTGGCACACATGCCTTTAATCCTATCACTTGGGAGGCAGACATCCATCTGGATCTCTGTGAATTCAAAGCCACACTAGAAACATCCAGGAATGGTGACTCATGCCTTTAATCCCAGGAGGTGATGGCAGAAAGCAGAAAGGTATATAAGACATGAAAACCAGGAACTAGAGCTGTTTAAACATTTAGGCTTTTGAGCAACACAGTTCAGATGAGATCCATTTGGATGAGGACTCAAAGACTTGCAGTCTGAGAAAAAAGGACCAGCTGAGGAATTGGCAAGGTGAGGTGGCTGTGGCTTGTTCTGCTTCTCTGATTTTCCGTCATTCACCCCAGTACAAGTCCCTGGGTTTGTTTTTATTAATAAGATCTTTTAAGATTCATGTTACAGGGCAAGGCTTCCTGCATAGTGCTCTCTGTGTCCTGCAGGATGAGTTTTCAGTTTGTTTGGAACAGATAGAGTGCCCTCGGTTCTTCTAGATGGTTCTTTCCCTAGCTCTGGATAGTCTTGTTGGATCCACATAATAATGATCTCTTTTCTCAGTACTTGGGAATCTTCTGCAGACTTCTGGGCTTCTATTTATGGAGCACTCTTATTGTGAGGCTCTTGTGAACCCAAGCTTTCTTCATCTCCACTCACTCTCCCTCCCATCTCTATTTTGGCTTTCCTGCATAGAGTTTGGATTAGACTTCTCATAGTAGTCAAAAGGATGGAGTGAATGAAGAGTTTTTTTTTTTAATGCTTGTTCCTTGGAATTCAATTTCTTTATGAACTGGTGTGGATTTCTTTTAATTAGTTCAATTAAGAAGGTAAATCTAGCATCACTTTTTATCTTGTTGGAAAGTTGAAATATATGAATACATTTAAAAGGAAAAAGCCACTAAGCATCCTGATTTCAGCTATGGTCTGAACAGAAGGTGAATTGCACACCTAAATTATAACATTTAAATGGAGTTTATTAACAACAGCATGTATTTACAGAGGATTGCTGTAGTGGGTAGCCATTCCAGCTTGGTTCTGGAAGTTCCAACCCCCATTGAGACTCTGGCAACTGTCACGCCTATGAGGCGGGGCGAGGGGAGGCGCTGGGGGACCCGAGAGCTGGATGGGTCAGCGCTCTCGCTGGGTGCTCTCGGTGCCGGGACGCTGACCGGTGCAGATTGACTGTGCAGAGCTCCAGAGAACACCGCTGGACTGCATTACACCTTCCCCAGACCCTGCGACTTACCCATTACTTAATTTGTGAGTTATGCCATTAAATAAATATCCTTTTAACTACGTGGAGTGGCCAAAATAATTTCTCCAATTAGATAGAACATATTAAGTATTAGATTCAGGTTCTTTAGGATAGGACACCTTTGAATGATCTTTATAACATGCTGTTTACCTATGCTCTATACTTCTCTGGATTTTAGTATGTGTTTCTTGCTTGATATTGTTTGCATTGGTTGTAGTTACATCTTATCTAGGTCATTATCTCTCATTATTTCTGGACAATATTTGATAACCATTCCTTTGTATATAGTCTTGTATTAGTTTAGAACCTTCTTATTTAGACAAAAAGGGGGAGATGTAGTGGGTAGCCATTCCAGCTTGGTTCTGGAAGTTCCAACCCCCATTGAGACTCTGGCAACTGTCACGCCTATGAGGCGGGGCGAGGGGAGGCGCTGGGGGACCTGAGAGCTGGATGGGTCAGCGCTCTCGCTGGGCGCTCTCAGTGCCGGGACGCTGACCGGTGCAGATTGACTGTGCAGAGCTCCGGAGAACACCGCTGGACTGCATTACACCTTCCCCAGACCCTGCGACTTACCCATTACTTAATTTGTGTGTTACGCCATTAAATAAATATCCTTTTAACTACGTGGAGTGGCCAAAATAATTTCTCCAATAGATTGCTGTGCATTTTGAAACCACAATAGGCATTGGGATAATCTCAAGTTTTAGCAGCAGACTTGTTACTAACTGTAGGTCCTTTGGGTATAATACTAATGGTGATTAATACTTATTATCTTATGTATTTATTCTTTTTTCTCCAATTTTATTACTACTTGTGCTTATTATCACCTTTTCTTTTAATTCGTGATATCCTTTTAAATGTTTTGACATGATCCATCATGATGGGGAGGTGTGCCACTAAGATTGTGACTGGTATACTCAAGTTTTCATCTCCAGCATTTCAATGATCCATGGCCTCTAATGAAAATGACATGGAAGAATTAACAGATGACCAGAATTCAAAGAGTGTTTCTGTAGTCAAAGAGCTCAAAAAAGAAAAAGGTGAAGATGAAGACAATGAGATGAAAGGAATAAGGAAGTAAATCTGAGATATGAAAGAAGTGTTTTCATTAGATACCATTACTAAGGGATTTGTATTTTTTAGAATGATCTCTCTCTCTCTCTCTCTCTCTCTCTCTCTCTCTCTCTCTCTCTCTCTCTCTCTCTCTCTCTCTCCCCGTGTGTGTGTGTGTGTGTGTGTGTGTGTGTGTGTGTGTGTGTGTATGTGTGTGTGTAATTTTTGTATTGAAATTTTCATATCTGGAGGAGTTAGTTTGTAGGGTGACTTTTCCATTCCTTATGTTCAACCCACCTTTCTTCTTTTAGCAGAGGTATTTATAATACTCAAGATGAGGCTAACTCATAGGAGGGATGGAATTTCACTTTCCTCTATTTGCCTGGTACTTGTGGGTACAGTCTCTGTCTAGGTCTTCTTTTTCTTTACTACATTCTTGTGCCTTCAACAGTTTGGTCAAGAAGCCTGGAATAAGTTTTCCATTTCAGTGTGGACTGCTCCTAGGTCTTGAGGCCAGATAGGGCAACTGGAAGGTTACAGTAGGGCAACTGACAGAACCCCAGGACTCTGGGTCTTGCATGATGGCTAGAGAGTTTCTTGTGGGGATTGTGCTGGGAAAAAATCATGACAAGGGGAGATTGTGCCCTTGCTGGTCAAGTAGCATGGGGCTTGGACAACCCAAATGAATGGTGACAGGATGGGAACATACTGGTGACCTATCTGAGTCTGCTTCATGTGTCTTGACTACTTACAGCTTAGTTCAAAATCTCTGCCTTTCCCAAACTGCTATCATATATAACTCTACCACCCAACCCACCCAACTTCAAGTTCTCTTATTTTTCTTTTAAATCTATTGCATCTAGTTTGTGTTGCCTGTCTCTTGTCAACCTACCAGGACTAATATTATAAAAACAAACAAACAAACAAACAAAAACCCAGGCTCTCCTTGTCCTAACAGCTAGCAAATGCTAATAGCTCCTTAGTTAGAGGTGAACTTCATTCCAGCCCTGCCTGGCTTTTGCCTTATTTGAGCTTGCACAGGTTTCCTGCATGCATTCACAATTGTTGTGAATTTATATGTTCAACTTTCTAGTTGTATGCAGAAAACATAGCTTTTTCTGAAGCCATTTACCATCTTTGGCTCTTATAATTTCTCTGCCACTTCTTAGTCATCTTAGTCAGATGACCTTGTTGGTGTTATTGCTCCCTGTCAGTGTTCATCACTTCAGGGAGCTCACTCCCACAGTTGCTTAGTTTCCTGATCATGCTCTCTTGCTTGCCACCACCTCCTTCTCACTGACATGTAAGCGTCTGAAGAGTTCTTCCACTGAAATCATGCCCCCTCTGCATGACTCAGGCCATCATTTCCCTTCTGTTCTTTCCATGCCTTCTTTGTTCATCCTGTTTACTCTACTTCCTGCTTTATTTTCCCACATGACATTTATGATCACACCAGGTGTTGCTATATACCTTGCTCTTTCTCATTCCTTCCATTTCAAATAAATTCAATAGTAAAAATGTCTTATGTCATTGAAAATATTTCACTACAGTACACCACTGTCTGGTATGCAGTAACTATTTGGATAATATTAATTGAAATTAGAAATGTTAAAATAAATTTACAAATGTATGTTTAAAATTTTTATTTAAAATAAATCAAGTATTAAAGCCCCCCCCTTCACCATTTTCCCATTTCTCCCTTCATGAGAGGGTGGGAGAAGAGAAATAAATCCAAGCTTATTTGATAAAGCCTCAAGGAATCATATTAATTTATATTTACCTAAAATTATATAATTTTATTATATATTATAATGTACGTAATATATATCATACAAAATTATGCACAATATAATTTTAACATATAAATGAAGTTATGCTATTTGGAGTGACAGTGTTTCCTCAGAGAGCTATAGACTCTCTAACAAAACCCCAGTGCCAGGTACCAGCTATTCTAGATGTTGATGAGAATAGTACAAGCTTCTGCTATTGCCCTTGGTAGCCTATCACAAGTTGAAAGTGAACCACTATTGGTGAAGACAACATTCACTTCAGACACAAGACTGAGATGATTCTTATTAGATCTAACCTGAAAGACTGGTGTTTTGCAAACTTCCAACAGAGGGAGGCAATCATTAATCTTACCCAGCTATGATGTCTATGAATCACAACTATGACCAGTGTGGCAAGATACCTACCTCTAAATATACAATAGTAACACTCTAGTTGGACTTAAGGCTGACCCAACAGGAGGTTAATTATGTTTGGTGCTAGAAACCTAATGATTACTCCATTAACAAATCTTAGTGGAGATCCTCTTACTACTACTTAACTAGACCAGCATAATTCCTTAGCAGACTCTAAAACTTACTCTCATACTCACAAGTAAGTGTAAATCTCACCTTCATTAAATAAGCTTCTCTCTGCATCAAGTGGAGACCATTACAGAAAAGTAAAAGTCACAATATAGAGATCAACTGATGGTGTCAAGCCCCAATGGATACACCTACAATACAGCTCCTCTACTTAAAGCTCAGGAAACATTGCAAAGGAAGGGGTGGAATGATTGTGAGGTCCAGAGGACCGGGAAGTCAAACAGGTGCTGTGGGATATTTAGTATGCTCTGAATGTGTTGCTCTGATTGGTTAATAAATAAAGTGCTGATTGGCCAGTAGCCAGGAAGGAAAGAATAGGTGGGACAAAGAGAGAGGAGAAGGCAGGGAAGTGGAAGGCTGGGTCAGGAGACCCTGCCAGCCTCTACAAGGAAAAGCATGATGAAAGATACCAGTAAGCCACGAGCCACATGGCAACTTATAGATTAATAAAAATGGGTTAATTTAAGATATAAGAACAGATAGCAAGAAGTCGGCCACAGCCATGCAGCTTATAAGTAATATAAGTCTCTGTGTGTTTACTTGGAGGATGTGAGTGGGAGAGATTTGTCCCGACTGCCGGCAGGTGGGGACACAGGAAAACTTCAGCTACAAACAGGAGACTGTGTCTCTTAGAAATGACAGGGAATCAGGGTAACTGTAGCCTCATCGAGGGACTTTGGCAGTGTTCCTTCTCATTCAAATGTTTGGAACAACTTGAGGAGTATTGGTATTAGCTCTTCTTTGAAATTCTGGTAGAATTCCATGCTGAAGCCATCTGGTCCTGGGATTTTTTGGTTGAGAGACTTTTAATGACTGCTTCTATTTTGTCAGGGGTTATAGATCTATTTAAATTGTTCATCTGGTCTTGATTTAATTTTGGTATATGGTACTTATTCAGAAAATTGTCAATTTCTTTGAAATTTTCTAGTTTTGTGGAGTACAAGTTTTTGAGGTATGTCCTAATGATTCTCTGGATTTGCTCAATATCTGTTGTTATGTTACCCTTTTGATTTCTAATTTTGTTAATTTGGATGCTCTCTCTGCCTTTTGGTTAATTTGAATAAGAGTTTGTCTATCTTGTTGATTTTCTCAAAGAACCAACTCTTTGTTTCATTGATTTTTGTATCATTCTCTTTGTTTCTATTTTATTGATTTTCACCCTCAATTTGATTATTTCCTGGTGTCTACTCTCCTGGTTGAGTTTGCTTCTTTTTGTTCTAGAGCTTTCAGGTGTGCTGTTAAGACCCTAGTGTAGGATTTCTCCAAATTTTTATGTGGGCATTTAGTGTTATGAACTTTCCCCTTAGCACTGCTTTCATCGTGTCCTGTAAGTTTAGGTATGTTGTACATTCATTTTCATTGAATTCTAGGAAGTCTTTATTTTTTTCTTTATTTCCTCCTTGACCCAGTGGTGATTCAGTTGAGCATTATTCAGTTTCCATGAGTTTGTAGGCTTCCTGTAATATGTATTGTTGAATTCTAACTTTAGGCCATGGTGATCTGCTAAGATACAGGGAGTTATTCCATTTTTTTTTTTGTATCTGTTGAGATTTGCTTTGTGACTAAGTATGTGGTCAATTTTAGAGAAGGTTTCATGAGGTGCTGAAAAGAAGATACATTCTTTTGTGTTTGGGTGGAATGTTCTATAGATGGCTGTTAAGTCCATTTGAGTCATAACATCTGTTAGATATCTTATTTCTCTGTTAAGTTTCTGTCTGGCAGACCTATCCATTGGGAAGAGTGGGGTATTGATGTGTGTGTTTGGGTGGGAGCTCCACCTCAAGCCCTGGCACCCTGGCATTCCTATACCCAAAGAGTTTGGAATGTTTGGAAGGAGTCTGATGGAAGATGCACCTTGGCTCCATTCCCCATCTCTTTCCCTAAACCTGCCCCTTCAAAGCCTGCCAAACACAGCTTCTCCCCAAGAAAGTCTCAGGACGACTCCCACAGATATATAAGTAGCATCCCAGAAAACAGACTAGTGGTTTTTCCTGTCTTGCATCCCAGTCTCTGCTGGGCTGGGGAATCACCTAGGAGTGCTTTACCCACTAAACCTGGGCTTTTCCTGATTCGGTTTGTTGTAACAGTGGAGAGGCCTTTAGGAGACCTAAAACTTATCAGTGTGACTTGAGCTTCAATATATTTTTTTTTACATATGTGGGTGCCCTTTTGTTTGGGGCATAAACGTTCAGAATTGAGACTTCAATTCTTCAATTCTTGGTGTATTTTTCCTGTGATGAATATGAAATGTCCTTCTTGATCTCCTTTGATTAATATTAGTTTGAAATCTATCGTGTTAGCTATTAAGAAAGCTACACCAGCTTGCTTCTTAGGTCCATTTGATTGGAAAGTGTTTTCCCAATGCTTTACTCTGAGATGATGTCTGTTTGAATTTGAGGTGTGTTTCTTTTTTTGCAGCAAAAGGTTGGCCCCTGTTTTTGTATTCATTCTGTTACCCTAAGTTTTTTTATTGGCAAATTGAGTCCACCTTGCCTGCTGGCTGGCTAGTGGGGCTATGAGAGGTGAGGGAAGAGCCTAGGGGGGCTATCCAGATAGGAGAAGATGTAGAGTAAGGGGAACACTCCTCCACAGCTGGTGAAAGTGCAATCTTGTTCAGCCACTTTGGAAATCAGTATGGTGGTTTCTCAGAAAATTGGGTATCAGTTTCCCTTAAGACCCAATACTACCACTCGGGCATATATCAAAAGGATGCTCAGTTATACCACAAGGAAACTTGCTCAACTGTGTTCATAGCAGTGTTATTTGTAATATCCAGAACCTGGAAAGAACTGAGATGCCCCTCAACTGAATAATGGATAAAGAAAATGTGGTACATTTATACAATGGAGTATTACTCAGCTGTAAAAAACAAAGACATCACGAAATTTGCAGACAAATGGTTGGAACTAGAAAAAAAATCATCCTGAGTGAGGTAACCCAGACTCTGAAAGACATACACAGTATGTATCCATTCATAAGTGGATACTAGACATAAAATAAAGTTTAACCAGACCACAATCCACAACTCCAGAGAAGCTAGGTAACAAAGGAGGACCCTAATAGGGATGCATGGATCACCCTGGGAAGGGGATAGAGATGAGATCTTCTAAGTAAACTGGGAGTGGGGGAGGAATAAAGGGGAGGGGATAGGGGATGAGAACATGAGTGAATGGGATGGTTGAGCTGGGGGAGGGATGGAGTGGGAGAGCAATGAAAGAGGGGGGATTTTTATGGGGCTAGGGAGAAACCTAATGCTAGGGAAATTCCCAGGATTCCACAAGGATGACCCCAGCTAAGACCCCAAGCAGTAGTCGAGAGGGTACCTGAATTGGCCTTCCCTTGTAATCGGATTGGTAACTACCCTCACTGTCATCATAGAACCTTTTGTCCAGTAACTGATGGAAGCAGATACAGAGACCCACACCCAAGCACTATGCAAAGCTAAGGGAGTCCAGTCACAGAGAGGGAAGGATTATAGAAGCAAAGGGGATCAAGACCGTAATGGGGAAACCCACAGAGACAGATGACCCGATTTTTTTTTGTGGGGCCCCTGGCAGTGGGACCAGGATCTATCCCTGGTGCATGAGCTGGCTTTTGGATGCCCATTCCACATGATGGGATGCCTTGCCCAGCTTTGATGCAGGGGTAGAGGTGAGGGGCGGGGAGGGGCTTGGTCCTGCCTCAGGTGAACTTGCTGTGCCAGGCCTTGTTGACCTCTCATGGGAGGAGTGGGTAGGGATAGTTTGGGGGAGGGTAGGGAGGAGGAACTGTGGTTGGTATGTAAAATGAATAAAAAAATAAATTAATTAAAAAAAATGACAAGGAAGCTATTCCTACAATACTTCAACAGTATGGCTATCTAAACAGGACCTGAACAACACCAAAGGACATGCTAACACGGATGTCACAAAGAATCATAACACTAGACAAAGAACTAAAATGCACCTAATTACTGCTGAGAGAGGGAAACTTTGTCTCTCTTATGGATGAAAGTGATCAGTCCTAAAATCATATGCACACAGCAATACTAAACAGACTCAGTAAGTTGTATCTAAATATTTATGCCTATGTTTGTCTGTGTAACAATAATCAAAGAAAAAGAGGCATAAGGTTGAAAGGGACTTGGGGGCATGTGAGAGGCAAAAGGGAGGAAACCAAAGGGGAGGAGTCATGTAATTATATTTTAACTAAAAGAATAAAGAAAACAAGTTAATGGAGGGGCTATGAAGAACGATTTGTGGTTAACAGTGCCTACCACTCTTTGCAGAGAATCTGAGTTCAGTTCCCACCCACATCAAGCAGCTCACAACTGCCTATAACTCTAGGTCCAACAGATCTGATGCCTTATTCTGGCCTTCGTGGACACCTGGACTCACCTGCACGTAACCATAGGCAGACACACACATGCATATAATTTAAACAATGAAAGTAAATCTTAAAAAAGAAAACCCCACAGAATACATTTATTCATCAACCATGATGCAATTTAGAATTATAACATACACTGAAAAGTAAGCAACCTTCCCAGTGTTTTCAAATTCCTGGCATGATACTCTTTATCGTCTAGTGACAATGAATCAGTATTCATTGGCATTCTGAGTTTTCCTCTTTACAGTAAATAGAGCCACAACAAATGTGAATGTGAGCACATCTATGGTGGTATGTGGAACTTTCTGGGTATATGCCCAGAAATGAAATTACTGGGTCATATGGTAGTTCTTGTTTGAATTTTTTTGAGGGGCCTCCAAACTGATTTCCATAATGTCTACATTATTTTGTATTAAATTGTGTCTTCAAATTTATATATTGGTGTCCTAATGAAGCACATCACAATAATATGAAACCCAGAAACAGGTGCAGTAAAGAAATGTTTAAGTTAAAATGAGGCTGTAGGTGTGTGCCTTAATGTATTTTATAAAATCTACTTTGAATAAGCAAATGAGAGCTGAGAAGATGTGTGTGAGGAGACAGCATGAAGTAATTAGGACATTGCACAACGCTTCCTTTGTCTGACCTCCCCAATGCTTTCACCCACAGTGTGAAGCCTCCTGAAATGCAAGGCCATGAAATTTTATTGTTTAAGACACCCGTTGAATGATGGTTATGAAACATACAGGGAATCAGCACTGTGTCTTAGCCCTTGATGTGGACGCCAAGGGCAGAACTCTTGTGAGGACTGTAAAAGAGCAAGATACAAGTCCAGAAAGATGGGGAAAAAAATCTCTATTCTTTTATAGTCATACCTATCCACTGATAGAACCATCCGACATTTAAAAAAATGAGAACTTTTGAATGTGTGTTATAAAGTCAGAGCTGTCCTAATCAGAACAGATGAAAATGCAAGATAGGTATATTTCAAACTCTGTTGTGAAAGTGTTTTACCACTTCAATTAATTTTTAAACTGCACTAAAATCACCACTATTTCTTCCTTACATTATTTCAAATATTTTAGATTTTTCTTCCTTTACTAACTCTTGATATCTTACAGTCCACTTCCTACAAAATAAAAAGTCAAAAGTCAAGATCAAACTTCCCATGGTTGCCTATTATGATGAGAAAGGAGCATACTCCTTGCCACAGGCTTGAGTCTTTAATTTGCTCTCATAAATATCCCTGGATTCTTTCAGAGGGTATATGAGGCTGCTCTCTTCTCTTGAACAAAAACCAGTTTCTTCTCTGTGGAGCATTTGTCCTCTGACTGGAACACTAGAACCTACATCTTCTTTCTCTGTTATTGTATCTCACATCTTAATCTCAATTAGCCATCATATCCAAAGAAAACATACAACTATCTGAAATTATTTTCTTCATTTTACTTTGTATCTAATATATTTCATAATTAAGAAAACTAGTTAGCTTCTAATTACGCCCCTTTGAACCAGAATAAATAAACTAGACATTAAAATTGTATGTCCAAGATACATAAAAGAATAAGGGAGAAAGAGGAGAGAAGTATAGCATGAATCTTACAAGTTCTTATTAATAAAAATAAACCCAGAGCCAGGTATTGGAGTGAATAGTGGAAGATCAGAGAAGCAGAACAAGCAACAGCCACCTCCTTTTGCCAGTTCCTCACTCAGCTGATTCTCTTTCCTCAGACTGGATGCCTCTCAGCTGAACTAGCCGTTCAAAAGCCTAAAAACCAGGCTTATATCCTGGTTTTCATGCCTTATATACCTTTCTGCTTTCTGCCATTACATCCTGGGATTAAAGGATCACTTCCTGGGATTAAAAGCTCTTGTTACCACTCCTGACTGTTTCCAGTGTGGCCTTGAACTCACAGAGATCCAGAGGGATCTCTGCCTCTGGAATGCTAGTATTAAAGGTTTGTGTGCCACCATATCTGGCCTCTATGTCTGGCTAGTGGCTGTTCTGTTCTCTGACCCCAGATAAATTTATTAGTATGCACAATATATTGGGGAACATAATATATCACTATAAAGAAGTAAGAGAAGGGAGGTATGGAGGTATGGATATAGATGGATTATTCCCCAAAGGATGTGTGTTTGTTGGGCATAGAAGTTGTACTAAGGCACACTTTTTTTATTCGTATTCCATTAACCTGGAATTTTTTCCCCCAAGGATAACAGCTTATTTATTCATTTATGTGCATGTTATAATTGAGAGATAGTGACTGCATAAATCAAAGACAAAAATGAATTTACTTGGGGTTTATCATTTTTAAAAAGGAAAAGAAAAATAACAATTGTCAAGTTCCTTCTTTTGTAACGTCTATTTCCTTGCTTAAAAATAATTTAAGATGTTAAAAAATGAAATCTGTAGACAAATGGATGGAACTAGAAAAAATAATCTTGAGAGAGGTATCCCAGACACCTGGAGAATATGGTCCACCAAATCAACTAAGCAGGGTTCATATGGGCTCAGAGAGACTAGACTGGCAAGCACAGGGCCTTCATGGGTCGGTATGAGGTGCTCTAGATCTACATTACGGGTGTTACCTCAGTACTTTTGTCGGACTCTGATCAGTGACTCATTTGCCTGCTCTTGGGACTCTTTTCCTCCTCTTGGGTTGCCTTGTCCAGTATGAGGGCTTTTGCCTCATCTTATTATATTTTTTTGTCATGGTTGGCTGTTGTCCCTTAGAGGCCTGCTCTTTTCTGAAGAGGAGACTGAGAGAGAATAGATCTGGGAGAGAGGGAGGGTGTGGGGAAATCTGAGAAGAGTGGAATGAGGGGAAACTATGGCTGGGAGGTATTGCATGAGAGAAAAATCTTTTTTCAACAAAAAAAAATCAGAAAAAAATTGAGAATATCAATTTTGAGGAAGTAAGATGTGATGTGTAAAGATAGCTCTAAAATACGATGCTTCAGTTAGAGAAATGCTGAGGCTCTAAGGCAGCGTTAGTAGGGAGATGCTATGAAGAAGTCAGTTGGATGTCACAAGTACACATTAACAACGAGTATTCTATCAAGGACTCTTCAGCATGCCATACAAGTTGGGACAGTGTGTGTAAGATATTCATATGCTTAACTGCAAATATCATGGTTATTCAAGTCTAGTTCAAGTGATTTGATAGAGGCAATAGGTTTATTATATCAAGTCTCATCTTCAGCCCTAGAAGTTCTGGGTGAGGGTTTATTTTCATCTTTTATTTCTCATGCTCATTTCAGTGGCTATTAAAATAAATACAACAATAAGTACTCATTGATCAAAGGATTGAAAAACATTGATAGACAATATGGAATTTATCAAAAGTAATGGAATGAACAGTTAATTAGTGGACTTTGGGTCCTAGTTCAGACCATGATAGTATTTTTTTTTTGTTGTTTTTTTTTTTTTTTTTCGAGACAGGGTTTCTCTTGTGTAGATTTGCGCTTTTCCTGGAACTCACTTGGTAGCCCAGGCTGGCCTCGAACTCACAGAGATCCGCCTGCCTCTGCCTCCCGAGTGCTGGGATTAAAAGCATGCGCCACCACCGCCTGGCGATAGTATATTTTATGATGAATCACTAAGATCCAAAATTAGATACCATGTTACCCCATGTGCTTAAGGAAAGGTTGGGTCAGGACAGTGCCATACCCATTTATAGCTATGATGAAGAAAGAAGGGCTGAGGACCTAGGAGCTCACCCCAAATGTATATCTATTCATGTTTATATGGAAAGAGGAGAACTCACTAGCATGATAAATACTTGCTATTGCCTGAAAGTGTTCTAGTTAGTAAAAGAGCTAGAACTATGAATATTAGAATACATTTTAAGAAGAAAAGTAAAGCAAATGTTATTCATTACACTTAAAGATGGAAATGCTCAAGGAGGAGAAGAAAGGACCCATTTTGAGATGAAAATTATTATCATTAAGATAACTTTTAATATGGAAAATCATAACATTTTATTTAAATACTTTCTAGACAAATACATTTAGTTTTATTAAACTCAGTTGTATTTGAGTATTAGCACAAAGAGAATTTAGAAATTTTGTCATGGGGCTAGAGAGATGGCTCAGCAGCAGAAGGGTGCTTGCGGCATTCTGAGAGGATCTGAGTTTGGTTTCCAGCCTTCCTGTCTGGAGTTTCACCTTTAACTCCAGCTCCAGGAGGTCTGATGACATTTTCTGGACTCCATGGACACAGGCACACACAGATATAGACACATAATTAAATGTGAGATAAATATTTTTTAAAAAAGTTGAGGAAATTGTCATTTTATTAATCACTTTCTTCTGGAGGCTTTATTTGACATTTAATTAGTATATGTATATTTATACATTGGGCTTAATTAAAACACATAATTGAAGGTCAATATGAGTTTAAATAATATATATATATAGACATCTATATTCATTATCTCTATGAAATACACTGTGTCTTAGAACCCAGAATTACTCGGTGCAGCAGAAAAAAGTCATAAAACAAAAACACTCCAACTTACCCACGCTACCACACATTTGCAGCCCATTACTAGGAATGTGGCTGAAGGAAGAAGTAGTTATTGTGGGAAGCATGGGATATCCAACAGTCAGCACCAGCCAGAAACACATGAGATCCAAGAATACAGAGATTGAAATTTGTAAAAGAAGCAACAGACACTATCCACCCTGTGCGGGGCGAACAAACAGGGAAGGAAGAAAATCCTGCCACAAAGGGCTGGAAACATAACAGCAGAGGAAAGCCACAGCCAGCAGCAAGACCACAGTCCCAACATCCTGTGAAAGTGCAGCTGAAGATGAGAGACGTGTGAGCAGTGTGGCCAACAGATGCCAGGGAAGTCCTCCTAGCTAGCTCAGTGGTCCTCAGCAATAAAAGAAACTAAGACTCTCAAAAAAGAATTGGCAAGATATTGCCAACTCATCAGAATTATATTAGGAAACCTAGATGAAACACCCAAATGGATGCTGCATTCCACACAATGAGAGTAAATAACAGTTAACCAAACTTATGACATCCAACAAAACTGTCCTAAAAAAAAAAAAAGAAAAAAAAAGAAAAACAAAGACAGTAATTCATGACCAACAAACAAGAGTCCATGAAGGTCCTTGAAAGAGTCTTACTCACAGGTGATGAGGGAAGACATGCACAACCATGATAACTCAAGAAAAACTGAATTTCAAAAGAGAAGTGCAAGAACATGAGAATTGTGAAGAATCACAAATAATCAGCTAGTTAATCAGCAAAGTCTAATATGTCAATAAAAATAAAACAAAAGGAAAACCAACAAAATTACAAAATGAGCACATTAGCAAATTCCTCTCCATAATAGACCCAAATGTAAATGGAATTAACCTTACAGCCGAAAGATTCAGACTTTTAGACCACATTAAAAACAAGATCCAAATATTTGTTGTCTGTAAAAACTATGTCTTACTGACAGAGATATGTAGACACAGAACATGCAAGGATGGAAATTGATATACACACAAGTGAGAGCTGAAATTGGGATTAGTAAATGGTTCTGTTAGCTGGTGTTCTGGGTGAATTACTGGTTTTTCTCTCTCTATCCTCACCAGTGAGAATTAGAAGTTTGCTGGATTGTTGTAGTAGACATGATCAGTTCCTTCCCGCTCTTCTTGTTTTTCCTGTTCTTCTTAAGGATGAAACATTCCTCCTCTGTGAATAAATATCCTCAGAAGACTTTCTCCAGTGCTGTCCTAGCTGTAAGGAATTGCATGAATTTGGGTTTATCTTGAAATATATGTTTTTCCATCAATTTTAAGTAGTAAACTTACTGGAAAAAGAAATCTTGTTTAAAAGTAATTTACTTTCAGGACTTAAAATATATCAATACATGGATTCCTGGATTTTAGTTAATGATCAAAATGTGATATGTTTATGGTATTTCTGCTTTTATGAGTGAATTGGCATTTTCCCTTACAGTTTTAACTATTACTTCTTTAATTTTTATTTTTTGACATACTTTGGGGAGACAGACACTTGTCTAAAGCAGAAACACAAATGGCCAATAATTTTTTAAAGGCTTTAATATCCTCAGCCACCAGGAAAATGCAAATTAAAAGTACTTTTAAGTGTATCTCACCCAATCAGATTTGCTATCATCAGGAAATGAAGTTTTATGACATGCTGATAAGGGTGTGGGGAAAGAGAAATACTTACTGCCAATGGGAGTGTAAACTGGTACAGTTATTATGGAAATCAATGTAGTGATTTCTAAAAATCTTATAAATAGAACTATTATATGACCCACAACATAAGATTATACCCAAGGGACTCTACATCCTACCACAAGGCATATATATATATATATATATATATATATATATATATATATATATATATATATATAATGTATGTGTGTGTGTGTGTGTGTGTGTGTGTGTGTGTGTGTGTGTGTATTACTGTTATAGTTACAAGAGTAGGGAAATAGAGTCAGCCTAGATGTCCATCTACTGGTAATGGATAATGAAAATGTGGTATATGTACACAATGGACTTTTAAACAGCTGTAAGAGCTCCGGGAGTCTAATTAGCGAGAAAGAAGAGGGTTTATATGAGCGAGAATTGTTGAAACCAAGGTTGGATAAAGCACAGGGACAAATAGCCAAACGAATGGAAACACACGAACTGTGAACCAAAGGCTAAGGGGCCCCCAACTGGATCAGGCCCTCTGAATAGGTGAGACAGCTGATTGGCTTGATCTGTTTGGGAGGCATCTAGGCAGTGGTACCGGGTCCTGTGCTTATTGCATGAGTTGGCTGTTTGAAAACCCGGGGCTTATGCAGGGACACTTGGTTCAGTCTGGGAGGAGGGGACTGGACCTGCTTGGACTGAGTCTACCAGGTTGATCTCAGTCCTTGGGGGAAGCTTTGCCCTGGAGGAGGTGGGAATGGGGGGTGGGCTGAGGGGAAGGGGAGGGGGCAAGATGGGGGAGAACAAGGGAATTCATGGCTGATATGTAGAACTGAATGGTATTGTAAAATAAAATAAAAGGGAAAAATAAAAGAAAAAGAAAGAAAAATTCCCCATCCTATTTACAAATTTTTCTAGTTTAGTCTTTTGAAGTCCTTATCCAATTTGATTTTTAAATGATAAAAGTTTCACTGAAGACTTATGGCTACACAATAAAATTGGATTTACTTAAAAAAAAAAGAAAAATTAAAGCAAAGACTTTGAAGAAAAGTGGATTGATTTGGAAATTATTAAGCAAGGTAATCCAGACTCAGAAATACAAAATACGTCATGCTCTTTTTTTAAATATACACTTCCCATTTTCATTATATGTATATATGTATGTGTGTGAGGAAGATGATAAAATTAGAATGGGGACCATGAAAGGCAGGGTATACTGGAGTGGTGCGCTACAAGGGCTCAAGGTGAAGGGGAGAAGAGGTGGAGATGAGAATCACTACATTTTTACAAACGATTCTGGGAAGTATAAACATGACCAGAGTAGCTGAGGGAATCATGGGAATGACCTTATGTATGGAGACTTGACATGAATTGGGGATTACTGAATACACTGGTTGATGTTCTAATTGTACTTAATACTCTGTGCCGAGTGAGGGAAGGCTTAGTACAGCTACTCAGATGAGCATGTTCAAGACAAATAGTGAAGAGCACACTTAATTAAATTATATTAATTTGCTCATGTGAAGTATTTAGTTCTCCTGTAAGATATAGAAAACACAATCAAAATACTTAAACTTGAATAGTACAGGAGAATAAAGTGAACCAAAATCTTACACAGATAGTATTTTCCTAATGGAAATAAAAACAGATGTGTAACTTTCCCTTTTAAAAAATCCTATAAAAACATATTATTTGGTATTAGCTTTTAAAAATGAATATATAAAATTTGAATGTAATAATAAAATAAAATATGAAAATAAGAAATAGCAGATGGAATCACTTTTAAAAGGTTCTGAACAGCAAAATGTAGAAATCCACAGACTAAAGAGACAGCATACACAGTGGGAGAAAATCCTTACCAGTTCTTTATCTTACAACTGGTTAATTTCCAGAACATAGAAAAAAACCCTAAAGTAAACACCAAAGGAGCAAATAATCTAACCAGTAAAAGCACAAATGAACTGAATTTGACATTCCTTTTTGAATTATTTATTGTTTTGATCTGTATATATTTGTGTGTACAAGGGTCTATGTGGACCACATGTGTACAGAGACCTGTGGAAGCCAGAAGATGTCAGATCCCCTGGAGATGGAGTAATAGTCAATTGTGAGCCACCATGTGAGTGACACTGAAAGAGCACTAGGCAACCATATCTGTCCCCTGAATTAGATATTTTAAAACAAAGTACAAATAACCAATAGATATGAAAAACAAGAGACCATCTTTAGACAACAGAGAAATTAAAATTATATTAACGCCTTCTCTCTAGTCAAATAGCTGTAATTAAAATAAAGCAATTTGTTTCCTAAGATTCAGGGAAATTGCACCCGTTTATAAGTTTTGTAGGAACGTAAGTTACTTTACCCCATCTACTGCAATACGCAACAGGAAAGTTCCTTAAAATGTTGAGGATACACTTGACATCCGTGATTATTTCTGTATTATACAATGGCTAAAAACTAAATATGTATGTTTAAACACCACTCTTAGAAAAGTACTTCAACAGAGCAAAACTACTGGAATTGTTAAATCCCCATATGCTAGGAAGGACATGGAGAGCTGACATTCCTACATTGTTTGTGGGGAAGAAAAATGGAATGACCACATTGGAAAAGAGTTTGGCAGTTTCTTAAAACTAAATCTAGCTTCATCATATGATACTAGCAACACTTTTCTTAGCATTTACACAAATGTGTTGAACATACATCCACACAAAATCATGTGCATCAATGTCTATCATAATTTTGTTTGTATTTGTCAAGAATTGGAAGAAACTATGATTTCCTCTGCTAAAAATGGATAATGAAATTGACATACAACTGTAAAATATAAGATTACTGTAAATATTTGAGCTATCAAGCTATGAAAAGGTATGTAGGAATATTAATGCATATTATAGGTGGAAAAATTGAACTGAAAGTCTAAAGTGTGTATGATTCCTTTTAGGGAAGGTCAATGGTTGGTGAGGAGTCTGAAAAGAGAAGGAGAAATGGTCAGGTAGAGCAATAAGGGTGTTTTGGACAGTGAAATCCTTCTGGGAATCACTTACTATTAAGCAGTTGTTGACATTCACAGAGGACAGACTGCCAAGGGTGGGTCAAATGTAAAATATGCTCTTCAGAGAGAACCATGTGTCAGTATGTAGGATTGCCATTGTAGCAAATGCACCACTCTACTGCTCTAATATAGAATATTGAGTGGTATAAGCTATAGATGCATGTATGGGAACTTGGCATTTCCTGCTCAATTTTGCTATGTAGCTAAAACTGTTCTTAGTTGTCATATATATGTATATATATATATATATACATATATATGACATACATTCAGTGCTTTCAAACAAATAATTTTTATGCTGCTATCTGATGAAATGAATTTAATTAATTGGCTGTGTAGGATCTCTAGATAAAATAAGAAAATCATGTTCCCTGTGGGCACTAGAATGCCTGCTATGTCTCTTCAGCTAGAGTTATATTGTTGCAGACACATTTTCATCTGTTTTGTTGTCTCTTTTTCTTCCAAATAGAAACCATTCTTCAAAGACATTGTTCACATTCAGTCATCAGCACACTTTTTCTTCTTCAACCCAGGAAGATGGCTTTGTGACTGGTTCATTTATGAAAACTAGGCCATCCAATATAAATGCCTCATATGCTCCCTACAACTGCGGTTGTCCTAACAGTTTCTCTATCTCTACAAAATCATCTAGATTTTTACCCATTATGTCCAAATTTTCTCTAGCTTATGTTTTATTTTGCTAATGACTCTTTTCAGGTTGGGCCACATCTCTGATTCACTCATACTTGTTTGGCATCTATAAACTCTTACAACTTTTTAGACAGTTCATTCATCAATCCCTTAAAAATAGGGATGAATAATGGAGCCATGTCCCAATGTTAGGGGAAGTTACCCTCTAATAAGTTAATTGTCATATGAAATTAACTAGCATGAGAATGTGTTATAAATTTTAGGTTATACCAAGCAAAATGTTATAATGAACAGCTACAAATGTTTGCTCGGGGATATACTGATCATTAAGATTTAAGTAATAGTTAAAGACCATGTAGGAAATAAACTAGGTAATGCCAAGGTAGAAGGACCTAGAGAAGATATAGAAAACTTGCAGAGATTATTCTGCAACTGAGAGAAATAAAACAAAATAAAGTGAGAGCTACAGGTTTGGACTAGGACTTGGGGGACTGGAATTTTACCCAGCTGCAAAGGCGACAGAAGGCCATTGGGAGTTTTATAATGGGCTGATATAATTGCAGGTTTGCATTACCACAAAAGCTTTCTGACAGCAAGGTTCATGATAAGCCTGTGTTGAGAATGATTGTCAGGTGAAGGGCAGGTTTCCAATAGGCATCTATTTAAATTGTTCTTTTATGAAGTAGCAATATCTCAGTGAAAGACCAGAGGCTAGTTCTGAGCTCTACACTGTTGTTGGTCGGCTCCTGAGTCCCATGATTAATGACTAGATTACTAAATACAGCTTTACCTCCCTTTCAATCTCTTGTGGAAATTATATAAAGTATGGCATGAAAGCTACTTACTATGTGGGTGCATAATAGGTACTAATCAAATAAGTCACACTATTGCCACCTTCAACAGCATTAACTGTATGGTTATACAAGAGTGAAAACAGAGTATGGAACATAGAAGCAAAAGGTACATGACTATTTGATAAATTACTAGGTATGTGGTAATAATTCAGAATTTCAATTTTGAATGAATCAGGTATTATAAATGCTATTAATTAAAACAGGCAAATCAATAGGAATTGCTGTTTTTTCGAACTCAAGTATTAAGTTTGAGTTTTTTTTGTCTTTACTTTCAAGAGCAAATAGGTCATCCAGGCCCTGAAAAATATATTTCGCTAATTAGAAATAGCACTATAAATCCTAGAGTTTCATTGACACACTGAACAGCTAAAGATGCAATGAAATGTTTAACAAAATAATAGTTGCAGAAATGAAAGACTGCCACACTTTACCTGCTCGGAGACTTCTTTATGACCCACATTCTCAAGTCTCAGAAGTGAAAACTCTTAACTTTCTTGTAATCGTGTGACCCTGTTCAGGCACACACAGCTCAGTACGTTTATCCACATATGTTTTTGTTTTTCTTAAGGTCAAAACCAGCTATCCTTCTCTGAATAGCTATGTTTACACAAAGCAGTTGAAGGATGTGCAGAAATTGTTTACTTCAGGCCTTGATGATCTATGTCAGTGTGACAGGTCTTTTGTGGTTTAGTGACCCTTACATGGACCAAGTTAGAAAGGGCCTAGAAAATTAGACATACACCAGTCACTGTGATGCATTTAGAAAATGTTTTATTATGGTGACTATTCTCCCAAGGGAATGTTTAGTCCAAATTCTAGTTTGTTTTAGAGATATTTTTGTGTGTGCATGTGTAGGCTTGAGTGTATGCATGTGCATCATGTGTCAGGGCCTGAGGAGGTCTGATGGATGTGTTGGATCCCTGGAAACTGGACAGACTGGCAGTTGTGAGCTACTTGATGTGGGTTCTAGGAACTGAACCATGATCCTCTGCAAGAACAGGAAACAACTTTATACATTCAACTATCACCCTAGCTCTGACACTCCAATTCTTAATTCATTGATTTACATAGCTTTTCTGGGTAGAATTTTCTCACTAGTCTGTGTTTCTTATTGTTTTGTCTTCTTTAGATATAAACCCCTACTGTGCTTTCCAGGTGGGGGGATCCACATCTTAGCTGTGCAGGTATAAATATTTCTCTTTTGTGGTCCCCTAATTTAGCCTCAAGATTCCTGACTATCTGACACTCTAATTACTCCTTCTTACCACTTTGGAATAAGAGTGATTACTTAAATTTATGTTGAAGGAAATTATCCCTCCTGCTCTATCTATTAGCAACACTGGGAGATTGAGAAGCTAGCTACCTGGAGATCACTGAAAAAAAAACGTGAACAAAAGTCAAAAACAGCAAAATGAGGCCAAACCCCTTAAAAACCAATTAAATAAGTAAAATGATAGTAGGTGTGAAGTGTTTGAGAAACTGTCCTTTTAATAGGTTTACTTAAATATTTTAAATTGAATCCACCTGAAACTTTGGGATCTGAAAGCTTTGTTAACACCTGTTGGCTTTAGAGATTAAAAACTTATCAGCCTAGAACATGTTCTACATAGCCTTAAAAATGACACATTGAATCAATGGCAGTGTGGGGTAACCTCCTGCACTGAACACTGTTGATGTGCCTGAGATAGAGTTCATCCCCAACAAATCTAACTTTTCACATGGGCTTGTAATGAGGCTGCAGCCCCTCTAACTCCAGAATCAACTCAAAAACACTAAGGGAGACACGAATCATCCGCTGGCAATTATCTTTCTTTGGTTCCCATCAAAAAGTGTGATTCTGTCTCTAGTGTAATGTTTTGTGCACTCCAGTTGCTCATCTTGAGATTTGAGGGAAGGGAGAGGAAGGGAGACAAATTCCAAGATCCTGATAAAGAGTGCCCTGGAATACCTGAGTGGCCAATAACAGCCTGTGACTATGTAAGTGAAGCCCTCTGAATGTGGGTGACAGCTATGTGTCTAGATCTGTTTGGGGAGCCCCTGGTAGTGGGGCCAGGACTTATCCAAGGTTCATGAAATGGCTTTTTGGAACACATTCCCTAGCCTGGGATACTTTGCTCAGCCTAGACACAGGGGGAAAGGGCTTGGTCCTGCCTCAACTTAGTATGCCAGGCTTTGTTGACTCCCCAAGGGGGGCCTTACTCTATCTGAGAAGTGTATTGAGGGTGGGATAGAAGGAGATGGAGGGAGGCAGGAGAAGGAAAGGGAGGGGGAACTAGGATTAGTATGTAAAACAAAAAAAAACTTTTTTAAATAAAAAAGTAGATAAAGGCAAATAATCCATTTAAATTATGTTTAAGACATAACATTTATCAATCCAAATGAGACTGTTAGATAATTTTGTATTTCTTATTTTAACTTCATTATAAAACATTTCATTTTGTACTCAAGCATGTATTTTAATGTCATATATATTGGAATTCAGCAGATATAATATTCTGACTCTTTCTTGATACATATCATCATATGGATTTTTAAAAACTGTCAGCTAGTATGACTATGTTCATTATTTGGGCAGTCAAAAATACTATTATCTATCTTAGGCAATTATATATAGATACCTGATATAATGTCAAAATAATATAAATGTCTGGGTTTTTTAGTGTTATCCCTTAATTGACACATTTCTTCCTATAGGAAGGAAGAAGGTTCATAAGACTCAGGAAGTAAACAACTTAACAAGTTTCAGGAAACTCCTGAAATTTACAAGGTTTACAGACTCCCCTCCCGAAGACTTTATAAGAAGTAACCATTTCTGGGAGAGCAGACTCTCCAGTGGAACAGTCTATAAATGGTGATTAAGCTCTAGGGAGCCAGTTTTATGAGCCATTACTCATGCTGTGCAAAGATTTTTGACAATGCAACTGGCTTTGAGTCATGCATGGTTATTTGAGTCCTATAAATAACCACTCATTGATGCTGACTAAGGAACTCTAATGAATTCATTAGGTCACCAAGTTGGACTTCAGTAGAGTTGTTACTTTAGTCTTTTTTTGGTGCCTTTCTGTGATGAATACACCTTTGTTCACATCTTCCCAAGAAAAGTCACTAAACAATCCTCATACCTTTGGAATTATAATCAAATAGGCAATTCATGTACGTGAGCATTTATTATATAGAATGGTTTTTAAGTGAGGTAGCTTTTGCTATGGAAACATAGTGCATAGAACTACAAACTTTACTTACAGACCAATAACAAATTTCAGAAGAGGAAGATATATTTATCTTGATTTAAATATAACATACTGCATGGAACAAATCATCACAATGTATGTTTTTTATTTTAATTTTTTTCTTTCCTTTTACATACCAACCTCTGTTCCCCCTCCCTTCTATTCTCCAACTCTTCCCCACCCCCACCTATCCCCATCCCACTTCCATCCCTCCTCATGGAGGGTAGAGCCTCCCTTGAGTAGTCAACACAGGCTGACATACCAAATTGGGGCATCAAGGCTAAGTAAGGCATTGCACCATAGGAAATTGGCTCTATAAAGCCAGTTCATGTACCCAGGATAAGTCCTGGTCTCATTGCCAAGGGAACCACAAACACATCAAGCCACACAACTTTCACCCACATTCAGGGGGCTTAGTTTGGTCCCATGCAGGCTCCACAGCTGTCAGTCCAGAGTGCATGAGCTCCCACTATCTTGGGTCAGCTATCTCTGTGGTTTTTCTCATCATGATTCTGACCCCCCTTGCTCTTACAACCCTTCCTCAATCTCTTCAATTGAACTGCAGGGTCTTGGCCAAGTGCTTGACCAAGGGTCTCTGCATCTGCTTACATCAGTCACTGGATGTAGGTTATATGATGACAATTAGGGTAAACACCAATCTGAGCGAAGGGAAAGACTAGTTCAAGCACCCTCTCCACCATTGCTATGAGTCTTAGCTGGGGACAATCTTGTGAGTACCTGGGGTTTTGTCTAGCAGCAGATTTTTCCCCATCCCCTTAATGGTACACTCTGTCAAGATAACTCTTTCATTCCTCTCCTTCCCTGGCTTTTCCCCAGGTCCCCCTATTAGATATAAAACTTTAGACTCACAAATATAGGATAGATGGAATATTTTCTTTAATTTTGCCAAATACAAATAGACTAGAAATTATGACTGTAATTCTTGCTAGATAACTGTTTTGTTATATGTAATTTTACTATGTTGAAGTTGAAACCTTCCTTTTAAATAGAAAGAAAAGGAGAAATTCTAGGTGATGTTGCTTTGTATGCTGTGAATATGTTGCTCTGATTGGTTGATAAATAAAATGCTAATTGGCCAGTAGCCAGGCAGGAAGTACAGGTGGGATAAGCAGAAAAGGAGAATTCTGGGAAGATAAAGTCAGGTGACGCCAGCCTACTGTACAGGAAGCAGCATGTAACAACACACAGGTAAAGCTATGGAACAGGTGACAATATATAGATTAATAGAAATGGGTTGAGTTTAAATGTAAGACCTAGTCAGTGGTAGGCCGGACTAATGGCCAAGCAATTTTAATTAATATAAGCTTCTGAGTGATTATTTTATAAGTAGCTGCAGGGTCAGTGGGGCTGGGCAGGACCAGAGAAAACTCCATTTACAGATTATAGCCTGGTTAAACTTTGCTTTGCATCTAATACTCACCTATGAGTGAGTACATACTCTGTTTGTCTTTCTGGGTCTGGGTTACCTCATTCAAGATGATTTTTTCTAGTTACATCCATTTGCCTACAAATTTCATGATGACATTGTTTTTTTTACCACTGTATAATACTCCATTATGTAAATGTACCACATTTTCTTTATCTATTCTTTGGTAAAGGAAATCTAGGTTGTTTCCAGGTTCTGGCTATTATGAATAATGCTTCTATGAATATAGTTGAGCAAATGTCTTTGTGGTGTGATTTGCATCTTTTGGTATATGCCCAGGAGTGGTATTGGTGGGTCTTGAGGTAGATTGATTCTCAGTTTTCTGAGATACTGCCATACTGATTTCCTGAGTGGCTGTACAAGATTGCATTCTCACCAGCAGTGGAGGAGTGTTCCCCTTTCCCTACATCCTCTCCATCATAAGCTGTCACCTGTGTTTTTGATCTTAGCCATTCTGACAGGCATAAGATGGTCTCTCAGAATCATTTTGATTCGAATTTCCCTCATGGCTAAGGATGTTCAACATTTCTTTAAATTTCTTTCAGCCATTTGAGATTCTTCTAATGAGAATTCTCTATTTAGCTCTGTAGCTCATTTTCTTGTTTGTTTTTCCAAGACAGGCTTTCCCTGTGTTGTTTTGGTGCCTGTCCTGGATCTCACTCTGTAGACCAGGCTGGCCTTGAACTCACAGAGATCTGCTTGGCTCTGTCTCCCGAGTGTTGGGATTAAAGGCGTGCACTACCAACGCCTGGCTGTCTATAGCCCATTTTTTTTTTAAATTGGATTATTTGATATTTTACTGTTTAGTTCTTGAGTTCTTTATGTATTTTGGAGATCAGCCCTCTATTAGATGTGGGGTGGGTAAATCTCCTTTCCCATTCTATAGGCTGCTTTTTTGTCTTATTGACAGTGTCTTTCACCTTACAGAAGCATCTCAGTTTCAGGAGGTCCCATTTATTAATTGCTGCTCTCACTGTCTGTGCTACTGGTGTTATATTTAGGAAGTGGTCTCCTGTGTCAATTCATTCAAGATTACTTCCCAATTTCTCTTCTATTAGGTTCAGTGTAACTGGATTTATGTTGAGGTCTTCGATCCATTTGGACTTGAGTTTTGTTCATGGCAATATATATGGGTTTATTTTCAATCTTCTATATATTGACATCAACTTATGCTAGCACCATTTGTTAAAGATGCTCTCTGTTTTCCACTGTATAATTTTAGCTTGTCAAAAAAATCAGGTGTTTATAGGTGTGTGGATTAACATCAGGGTCTTTGATTTGAATCCATTGATCAACATGTCTGTCTTTATGCCAATACCAAATTGTCTTTATTATTATAGCTCTACAGTAGGGCTTGAAGTCAGGGATGGTGATGCCTCTGGAAGTTCCTTTATTGTATAGGATTGTTTTTGACTATCTTTTATTTCTTCTATTTCAATTTTCAAGTGTTGAACTGTTTCCTTCACCTATTTGATTTTTTCTTGGGTTTCTTGATTTTCTTTAAGAGATTTCTTGATTTCCTCCATTTTTTGTTTGTCTTTTTCTCTATTTCTTTAAGGAATTTTTTCATTTCTTCTTTTAAGATCTCTATCATCTTCATAAAGTTCTTTTTAAGGTCTTTTTCTTCTGGATCATCTGCTTTGGGATGTTCATGTCTTGCTGTTGTAGGATCACTAGGTTCTAGTGGTGCTGTATTGCTCTTTATGTTGTTTAATGTGTTCTTACCCTGTGTCTACCCATTTCTTTCTTTAATCCAAACAGGTGGAGTTCCGAATAGCTCTTCTTTCAATTGGTGCAGGTGGGGCCTCTGGCTCCTGTGGTTGTTCTTCTTCCCAATCAGTCCAGGAAGGAGAGTATGGCTCCTGAGGTTGCTGGTGCCTCAGGGAATGATTGGTGATGGGGTGGGGATGGGAGGAGACTGCTGCTCAATCTCTGGGGCTGCACTGGTTCTTGGGGAGTGGCATGGAATGTGCCCCCGGGGCCTAGGAGCTAGAGAACTGGACTGATCAGTGGGAGATTTTTTTCTTACCTGTTCCTGATCATGCAGGGTGGGCATGAGGCTCCCCACGACATGGTATCTTGTAAATTATAATTTTATGTTTTTATGTGTCCATTAAATCTTTAACTTTAGATACTTAAAAGCTTTAAAAAATAAAAGTAGATTGCAAGCTGTAGAAAATAATACTTAATGAAAATAAAATGAAAGGTAGTTTTTTTTAACCATTATCAACATTATCAACAAAAAAAGTAGAATTTTACTATTATCAACATGTTCTACAAATTATGATGTAAAAGAAAAAATTTCACAGTTATGTAGGTATCCATTGTGGTTCATTACTGATGGCAGTCACTAATACAGTTTCCACTGTTAGTATTATCTGGAGTGCTATAACATTTAACAATCTGTACTTATACCTCTCACCTCTGGAATGTGACAAGCCATGCTCTTCAGCTCAATTGACTTTTTCTTTCAATGCCCATGAATGTGCCAACAGTTGCTTTCACAGCTGAGACTAAAAATATGTCAAAGATAAGGGTGGCAAGTGGAATTGACTACCTAACATGTACATAGCTTTGTGAATATCTTTATTACAATCTTGATTTCAAAAATAGATATTTGGCTTATACTAAAACATAATGCTAAAATACAGCTTTAGTTTGAAATGTGCAATGATCCAGAAAATAATAAATTCATCTTTTGTTCATTGCAATAATACTTGAGGGCAAAGAAAAAAGTACATACAGAAGAAAGCTATGAGGACACAATGATGAAATTGATTTAACTATTTTAGTAATCTTTAGGAAAGTACCATAGCACCTGTATATTGACATCTACATATTGATTATAAGCCAACTATTAATGAAGTTTGGGATTGGGTGCTGAAAATTTCAATTCTATTAAATTAAGAAAAAGTAGAAGCTAAAAATCATAGGTTTTTTTTTTTTTTTTTTTTTTTTTTTTTTTTTTTTTTTTTTAATTTTCCCAAGCTGAGGACCGAACCCAGGGCCTTGTGCTTGCTAGGCAAGCACTTTACCACTGAGCTAAATCCCCAACCCCTTTCATAGGTTTGTTTAACTAATGACTTGGGATATCTTATGATATTTCCCAATTTCCATAGACCTTGGCCTATTCAGTAAGTCTTTTCAAGTTACATACAGTGAGCCCAATATCAACACTGGGTTTGCTCATCAGGACAGTTATTTGAAGATGCCTTACCTTGGGGAATTTTATTGCTTTTGCAAATTTCTAACAGCACCTGTGGTGAGTTCATGGTGCATTAGGGCACTATTCCTTAGGTTATATTGCTGTAATACTATTCTAAATTGCAAAAACAGAAGACTCCTGCTGTTGTGAAGCTGGGGACTTCCAGCCCTATGAGGGAGGCAGTACTCCACCGCCATCTATTCTTGGTAGCCTACAACAGAGAACAGCTGTGATGTAATAGAAATAGTACCAGTGTTGTACTAAGTATATATATTATATCACACACACACACACACACACACACACACACACACACACACACACACACTCTATATATATATATATATATATATATATATATATATGTATGTATATATATATATAATCTTGATTGTTAAAATGTTTTAAAACTATACAGTACATAGCCAAAGTTATCAGTGACTGGAAAGGTTTCATGACTTCAGCTATGAGGTTGAATCTGGTCATTACCAATTTATGCTATCTCCATTTTCAATACATACTGAACACGAAGTTAACAGAGACATTTTATCCACAAATGTTTGCATTAGTAAACTTATTTCTACTCTCACAAGGACGCACAGTATATATTGAGAAAATGAGAGAGCCTACATGCCGAGCTATCTTATTTATTTTTAATTTTTATTTATTTTATTTGTTTTTAATTTTTATTTCTTATTTATTTAGTGTTATATATTACATTCTGACTGCAGTTTCCCCTCCCTCCTCTCCTCCTATCCTCCCCGACTCCCTCAGATCAAATTCTTCTCCTTTCCCTTCAGAAAAGGGCAGGTCTCATGGAGATATCCACCAAACGTGGCATATCAAGCTATAATAAGACTAGGCACATCCCCTATCATTAATGCTGGACTAGGCAGTCCAGTAGGAGGAAAAGGGTCCCAAAAGCTGACAAAGGAGTCAGAGATAGTCCCTGCTCCCACTGTTAGGAGTTCCAAAGAACACCAAGCTTCATAATCATAACATATATGCAGAGGACCTAGGTCAGACCCATACAGGCTCCCTGATTGCCAGAGCAATCTTGGTGAGCCTCTGTGAGTCCTGGTTATTTGATTCTGTGGTTTTTCTTATGTTGTCCTTGACCCCTCTGGTTCCTACAATACTGCTTCCTTGTTTCCTTTTCTGCAGGATTCCCCAAGTTCTGTCTAATGTTTGGCTTTGGGTATCTGCATCTGCTCCAATAATTTCTGGATGAAGCCTCTCTGAAGATGATTATGCTAGGCTCTGGTCTACAAGTATAGCAGAATATCATTAGTAGTCATTTCATTGACTTATTTTTCGCCAGTCATATTTGCTTCTCAACAGGGTCTCTGGAGTATTCAGCCTTTGTTTCTTGGCAGTTTCAGGATTGGGCTCCCTCTTGTGGCATGAGTCTCAAGTTAGATTAGTCATTGGTTGGCCACTCCCACAAGTTCTAGGCCACCTTTACCCTAGCACATCTTGCAGGCAAGACAAGGTTTGTAGGCTGAAGTTTTGTGGCTGAGATGGTGTCCCAATCCCTTTAATGGAAGGTTTGCTGATAACAGAAGATGACTGGTTCAGTCTCTCTATCCCCCATTACTGGAGTCTTTAATAGGTCACTCTTGTGGAGGCATGGGAGTTTCCATTGTACTAAGTTTCCATCACTTCCAAAATGCCCTCAAATTCCAATTGTCTCTCCCAGTACTCTCTTCCCAACCTAATCCCTTCTATTGTCATCCCCATCTGCCCCTAGTATAACCCAAAATCTTCTATTTCCCCTTCCCAGAGATATCTATGAATCTTCCCTTGAGTCCTTATTTTTATTTTTTATTTATTCTTTTCTCATACAATATATCCTTCCTTCCCCCCATTCCTCCAAATTACTCCCACCTTCCCTCTCCCCCAGATTCACTGATCTCCCATTTCCCTTCAGAAAAATATCAGGCCTCCCAAGATATCAACAAATATTTGTGCAATAATAATAAGCACAAACCCTCATATCAAGGCTGGACCAGGCAACCAAGTAGGAGGAAAAGGGCACTAAGAGCAGGCAAATGAGTCAGAGATATCTATATATTAACATGTATACAAGACTCTTCAGGGATGAAATTGTCTGTAAGTTAATGTGACATTATGATGTATTCTTGGTGGAAGTGTAACAAATGCCCTTTAAGAACAATATTTCCTTGGGACAGGCAGATGGCTCAGTGTCTATGACCTTTTATTGTTTTACAGAGAACCAGAGTTCTGTTCCCAGAAGCTGTTGCATGGCTCAAAACTAGTTATAAATTCAGTTCAATGACCTCTTTTGGACTACTTGGGCACATGTGCATATGATTATCATAGATGACTAATTATTAATCTATTTCTTAATTATCCATTACAATTTTAAATGAGTTACATAAGCATAATACCTCAAACAAGAATAGAAATATATATGCAGGATAACAAAATTAACTTTAAGTTTGTATCAATAAACTAAAATTTATACCAATGTAAAACATTTTAAACATAAACTAAAATCTATACCAATGTAAAACATTTTAAACAAGTTATTGTTCTTTAAAAGTAGGTTCATTAATCTACCCTTTTTCTTATCATCTCTATATCCTATATATCTATATCATATCCCCTTTTCTTTTTTAGAAAGAGATCACATTTATAATCAACCTATTTTAAGTAAAAATATTGGTTTTTCTCTGTGTCATACCAGAGGGCTCTTCTGATTTGGGACACAAGAATCTCTTAACCATTTTTTTTAAAAAAAAAAAAAATATGTCTGGGTTTAGAGGGGGAGTGAGCCAATTCCACCTCTAAAGCCAGCTTGGTATATTTGGGGATTTGGGCATAGCATCTCTTACTACTTCCTGCTGGCAGGGGGCAATTTTAGGCCTATGGGGTAGTCCGTGAGGCTGTATTGTGTGAGCCAGTTGCCTTGAAACCGCTCTGGATGTTAGATTATCTGGGCCATGGTGTCATCAGAGACCTTTCAGGGGGTCTTGGCTGGTGAAACCTGATGTATCTTAATCTGGAACAAATCCATAGCCTCTGGCTTTCTGTGGAAACAAAAGCAGAACCTCTTTTCCAAAGCAACATATCCTTACATCCAAATTTTGAAGTCAAGGTACCTTTAAAATATACATATTGGTAAAAAATATATATACATATTGGTTTAATTTAACATCTTTTTCGATCAAATGTTTTTTTGCAGTTAAAAATCCCAAAGACAACACAATCCAGATTCTCTGTGTAATATTCATCTTTATGTGGCTTTTTTATATTAACTTATCTTTTTTGTCTCTTTCAAGCCTATGTATATTTTACACACATTGTAAACGATTTTATCTGAATCAGTCTTATTGTGAGCCTATTGCTTTAAACTGTGGCATTCTAAGACTGAAACAGCAGCTGTGGCTGCTGGCTCTGCCCACTTTAGCTTCCCAACATGGCGTTTTCTGCCAGTTCTGTGAGCCATTAAGTCTCATGTATAAATAGTGGGTCTATGCTTTTATCAAAGCAGCGTGTAGCCCAGAAACCTTTTTTTTTCTAATACTAGTAAAGACTAAATCTACCGCACAGCGTAATGTGCCACTGGCAGACACCTCACTACCGCCATACTGCTGGTCAAACATGTACGAAAGGAACCCGCTAGTAGTTCAAACCCACGTTTTGCAGTGTCTAGCTGCCCATATGAGACATGAAGCAGGAACCTGGTTTTGGCTCTGTTTAGAATTGGTTATTAAATATTTTCAGGTTTAAGGTGTTAACTTGAGCTGTTGGGTGCCATTTGTTGCTGGAGGGCTTCTCTCCTGGTCCCACCAATCACTCAGACGCTTATATTACTTATAAACTGTATGGCTGTGGCAGGCTTCTTGAAAACTGTTCTTATATCTTAAATTAACCCATTTCTATAAATCTATACCTTGCCTCTTAGCTTGTGGCTTACCGGCATCTTTACATGTTGCTTGTCCTGGAGGTGGCTTGCAGTGTCTCCCTCCCCTTTTTCCTGTTTCCCCAAATCTCCTCTCTCCTTGTCCCTCCTATACTTCCTGTCTGGTCACTGGCCATCAGTGTTTTATTTATATAAAGCGATATCCACAGCAAAAAGGTTTAACACTTTTAGTTACACATTAAAGATCAATGGTTTGCAATATTCAGAATGAACAGTAACAAAACTAAAAGTAAGTATACATATTCAAAAATGTAGTTGGCTATTTCAACCCATTTCAAAATAATTATTTTATTTGTTTTGAGTTTTTTTTTGTGTGTGTGCATGTTTGTGTATGTGTTTAGCTTGTTGGATTTAAGTTTACAGTGTGCTATATGTAGGAGCCTGAGGAGGCCAGAAAAGGCCATCAAATATCCTGAAGCTGGAGTTAAAGATAGTAGTGTGCTGTCAAACTAATATTTAGAACCAAACATGGGCCCTCTACAAAAATGGCAGGTTCTCTTAACCACTGAACCATCTCTCCAGCCCCAAATTTGTTCTTTTCTTTTTAGAACTGCTAAGGATAGAACCCAGGACCTTGCACTTTCTGGCAAAGCACTATGCCATTGATCTTTATTCCCTGCATCAGAAATCCTTTTAATAATACTAATTTGAAGCATGCAGGGGAGATACAGAGGAATCTCTTTCTTTTCCTCTTGATCTCCTAGACTCAACCTGCCTTCTCTCAAAAAGTAAAAGAAAAGGGAGAGTCAAAAGATATCAGATAATAATGAGGCCCCAAGGTATATAGAGGGTTCTTAATATAGAAGAAACAGTACCCTTAGGGGGAAAATATCCCACTGTGCCATAAGAACACTCAAAAAGAATAGAGTGCTTAGTAAGGAGGCATGAGTTCACATGTACCAAATATAAGGTCATGTCCCTTTGATCTGACTTCTCAGTTTACAAAGTGTGAGAAATAAACACCTGGATTAAGGCATCTTTGTCAAAGAACTGCATCTCATTATATGTAAAGTGGTACTTAATTGTGGACTAGATTTACATTTCTTTGATTCTTAATACTTCTCATTATCCTTTTATATTAATCAGTTAGATATTATCTTTGGAGAAATTGGGTAAGTCCTTTGTTGATCTAACATCTATCTAGCTATGTATCTACCTATCTATTATCTATCTATCTATCTATCTATCTATCTATCTATCTATCTATCTATCTAGTGCTTTGTCAAGTTTCCCCAGATGGCTTCACACTCATGATTATCTTGCCTCAACTCTCTTAGTAGATAGATTTATAGGTGTACTTCCTTTAGGCATTTTAAGTGGTGTTATTTGTCTTTTCGTTATTCAGTTTTTAATAATTTATATTTTTTATGGAAATGTCTTATGGATATATGCCCCAAATATTTGCTCCAATTCGTCTTTTAATTCTCTTGATAGTGTCTTTTGTAGTGAAATTGACTGTAGTTTTGATGAGGTTAGACATTATCTCTTTTTTAGTTAGCTTATCTTGACTGTGTTTCTGGTATTGTTTAGGAATCTTTTGTCAAATTCAAGGTTATGATAATTGATAGGTTGCTCATATTCCAGTAAACAACCTTCTAACCAGACTCTTGTAAGCAGCTATAATTAAGCCCAGCAGCACATACACAAATAGGCACAAGATTAGCATTTCATTCTTCTGGTTCTTCCTCAGAAATGGGATCTTCATTACTATCTATTTCCTCTTCCTAGGGTGATCAAATCTTCCCACTCTCCTTGTACTTATCTTCTTTGGTTATGTTGATTTTAGCTTGCTTATGAAAGACATTAAGAGCCAGCATCCATAAATAAGTGAATACATCTATATTTCTCTTTCTGGGTTTGGGTTACTTTACTAGGGATGATTTCTCTAGCTACATTCATTTCTTCAGAAAATTTCATGATTTCACTTTTTTTCTCAAACAACTTAGTAATAATCCATTATGTGAATGTATCACATTTTCTTTATTCATTCATCCATTGATAGGCATCTAGTCTTTTTCCAATGTCTGGGTATTATGAAATCAGCAGCATTAAACATTGTTGAGCGAGTAGGTTGTAGATTTCTTTGGGTATATGCCCAAGAGTGATATAGCTGAAATATTGAGGTAGATCAATTCCTATCCTTCTGAGAAACCACTATACTGATTTTTATAGTGGCTATAGAGTTTGCACTCTGATCAGCAGTGGATGAGTGTTCTTTTTACTCTGCATCCATGCCAACATGACCTGTCACATGTTTTATTGATCCTAGCCATTCTGACTGGTATAAGATTAAATCATACAGTAGGTTTGATTTGCATTTCCCTGATGACTAAAAATGTTGAATATTACTTTAACTTTTTCGCATTCTCAGCCATTTGCGTTTCCTTTTTTTGAGAATACTCTGTTTAGATTTGTAGCCCATTTTTAACTGGGTTATTTGTTTTCTTGATGTTCAGTTTCTCTAGTTTTTTTTTATACATTTTGGAAATTAACCCTCAATTGAATGTGTAGTTGGTAAAAATCTTTTTTCTATATGTAGGCTGATGCTTTGTCCAAATGATGCTGTCCTTTGCCATACAGAAACTTTTTGCCAATGTGTCTGTCTCTGTGGGTATGTGTTATTTGTGCTTTTACTTTGGCTCTTTGTTTTTCTGTTCATTTGTTTTGTCCTATTCTGATTTTTTTAAATCTTATTTTATTCTTTCTTTCTTTTCTTTTTAAAAGATGCCTGTTTGTTTTCTAATGAGATAGAGCAATATGATATGTGAATTAGGGTGTGTGGGAAGATGAGCAACAGGGAGGGATTGGGGGAGAGGAGACCTAATCAGAATATATTGTATGAAGAATTTATTTTAAATAAAAAATGTTATCTTGAGAAAAACTGTTGTCTAATGAAATTTCATGAATTTTTGATTTGCCTTTTGAAATATTTTTTCCTGCCACAATATTATAATAATTCCATTCAAAACAACTTTCACAGTAAAAATTATTTTTATTTGTACATTTCCTTGCTTGCTGTTGGATCCACCTACTAGACTAGAATGTCCAGAAGTGTTGGGTTCCTGTTGGTTCCCAATGCCTGGGACTTGCCAGATTCTCAGTAAACACACACTAATAAATGGTGAATGATAGAAACACAATCCTCTACAGGCATGAAGGTCAAGGATAAGAGGGCAAATGCAATTTGTGGCTTGAGTTGTCTAGTCTTGTGCAAATCAGATATTTAAAAGAGTTGAATTCTGCCTTTATTCAGTGGTCAAAGTAAGACAATGGGGTTAGCATAAAAAAAAAGGTTCATGAAAGGCAAAATATGTATGTAAGAGAATTCAAGTTGCAGGATTTCATTTTACTAATTTCTTATGGAATTAAAAAAAAGAAGAGTTGATCAGGAAGGAAAAACTTGATACCTAGAAAATAAGGCTGGTATTTAAATATCACCTTGAAATTGTTGATGTATTTATGAAAGGTCAACTATTTGAGTAGAGAAATAATTTACACAAATTAACTGCATGTCAAATGCATATTATACTGAAATAATTCCACTTGATAGTATATATGCTCACAGAATGTTAATTTAAAAGCCATATGGAACTCTATATCTTATTTGTTTGTTTTTGAAAGTGTTGGATAGCTACTACAGTGTCTCAGACTCTATCACTAAGATATAACCCCAACATTGAATTCTGTTCCTCAAAAAACAAGTATTTTATTTTCAGTAGTAAGGTGAGATATTTTGGACTTTTCAGGAATGTGGTTATACAAAAGCCTTCTTTCATAATACTGTGCCAGACCATAAAGACCATTAATTTTTGGTCTATTATGACCTAAGTTTAGATTTATTTTTCTATGCATTTTGACCATTCACTTTGCTGTTCATGACGGATTTAGGATTATGTTTTCTTGTTTTTTTAACTACAGTGCTTTTCAGTCATCTTTGGCTTGATTTCAGCTCTTAGCCTGGGCCATGAAGCTGTTGGAGTCCTATGTAGTGTAAATTGTAATTCATCTTAATAATAAAATCGTGGAGTCAGATATCAGGGTAAATGCTGAAAGATTGGAGAAGTAAAGGAGCTAGCCGCTATAGAGACTTCTTTCCTCTACCGAACCCTCAGACGGAAAGTGGTAAGCTACTGTCTCCTCTTGCCTTGTATTCTTGTCTCCACCTCCCTAATGCTGAGATTAAAGGTGTGTACCTCCCAAGTACTGGGATCAAAGGCATGAGATCCCAAGTGCTGGGGTCAAAGGTAAGAGCTACCACAGCCTGGACTGTGTTTCTCTTTTAGACAGGTTCAATTTTGTGTAGCCCAGAGTGGCCTTGAACTCCTGGTCTTCCTGCTTCCTCCTCCCAAGTGCTAGGATTAAAGATGTGTGCCACCACTGTCTGGCCTCTATGGCTAACTAGTGGCTAACTCTGTATTTCACTCTCATCTTCAGGCAAGCTTTATTTGTTAGAGCACAAGCAAAATATCACCACAGTCCTACCTGACTCCCCTGGCATTCTTTCCCCCTCTTTTCCTCTGCATTTCCCCCCTCAGTTTTGCCTGAGATTTCTTTTCAAAACACTATTTTCTTAACCCCACAATAATGACTTAACAAAGCATAAGTATATCTTTATTTACATCGAATCCTTCTTGGACTAGAATGAGGAGGCTTTAGTGAATTAGATCCAATCTGTTCTTTTCTGCTAATAAAGGCACTTGTCTCTACTGGCCTTGGAATTCGGAATTTGTCAGAACAACTTTATGGTCATTCTTCCCTTGAAGTCTAGACTATCTGTGTCCTTCTTCCATCTATTAATATAAACCCCAATTTATTTTATAGCTTTTTACAATAAGATCTTACTTTCCCAGCTTCAGTTCCTACTATATCTACACATCTGGGATTGCAAAAAATATTAATTTGTAGGCTCAACTTTTTTCCATACTAACCCAGTTATTTAAAAGAAAAAATAATCTTCTAAGGGAACACTATCAGTTTCAAAATCACATAAAAAGCAACCAAGGTGCATTTAAGCGGGATTTTATAGAGAACTGAGGCAAGAGCAGCAGGGCGTGGGGTTCTGGTAAGTTTAGAGACCAGATTAAGACATATTCAACATAAAGTGTGTGAGAAGAGACAGAGGCAGTATATAATGGTGACTAGCATTTAGTGATGGTAGAGTCAGAAAACACACAGTATAGAGAAGGGAGACCATGTGTCGAGAATAGGGGCAATGTGGTCACGGTGTTAAAGAAAGTTGCAGAAATTCTAGAGATGCTAAACTGATCAGAATATCTGATAGGAAAACCTCACAAAAGGTTGAATGGAAACAGTAATAGAAGCTAGGCTAGATTTAAACTTACCCTCTGTGTTTGTGTGGAGGCAGCCTCTGCTGGCTTTCTGAAATTAGGTTTGTTACACTGACTGTGGAGATGCACACGTTCATTTATTCTTACTCTTGGGTTGGCGGTCCTTTCTAAGCCAGGTCAGGGTACAGCTGTCACGTCATGGTGGTAATGAAGTCGTTTGGAGAATGGCTGGAAGTAGTGTGTGACACATTTAGCTCAATGTGAGCACACAACAGATGTCTGTCTCTTCTAACCAGGGGACTACATAAAATACTGGCCAATACCTGAAACTGGACAGCTATTTTAATAAGATCAAAGAAAATTTGCAAACACAGTTAAAAAATATCGACAGGGGAATATACCATCTGGGCAGAGATCATCAAATGGAGAGAACCTTTTGGTCAACTTTGCTGTGATGTTTAAATTTCATTTGGTACTAGTGTTACTAATCTCCACCCACAATTGCTGTGTATTCGGAAGCACTTTATTTTTAGTTTTATCTGTGTGAGAAAAATATTTATTGTTGAAATTCCAAACTTCTCAAGTTAAAAAGAAAGTGATATATTTGCAGCTAATTGTTCGTCCTTAAAACACCAAACCAAGAAAGAGGAGTGAATTTTAAAGAAAATGGTTATAAAATTTTCACCATGTTGAAATGTTGTAATTCAGTTTCCATGGGAGTTTGCAACAAAGACATCAGAAAAAAATATAAAATTGCTAGCTTTTGTCTCAAGAAGAGGGATGCTGCTTACAGAAAAAGATCTGGAAGTTATCCAAATGCTAAAAGCAAATGTGCAGTATTCAGATTATTTCTGTTACTAGAACATTGCAGTAAGAGGCATCAGTTGCTTAAATGGAATAGAATAAAAAAAGCTATTTTCAGACCAAATAATGAGTAGGTATCTGATGAAAGACAGCAGAGTGTCAGGATCCTCAGTCAGAAAGCCATGTTACACATTAAGAAATCCTCCAATGTTCATTGTCTTTCAACGTTTGAAAAAAAAAAAAAAAACCCACATCATCCCAGCCGTTCTAGTTCTATGAACCACCCCAGTAAATAAAGAAGTTAATATTTGCTTTGTGTAAATTAAATACTTCCAGAGCTGTGCATTTCTGACAATGAACTAGATAGAGATTGAGGTTAATGTTATTGGGCATGATCATACAATTTAGCCACATGTCTTGACACCTCTTATGTCTACCTTCACACTTCACAAGCTGCCTGTAACCTACACATGTGACATTCCAGGCTTGACTTGTTTCTTGAGAAAGCTCAGAATCCTTCTCCATCCTGCAACCTGCAGCTAAGACCATCACCCTCCACACTAGCCTACAACCTGCAGCTAAGATCAGCATCCCCCACTACCCAACAACCTGCAGCTAAGACCATCACCCTCCACTACCCTAAAACTTGCAGCTAAGATCAGCATTCTCCACTACCCTACAACTTGCAGCTAAGACCAGCTTCCTTTATCCTACAACCTTCAGTTAAGACCAGCTTTATCCACTATCTAACCTACTTAGGTTCTCTCAGTTCCTTCCTATCTTCTAGAAGCCCAGTGCCATACTCTTATACAACTGTCAGGTCTCACAAGAAAGAAGACAATTTCAAATAACTTAGCTCTTTGGGAAATGGAAAAAAAATTCTGAGCTTACTTTATATGATGCTTCAAAAGAGAAGTATCTTTGAATGTAGCACTGGCCATTTCAAGAGACACATTTCTATTCTCACTAATTTTTCTGTGTGCTTGCATTTCCTTCTTGTATCGTAGGCTTACATTTCAAAATAAATTACCCACAAGCCTCCATCACAAGCTCTGTGTAGGGAAACTCGGGCTAAACCTTTGAATGAATTTTCTATTCAAAATAAAGAATTATCTGTAACTGACAGAAATTTGTATCTTGTTTTCTTAGTTGTAAATGGGGCTAAAACATACTAGTGGTTTATGCTTTTTGCTTATCAGTTTTCTTTTTTGATTATTTCTTTTTGTAAGAAAATTACAGTTAGTTTTCCAATGTAGTCACATTGTATTTTGTTAGTCTGTTTATTTCTTTGAAAAGGGAAATGTCAGGAAACAAACTTAAGGTTATTTGGAGACAAAGCAAAAACTTAGGTTAGTACTAGGTCTTGTTGTGACAGAAATAATTTAATCTACAGCTCTTGAGTTTTGTTTATGAGTCTGTCTGATTAGTTTAGAGTACTTTGCTATATGACTAAACACAAACCTTAGTGTCGTTGATGAGACAGTATTCGTTTTATGTGTATGTATGTGTGTGTGCACAAATATATTCTTGTGTGTATGTGTGTTTATACACACCCATGCACATGCACCACCTGATTTCAGGTGCCTGAGGACACCAAAGAGGCAATGAGATCACTTAGAAGTAGAGTTCTGGATAGCAATGAGCCACCTGAAATAGGGGCTGAGAGCCAAACCCCAGTTCTCTGCAAGAAAAGCAAGTCCTCTTGACTGCTGCTCCATCTTTCCGACCTATGTAAAGGTACTTAAAGGTGAGTCCAATCTTCAGTGAACGGGCCATCTCCTCATCCCAGTCTGCTGATCTTAATTAAGGTCTTCAATCATCATCTTCAATGATGCAAGTGAACTTGAATGTCATTTAAAGTCTTTAAAAGCAAAAGCAGTAATTCACACATAAGGATAAATTACACCTCACAGGTGCATGGTCAACTCCTTTCTGTGATCCTACAGGACCTGCTGGTTCCTTGATCCAGTTACTAGATTCCACAGTAGCTAGTACCTTGCAGCTTTTGTCTACAATAGATGAAATGTAAAAATACATTAATACAAACAGGTTTGCATGGAAGTTCTATTTTTATGTTTTATGGGGTACCCTGATTGGTATACTGTGTTGTATCTTGAAGTAATGTTGTAAATGCATCATATAATCTAAATGTAATGATGCCTTCCAAAGAGTAGAGTTTGGAAAGGGACACATAGCAACTTTTCAGTTGAAAAACTAAAGATACCAAACACTCAAATGATGATACTTAGCATCTTCATTGCTACAGTCTGGTATATTGGGTGCATGCAATGTGGACATTATGTTAATAACTTTGATACTTTTCTGTAAGTTTAAAATTATTTCAAATATTAAGATACTGAAGAAGATAAAATATTCCTATTGATAAAATCACTTTAAGATTTATAAACTTTGAAATAATTTTGAACACAATGCTTTTGAAAATTTTTGATAATTAAATGTTTCACTTAATGAAAATACTAATAAATTAATAACTGTAAATATATGTTACATATATAAAAAGAAAAATCTTTACATAAAAGCTAAATATGACAGCTGAGTGATAATGTGTCAACTTTAGGAAAATCTAAAGACATTAAAATCAAGACAATATGATTTGTCATATATCATGACTTTTCTCCCCATTTTATCTGAATCCACACTGGAGAATTGAAAATTTTATAGCTCATAATATAAATCCTGTTGTATTATTCATAACACAAAATGATCTATAAACAGACTTCTAATAGTTTTGATGTATTGTTCTAAATTTTAGTTACAAAATATTGGCAATAAATCTCTCCTGATACCAAAAGCAGGCTATTTGAAATAAACTGAAGAAAACATAAAATTTAATAAGATGTGTCTACATTTGCATAGCTATTTCACCACACATTGGCAAAGCATTGTGTTCACAAGGGAAATAAAAACATTATTCAAAACATTTTTCTTTTATTTCCTTATGACAATGAGAAAAATAATAATATTTTATCAAACTCAGTCCTTTTCACATTTGACTTGCATTATTATATAATAAATGATAATATGAAAAATGTTCTAATTAGCTTTCTCTAAACTCAATGCTGAGACCAGGTTTGATATCTGTTCACCTTTTCTTGTAATGCCTGTTGCTTGTACGCTATTTTGTACCTGTCTTCTAGCTTTAAGAGACAATGAAAGCTTTGGGCACCCCTGCAGGTGGTGGCGATTCGAAACTTTCCTGTGTGCAACAAAATGAAGGAGTGTGGACTGAGAGGGTATGTCAGAGAGCACACAATTGGACTAAAGAAAAGTCTAAGCTATTGTGTACTCCTTACTCTGTACTCACTGTCCTCATCATCTGTCATATCCTGGGTGTGAATTCGTCATCCTGCAATCACTAAGTTATAGTGCACATGTGCTACAGAGCAGAAAAGCAATCCTTACTAGTCCATAGTTTTTGCTTATTCAGTTTTATCAGCTTTAAGCAGTCTATTTGCATGTAACTGCTATGTATAGTCAAAACTGTTCCAATGTTTTGATGTATGAAAATGGCATCTCTAAATTATCTTGGGATTCTATTATCTGGTTCAGCTTCCCTCTAATTTTCTTCTATCTGGGTTATTTATCTTTATTGGTACTGTCTTCTAGGTTGGTTATTCCCCCCTTTTATCTGATGTTAGTTATGGTCTGTGATTATGAAATCCAGGTTGTTTTCTTCTGTGTTTCTGACAACTGGGCTACTTATCCAGTATGATTTTGTCCTCTAGGCTGGTTGTGCACTGTTTTTCTCTCCTCTAGGTTACTTGTATTCTATATTTCTTTTGAGTTATTGCACAATAGAGTGATTATAGTTTGTGGTAATGCACAAGGAGAAAAGATTTTGAATTCTTTGTCCCTAAAGTAATGATAAATGAGTTGGATGTAATGTTACATGCCTGCAATCTTATCTAACTCAGGAACCTAGCGATGAGGATAGTTTGGGGCCAACCTAGTTTATAAAGCAAACTCCAACTGAAAATATGCACGTGTGCACACACACACACACACCCCAAAACAAAGAAAAACAAAGGAATGAAAAATGGAATTATAAATGATTGACAATAAAACTATGCTTGATTTTATTTAAAATTTAAAAGTGTGTATAGTACCTGTGGAGTAGGATGTCAAGTCATTTGGGCATATGCCAAGGACTGGTATAGATGCGTCATATGATAGATTTATTTTTAGCTTTTGAGCTCTCTTTATACTGATTTCTACAGTGACATCACCAATTTGCACACCCACAAACAGGGCATTTGCAGCTATTTTGTATACCTTAGTCATTATGACCTTATCAAGGAGAAATCTCAAAGTTGCTTGATTCACATCTCCTAACTACTGAGAACAAGGAACACATTTTGAGATATTATTTACCCATTCTTATTTCTTCTGTGTAGAACTCTGTTTAGAACCCTTGCACATTTTTAATTGATGTAATTTTACATGCCTGCAATCTTATCTAACTCAAGATAGTTTAATTTATGTTTTGGTTTCTTTGTATATTTTTTATGTTAATCCTCTCTCTCTCAATATATATATATATATGTATATATATATATACATATATATATATATATATATACACATACACACACACACACAATGTGTATGTGTGTGTGTGTGTGTGTGTGTGTGTGTGTGTGTGTGTGTGGTTGGCAAAGATTCTCTTCCATTCTGTAGGATTCATCTTCACTCCATTTATTCATTTATCTATCTATCTATCTATCTATCTATCTATCTATCTATCTATCTGTTTGTTTTTACTCTGAAGAAATTTTTTAGGTTCATGAGGTCCCACTTGTCAATTTTTTGCCTTAATTCCCAGGCAAATGGAGTACTGTAGAAAATTCATTTCATATACCTATATCATGTAGTGCACTGCCTATATTTTCTTCTAGTGTTTTAGCTTCAGATGGAGGTCTTTGATCCAAATTAACCTAATTTTTGCACAGAGTGATAGATACTGGGTCTAATTTTTTCCCTCTGAATGTGAATACTCTGTTTCCCTAGCACTATTTGTTGAAGACTCTGACTTTACTCTAGTGTATATTTTTGTCTGTTTCTTAAATATCAAATGGCTGTAGTTAAAAGTACTCATATTTGGGTCTTAGTTCATTCCTTTGGCCTACATGTCTTTTTTATACCAGCACCATATTGGTTTTATTACTGTAGATCTATAATATATCTTGAAGTCTGGAATCCCAATCCATTTTTTTATTACTCTTTTCTATAAGAATTGCTTTGGCTATCCAGGGTCCATTCTATTTCATATAAAATTTGTTTTTTTTCTATTTTCATGAAAAAATTTGTGGATATTTTGATTATGATTTCATTGAATTTGTTAATTGTTTTTGGCAAGACAGTCATTTTCACAATATTAATTCTATAATATCCGTGAACATGGGACTCTTCCATTTTCTAGTATCTTTATCAGTCTCTTCTTGGAGAAATTGGAAGTTTTCATTGTAGAGTTCTTTTACCTCCTTGGCTAGGTTTATTCCAAGATATTTTATTGTCTTTGATACATGTGTTAATGGGGAGTATGCCCATTATCTTTTCTTCAATGTGTTCATTGTTGGTATACAGAAAGGATACTGTTTTTTTTTTTAAATAAGATTATTTTATATTCTGGACTGTTCTGAAATTGTTGATTGCTTATAGCCATTTTCTGGTGTAATTTTTGGGTATCTCTTATGTAAAATATATAATTGCAAATAGGGATAATTTGACTTCTCTTCTTTTCTTACTTATATCTCTTTAATTTCCTTCTCTTGCCTTCTACCCCAGCCAGTGCTTACAGTGAGTGGAGACAGTGGACAGTCTGGCCTTATTCCTCATTTAAATGGGATTGCTTCCAGTTTTCTTTTCTTTTTCCATTTAGGCTAATTTTGGCTGTTGGGTTTTGATATATAGCTCATATTATGTTGAAATATGTTCCTTCTAGTCCTCCTTTCTCTAGAATTTTTTTCATAAAAGCATATTGGATTTGGTCAGTTTTTCTACATATATTGAGATAAAGGTGTCATTTTTGTCTTTAATTAATTTGTATGATTTATTTTATTTATTGACATATATATATGATATTCAGTATATTGATATATATTTAAGATTATTGTCATACTACATATCACACTATATATTCCTACCTCTGTTATAAATATCTTGTGTATTGTCACAATTTTAAAGTCATCGTTCTTCACCATACATTCGTTTATAGACTGTTTACCTTGTTTACATGAAGCCTTAGTCCTTAGGTTATTTCAGTAGATAAGACTTATAGATTTATAGTCACCTATGACTGTCATCTCTATAGTTACATTAGTTAGGTTATCCAGATTTACAGATACATAGGTCAGATGGACAGGTAATCTTCAAACACTTCATAGACCTAGAGAATATGGCATTTAAATAACTTATAATTCTGTTGACATGAGACACAATTGCTCCTGGCTGTGCCAATTTGATCCCGAGAGAATGTTGGGCTTCTAAGACATTTCCATTTGGAAGTTTGTCTTCTTGGCACAAAATGGCCTATTGGGCAAAGAACTGCCCTTGCCTTGACGGCTGACAGTACGAATGCAATTCTGTCCTTCCTGGACAAGCGGGACACAAGGAAAGCAATCACTCTACTCTGCCAAGACAGGGTAAGATGGTCTTTCAGAATTCCTGCTTCTGAAAATGGTCTGTCAGATACTCTAGGCCTGTAGCCAATTTAAATGCACCAACAATGCTGAAAAACATTAGGTAACTGTCCAGGCTGCCAGCTGTCTGCTCTTGCAAGACTCCTGAAAGTTGCTTGAATCCATCTTCCATTTCTCAGGTACCATTATGCTCCTTCTCAGGTCTTTGATGGGATTGAAGACTAGCAGTTATAGTTACAACTTACTATATATAATATCTTAGATATAACATATTAAGTATTAGATTAAGGTTCTTCAGGATAGGACACCTTTTGGAATGATCTTTATAACATGCCATTTACCTATGCTCTTTACTTCTCTGGATTTTAGTATGTGTTTCTTGCTTGATATTGTTTCAATTGCTTGTAGTTCCATCTTATCTAGGTCATTATCCCTCATTATTTCTGGACAATATTTCATAACCATTCCTTTGTATATAGTCTTGTACTAGTTTAGAACCTTCTTATTTAGACAAAAAGGGGGAGATGTAGTGGGTAGCCATTCCAGCTTGGATCTGGAAGTTCCAACCCCTATTGAGACTCTGGCAACTGTCACGCCTATGAGGCGGGTCCAAGGGAGGCATCTGGAGACCCGAGACCTGGATGGGCTAGCGCTCTCTTTGTTCCTGGACCCTAGACGGTGGAGGTTGACTGAGCAGAGCTCCAGAGAATACTGCTGGACTGCGATACACCTTCCCCAGACCCCCACAATCTACCAATTTCTTCATTTGTAAGTCACCCACTAAATAAATCTTCCTTTTAACTACGTGGAGTGGCCTTAATAATTTCACATATATATATATATATATATATATATATATATATATATATATATATTGAATTGGCCCTGTATTTCCAGGATAAAGCCAACTTGATCATAGTTGATCGTCTTCTCGATACATGCTTGTACCCAGTTTGCTGATTTGCTAATATTTATTGAGGATTTTTGCATCTGTGTCCATCAGGGATAGTGGTCTGTAGTTTTTTTTTTCCTATTTTTTTTGTGTGTATTTACATGATTTGAGTACTAGAATAATACTTGCTCCATAGGACAAGTGTTGGAGTATTCTTTTTGGTTCTTTTGTTGTTTGTTTATTTTTGTAAGAACTTAAGATGGATTATTTGCAATTTTTCTTTGAAAGCCTGTTCAAATCCTGCAATCATTCCATCTAAAACTGGACAATTTAGTCAGAAGGCTTTTCAATACTATTTCAATTTCCTCCATAGTTATTGGTCAATTAGGTTGGTGGTCTCTTCTTAGTTTAACTTTGGTAATTCAAATGAATCAAGAAGTTAATCATTTTACCCCCAGTTTTTCTAACTTAATGGAATACAGATTATTAAAGTTTTTCTGAATTTCTTTGATGATTCTTGTAATGCTTTCCTGTTCACTTCTGATTCTGTTAATTTGGATCATCTCTTTTTTTCTTTTGGTTAGTTAGGTCAAGGGTCTGTTAATCTTGTTTATCTTCCCAAAGAGCCAGCTCTTAGATTCATTGATTCTTTTATACTTTTTTTTTTCTATTTCATGAAGTTCTGTTTTGATTTTATCATTTTTTTCTGTCTTTTGGGTTTGGGCTGCCCTATTCACAACAGCCAATTTCCAAAGAGGAAATGGAAACAATGTTAATGTTTTTCAAAAGATAAATGTTTAAAGAAAATATGGTAGATTTCCACAATGGAATACTATTCACTTGTAAAAAAATAAAATAATAAATGTTGTAAGTAAATGGATCAACCTAGAAAAGATTATATTGAGTGAGGTAACCTAGACCCAGAATTAAAATACCACAGGTTCTCTTTCATCTGCAGTTTCCAGCTCCAACGCTTCCATTGTGAGTATACAACACGACATAAACACAGAAGCTAGGGAAGCTAAATAGACCACAGAGGAAGAGGGACTTCTGAGGGGGAATCGCAGGATATAGGTTATATGAAGTAGGATGCAGAAAAATGGGGGATAGGCTCCATCTGGTGTTGAGGGAGGTTGGTCAGTACAGGAGGTAAAGAGAAAAAGGACAAATGAAAAATAACTTCTAGATTTAGAATCAAATTGTACTTATCTATCGAAAACTGTACTATGTATTTTATATACAAGCATACACACACACACACACACACACACACACACACACACACACACACACACACAGGCTGGGGGGCCATTATACCATGCTCCTCACATGAACTATAGCCTAATAGAAACCATCCTAGTACAAGACATGAGAAATCTCCCATAAAGTGGTTGGCCCCCATAGTCTAAGTGACTCCACAAACAATATGGACAATTTGATGTGTTTAAAATGGAACGAAAGCAAGAAGGAGAACTAGAAGAAATTATGAAACAGAGATCTATAGGATATATTAGCTACTAAAATCATACAGTATATTAGCTGCTGTAATTCCACAATCATCACTCTCACATATGCCACAGAAATGCATTTTACAACTTAATTGGAATTCAAATTTGGACAAACATGGCATGTACTCACTCATAAGTGGATACTAGAGGTAAAGCAGAGGATAACCAGACTACACCCCACAGCTCCAGAGAGGCTAGCTAACAAGGAGAACCCCAAGATGGATGCATGGGTCGCTCTTGGAAGGGGAAATGGATAAGATCTCCATGATTAGACTGGGGGTGAGGGGTGGGTAATGGAGGACAGGGGATGGGGAATGAAAGCATAAGGGGATGGGATGGTGGAGCTGTAACAGGGACAGAGTGGAAGAGCAATGAAAGAGATACCATGATAGAGGGAGACATCATGGATATAGGGATAAACCAGGTGCTAGGGAAGTTCCCAGGAATCCACAAGGGTGACCCCACTTAGACACTAGTGTAGACAAAATTCTAAACAGTCTTATTAAATAAGAAACACAGAGCCAAATACAGAGTTAAAAGTCCAAGAGATCAGAGTACTAGCGAAGAGCCAAGACTACCTTATCTTACCACTTGCTCCTGTCCTTCCCCTGAGAGAGAGAGACCTTCTTCCTGTGTGACTTGTCTTTTTATTGCCTTTCTGTTCTGCTTTCTCATCAGCTCTAAACCCAACCATATGACTTCCTCATCACTGCCTGTCTATACAGACCTCCAGGATTCTATGGTTGGTACTGGGATTACAGGTTAGGGTCACCACGCTTGGCTGTGTCCTTGACTACACAGAGAGTCTGCCTGTCATGTGATCAGATTAATGGCATGTGCCACCACCGCTGGACTTCTGCTTAATGCCTTGCTTTTACCTCTGATCTCCAGGCAACTTTATTTATTAACATAGAAATAAAATCACATTTCAGCACAAATAAAATATTACTATACTAGCAATAATGGAGAGGGTGCCTGAACTTGCCTAAGCAGGTAATCAGATTAATGAACATACTAACTGTCATTATAAAGCCTTCATCCAGTAGCTGATGGAAGCAGATACAGAGATCCATGGCCAAGCACCAGGCTAAGCTCCAAGAGTCCAGTCGAAAAGAGAGAAGAGGGATTCTATGAGCAAGGGACATCAAGATCACGATGGGGAAATGTACAGAGGCAACCAAACCAAACTAGTGGGAACTCATGAACTGTGAACCAATACCTGTGGAGCCTCCATGGGACTGGACTAGGCCCTCTGCATAGGTGAGACAGTTATGTAGCTTGATCTGCTTGTGAGGTCCCCTGGCAATGGGATCAGAATCCATCCCTAGGACATGAGTGATTTTTTTTGGAGCCAACTGCCTATGGTAGGACAGCTTACACAGCCTTAGTGCAGGGAGAGGGCCTTGGACCTGCCTCAGGTGAGTGTATCAGGCTCTGCTGACTCTCCACAGAAGGCCTTGCCTTGGAGGAGGTGGGAATGGGGGGTGGAATGGGAATGGGAGGGAAGGTTGGAGAGTGGGAAGAGGGAGGGGAGGGGAATCTGTGGTTGGTATGTAAAATGAATAGAAAATTTCTTAATAATAAAAAGAGTAAAAACAAAGAATTCAAATTTGGAAAAATTTTGCAAAATATGCTAAGCAGTTTAGGAAACTGTGTAAGTGAAGATTCTCTTTAAGAACATAAAGTAAGCTAAGATACCTTTTAAAGAGCAGAAGCATCGTTTAATGATGAAAATGAATCCATCAATGCACAGAATCTATTTGTTCATGCACAAAATGATTAAACTTTAAGGAAGTTCTTTTCTCATCTACTTGTTCTTCTTTAGTAAATGATAGCACTTATTCATGATATGAATTCAAACTCTTAACTTTAGAAATAAAAATAGATTTTTTAGAAACTACGAGTACTTTAGTCCACACACATTATTGATAGATTGAGTATTGTGGGTATAAATTTGAATAAAATACTTAGAATTTAGACTCAAATAATATAAACTTTCACAGAGCTATTTTACTCTACTCTAGAATTCTGGAAAGACATCCAAGAAAATTGCAGTTATCAAGTTAAATATTCTTAAAATCAAAGATTATTCTGTTTTTGCAAATTATAGAAATACAGAAATTATACCACCACTGAATGATTAATTTAACTACTCTTTCTTAATATTTAATGAAACTCCTTGTCCTTTTCCATCTTATACATCTTTTCTACTGTGTCCATTATTTTTATTAATTTGTTGTGTTCTGGGTGCTGAATGCATGGCATTATGTAAGTGATGAAAATACTTCACACTCATTCCCTGGGAACTCACAAGCAGCCAGAGAAGCTGATACGCTAACTGCAGATCTTCATCTCTCCCTCCTATCCTTCAAATCCATTCCCCTGGTCTCACTCCTCGCTCAGTAGCAGACCACCTGCAACAGTCTCCTCTCCTTCCTGCCCCCAGCCTTCTTCATCCCACACTCACTACTTGATCCTGGTCTCCAACTCCAGGGAGCCTTACCTGGGAGCCCACAGGTCATCGACACCCTGGAAGTAGATAGCCTGAGGATCACCACCTCTTCTTCCTCTCCACCAAATCTAATCCCCCTGTCTCACCCTCAACTCTGTGACAGAACTTTTGCTGCAGCCTCTGTCTCCTTTCTGTCAGAGGATCACCCAAATCTTTTCCTCCTTACTCATTTTGTAATCCTAACCCCCAACTCCTGCAGTTATTCCTTACTAAACCTGCCAGAGAAGCAAGTAGGCCAGTGATACAGGTAGGCAGGCTTCAGAGTTCCACTCCCCACACCCCCTTTCCTCCAAATCCAGTCCCAAATCTTATATGCAGCTATGTTGCAGACAACCTGTTGTGACATATATCTATCCTCACTGTTCCAACCCAGCCTCAGAGGAATAAGCAGATCCTAGTGGAACACACTGTTTTCCTCTCTCCTATAGAACCCCTCAGCCCCTGCCCTTCTGACCATGACTATTCCTACCAGTCAGCTCCCAGTACCTAGGAAAACATTTTATGGAAACACATTTTACCCAATGGCCACCCCTAGCAGGATCCCAGAAGAATTTCCTACAAGGCAATACACAGCCACAATAACTTCCTAAGTATCAGAGAAGGAAAACAAACAAACAAAAAGGGACAAAACACCCACCCAACAAAAATAAGATCAGATATTTACATGTAGAGTTGCAATCATGCCAAACCCAGATGCATAGACACCAGTGTAAAAATACAATCAATGACAGCCAAGACAATATGTCTTTATCAAGTTTACTAAAATAGGCAATGAGAAAGGCTACATAGTTGAAGCACATGACAGGGACTTTAAAATACATTTATGAATAAAATAGAGTTCCTCAACTAGGAAAGGAATAAATCCCTTAAAGAAATATATGAAAACAAACAACAACAACAAAAATGCAGTGGAAGGAAATAAACAAAACATTCCAAGACCTGAAAGTGGAAATTGAACCAATAAAAAAAAATGTAGGGGAAATCTGGAAATGAAAATTGTAGGAACTTGAGCCTCAGAGTTAAGCCTCGCCAATAGAATATAAAAGATGAAAGAGAGAATCTCAGACATTAAAGATACTATACAAGACATAGATATCTTGGTCAAAGAAAATATTAGGTGTAAAAAAATCCTGGCACAAGACATCCAGGGAATATAGGGCACTATGAAAAGAACAAATATAAGAAAAATAGGAATAGAAGAGGGAGAAGAAATCCAGGTCAAAAGTACAGAAAATATTTTCAACAAAATCAAGGAAGAAAATTTCCCTATCATAAAGAAGAAGATGCCTATCAAGGTCCAAGAGGTGTAAAGAACATCATATAGACTAGAACAGAAAGAAAGTCCCCTCAACACATAATAATCAAAACACTAAATGTATGGAGCAAAGCAAGAATATTAAGAGCTGCAAGGGAAAAAGGCCAAGTAGATTATAAAGGCAGACCTCCTAGAGTAACACCTGTCTTCTCAATGGAGATTCTAAAAGCCAGAATGGCCAGGACAGATATTCTGCAAAATCAAAGAGACCACAGATGCCAGCCCACATTACTATACCCATCAAAGTTTTCAAACACAATAGATGTAGAAAATAAGAAATTCCATAATAAAAACAAATTTAACCGATATCTGTCCACAAATCCAGCCCTAAGAAAGGCAGGAGAAGAAAAACTCCAAGCACACCCAAGAAAACACAGAAACACAGGAAATAAAAATCCCAAATGAACAGATCAAAAGAGGAACCCCCCCCCACACACACACACACCCTCACACCACCACCACCACCACCACCACCACCACCACCACCACCACCACCAGAATAACAGGAATCAACAAACATTGCTCAATGATGCTGTGGGATGTTGTTCTGCATGCTGTGAATATGTGTTGCTCTGATTGGTTGATAAATAAAACACTGATTTGCCAGTAGCCAGGCAGGAAGTATTGATGGGGCGAGCAGATGAGCAGAGTTCTGGGAAGAGGAAGGACTGAGTCAGGAGTCACCAGTCAGACACAGAAGAAGCAAGATGACAAGGCAGAATTTAGAAAAGGTACCAAGCTACATGGTTGAACATAGATAAGAATTCTGGGTTAATTTAAGTGTAGGAACTAGTAGGTAATAAGCCTGAGCTAATGACCAAGCAGTTATAATTAATATAAGCCTCTGTGTGTTTACTTGGGGGATGAGAGTGGGAAAGACTCATCCTGACCACTGGCTGGGCAGGACAGGAAAACTTCCAAATACACATTGATATCTCTCAGCATCAATGGTCTCAATTCCTCAGTAAAAAGACACTGTTAGGTCCACTCAGTTGACTTCATATATCTCCCACAGTTTTTTGTTTAGATTTTGTTGGAAAGATTGGTCTATTTGTCAGAGTGAGTTATTAAGTCTCCCACTATCAGTGTGTGAGGTAGTGGCACATGCCTTTAATCCCAGCACTCAGGAGGCAGAGGCAGGTGGATCTCTATGAGTTCGAGGCCAGTCTGGGCTACAGAGTGAGTTCCAGGAAAGGCTCCAAAGCTACACAGAGAAACCTTGTCTTGAAAAACGAGAGAGAGAGAGAGAGAGAGAGAGAGAGAGAGAGAGAGAGAGAGAGGATAGATGTAGAAAGGATGTGACAACAGGATCCACCCTTCTGTTGCATCCAAGAAACCACCTTAACATCAAGGATAGATGTTATCTTAGGGTAAAAGGACAGAGAAAGACATTCCAAGCAAATGGACGTAAGAAGCAAGCTGGTATAGCCATTTCAGTATCTGACAAAATAGACTTCAAACTACAGTTAATCAGAAGAGATAAAGGCTTAAGGACATTACACACACCTCAAAGGAAAAATCCACCAAGAGTACATTGCAAGTCTTAACTTCTACGCACCAAACACAAAGACGTTCATGAAAGAAACACTACTACAGCTTAAATTATATAGTGACCCTCACACACTGATAGTGGGAGACTTAATAACTCACTCTGACAAATAGACCAATCTTTCCAACAAAATCTAAACAATGTGGGAGATGTATGAAGTTAACTGAGTGGACCTAACAGATATTAAGTGAACATTTTACTCAACACAACAGAATACAGCTATTGCTAGACACCTCATGGAGCTTTCTCCAAAATTGACCACATATTCAGGCATAAAGCAAGTATAAACGGATAAAAGAAAATTAAAATAATTTCCTAAATGCTATCTGACAGCCAGCTACTAATGGTAGATATGCTTACAAACTTATGGGAACTGAACAACTCACTACTGATGAAAAATGGGTCAAAACTGAAACTAGGAAAGAAATTAAAAACTTTATAGACATGAATGAAAATGAAAACACAATGGAACTAAACTTATGGGACACAATGAAGGCTGTTCTAAGAGACAGGTTCATTGCACTAAGTGCCTACATTAAAAAAAAAATGGAGAGATCATATATGAGTAACTTAACAGCACACCTAAAAGCTCTAGAATAAAACTAAGAAATCACACCCAAAAGGAAAAGATGGCAAGAAATAATTAAACCCAGGACTGAAATCAACAGAATAGAAACAAATAAACAAGCAAAAAACAACAAAACAATAAAAACAAAATTGAAAACAAAATATAAAATACAATGAATTAATGAAACAAAGAGTTGGTTCCTTGAGAAAATAAAGAACATAGACCTTAACCAAATTAACTAAAATACAGAGAGAAAAGATCCATATTAACAAAATTAGGGATGAAAATGACTACATAACAACAGACACTAAGGAAATACAGAGAATTATAACAACATACTTTAAAAATCTATACTCCATCAAATTAGAAAATTGAAAAAAAGGGATAATTTTCTAGATACATAACACTTACCAAAGTTAACTCAAGATCAGACAAACAATTTAAACAAGACTGTAACCCCTGCTGAAATAAAAAAAAACAAAACAGTAATTAAAAATCTTCTAACATCAACAACAACACAAGGCAGTTCTGGAGAGCCCTCTCAGGTAGTTAGAATATGGGAAAGCTGGCAGGCTGACCAACTCAGCTACCACCCAGGCCCAGAACTATCTATGAGCTATCTATGAGCTAGCCCATGCAACAATCCACCACATCTCTGAACTATTAGAGTACAAGAAGGTGACAATTCTACAGATTCCAAACTGCAGGATCTCCATGATACTGGACAACAACAAGTTATCCAAGAGGAGTCCCATATAACTCATTATTTGATAGTATAGCAGAAGCCAGAGGCATGGAACCAGATTCATAGGAATAAGTGTTTACATGTAAAGATGAATGGACTAAAGGGTAAACTGTGTGGTTCAAGATGCTAAACTATAGCTTCCAGGATTAGATTCTTCTCTTTTTTGGGTGGTTTGTTTTTTCTTTTAAGTTTTGTTTTGTTTGGGTCGGGGAGGTTACATGGGCAGAGGACAGAAGTGATGGGGATGGGAGATAAGTGGGATTGGATGTATGTTGTGGAATCCACAAAGAATCAATAAAAGATAAAAAAAAATGGAAGCTCATGCTGGTGAGAATGTGGAGTAAGGTGAACATTCATTCATTGCTGGTTGGAGTGGAAACTTGTACAGTCACTATGGAAATCTCTCTGGTAGTGTATCAGGAAGACAGGAATTGATCTACCTCAAGATCTAACTGTCCATCCTTGAGAATATATCTAAAGGATGCTTCATCCTACTATAGAGACACTTGCACAAACATTTTCCTTGCTGCTCTATTCATAATAGCAATAATTCAGAAAGAGAGTATATGTTTGCCAACAGATTAATGGATGAAGAAAATGTGGTATATTTACATGATAGAATATTACTCAGCCTTAAAAATGAATTCATATTTGCAAATGAATGGAACTAGGAAAAAACCATCTTGAATGAGGTTTCCCAGATCCAGGAGACAAATACAGTACTTACTCACATTCATGTGGATATTAGTTGTTAATTAAGTCAGTAATTAAGTAAAGCTAAAACATCTGTAGAACCACCGATGTTATGTATAGAGTAGAGGAGTGGGGGAACAGATACATTTCCCTATAAAAGGGAAATAGAATAGTTAAGGATGAATGGGGGTGCTGGAATGGAAGGATCAACTAAGGAGAGGAGGAAAGGGAGGTAAAGGAGGGACTGTGGGGAGAGACAGGTAAAATTAAGGGCCATTTGAGGGGTCTTATGGAAACCTAATAGAGTAGAAGCTTCCAAAACCATATACATATTTGAAGGTGATCAAAATGAAATTGCCATATATAATGGGTGAGACAGATCCTCAACTGGAATTTTTCTTTGTCACCAAATGAAGCTTTCAGTAGCAATGTTGGGTTATAGATTATTGAGTTGCTGGCCAAAGGTGTCCCATGGGAAACCACAAACAACCCAGGCTGTTGCCGAGACTGTGATGTGTTCTTCACAAATTGAGGGTAAGGCCACATTCTAAAGACAACAATTACACAATTCATTGAATATGGAGAAGCCAAGCTGGTGCCAACACAGACCTTTACTCATAAGGGCTAAGGGCTAGAGTTATGTCTCCACATGGTACTCACTGTTTTTGTTTTTTAAGGAAAATATGTGTAGTATAGAAAATAAAAGTTTGTTTTAAGTTCCCTTTCAAATCTGAGTTACTTTACTTCTTCAGATTTAATGTTCAAAGGCTCCTCTGTAATCCTCAAAACACATCATAATTGCTCTCTAGACCTTTTCCTCAAGGTTTAGATGATTTCCTTTTTTTTTTTTTTTTTTGGCTTTTCGAGACAGGGTTTCTCTGTGTAGTTTGTGTAGTTTTGCGCCTTTCCTGGAACTCACTTGGTAGCCCAGGCTGGCCTCGAACTCACAGCTATCTGCCTGACTCTGCCTCCCGAGTGAGTGCTGGGATTAAAGGCGTGCACCACCACCGCCCAGCTTAGATGATTTCCTTTATTTGTCTTCTTTATGCCAATACATCCTATTTGTCTACTGTAGATGAGAACGGTTGGGGCTTTAGCTGGGATAATGGTGAGTAGAAGATGTCACAATGAATGTGTAGAGTACAGCAACCCTGGATCAAATGGCTACTTGCTTTTTTCCCCCTCTTGGTCTGCAGTTGACTCTGCCAGCCATGGCATGAGCTGTACAGTTCTGGAGTGGCTGGCTTGCTTTCCTGAAAAGTCAGTAGCTACAGGAGAACCACCTATAGCTCTTCTGGACTCTTTTATTGCCTATTCAAGAACATGTGAAGGCTTACTGTTCACTGTAAGAATATATTGTATGTTTTACCTATTTGTGCCCTTTCCTTTTTATTCTAATCTTATCTTCTTCCTGTTTATGTCAAGGTTATGACAAGAAATCATTCTTCTGCTATTCTGAGTCACTTAAGACAAAGTCAAAGGCACATTTGGAGAAACCTAAGAGTGAACTCTCTCAGGGAGAACAAGAAGTGCTGTAAGTACTAACGTCATAATTATGGTGTGGTGGTTAATATTCATCAACAACTTGTCTAGATTTCTAATTACCATGGAAACACATGAATGGATGTGTCTAGAGAGAGTTTACAGGAAGAGTTAATTGAAGAGGTAACACCTACCCTGAATGAGGGTGGCAGCACTCTGTTGACTTGGGTCTTGGATTGAATAAAAAGGAGAAACTAAGTTCAGCAAGTCGTTCAACTCTCTCTGCTTTCTGACTGCACATGCAATGGGATCAACTGTCACTTGCATCTTTTGCCATGTCTTCCTCTCTGTGAAGGACTGGACCTCCAAATGAATGGTCACTTGAATTGCTTTTGCAAGCCATTTTGTCATAGCAACAAGAAAAACAATTAACACAGAGAGAAGTGATTACTTTTAAAATGAAAAGCATAAAATTCCCTGTCACTCAATACTTGTGTGAATATGCTGATATGTTTCTATATGGCCAATGGAGATCTTTAGTTACATCAATGTATTTCTTACACTTCTTAAAAAAAGAAAAAGAAAAGAACTTTCCCACATCTATATGTTCCTCCAAAAATATGGTTTACTTGTTTTGCTGTCTTTTACTGGACTCTACCACAGATATATGAGTTTTCTTTGCATAGGGTGAATGCTAACTTTTTTTTTTTTTTTTTGGTTTTGTTTTTTTGAGAAACATATTCCCAGTTGAAAGATTCTTAGGAACCTTCAACATTAAGACCAACTCATGGAATCTAGAGCTTTAAAGTGAAAGAGGATATATACATCCTTTTAAATTATAGAGTTTCACAACTAGAGAACTTATAGAAGACCCAAAATACAGTTACTTTATACTCATGAACTGATAAAATGAAACACTCATGGATATAAATAATCTGCTTTACTCCTAAGCATAAAATTATAGAGCAAAGAAGGGTTCAAGGACCAGATGGAACAATGTTCCTTATTTTTTAATGATCTGTATGGTGGTTTTAATTGACATGACTGTGAAGATGCCAGTAAGCCACTAGCCACATGGCAAGGTATAGATTTATGGAAATGGATTAATTTAAGCTATAAGAACAGTTAGCAAGAAGCCTGCCACGGCCATACAGTTTGTAAGCAATATAAGTCTCTGTGTTTACTTGGTTGGGTCTGAGCGGCTGTGGGACTGGCGGGTGACAAAGATTTGTCCTGACTGTGGGCAAGGCAGGAAAACTCTAGCTACAAATGGCGCCCAACATGTTGGCAAAAATTTCCACCTAAAACCTGAGAAAAAAGATTCTAAAACGGAGCTAAAAACAGTTCCTAGTTGTTTCTTTCAAGTTAGTGGCAGCCTGTGTGTTTGAGCTACTATGGTGGGTTTCTGGTGTGTGCACTTGACCTGCAGTTTGGCGGAAATGGGGCCTCTGCAAGTGGCACATTAAGCTGTGTCATGGATTTAGCCTTTGCTAGTACAAAACAAAAAAAGAAGTTTCTGGGCTACACGCTGCTTTGATAGAAGCATAGACCCACTATTTCTGAGAGTTGATGGCTCCCAGAGCCATGTTTGGAAGCTGAAGTGGGCAGAGCCAGTAGCCACAGTGCCATTTCAGTCTTGGAATGCTGCAGTTTAAAGTAATAGGCTCAAGGTAATATAAAAAATAAGCCACATAAAGATGGCTACCACACAGAGAATCTGGATTATGTTCTCTTTGATATTTGTAACTGAAGAAAAACATCTGATTGCAAAAGCTGTTGAGTTATGCCAAAATGTATATTTTAACGGTACCTTGACTTCAAAATTTGGATGTAAGGATATGCTGCTTTGGAAAGGAGGCTCTTCTTTTGTTTCCACAGAAAGCCAGAGGCTATGGATTTGTTTCAGATTAAGATACATCAGGTTTGACCAGCCAAGACCCCCTAAAAGGTCTCCTATGACACCAAGACCCAGATGATCCAACATCCAGAACCATTTCAAGGCAATTGGCTCAGACGATACACCCTCATGGACTACTCCATAACCCTTAAATTTTCTTTGTGTCCCCATAAGATACAGCACCCCCCTCCAGCAGGAAGTAGTAAGAGAAGCTAAGCCCAAATTCCCAAATATACCAAGCTGGCTTTGGAGATGTGTAAAAGTTAAAACCTTCCTCTTAAAAAAAAAAAAAAAGAAAAGAAAAGAAAAGAAAAGGGGAAGTGCTGTGGGATGGTCTGTATGTCAAATTGCTCTGATAGGCCAATGGCTAGGCAGGAAGTATAGGCGGGACTAACAGAGAGGAGAAAAGAAAGAACAGGAAGGCCGAAGGAGTCACTGCCAGCCGCCTCCATGACAAGCAGCATGTAAAGATGCTGGTAAGCCACTAGCCACGTGGCAAGGTATAAATTTATGGAAATGGATTAATTTAAGCTATAAGAACAGTTAGCAAGAAGCCTGCCATGGCCATATAGTTTGTATGCAATATAAGTCTCTGTGTTTACTTGGTTGGGTCTGAGCGGCTGTGGGACTTGCGGGTGACAAGGATTTGTCCTGACTGTGGGCAAGGCAGGAAAACTCTAGCTACACATGACCCCACAGGCTCATAGATTGGAATGGTTGGTCTCCAGGGAGTGGCATTCTTAGGAGCTATGGCCTTGTTGGAGTGGATGTGGTCTTGTTGGAGGAAGTGTGCCACTGGAAGTGGACTTTTGGGTTTTAAACACTCAAGTCAGGGCCAGTAACTCCCTCTCTTCCTATTGATTTCTGATCTTGATGTAGAATTCTCAGCTACCTCTCTATAGGCATGTTTGCCTGCTTGCTGCTGTTCTTCCTGACATGACAATAATGGACTAAACATCTGAGTGTAAGCAAGCCTCAGTCAAATGCTTTCTTTTATAAGAGTCACCAAGGTCATGGTGTCTCTTCACAAGAATAGAACATTGACTAGGATAATCTGTTTTCAAGGGTAACTCAAGCTACACAACAAAGTCATCTTCAAAAATAAGGATTCTTAAGTTAAAAAATAAAATAAAATAAGTTTCAAATTGGCAAATATAGATTTTATATAGTTGTAACATACAATATTGATCTAAGCGAATAAAAAAGTACATATTTCCAAGTTATCAATGGCTTAAATTTTTTTAAGTATTGTGATCTGTTGGAAATAACAGCATCATATTTTTCATTATCTGATTTTCTTTAACTAAAGTGCTATCTGGTTTGTGGACAAATGATTCTTTGATCAAGAAATCTGTTACACAGACATAAATTCTCACAGCTATGGAAACCTGATTTCTGATAAAGAAGCCAGAAATACACACTGGAAAATGGTATTGGTAAAACTGATGACTACATGTGGAAGAATATAAATAGATTTATACTTATCATGCTTCACAAAACTCAGTTCCAAATTAATCAAGGACCTCAACATAAGGCCAGATACACTAACTCTGATACAAGAAAAAGTGGATAATATCTTTGAACTCATTGGTACAGGAAAAGATTTTCTAAAGAGAACACTGTTACTGCAGACACTAAGATTGACAATTAATTAATGGGACCTCATGAAACTGAAATTCTTCTGTAAGGCAAAGGATACTGTCAATAGGACAAAATGGCAGCCTACAGAATGGGAAAAGATTTTACCAACTCTACATCTGATGCATAGAGGACTAATATGCAAAATATATAAAGAACCCCCTAAGAACCCTGGAAATTTAGGAACAATAATCTAATTACAATGGGATGTGTGTGTGTGTGTGTGTGTGTGTGTATATATATATATATATATATATATATATATATATATATATATATATCAGAGAAATTTCAAAATAGGATACTGAAGTGATTGAGAAGCCACATCGGGGGAATAAATATCAAATTTTTCTCTGAGATTACATCTGGCACCTGTCAGAATGGCTAAGATTAAAAATAAATGACAGCTCATGCTGGTGAGGATATAGTGAAGGGAACATTTATCTTCTACTGGTGGGAGTGCAAATTTGTAGTCACTACAGAAATCAGTGTGACTTTTCCTCAGGAAACTGAGAATTGATCCAGCTATTCTGCATTTGAGCATATACCCAGAGGATGCTCCATCCTACTACAGAGACACTTCTTGCTTAATCATTTTCATTGCTGCTGTATTCACACTAGCCAGAAATTGAAAAAAAAAGACCAAATATCTGCTAATGGATGAATGGATATGGAAAATGTAATGCATTTACATCATGGAATATTCCTCAGCAGTTAAAAAATGAGATTGTGAAATTTGTAGGTGAATGGATGTAGCTAGAAAAAAATCATGCAGACCCAGTAAGATGTATGGTATGCAAATGCTTACATGTGGATGTTAGCTGTTTAGCAGGCTACAATCCACATAACCACAGAAGTTAGGTATAGAGTAAGGGCCAGGGAGTGACAGTTGGATTATCCTAGGAAAGGGCCTTAGAATAGATATGGATAGGTGAGGGGGACCAGATGAGATGATCAAAAGGAAAGGAAAAGGGGAGAGAATATAGGGAGGTACAATTAAAACTAAGGGTTATTTGAGGGAACATATGCAAACCTAATACAGCAGAATATTCCATATATATATATATATATATATATATATATATATATATATTATATATGAAAATAATCTAAATGAAACTGCCAAATAACAGGGAGACAGAGTTCCAACTGGATATATTTTGTCACCAAAAGAAGTCTGTAAGTCTGAAAGTATGTTATGTCTCATCTCATCTAGTTGTTGGCCAAAGCTCCCCATGGAAACCGCCAAACAACTCAAGCTATGGCTAGGGGATTGTTTGCTCTCCACAAATTGATGATAAGCCCCTATTACTGAAAATAACACCTACACAACTCACTGTACATGCAGAAGCTGGGCTGGTGTCAACCTAGACCCTCACCCCATGGGCTATATAGTTCATGGTACTGGAAGTACTCTGCACAGTCCCAAAGGAGAAATATAAATATCAACCTGCTACAAACTCTTCAGTCTACAATGTGACCTTCCTGCAAGAGTCATGAGAGTGCAATAGTGGCACTAGCTTTTGGGACTAACTAACCTACTCATCAGGTGGTCAAGAACTGAGGGAAAATCAAATACTGTTGCTTGAAATCTAAAATGGTCTTATAATAAAAAACCCCGGAACCAGATATTGGGGTAAATGCCGAAAGATCAGAGAGACAAAGGAGCAAGTCTCAGCCACCTCTTACTTCTAGAACTCCTCAGCCTGAAAAGGCCTCTAGCTGAAAGGGGTTCCTCAACTGAAAAAGCTCTAGTTCCTGTCTCCTCATGCCTTATACACTTTTCTCTGCCCAGCCATCACTTCCTGAGATTAAAGGCATATGTGCTTCCCAGTACTGGGATTAAAGGTGTGTGCCACCACTGCCTGGATCTATTTTCTCTCCTAGACTGAGTCAATCTCATGTAGTCCAGGGTGGCTTTGAACTCACAGAGATCCAGACAGATCTCTGCCTCCCAAGTGCTAGGATTAAAGGTGTGTGCCACTGCTGTCTGGCCTCTATGTTTAATTTAGTGGCTTGTTCTGTTCTCTGATCTTCAGGCAAATTTTATTAGGGTACACAGTATATCACCACAAAATGCTAACTGTTCTGTTACAGGAATGCAGCAATAAAATGATGTCTAAAGACATGCTTCTAGATCCACAGGTCAGCTTCTCAGCCATTATCGGAGAAGTTTAATCCAGTAGTGGATGGGAACTACTACAGAAATCCAACACCTGGACAATATACAAATAGTGAGAAGCCTTAGAACACTCATTCATTCCTAAATGGGACATCAAATCTCTTCCCTTGGGGCTCAGGGAACCCGGTGGAAGAGGAGACAGAAAGAGTGTAAGAGCCAGAGTGTGGAGAACACCACAGAATCAATGCCTTCTAGACTCTACTTGTGCATATATGAATTCACAGAGACTATGCCACCATGCACAGGGCCTGCATGGGTCTAAGCCCTTGGATGGAGTACCAGCACTTGGGGGAAGTGAACACAAGCCCACACCCCTAATCCAGAAGCTATCTCTGCCTGAAAACTGCTTGCAAATGAAAAATTAGTATTTTCCAAGGGAGTCTCAGTGGACATACTCTTTAGGCTAATCCTCATGCTCGGCAGTAGATGATCAACACAATATGAATTCAGTGCCGTTTTGGCAATTTCTTTGGCTCATAATGCTTTGTCAAGGTTTTATTTTATTTTTCCTTCTTCCTTACAGGTCCTTTATATATATTACAGTCTCAGGTCTTGTGTTTTAATGGGATTTCTATGTGTATGAATGTGTATGTTTATGTGTCTATATGTGTTTCTTGAGCCTTTTCTTTGGCTCTTTTTTCTTCTGTTTTTTTCTTATTCTTGTTATTTTTTTCTTATTTTATCTTTATTGTTGTTTTTTTATATTCCTGTGTGTATCCTAATGAAAGAGAAAAAGGAGGAGTATGGATTTGGGTTGTAAGGAAGTAGGAAGGATCTGGGAAGAGGTGGGATAGGAGAAACTGTAATCACAATGTATTGTACTAAAAAAAACTATTTAAAATAAATTATAAGAAAATAATTTTTACAATATAATAGAAAATGCTTTTGTATGACTTCAAGTTAAATTATTGAAATATTTTTTCAATTATACTATAAATTTATTTTGAATTGTTAAGCAAATTGAACAATAATGATTACTTAATACAAAATTTATGGAGATTGAATTTATTACAGAGTACAAAAATGTAAATATAGAAATACACTTACTTAGTCACAGTGAGATGAAAGCCACCATTCATAGGTCAGGTTATTTGGGATAAAATGTAAATGCTGAATTATTTTGGAAGATAACTTTTCTTAACATCTTTCAGGCACATTTTAAAAATTTTCTTGTATACACATGCATACAAACACAGCTTATGTATCAATGCTCACTGAGAAAATAACATTGTTCTGACATGTATAACTTGTTGAAAATGAACTCACAGAGACTGTGGCGGCATGTGCTAGGTTTGCATGGGGTCTAAACCAGATAGGGTCCTAGCACTGAGAGGGGAGGAAGTGGACACAAGCCCATACCCCAGTTAGGAGTACCTAATTTGAATTTTATCAAACTCAATGACAATGATAGCAGATAAACTAGATGCTAGTAATATTTATAATTTTGCATTTGAAAAATTATATTACAATAGTTCAGATTAATCAGCATCGTTCTTTGTATTACCATATGCTTAAATTTAGTTCTAAACTTTGCTGTAACTTCATTTTGTTTCTACAAATATTTATTTTTGCAAATAGCCACAGTATTCTACCCATGGAAACTGTGAATAATTTTAAGTGTCTTTGAAGTTATCTGGTATTTTATTTGGACATTTTTTTATATTTGTACCTAAATTAGCTTAGTCATTTTGCAGCTAATTTTTTGACATCACTTTTTTCAGTCATACGAATTCACATCTCTCGTTTAGAAGAAGACAGTATGCTCTTGGTTGGCATTTGCCCTCTCCTTAGCATGGTGCAAGAGCTGGAGTGATATACTTAGCTCCTTCCTGGCAGCAGAGGACTGCCTGCTGTTCTTCTTACTCTCAGACTTCTCTTCATCCATGGTCCCCTCTTCTCTTGACTTCTCTGTCTTTGACAGTGCACCAGTCTTGATGTAGAGAGGAAACTTCTTTGCCTGACAAAGGTGATGTGCGCAGGCTTGACCTTTATCATCTCACACTTAAAGAAAGGGCACTCTGCAAACTGAGGCCATTCTCTCCTTTATCTTCTCTGATGGGGTTTTGTACACACAGTAGAATCAGAACTGCCTTTCTTGCCAATTTTAGTGATTTCATCTCACTCTTCAGCTTCTCAAGTCCTCTGACTTATGCTGTAAACAAGCCTGTCAACACTCCCACCACAGGCAGAACAGCCTCTGACTTAGGTTTGTCCTGCCATGTTGCATATCAGCTATGTGCTCAGGTTTGGTATTGGCTAAAGAATACAATTAAAAAAATAAAAAAATTAGATTCTTCAAATGTTCCTCTTTATGGAACTATATTAACACTAGAAGTAACATGGGTTTTACTCCTAAACTATGTTTTGTAGTTAGCTTCTCATCTTTCAAAATCATCATTGTTGAGGAATCATACTGAATATTTGGAAGGCCTAGAATTGTCAAGTTATAAAAAAGGTACATAAAAAGAGGATATGATGAGATGTGTGCTAAGAAAACATGGTGGGGAATTCACAATGATTTACAACAGGCTAACCTGAAAAGGAAAAGATTGTCATTTTACAGTGAAATAACTTCCAGATGGGTCAGCAATTGGAGTGCAGGAGCAGGCAGAGGCTGGTAAAGCCAGTTCTGGGTATTTTCTGTGATAATTTGAGTGGTGCTAAACAAAATCAGAAAAAAAATTATGAGATGAATAAAAAAATTATTCACAAGTTCCCTTAGTTTCCAAGGAATTCATTTCAGTAAGTTACCCTTACCATGAAGAAAATTAGAAGGAAAGAGATAGAAATAAATATGATATAAGAAAAATACAAACAGAAATGATGAATGAATACACATAAAAATATCCAGCCTTTATTTATAGCTAAGAGAATTAAGGCACTAATTTCTGCCAGTTATAAATAATACTTGATAATGGAAAAGATATTTTGATGAGGGATATTTTGTGATGATGTAGAAGTATAAATCAACACAACAGTTAACACAAGATGTTTTTTTGTTATTATATGTTTGTTTTTGTTTTTTAAGACATCTCTAGTAGTTTTAGCTTGAATAGTTACTCATGTACCAAAAAATCCCTTCACAAGTGCTAAGGTAGCCAGATAAAAGATCATAGTATCTGGTTTTAATTTGGGGGCTCGAGAGATGGCTCAGAGGTTAAGAGCCCTGGCTGTTCTTCCAGAGGTCCTGATTTCAGTTCCCAGCAACCACATGGTGGGTGGCTCACAGCCATCTATAATAAGATCTGATGCTCTCTTCTGGCCTGCAGATATACATGCAGAGCACTTATACATAAAATATGAAAAGAACATGAATTGAAAACTGTAAGAAGGATGAGTTCTTATTATCATCCCAATCACAAATCCAGGTAGCCCAGTGTAGAGCCAGACACTTCCCACTTGGGGGAGGGAGACCCAGCCAAGCCCAGGTCTCACTTTTGATACCCAATACTAAGTACCCTTCATTATTCTGAACCTATATGTTGACAGCTGTCCAGAGCCTCTATCTTCAGACCAATGCCATGATAAGAGCACCTGCAACTAAAACATGCAGTTAAAACTTCCAATAACTGGACCTCAAATTTAGGAAGCCGTGGTAGGAGTGAGACTAAACAAGTTGTGGAACAGAGCACAATGTGTAGCACAAGACCTTATGACCCAACTAAGCCAGAAATCATAGGTCCCCTACCTACACTTCTATAATTGCAAGAGCTGCAATATACAGCCTGGAGTCAAATGAAGAATTGTAAACTGAAATGACAGATTCAAGTTTATATATGCTATTTTGTTAGCCTTGGAATGCACTTCTCCACCCAGATTGTGCAGATTCTTGCTTATTTGAAACACAGGCATGGCTTATCTTAGGACCATTCTTGGTGACCAGACAATGGACCACCTGCATCAACCATACTTGAATCTTGAGTAACTTAGAATAAGTCACTTGACTAAAGTTTGGACAGGGTAGTAAGCACACGACTTTGCCTTGATCTCAGTGCTGGACTGGAGAAGGCTAGCAATAGAAATGTTCATATTCCCATTTCAGGCTTCTGCCCATGGATGGAGGATCTGGAGCAATCCCTTCCCCATACAGAGACATGTGGAACCAGTCTTTCAGACTTGTAATTGGACAAGCAACATATGTAGCTGCTTACAGCACTTCTAGAACTTCTAGTACCAGTGTACATCTCAGTCATAAGTAGCTCAATGAATTGGTGTTGGTATTGGTCTGATGCTGTGCTGGTCTTATAATTTGGCACAGATTTCTGGTGTTGGTGGTCATAAATAAAAGTATGGACTGGCCTATTCCTGGTGATTCTGAGCTTACTGAGACCTATAATGGTGATCACAGATCAGTGATTATGGATGAGGCATCTTGGCCGCTCAAACCCCAGGGTGGAACTTGGGGAAAGGAATTCCCATTTTTCTCAGTGATATGGACCAAACTTATGCTTGCCTTGTCCTCTAGTGTTGGGGTAGTGATAAGTAAAAATAGCATATTTGCAACAAGACATAAGGCTCCCTCTAGAGACTGGGTTACAAATAACTGTAGGCTCAGAGAAAATGAGCGGTGTCCTTAGAGTTTGCAAAGGACACACACACAAAGAAAGACAGTGGAGGAAGGCAGGGATAAGTATTTGATCCTTCAGTGCCAAAGAACATGACATGCCGAAATGAATCAAGAGATTTCATGAATCTATCACTAACCTGATATTCAGATTACATGCCAGCAACTAAATAATGGACTCTTTTGAAAAATGGTGAAATAATTCAAAGCAGCTTTTCTTTTTCTTTTTTCTTTTTTTTCCCCTTTTTTTTGGGGGGGAGGTTCAAGACAGGTTTTCTCTGTGTAGCTTTGTGCTTTTCTTGGAACTCACTTGGTAGCCCAAGCTGGCCTCAAACTCACAGAGATCCACCTGGCTCTGCCTCCCAAGTGCTTGGATTAAAGGCATGCACCACCACCGCCTGGCTCAAAGCAGGTTTTTAAGGAAATTCAAGTTTCAATAAAAACAGGGAGACTCAAAACTCTAAACAAGAAACTAAACAGTGATGAAAGCAGTACAAAAAAGCAGAACTATTGAGTGAAAAATATACAATTTAACTGAAATTAAGAATTGGCAGAGGTACTGGAGAGATTATTCAGAGGTTAAGAGCTCTTTTTGCTCTTGCAGACAATCAGAGTTTATTTCTCAGAACCTATGTCAGGGAAACCATACTGCATGATACATATATTGCCTTCATAAGGTTTGGAACAACAACAACAACAATAACACCACCACCACCACACACACACACACACACACACACACACACACACACACACACACTTTAAAAATGAGATGGCTAGCCCTACATTGTATGATTCAGATCATTATCCTCATTCTTCAACATATCGAAAATAATAAGTACCATACACCAAATCAATACAAGGAAAAACTATATAGCCATTTAAATAGATAAACAAAAGGTATTTATAAAATTAGGTACCATTTTCTGTTAGGAACTCTGAACAAATTAGGAGCAAATTAGATGTACTTCAACATATAAAACTGAGATATGATAAGTCATTAGCTAACACTATTTTGATAGGGAAACATTCTAGGTTTGAGAAATCTGGAGTAAGATATGATTCTTAATTTCATCTTGTCTGAAGACATACTACTGTATTTCCACTTTTGTTTCCCATTCAGTGTAGTATTGGAAGCCCCATCTAGAGCAATTATCAAGAGAAATAAATAAAGAACATTCAAATTTGTAAAAAAGTGTAACTGATACCTTTTTCATATGGCATTTTCAAAAACCTCCTGGGGATGGAGAGATGGGTCAGAAGTTAACACACTTGCTGCTCTTCTGGTGGAACTGTGTTTGATTCTTTCTTTCTTTTTTTTTTTTTTTGCACATGGGCCTCTTATTTTTATTCAGCATTAAAAGCCTAAATTAATATTTTTCTCTGAACAGAGCCTTTTAAGACATTTTCATTGAAGTGTCTTTATTTTAATTTTTTTGAATATAAGAGATTTTCTAGTCATTTTATATATCAGCCACGGATTCCCCTGTCCTCCCTCCTCCCACCCTCACTGTGTTTGATTCTTATCACCTATATGGTGGCTCACAACTATCTGTAACTCCAGTTTTAGAGAATCTTAATGCACTTTTCTGGGCTCTGCAGACACTAGGCATGCATGAGATGAACATATATACAGGAAGCTAAAACACTCATACACCTAAAATAAAATAAATAAATTGGAGCTGGGCGGTGGTGGCACATGCCTTTAATCCAAGCACTTGGGAAGCAGAGGCAGGCAGATCTCTGTGAGTTTGAGGCCAGCCTGGTCTCCAAAGCGAGTTCCAGGAAAGGCACAAAGCTACACAGAGAAACCCTGTCTCGAAAAACAAAAATAAATAAATAAATAAATAAATTGGAAAAGAAAACTACAAAGACTGATGAATGAATTTAGCAAAGTTGCAAGATATAAAAATCAGTATACAGAAAACGGTAGCTTTGCTGTATATCTATGATGATTTATTTAAAATAGAATCAAAACTACCTAAAGTGATCTGCAGATTCATATGCAATAAAATCCCCATCAAAATGTCAGTGATTTTCAAAAAGATAGAAAAACTAATACAAAATTCATATGGAAACAAAAGTTCCTAAAGGTAAGGCTAAGATAGTCTTATCAACAGTTGTTGTAACACCTGACTTCAAAATGCAGCACTAAACTATAAGCACAATATATTGGTATAATAAATGGATATATAAAATCCAAAGGGATATGATAGACATGCTATATTAACCCCACACACCTCCATCTCACTGAGGGGTTTGTGCAAAAGTGCTATGAACATTTGATAGATTAAAAAGTCTACTAAATAAATGGTTCTACTAAACTGGAGACATTCATGCAGAAAAATAAAACCAGACCTCTATTTTAATCATGAATTATAAAAAAAAAAGCTCAAAAGGAATTAAAGACTTGAAAGTATGACTTGAAAATGTGAAATAATTAGAAACAATGTAGTTCAGGAAGATGGACCAGCCATATTTTGTTTGTTGTTTATGAGAAAACCATGAATGTAACAATCATTATGCTACCCAACTAAAATGTTTCACAGAAATGTAAGAAATAGAAAATATTTGGAAACTACACAATGAGATTAATATCCAGACTATATAAATATCTCGATGTTAATAAGCAGAAATAGTTAATAAGCAGGAAATGAACCACTTGATTTAAAGTGGACATCTTTCCTGAATAAATATTTCTCAAAAAAAAAAAAAAAAAAAAAAAAAAAAACCAGCTTAAGATTGGTTAATAGGTCTTGGCCAGTAGTGCAACATCACCAGTCAGTCATCAAGCAAAAACATTGAAATCACAATGAGACATGAATGGAGGCATGTGCCTACCATCTAAACTCTTAGGAATTCGGGTAAGAGCATCACACATTCAAGGTCATTCTCTCAGGCACATGTTGAGTTTGAGGCTAACCTGGATTACAGGAGGTCCTGCTTAAAAAAACAAACAAACAAACAAACAAAACAAGCAAACCTCAATGATCTGTCATTTTACTCAAGAAAGAATACCTATCATCAGACAAAAAGACAAAACAGAGCAAGTATTGTTGAGAATGTTGGGGAAAGGGAACAGAAATATTAGGTGATTTAAAGTATGTCTGTGCTTTAATATGGATAGTGTCAGAATTATAAGCTCATGATATTAAATATCCGAATGCCGTTAAATATCTAAACAGCCACTATGGTTTTTTGTTTTTTTTTTTTGGTTTTTTCGAGACAGGGTTTCTCTGTGTAGCTTTGCGCCTTTCCTGGAGCTCACTTGGTAGCCCAGGCTGGCCTTGAACTCACAGAGATCCGCCTGGCTCTGCCTCCTGAGTGCTGGGATTAAAGGCGTGCGCCACCACGCCCGGCATAAACAGCCACTATGGTAAACAGAATTGGAATTCTTCAAAAACTTAAACAACAGCAAAAACAAGAAAAAAAGTACTACTCTATGGCCCAGCCATTCTGATTCTGATTTTATTTTTAAGGAAAACTTGCCTCATTATCACTGAAGCTCTAGTCACAGCAGCCAAAACCCCTAAATAATCCTTGCCTTTCAAATGATACGTAAACAGAAAGCATGGTACACATCAATATATAACAAATAGTTTTTTTTTTTTTTTTCCATAAGGGAACGGAATTCTGTAACTTTCCTAGCATAGGTGGAAGGGAAGACCATCATGTTAACTGAAAGAAGTCAGGGAGAGAAAGATGATCCTTGATGATCTCACTCATTTGTGGATGTTTAAAAGTTGATCTCATAGCAGTAGAAAATATAATTTGCAGATCCAGAGGCTGTGGAGATGAGGTGATAGAAGTATGAGAAAAGGCACCCAGTGGTTGTTAAATCATCTTTGGATAAATTGAGAAGTGATGTGTTATTTCTCAGTAGGATGGTGACAGGCTGGATATCTCAAAAAGTCAGAAGAAAGATTCTCAATGTTTTAATAAAAAAAACAAACAACACAAAAACAACAAAACCCTTTCATTCACTGTTGGTGGGATTGAAAACTGGGGCAGTTGCTATGGAAATCCTGTGGAGAATTCTCAAGAAAGGCAAAAGTAGATCTACCATATTCTACTCCTTGACATATTCCCAGAGGACTCCATATCCTACTAGTCATTTATGTTCATTAATACTCTATTCACAGCAGTTGGAAAATGGAAAACAACCTAAATATCCTTCAACAGATAAAGGGTATAATGAAAATGTGGTACACAACAGAATTCTATTCAGCTGTAAAAGAAAATGAAATCATGAAAATTGCAGGTGAATGGAGTAGAAAATACTGTAAAGTAACCATGGCATCAAACGTCAAATACTGTAGTCCCTATCTCCAAATACTAGGCATGGTTCTATATGCTAGAGTAACCATAGCAGTCAGGAAATTAGAAAGTGACCACGGAGAGTGCAGGAGAGCTCTAGAGGAGGGTAATAGAAGACAGGTGCTATGAAAAAGAAAAGGGGGAAAATGGGGAAAGATATTAGCCAGGGAGTAGGTAGGAAGGAAGGGAGGGATAAATAACACTAAGGATGTTTGAAAAGGCCACCGTTTCCCTGCCTATGGCAACCAAAGGGACACGTGTGCATATGTTTGTGTGTGTGTGTGTGTGTGTGTGTGTGTGTGTGTGTGTGTATGTATGCATATTCCAAGCTTTAATTTCATTTTATTTAATTTACTAGAAAATAAAAAATGTATACAATACAGAATGATTTTTATATTATTAAAATTTTTACTTTTTAAATGAAATGACAATTTTAAAACTTAATTGATATATACTAGAATACATAAATAACTTTCTTTAAATTGTATTATAATCAATTATAGTTTTAGTTATAGAAAATTACATAATATTCTGATAAATGCTATCATTTCTTCATTGCAGTTGTGTGTGAGTTTAAGACACATTTGTGTGTACATCTGGAAATGAATGGCTGTTATACATAATGACGGAATACTACAGACATGCTGGTTATCTTCCCTTCTTTTCTGGAATGCTATCTGATAGATAATCTCTTCTGAAAAACTCAGGGTAAGAGCACCAGACAGCTTAGTGAGCTTGGTGATTTTGCCAGGTATCAGAAAGATGTGGCGATGTATTGTGTACCTCAACAAAGCTTATCTGAGGATCAGAGGACAGAGCCAGCCACTAAATTAGACATAGAGGTCAGATAGTGGTGGCACACACCTTTAATCTTATCACTTGGGAGGCAGATATCTGTCTGGATCTCTGTGAGTTCAAGGCTGCACTAGACTACATGAGAGAAACAGAACCAGGTAGTTGTGACACATGCCTTTAATCTTAGGAAGTAATATGGCAGGACACAGAAAGGTATATAAGGTGTGAGGAAACAGGAACTTGCTCTCTTAAGGCTAAGGATTTTGTAGAGATCATCTAATATTTGAACAACAGAAAGATTTATTACATGCAAATTTACAGCAATTCTAATAGGACTTATTTCATATATATAATGAGATATATAGTATATATGATGTATATTCCATATACATGATTTATATTTTGAAGATATAAACTAAAAATTGTTTTTATATTGTCCAATTTGAATCTTTTTTTTGCATACAAAATTCTCAGTAAATGTAGAAGAATAAATATTGACACTGTTGGTATTTAAAAATTATACATGAAATTGTGTTTTCACTTATAATTGATCAATTTTAATGAGAGTTTTAATTATGAAAATATGTTCCTGGCACTTTTCTCACTTGGCCCAGTGAAGACTAATTTCAATAGTAGGCTGATATGCTAGCATTATTAATCATAATACATAGCGATGCCAAATATAATGGAGGGTTTGTGTTTTGTTTTGTTTTGCTCTCTGAATTTTGAGTAGATGTAAGAATCATACTTTTATCAGAAACTTCAAGGTACTGAAATGGATAGATTTGGGGAAGTAAATACTTTCACTCTTTTTCTCAAGAAGCATGTGACTTGGTTGTCCTTTCTCACTTCCTCAGTATTGTCACTCATCCTGGCAATGACTTTCCTCCTTCCAGTCAATAAGAGCACTGGGTGTTATCACTTACAGAGAGACAGAATGTGCAAACCACTGACTAGGAAGAGTCACTTCAGCTACTTCGGAGTTAAAATCCTGAAACTCAAAGGGAGGACATCAAGAGTTCATGAGTATTGACAGCTGGTGTGGCATAATGGATGTCTGTCAGTAAGACTGACCATGCCCGAGGCTCAATAATGTTACCCAAGGCAAGGGAGAATGAGGAGAGTTAAATCATTACCTGTCCCTGAACACACTGTTTTCACCTTATGTCTCTGTGTAGCAGGAATCTTAAAAGTTCTTATTAATAAAATCAAACCCGAGGCCAGTTATTGGGGTCAATGCTGGTAGATCAGAGAGACAGAACAAGCCACAGCTATCTCACCTTGCCGGATCCTCAGCTGGTCTTGTCTCCTCAGACTGGAGGCCTCTGAGTCCTCATCCGGAATGAATCTCAGCTGAACTGAACCAGCCAAATGCTTAACCAGCCAAAAGCCTCTAGTTTCTGGTCCTCACGCCTTATATATCTTTCAGTTTTCTACCACCACTCCCTGGGATTAAAGGCTGGCTTTCTGGGATTAAAGGCGTGTGTCACCATGCTTGGCTATTTCCAATGTGGCCTTCAACTCATAGAGATCCAGAGGGATTTCTATCTCTGGAATGCTAGGATTAAAGGTGTGAGTGCCACCATTTTCTAGCCTTTGTATCTAGTGGCTGTCTGTTCTCTGACCCCAGATAAATTTATTAGAGTACACAATATTTTGGGGAACACAATACCACCACATCTCTGTCTGGGTTTGGGTCACTTCCTGTTTAGGCCCTTCCTACAACACTCGGGGAGCATGGCTTCTCAGAGGATGGATAGAATCAGACCTGAAATAATAAAACATACCTCCTGGGATTTATTTGCACAATATGATGAAATTTTGAAAGGTTTGCTGAAAGGAAGCTCAGAACTACAATACAGAAGGAGAGCTCAAACAGCACCACACGGGACCATTGAACTGACTCAAGCCAAAGATCAAGTATAAAAGCGAATTTCTCAGAAAGAATCAAAAGAAAAACAAGAGTAAGGATAAAGTCCGATAAGGGCAGGTGACTCCGCTCTGAGTCCCGACACCGTCACACTGCAGCCTGTGGCACCTGTGACACAACAGCCTTGTAAGGGTAGGGTTCTTCCGTTTTCTCCCAGTGTCACGTGAATGGTAGAAAACTTGTGGTGTCTTGTGGGAGAAACAAAGAAAACTGTGCATTCCTGAAGACTTTGGATTCTCTCTCTATAAATAGTGCAAAGCAAAGAAACAAATTTATAGTTGGCATGACAAATTGAGCCTGATGGTAATTTGGAGTCATAAATCAATTAGTATGTAGAGACATTGTGTCATTTACCGTTCATTTATTAACGTTCGTATTATAAGAAGCAAAGCAAAACAAAATAAAACATTTAAAAAACACCCAGTCTGGGCTGGAGAGATGGCTCAGAGGTTAAGCGCACTGACTGTCTTCCAGAGGTCCTGAGTTCAATTCCCAGCACCTACATGGCGGCTCCCAACCATCTGTAATGAGATCTGGTGCCCTCTTCTGGCCTGCCAGGATACATGCAAACAGAACACTATACAAAATAAATAAATAAATCTTAAAACAAACAAACAAACAAAAAAAAAACACCCAGTCTATAACACACATAATTTCAGTCTACCAAGAATTGTGCTATCAAAACAGAAGTGAAGTTCAATTTTTTGTTATAAATGGCTAGGATCTAGCAAGAGATAAAGATAAGAATATCTTTCTTGTACTTACATAAATTTATAGTTCTTTAAATCTACCTTGTCTAATGGATTTTCCCTGATAAAATAATAGCTTGATTGGAAAGCTCATCCTAGAATCCTAATAGTGACTAGCTGAAGCATCCTGGAAGAGGCTGAATAAGTTTGAGTTATGAATCACTTGGCTTCATCATAATTTTTATATTCTGCAATTTTATGAAAATAGAAATCTGGAAAATGAGGTTGAGTTGTTAGACTATTCAACATAGCACATAAATTTATAATTAAGGAGTGTTTAAGCACACATCTGAAGATTACTGATTTTGAAGATATATTACTATTTTATATTTTTATAAACACTATATTATTCTGTTATTATATTATTTTGGCTCACAGATGAGAACTTCTTCCCACTTGGATAATTTCTGCGAGTACTTTGAACTCAGAAATGAACAAATCTCTAGAAATTTTGTTTACACAATGGTGTAGTTCCAAGAGTAGAGCTTTGTGGAGGAGTCTATATGCAGCCCTTGTCCCTGAGCAAATTAGCAAAGGGGCATTTCAGAAAAACAAAAACAAAAACAAAAAGCAAAACAAAACCAAAACATTTATTCTCACCAACAGCTACTTCCACCCTTTAATAAAATAATCTTGAGTAATAGTTCACAGTGCCTACCATTTTTGCATATAAAAATACATATGCAAGGATAAGTAAATATAAATTTAGCACTATAGATGCAGGTCATTATCTCTGGTCAGGAGTTGGTATAGCACGCAGACATGGTTCTTTGCAAGATTTCTATTCTGGGACTAGCATATGTAATTTAACTGTGTTTCAGGAAATATTTACTAAAAGTCAAAGAAGGAACTTTAGGGATGAAGGAAAAAAATGAAATAATATATGTGCAACCAGAGAAACAATTTGTGGCTGTCAGCAACAAAGATTAAAATGACCATTAACAATTTAAATATACTCCCAGTGTTGGCTTGATGATATAAGACATATTTAAATATTTTATCCATATTTGCATTTGCATCTTAATGGTGGATATGATTAAATTCTTATTAGAAATAATATCATTCAATTAAAAATATTTCTGAGTGTATTTTCTAGATATGGTGTTGGGCATATAAAAATGAATCCTTGAAAAACATCTTATATAAGGGTGAAGTAGAAAAACCTTCTCTACCACAGAATGATTTGTTGTGTATACATAAATTAAAATACAAAGGCTGGAGATGAATAGAAAACCAGAAACTTTAAGAGGTCAGGGGACAGGAAAGATATGGCATAGTGAAATATGATGGCCCAGATTAAAGTGTGCTATTTAACTGGACACACATGATTTCTCTCCCATGGAAAATGTTTCTCTTGTTGACATCTTTTAGACTCCTTTTGAGCTTTGTTACTCCTGTACACCATCTAAATGTAGGAGACTTCAAGGATGAATTGAAAAGTGTCTCTTTCTTCACTTCACATTCTTGATTTTAATTGCCATCTGATGACTGCTGAAATTTTAGGCTGTTTCTATCCATCTCTTGTTTAGTCCATGCCTATGCACTGTAGTGTATAATTGGTGTCTTCAAATAGTAATTTTGTCTTCATAAATAAAGAATATCAATTTCTTCAGACTACCACTTATTACTTATATAGAAGTCTCAATCAACAATATTAGCCTTTGCCATTGATTCAAACTCAATATGTAGGAGCAAATTTGTAGGGTCTCTTTTTGTCTCCCATCCTTTATACTCAAGCTTTTATCAAATTTTGTCATCTGTTCACCTGATAGCATGTCTACTCATTAAAAAAATTATTTCTAGGGTCAAGATCCAATGCAAATTCATGTTAATATATTGGCTAATTGTTAAAAATTAAGGTAATTAATAGTCTATTTGAGTCAAATAGGTATTACCAAAATAAATCTGTGAAACAATCAATTCATTGATTTGCTAGTTTATTGAGTTTGCCAAATTAAAAACAAATTAATAAAATATATGTTTTAAAATATACTTATCCAACAAATGAATATAAAGAATTTATGTAGTTTAGTATATTAATATATATGAATGACTTAAAAAATTTTGAAATAAATCATAAAAGAGTAGTTTCAATAGTGTCCAAATGTTACTTTTGATGTTTGACAGTGAAGCTTTTTGAGTAGTTCATTTAAAGATCATGTAAGAGTGACTCACAGTTTATACCATAAGAAATCCTCAAGCAAATTGAATTTAATGGTGAATATATTACTGAAAAATTCATTGGCAAATAAAAGTACTGTCTTTTAAGCCCGAGCACTGGGAATATGCCCCAAATGTGCCATTGAAAGTGCAGAAGATATTTTTTTTCTCAAACCTGTGAATATTGGAACTACCAGTAATGTAATGATTTTGCTTTCCATTGTGAAATACATAATAAATAAAAATCAACTGAATATAAATGTTAACACTGAAATACAAGTTATTTATTGCATATTTAAACTTTTAAAATCTCTATCAATACAGCAATAATCCTTAAAGTGCTAAATACAGCAAGTAGATCATCTGGCACATATGTAATTTATTTTAAGAGATTCTTAAATTGATATATGTTTTATCTCGTACAAGTATAGTGGCAATTGTTTAATTTTTATGAAGTTAGAATGATTCTAAACTATGTTTTCTTTTTGTTCTTGACCAATTAGTTTTCCCTCTACTTGTCAGTCAAAAAAATAATAATAACCTCATGAGATGCTGTGGAGATCACATCACTGCTTAATTATAGTCTAATAGTAGAGTTCAAAGTTACACAAAAGGGCATAAACTCATTGCTGATGTATTCAGGTCTCCTGTGATTTCATCTCTGGCTGTACCACTAGCACCGCTTTCTGTGTTACCTTACAGTTGCCTTGCTCAAAGTCCTGCCCAACAGAAAATAAAGTTTGTGCTGTCCTAGGTCTTGATTATGTGTTTTCTGCCAGAAATGCAGTTGTCTGCTTTCTTACCTCGCTGGATCTCTTTAAATTAAAATAGAACTCTATTTGATTAACAATTGCTATTTTTTCATTCGAACCTGCCACTAATTATACCCAATCTCAGTAATCTGTTCTATTCTCCAGTATACCTACTTCTTTCAAGGATTCCTTTATTTGCATATTGTGATATATTATGGTCTATCTCTCATCCCATAATATAAATTTCATGAGGACATATTCTGCTCTATTCTACTTCCTAAATAGTAACAAACTAAGCGTCCGAGTGAGGAGGTTATGAGGATCTGGTAGGAGATGAGGGAGAGGAAACCATAACCAAACCATCTCATTGTATGAAAAAATATTTTCAATAAAAAGACTCTTTTATGTTCAAGTTCATATTCATTTTGTTTATCTTTGTACAAATTATATTCTAGAGGGAGAAAGAATATTAGTTAGACTTTCACTTACAGAAAATTAATATTGTCCAGTTATACAGGTTGACTTTGTTAGAACTGAACTGAATTAATTTATTACCAAATATGCTATGAAATTTGGACCTTAGAAATGTGTTTTAAAAGTATAGGAGCTTTGACACAGTTTCCCATAACAAATATTTTAATAAATGTCATTTCTTGATAGTAACATCCTTTAGAGGTAATAGTCTTTAAATCACACATCAACACTTCCTACAGTATTAGTACTAGCATTTTCATCAGTCCAGTGAATATCTTTGCCATGATTGACAGAGTCTTCTGCCTTAGCATTTCTCACATGGATTAAAAGAGTGAAAGAGTTAGCTTATAGAATCTCCTGTTGAATTACCCATGGCAGATACTTACCATTCCTTCCCAGGGCTTTGGTTAGTCAGTAATGGAATTACATTATCTAGCCATAGCTAAATTTAAGGGAATAAGGATTGCATACTTGTCTCCTCACATTAAAAATTAGTCCTGTGAATTTAATGGAAAAAATGTCCCTTCCTTGTCATTGAGCATGCATTGCACATAAAAATAATTGAGATAAAAATGAAATATCTTAGTTCTCATACCTCAGATTTCAAAATGAATATGTATGTGTAAAGTATGACTTTGGTACATCATAGCTTTAATTAGCTTATGCAGATTAATCAAATATTTTCCTCTGTACCCTTGTTTGATTTTATATTTTTATTTTCTATTATTGACAAGAATTTAAAAATTAAAATCATTTAAAAAAGTGTAATTCAAATAAGTAAATTAATTTGAATAAAAAATTTAAATCAAATAAATTAAATCGTGGAGTATGCTTATAATTCCATCTCTCAGGAGGCTAAGATGGCAATATCCTGACAGTTTGAGGCTATCTGTGCTACAGAATAAATTTGAGCACAGCCTGAATTGAGATACAGAACAGGACAATATCTCAAAAAACAGGCAAAGAAAATTAAGATTTTCCTATTAATTTTGTATTTCTTTTTTCAGGGAAAGATACTTTAATGAAAATTTATTGATTATTACTCACTGAGACACATGATGATAAGTCTAACATCTACAGAGGTAAAAGGCTACATGGTAGCAGAAGAACATAATTTTATACTGGAGATGAAAAATAAAATTGAACATTGAATTGTATTATTTTGGCAAAATATCATTACACAGCATGTTGTCAAGGAAATAGAGAACAAAATAAAGAAAATCAGCATGTTCTCAGAAAGGCTAGCTAGTAAAATATGACACCAGCAGAGCAAAATGCTCCTATCCAAGCTAATAGTCCATGGGATGGTGTTAGTGTGTGATTTATAGTTTGACTGCGAGCCACAGATTTAGATGTTACTCTAAATGTCAGCACTTCCAACATGTCATAGTGGACAAAGGTAACCCCCTTAGGTGCAACTGACAGCTGTGTCACCATTGAATCTCTCCTTGGGTAACCAGTGTGTCCTAGATTCAGAGTGGCATGAAAACAGATTCCGGGATCCTGGCATTTGTTCAACTCCAAGCAGTAGCAATATTGCAATAGGTTCCGCCTAACATGACAAGACTCCATAAATTTTGAACCAACAAAATTTTGAGAACACATTCAATTCTGCTGCAGTCAAATAAACTTACTTTAAAAAAAAATGGATTACAATGGCTTACTGAATAACTGCTTTATGCAAACCAAAATCACAGTAGAAAAATGAAATTCTATAAGGACATGCCGAAGCATAATTTCAAGCAACAAGGCATATCCAATGACTGCTGGGAAACCATAGCAACAGGCTGACCAAGCCGGCATGTTAGTAATCTCACACAGGATGGTTCCTATAAAGGAGGAAGCTAGAAGCTGGAAGCAGGATCAAGCTGTAACAGCAAATATTCATGCTTCCCTATGAAATGAATGCCATTTGTTAGTTACAAGATTCAGACTGATACAACAGCAGCACCAGCATTAAAGAAGAATCTGAGTGATGCCATCCATAAGGGTGGGATCCATTTGTTTATAAAAACATAATTCAGGAAGTTAGTACACTCCCGTATGACTGAATGTTCATACAGGAGCATGAACATGTCAAGGACCTTCAATGTCTCAGACTCATGGGAATGGCAAGGCTCTCCTTGATCTGATTCAGGAGGATGGCAAGGCCTTCACCTAGTCAGGCATGAATGTTGAGAAACGATTGACCTTTAGTTTAAAAAAAAATGTCCTTGCAAAAATACTGACTGTAGTTTACTTATCCTGGATGACTGAATGATACTTCCCTGAGACTGCTTCCCTACAAAGACCTCTCACTGAGATAAGCTAACCTATGTCCTCAATAATCTTTAATAACAGACATGCTGGGCTGTTAGTACACCTCCATTTGAGTGCTCAGCCTACATTATCTCTGTTCTACATAACTTGTATCTGTCTTTCTTAATCTTCTGTCACTCTCTGCCCAGGTTTCCAAAACCCAGTTGCACTGTCTGTAGCAAACAATGAAGTCAACTAGAACAAACATTTAATTTTGTACTATTTAATTTAAATTCCAGGTCATTTTGTTTGATAATGCAAATTTAGTAATGGATGATGTATCAAAAGTGCTGTAAATCATATCTCTATCAACAATGCAAGATTCAAAGTAGAACCAATTTATCTGTCTTGAGGCGACTAGGCCATCATGATAGCATGCAGTTCCTCAAAACAACTTTCTATGCGGCAATCACTCATTTGGTTAATTGAAACAGCTAGAGAGAGATAGAGGATGCAATACACAAGACTGTTGCCAATGTAACAAACCATGTCATAAACTTAATTTTGAAAATAGGACTACATTCTATTGTAATAATTAAACAGGTAGTAAAGCAAATACACAACTGTACATTTTGTCACCACTATCAAGTAAGATGCACTGTGTATAACTCTGAATACTACAATTTCATATGACTATAGCACATGTCCGCTCATATCGGCATCACCACAAACAGGTGTGTAATGCATTGACCTCTATAATTACAATAGCAATAACATTACTAGGAGATAAATGTTTTTCCGCTCCCTTGTAATCTTATTGGACTTCCTTCTTACACAGTCTGTCAATCAAAATGTCATTTTACAGAGCACGACTGTATTTAAACAAGCCTTACTTTACCACAATAGAATATGAAATTTCTTCCATATGAATCATGAGAGAATGAAGAGTATATAAATATATAAACTTGGGATAATAGAGTTCCTTTCATATAGTGAAGACAGTTTTTTTTTAAAAAAAATATCTAATTATACAACTATTTAAGAAATAAATGGCTGAAAATTACAAATCCAATGGGAATTCTGAATTTACATATTTGGGGTACCTGATCATCCTTGCAGTGGAAGGTGATCAACTTCTAGCTTCTCTGCGTTCCACAAGGCTGTATAGTACTCGGGTACATTCAGAAACTTTGTAGAATAGAAAATGTATAGAAGAACCTGATACAGACTTTTCCTTCCAAGTGGAAGGAGGTCTTTGACGCCATTTTGTTTTTAACTGATGAAATCATTTGATTTTAGCTTATATTCACTAGTTTTAACTTTCCCTGAGACTCATTGTGGAAATACTCTATAATCAGTGCTGAATTTTTAGTTATTATGATAAAAGACCTTTATAAGAGTGTATTTTTTATTTGAGACAGTTCTTATAATTTCAAAATTAATTTTATAGGATTCCCAAAATAATTTTGCAAGAAGTTAACAGAAGCTTTCCAAAAGGGGTAGATTTTATACTCACAAGAATTAGTGGAACTATCTTAGACTAAGGAAGCAAAAGCTTTAATTTTGTGAACTGATTTCTTTTAAGGTGCTATTCATTTATTGGCCATTCCAAAGGACTGAAGATGATAAACACAATAAAAGTTTTGTATAATAGGCCAAATGTAGTGGGTAGCCATTCCAGCATTGATCTGGAAAATCCAACCCCCCATTGAGGCTTCCTTAACTGTCACGCCTACAAAGTGGGGCCAAGGGAGGCACCGGGAGACCGAGATCTGGACGAGCCAGCTTGCTTTCTGTTCCTGGACCCTAGACGTTGGAGGCTGACTGAGCAGAGCTCCAGAGAACACCTCTGGACTTCGATACACCTTCCACAGACCCCACAACCTACCTTTCCCTTTTTTGTAAGTTACCCACTAAATAAATCTTCCTTTTAACTATGTGGAGTGGCCATAATAATTTCACCAATAGCCAAATTATTAAATAATTTTAAATATTTGTATATTATAGAAGTTTTATAATTATTATATAATTTACGAAGAAAATGTCAAAGTAGGAAAAATTTCTTTTCAAATTTAAATTAAAATTTTTAATTTCATTATTTCTCCCTTTCCTCTTCCTCTATCTAACTCTTCTCATGTATTCTTCACTTAATACTTTTAGTAAAATTTCTTCTACAATTAAGGCATTGACTATCCAGCAAATGAAGGCTTTACTCCAATGAAAAATCATAATGCCTAATATTTAGATGAAATCTAATCATCACAGAATCTTAAGTAGTCTATTTAGTAGAAGGATAAAATGTAGACTTTTTTTTTTTGGTTTAGCTTTTTTAAGTGAGTATTTTATAACTGCAACTAAGGTCAGAACCATATTTAAAAATGCCTTGTTACTGTAAACAAAGAGTCAGTTCTGCATCCTGACAATGGATTTTTGAACTTAGAAAATCTAATAACTTTTTATTATATGTAAGCAATTATACCCATGCCATGTTCCTTTAAATTTAAATTCTTTAAATCTCTTAGCCATCCAGCTTTGGAGCCTAGCCATCCAGGCATTGTTGGGCATCGTCTTCCTCTTGTGGAGTGGGGCTGTCTCTGACTCTTTTGCCTGCTCTTGGGATCCTTTTCCTCCTACTGGGTTGGCTCATTTAGCCTTGATATGAGGCTTTATGCCTAGTCTTATTGCATCTTGCTATGCCATGCTCAGTCACCATCCCTGAAAGGCCTCTTCTTTTCTGAAGGGAAGTGGAGGAGAAGTGGATCTTGGGGTGAAGGGTCGAGTTGGGAGGAGGAGGGGAGGGAAGGCTAAGGTCAGGATGTACTCTATGGGAGAATAAAGAAAAAGGAAAAAATGAAAAAGCTCCCCCACACATGATTTTATTTTAATTCTCATAACTTTTATTCTCCTGGTCTCTTCCCTATTTATTTTATTGGAATAATCTTTGGCCTTGGTTAAAAATCTCCTTTCAAAATTCTTTCTCATCTAAAACCATTTCCCTTTATTTTCTTTCTTTTAAGTTCCAGATTTTTGAAACCGTATAGCTGGGTGAGATAAGGTCCTCAAACATTTTTTAAAGAAGCAGTAGCATTTAAATATCAGCCAAAGATGTTTATATTTATATAAGTTGTGCATAAACACACACAACTATATTAGGCATTCCAGGAATGGTAACCTTATGATGTAGTCATTCAGTTAGTAGAATTTTAGAGACCGATTGAATTTCACCCCTTGTAAAAATATTTACATAACCTCTTGTTTTATTGCCTATAACATTGTTATGCATGCAAAAAATCCACTCAGGATCAAATATTTCTCATTGAGGAAGTCATAAAACCAGTTTATCTTCAACTATATTTTTCACTTTTTAATACTTGCAAGATGCATAAACAATTATTAGCTATAGGGCCAACTGGAGTACTAAATGGTAGATTTTTCTCTAAATATTTCTTTCTTCTCGAGTTTTATTGAGAAGTGACAGTCTGAGTGCCAGTAAACTGATGAATTAAATATTCCTAAAACCCATAAAAATAGAGAGAATAAACAAAATATTAAGCTCTAGGTCTGTAGACCAAACCACAAAAGGTGTGAGCAACACAGAATTCATTGACATCAACCTAAGAAGACAGTGCTAGCGGGTTGTGTACTAGGGGTCTATGCTAGCACCTAGTACTGATTCAGATGATTCCTCTGGCGAAAGTGGATTGTCCTTTAGGCTTCATGTGGAAAACTGTTGATGCAAGCAGAAGATGAGAAAGTTCATTCTGGAGCCAACTGTGAATGATAGATGGTGCTTTGTAACACAGACTCAGATTACCGATAACTCCATGTTATCATTTCATCAAGTACTTTCTATTAGAAGTAGAACAAATTAAGTTTACAAATGAAAACATTTTTAACACATTGATGGGAGCATGAGGTGGATAACCAAACAAGGAAATCCATGCTGCAGGCCTCAGATCCTATCTGTGCAAGTTCTTAGTTTTGCAGTTTAAAAGGCAAGGCATTTAAAAGAACAGCAAGGGAGCTGTTATGAGGGAATTATGTGTGCATCATGTACAAATGTCAGGAGCAGAGTTGGTATTCCTTTTTTTCTGGGTAGCTTTGACTCCTTGGTGAGTGGAAGGACTTTGGTAGAGACCATGAAACCCTGATCATAAGAAATTTAAATTCAGTATTTTTTTTTTAAAGATCCAACCAGAGAGTGATTTTGTAGTTGAGGCCACTATGTGGGTACTATTTCTTTCCACCCCCAGATTATATTGCATTGTGATATTAAAATATGATACTCATTTTCTAAGATTATATGGGACAAAGTTTTTCCAGTGATTAATTATACACCTAAGAAATGATTCTGGGAAAATAGAAAGGGAGTTTTCATGTTACTCTATAATGAACAGGAAATTTAAAAAGGAATTGCTGGTTTTATTACCCCCAGAAAAGCATTCCAGTAAGGAGGCATGGTAGGTGTGTTAGAATAGTCAAGACTCATATCTTTTTGGAATCTCTCCTTAAGATTCCTTGGCCTTATCCCTTATGTGGTTATCATGAAGTCTTTTTAATTTTTCTTTTGGTTTAGAAATGACATATGTCTACTTTCCATGGGGTGTACTCCTGGGTACAGACAGGATATTCATTAACTGGAAAATCTGATTTCCTCCCAATGAGATTATTAGAAAGACACTGGCACACATGCTGAGTTATTGTTTGAATCAGAGTTGTGGGAAAGTTTGAATCTATGGTTAAGAGTGATGGCTCATAATAGTCATAATAATGGAGTCATTAAAGGACACACACACACACACACACACACACACACACACACACATATATATATATATATATATATATATATATAGAGAGAGAGAGAGAGAGAGAGAGAGTAAGTTGAAGTGTCAAGATCTAATAGTGTCTTCATTCTCATGTTTATGTTAGAAATTTAGAAATGAGAAAGGAACAATTCAAAAGTTGCTTTATAAGGTTGGTCTAATAAAGAGGAGATTTTTCTCCCTAACTAAAGTGGAGGGATTATGCCAGCTTCTGTAATAGAAGATAAAGAATCCCTGGGTCCTTTATCTAGAGGTTATTACTTTGGGAAAGTGAGGTTTTCCAAAGTTCAATAGTGAAGTATTTGTAGCATCATTGAAAAACCAACACAGGAAAAGGACAGTAGAATTTATGTAATAATTTTATAAAAAATAACTTAGTACATGCATGAGTTCATTCATTTCTTTTCCTGTGAATTGCCTGTTTGCCTCTACAGGCATGCATTAAGTACCCAAGCAAAGTTAAAATCACAGGAATACATCATGGTCTCCGTTCTTGAATTCCAAGAATAGCAGGGACTACCACAACCCTTTCTCAAAGAGGAGGGAAATTATGAAGGATGTTCTACTATGTTGGTCAGCTCTGGTCATAATGCAATATATTTTCCCCATAATCTTATGAAGAAGTGAATGAAAAAGATGAAGGACAAAAGAAAGGGAGCAAAGGAGGTGGAAAGCTTTTGAAATTTAAGTGTTTGTAGTTTGGTTCTCCTCTGGAGATCAGGACTAATATTGCAAAGGGACAGAAGAATTTTCTTGGTAGCAGGAATTTTTGCTTAGGCCCTTAAATGCACTTGGCTTGCTGAGAGTTTATGCCCAGCCTTGGTTAAGAAGGCACAATATGGCCCTGTTGCCCCTCTTCTCCTCCTCACTGTAAGAGAGTTCTCATACACACATACATGCCTATGTCTGTTTAATCCCTTCAAAACTGAAAATAAGACCAGAAATCCCCTATTATCATGTCAAACTGTACAAGAGCCATAAAAATCCATATTTGCTTATACTAGATTTCACTCTTCTGAAAATAATGTCTGAAGCAAATGCAAGTCATCATTTGGTAGCTAACCTTAGGAAGTATGTGAATAGGACCAAGAGAAACTAAGGAATAGGAAGAGGAAATGTGACAATGAATTAGCAAGATACGTTGATAAACAGGATGTTCTATCACCAGGAATTATAAGATGCATATAAATATTTCTCAGGAGTGTCCACTGACAAGGCACAGCTCACAGTATTTAGCCAGTTTGCATGACTCTTAGGAGAGGATTGTACCCTGAAGTACATCCTTGCTGAATATCTGAATTGCATGCTGAGTGATCTGTTCATTTCAGAGAAGCCTTGGTGTGTAATGTTGCAAAATTCTCCACACTAGCCATGAGACATGATGGGCAAAGAGAATTTGAGGTTGTTCTGAATTTCCTCTGAAATTGTAATGCTAAGTCAGTTAGACTGAGGACGTGCAATGTATTTCTAAAATATAGCTGTTCAGTCTTTGGGTTAAATCATTCAGTTTAAAAGAATACTCATATGTTGGATAGAAAAGAAAGAGACTATTAGAAATTGAGAACTTAATTAGAATAAAAGCAGGAAAAGAAATAAATGAAAACACTAAGTATTAATGAAGGGAAGAATGACAGGGTGAATCTGGTTAAATATTAAATTTTGCAAGGTACTCAGGAATGGTGTGCTTAAAATTCTATTGAATTAGGTTAATGAGAGAAGATAATTGACTTTAGTAAGAAGAAATTCTTGGATAAATTAAGCCTGACAGTCACATTAAAATCCATAAATACTGTCTCATTTTGCATTTATAAGTTAATCCCTCTCTTAAAGAATCCTCCTGACGCCGGGCGTTGGTGGCGCACGCCTTTAATCCCAGCACTCGGGAGGCAGAGCCAGGCGGATCTCTGTGAGTTCGAGGCCAGCCTGGGCTACCAAGTGAGCTCCAGGAAAGGCGCAAAGCTACGCAGAGAAACCCTGTCTCGAAAAACCAAAAAAAAAAAAAAAAAAGAATCCTCCTGACCAGACCCAATGTGGGAGCGAGGACACACACGAATCTCTCTGAGAAAGGGAAATACAAGAGATCTCCTTGGGGGACTTGGGGTGAGTGGAGTAGGAACTTGAGGGATCAGGTTGGGGGATGAACGGAGGGGAGACTACTGAAAGATGTGACTGGAAAGTGGGGGTGGGGGTAGGAAGTGGGGGAGCATTTCCAGGTCAGAGAGAAACCTGATGCAAGAGAAACTTCCATGAATCAGCAAAGAAGATTCCAGCTAAGACTCCTAGCAATAGTGGATATGTTGGATATGTAGCCTGAACTGGTCATCCCCTGTGATCAGATTGGTGACTACCCCAACTGTCATCAGAGAGCCTTTCATGCAGTCACTGATGGAAACAGATGCAGAGACTCTAGGAAAACCTTCAGCAGAGCTTGGGGAGTACTGCTGAAGAAAGGGAGGGAAGATATAGAAGTCAGAGGGGTCAAGGACATCACAAGAAAACACACAGAATCAACTAACCCAGACACATAAGAACTTACAGAGTCTGAACCAACAATCAGGGAGCCTGCATGGGACCAACCTAGGCCCTCTACATGTATGTGACAGTTGTGTAGCTTGGTCTACTTGTGGGAGTCCTAACAGTGGGAGCAGAGGCTATCCCTAATGCTTTGGCTTGCTCTTGGGAACCTATTCTTCATACTGGATTGCCTTGCCCAGGCTTAATACAAGGTGGGGGTGCTTAGTCTTACTGCAACTTGATATGACATGTTTTGTTGATATCCATGGGAGTCCTGCTCCTTTCTGAACAGAGGAGGAATGGATTGGGGGTGGCAGAAAGGGGGTAATGATGGGATTGGGAGGAAAATAGAGAGGGAAACTGCAGAGGGGATGCAAAATAAATTAATTAGTTAAATAAAAATATATTTTAAAAAACTCTCCTGACAGAATACCTTTATATTTTTATGAGAATTAATTGTCACTATAACTAAAGTTCTTATAACTTATTGCTGGTGCATTGTAAACTTATTCTTATAATGAATATTGAGACTATTATAAAACACTATGATGTGTGTACTAAAAAACAGAGACCAATTTTATGATTGTTGAAAATAGTAGATTTTGTTTCAAGTCATAGAAGATGATTCTATAATTATCTTAAGAAAGTTGGGAGCTCAAACGAAGAGAATGAAGTGATGGAGGTGGAGAGATTCAGATTTCAGGGACAGGAGAAGCCAAGGAGGCCAGGAAACAGCTCAGAATTCCAACAATGGAGACAACAATGAGTGATCACAACTGGTGAAAGAACATACATGCAGTAAACTAAGTAAACTAAGTTGTGAAACCATGAAAATTGTTTTCAGAGAATAATTTTCTGATTAGAGATATTGAAATTTAATTTTAGCATCCATAGGTGTAAAGCTAGACCCAAGCTTTCTGATGTCTGAGGTGCAGTATCTATGTCAAAATCAATCAATATAATGATAAGAAAAAGTTATATCATTGAGCTTGCCACTTCTCAAAGTTTATATGTGTGTGTGTGCGTGCATGCACATGTGTGTTTGTGTGCTTGTAAAATATACTATATGCTTGAGGATATTTATTCCCTAAATAAGCAAGAAACTAATGTTTTGGAAATATAATTAGATTAGACATTTCACTTTTTTGGTTTTTTGAGACAGGGTTTCACTGTGTAGTTTTGGTGCCTGTCCTGGAACTCACAGAGGTTCACCTGGCTCTGCCTCCCGAGTGCTGGAATTAAAGACGTGTGCCACTGCCACCAGGCTTCACTTAATATTTTATTGACAAGTACACTGATTGCTCCTTTAATCTTTCATTCTAATTAATGTGATAGAAAATGATTTACAGATACTATTTTTTTATTAAAATTATTTTAGTGAAATGGTTTTCAGATTGCCTTATGGAGTAAAAATTATGAAGCACACAGATGTCCATGACCAACAGACTTCAGTTAGTACATGATATTAGTCAGTTTCCTCATTACTGTGACAAAATACCCAAAAGAAAAACCTTCCATGGGTAGGGTTTATCTTGGCTCCTGTTTTCAGAGGGTTCACTTTGCCTTCTTGGTTTCATGAACTTGGAAACTTGTTGCTGGGGATACTCTTCACCTGTGTCAGCTAGGAAGCACAGGAAGAACGTGAGCGAGCCATTCAGTTCTCCATCTGTTCTCCCCTCTTTCCTCTGTTTAGGATGTCCACCCTCCAGTGCTGCCTCCTCAGTTAATCTTTTCTTCAAAGGCTGGAGCAGACAATCCCACAGCTGTGCCTCTTTAATCATGTAGGTGATGCTAAATGCAGGCTAGTTGATAAGACAACCAATCACACACCTCTTTAAAGTTAGTCTAATTCTCTTCCCTCTCTGTTAGTGTGTAATGATGAATTTTTAGTTTTAAATGTATCTTACATGTAAACATATTTGCTTGGCACTTTCTTTTTTTTCTTTATTAAGAAATTTTTTTATTCATTTTACATACTAACCACAGGTCCCCTGCTTTGCACTCTCAAGAAACAAATTCTAGCTTGTTTCTTTTTTTCTTTCTTTCTTTTTTTTTTTTTTAAATTTATTATGTGTACAGTGTTCTGCCTGCATGTGTCCCTTCAGGCCAGAAGACGGAACTAGATCTCATTACAGATGGTTGTGAGCCACCATGTGGTTGCTGGGAATTGAACTCAGGACCTCTAGAAGAACAGCCAGTGCTCTTAACCGCTGAGCCATCTCTCCAGCCCCCTCTAGCTTGTTTCTATCTACACAATTTTTATCTTTGCAGAAGCATTTTTACTTTCAACGTCGGCTTACTTAAGGCACACTGCATAGTTTTTTTCTTTTGTTTTGTTTTGTTTTTGTTTTTTTTTCAGATCAGTGGACAAATATCCAAATGTAGAAGATGTCTCTAATTTTACTACCTAGAATAATTTTCAGGCTCACACATTAGTCACTTACCTTTGTCGTTAGTACAGTACACGACACTCAAAGACATATTCACCTTAATGCCTTCCAGTTTTCACAAAAGATTAACTCGAAGTGTAATTGTTTGACACAGAAGATTGAGTGCTTGTATGCCACCCTGGTAGTGATGGTTTTAAACTGATGTGAATATGATCTCACTCTCCAGGCAGGAAGGAGTCTTATATTCCCATGTGTTGTAGCAATCTCAGCTGAATCTTCTGTGTGAAGCATTACCTCAAGTGACCGTGTAGCCCCCTTCAAATTAATATATGAATTACTTAGTTACAATCTTCTTCTGATGCAGGATTTCATGGAGATATCTCATCTGTGAACTTAGATCATAAACTACCAAAACGGAAAACAGAAAAATCATCTACTTGAGATCGCTAGAAAAAGGAGAAAATGAATTCGTTTTTATCGTAAAGTGACATTTTTAGCTAAGTGTTTTCAAATCCATTTTGGAAATGTATTGGATTTAACCATTTGTCTTGTGAAATACACAACAAAATAAGAAATGATGCAACACAATGCCTTTACAATGTCTTATATGAAAGGATTTAACATTCACTTTCTGCCAGAGTTGCAATTTGATTTCAGTGTTATTACTATTAGTACAAGGTCCTGATCTAAACATAAATAAATGTGTCTTAATTCATGTCTTCAACAGAAACATTCTCTTTATATCACAGCCAAGTTCAGTACGTTCAAAGAATTTAAATGCCTACAAAAGGTACTTAATCCAACCAACTAGCTGTTCCAATTAACTTTCTGTTACATGTGAATAATGCTTTGCTTCCAACATACTGTGTTAAGATGGTGACAACTCATCCATTTGTTCATCACTCAATGGATATCAAATGAACACCATTTATAGAGAGTATCTCTAACCTTGGAGTCAAAGCAACAAAACTTTTAGGTTATAATAAATACTGAATTTTTTAAAATTTATTTATTAAATTTAATTTTACATATCAGCCATGGATTCCCTTGTTCTCCCCCCCTCCCACTCCCGCACTCCCGTCTTCTCCCCAGCCCACCCCCCATTCCCATCTCCTCCAGAGCAAAGACTCCCCTGAGGATTGAGTTCAACCAGGGAGATTCAGTCCAGGCAGGTCCAGTCCCCTCCTCCCAGGCTGAGCCAAGTGTCCCTGTATAAGTCCCAGGTTCCAAACAGCCTGTTCATGCACTGAGGACAAGACCTGGACCCACTGTCTGGATGCCTCCCAAGCAGATCAAGATAATCAACTGTCTTATTTATCCAGAGGGCTTGATCCAGTTGGGGCTCCTCAGCTAATGGTTCATAGTTTATGTGTTTCTATTTGTTTGGCTATTTGTCCCTGTGCTTTTTCCAACCTTGGTCTCAACAATTCTTGCTTATACAAACCTTCCTCTTTCCCACCAATTGGACTCCTGGAGCTCCACCTGGGGCCTAGATGTGGATCTCTGCATCTTGTTCCCTCAGTCATTGGATGGAGTTTCTAGCACGACAATTAGGATGTTTGGTCATCCTATCATCAGAGTAGGTCAGTTCTGGTTGTCTCTTGACCATTGCCAGCAGTCTATTGTGGGGGTATCATTGTAGATTTCTGTGGGCCTCTCTAACACTTTGCTTCTTCCTATTCTCATGTGGTCTTCCTTTATCATGGTCTTTTATTCCTTGTTCTCCCTCTCTGTTCTTTTTTTTTTTTTTTTTTTTTTTTTTTTCGAGACAGGGTTTCTCTTGTGTAGCTTTGCGCCTTTCCTGGAACTCACTTGGTAGCCCAGGCTGGCCTCGAACTCACAGAGATTCGCCTGCCTCTGCCTCCCGAGTGCTGGGATTAAAGGCGTGCGCCACCACCGCCCGGCTACCTCTCTGTTCTTGATCCAGCTGGAATCTCCCGCTTCCCTAAGCTCTCATTCCCTCGAACCTTGCCCTTCCTTACTCCCCCTCATGTACATGTTGTTCATGTAGATCTCATTCATTTCTCTGTCACTGGACAATCCCTGTGTCTTTCTTGGGGTTCTGTTTTCTAGGTAGCCTCCCTGGAGTTGTGAGTAGCAGTCTAGTCATCTTTGTTTTACATCTAGTATCCTCCTAGGAGTGAGTACATACCATGTTTGTCTTTCTGAGTCTGGGTTATCTCACTCAGAATGATTTTTTCTAGATCCATCCATTTGCCTGCAAACTTCATGATGTCATTGATTTTCTCTGCTGAGTAGTATTCCATTGTGTATATGTACCACATTTTATTTATCCATTCTTCAGTAGAAGGGCATCTAGGTTGTTTCCAGGTTCTGGCTATTACAAACAATGCTGATATGAACATAGCTGAGCAAGTGCCCTTGTAGTATGATTGAGCATTCCTTGGGTATATGCCCAAGAGTGGTATAGCTGGATCTTGGGCGAGATTGATTCCCAATTTTCTAAGAAAGCACCATATTGAATTTTAAAAGTGATTGCAATTCAAGTATAAGGACATGAATTCAAGCCCACAAATTTATGTAAAATGTTGGGTTTGTTGATGCATGTTTATTTTCCTAGGGACAGGAAGGCAAAAAACTTTCACATCTCTGGGACTCACAGGCTAGCCAGGCTAACTTAATTATCAAGATCCATGCCAGTGTGAAGAATTGACTCAACAAAACAAGGTGAAGATGGCATGTGAGGACAACATTCAAGGTTGACTGCTGATATCCACATTCACATACACATGTGCAACTACAGTTTCCACATTGTACCCTCCCTAATCATAAAAAGGAAATGTTCCTGAAATAATATACATAAAGTCAAGTAAAAAACAGAGGGCATATATAACTGTCTGTAATAAAATAAAATCAATGTCAAATTTATTATTAAATTTCAAAATTTAAAAGCAATTTAATTTCTAATGATTTCTTGCCATGATAATCGTGACAATACCCTTTAATATGTCACTGATTTTGCAAGTTTAGCTTGTTTTGTGAGAGTATCCTCTCCATAAATATGGTGGTAATGTTACTGATAATGGTTATTAATACTATGAGTGGGATCAAGATGCTGATATATGTCAACGTGTAAATCTTCTACCTCTTTAATGAAGTGCATGATGAGATGCCCTCATATACAACCTAAAGACAGGAAACCTGAGTGACATGGTAATGATGTAATCTGTCCTAGTTACACTGCTGGTATAGAGAGATCAAGAATAAAATTAGACTACATGGCTCTAGAGTGTGAACTGTCAACCAACCCACACTACCGTCTCTCAAGTCATCTTGGCATGTGACATAAGTCAACATGGAAATTCCTTAGCAGACAATTCATTTAGAAGTTTATTTTGACAATAGAATTTGACAAATTTTTTTAATTAAGAAATTTTTTATTCATTTTACATACTAACATGAGCTGGCTTTTGGGGGCCCACTACCTATGGTGGACACCTTGCACAGTCTTGATGTCTGATCATATTTTATTTACAAAGTAGACAATAGTTTGTATTTGGTCCATGAACTTAAAGTTGCATATAAAAATCAAATAAGATAGGTGGAGTAGAAGGGAGAGTTGGGAGGATAGGGAATTTTAAGGTAATTAAGGTGATCCTAAGCTACACAGAAATTTTAAAAACAGCCATCTCAAAGCAAGTATACACAAACAAAATATTAAATAATAAAATATGGCAGTGGTTGGAATAAGTGATTTGATGCATTTTGATGCTCCTATTTCAAATGCAGTGTGGCCCTAGAAAAATTAAGGTTTAAAGAATTTAGGAACTCTCTCAATCTATGAAATGGTTCTAATGTTGAAAATATCCTTCCTAAATTTCTTGAGATTCTTAGGTTCCAAAAGATTTTTATTAAATTAACATTATACCTTAAATTGGAAGCTTCCCAAATTGGCATCATATTCATGGTATCAATGTGAAACACAGTTTAAGAACGTAAAGCATGAACTCTGGGGAATTTTTTCACAAATTAAATACCAACATATTCCTAGAATTAAGACATAAAATATTTTCTTTCACTTCATAAAATTACTTTTTGCTTCCCCTAATTGCATCTTCTGCCTCCAGGACTGGACAATGACTGATTGTGCTCTTTACAGGTATCTTAGGTATTTTCTTAGTTTTTGTACACACACACACACACACACACACACACACACACACACACACAAAATGAACAACATATATATGAACTGAATAACACATATATATGAATGCACATTCTCTTGTTTCTGAATCGTTTTAAGGTTCATTTTATTTCAAATACAAATTATTTTTTCAGGAAATAAAATAAATAAATTATATGACTATAAAAGCTTGTTTATTAATTCCATTTTAAGATGAAAATTGGACTAGTCTTAGGTGTGAATTTTATAAGTAAAAGTGGTATTAATATTCACACATAGATTGTTATGTGAACATACATTTCATCCCCTTAGGCTAAAACAAAATAACAAGAAATGACTGATGTTAAAAGTAATTTCAAAACTCTTGTGTGTGTGATACTTCTTCCCCTTCATTTTAATTAATTCTTTGAGAATTTTATGCAATGCATTTTAACATTCACCCACTTCTCTCAACCGCTTCCGGAACTGCCTTTCCATACCTACCCTAGTAGTATCCTCTGTAGAAAACTACATTGCATACTGTGTGTGCTCGACATTTTCTGTTAGATACATGACCTTCCACTGGAACATGGTCAGTCACATCCTAAAAGAAAAATGACATTCCCTCTCTTAGCAACCATCAATTGCCAATATATCCTCAGGTAGAAGAGGGACTTTGTGCTCATGTCCACTGTCTGTGGCAGTATTTTGTTCTTGCTTCAGCTTGCACAGGTTTTATGCAGACTCTCTCAGGCACCATTAGTTCATATGACCAACTGCTCTTTGTGTCTGGAAAATGCTGTTTCACTGAAGACTTTTTTTTTTCTTTGAGTGAGGGTTTCTCTGTGTAACAGCACTGTCAGTCCTGGAATTCACTCTGTAAACCAGAGATCCACCTGTCTTTGCCTCCCAGGTGCTGGGATTAAAGGTATACTCCACCACTACCCTGCTACACTGTCAGCCCTCGTATCTTATTATTGAGTATGTGGTGTTATCTTACCTTGACTTTAACTTATTCTCAACTCATTTTTCCATTTGAATATTTGTCATTTACCAATCTAAATATCCTTTCAAACATTTCTCTACTTTAAAAGTTAGCCAGGCGGTGGTGGTGCACGCCTTTAATCCCAGCACTCGGGAGGCAGAGGCAGGCGGATCTCTGTGAGTTCGAGGCCAGCCTGGGCTACCAAGTGAGTTCCAGGAAAGGCACAAAGCTACACAGAGAAACCCTGTCTCGAAAAACCAAAAAAAAAAAAAAAAGTTAGCTCTTATAATACAATTGAGTTCTTAGAAGTCATCTATGCTCACCCCAGACCATCTCCATGTTTGCTTATACGGATCTTAGTTCTAATGTGCTAATAATGAATTATCTTAGCATGTGATTTATTGAAGAGACTCTTTTTTAAAAAAAAAAAAAAAAAGTATTATCCCTGAGCAGATAATTCTTGGTAGAAATTAGTTTCCCTTTCTATGAGATGCCACCTCAGCTTCTTCCTGCTTGTGTGGTTTTTCCCGAAAGCCTTTTGTATCTGTGACCTTTGTTTATCTGTATGCTGTATTTTATAACTCACCTTCTTTTCTTTCCTTCTGTCTGATTTTAAGACTTTGTTTTTTACATTTATTTTTAACTATTCAACTATGTCAAGGCTTTGGTGGGAAAGTGTACGTGTGTGTTTGTGTGTATGGGTGGGTACATGGTGATGGTAGTGGTCATGGTGCTTGTGTGCATGTGTGTGCGCATGCATAAGCACATATGGAAATGTGTATATTTGTTCTCATTAAGTTTAGAATTCTGTCATATTTGATCAAGACATCTGATGTGTTTCATTGTTTGTATGAATTCTTGGCTTTTATAATTTCAAATATTAAAATATTTTTTCTTTTCTTCTATGTCTCTTTCTCTCTGTGTGTCTGTCTCTGTCTCCCTTCCTTCTCCATTTTCTTTGTTTCTACTTGGGTGATGCGCACTAATCTTAGAATATCCCCCTTCTTTTTATCCAAACCTTTATCACTTCTGCTGATTAAACTACAAATGTCATCCACAGCCTCTGCTAACATGCTTCCCCAGCATTTATTTCAAGTCATCTCTTTCTCGTAATTTTCTTCTCCTATTTGATGTTACTTCTCTGCCCTTGGATGTTCTATATCTTCTCTATTAGTGCCTTAGGAATACAAATCTTATTGATCTTAAAGTGTGTGAATGATGGCCCCAACATATGAGATAATTGTGACATTGTGCATACCTCTGTATCCTTCTGATGGTCTCTGTATTTCCGTATTATGCATATCATGCTTTCTATTCAATTACAGATATTGTATTTATGAAAATGATGAACGGAAGTGGTTAATTATTTTCTGACCAAGAAAGATACACCTCTTTATTTTTAAAATTTCATTAAAATGTTTATAAATATTTTGCCTGCATGTATGTCTGTGTATTATATACATGTCTGGTGCCCACAGAGTCTAAAAGAGGGCATTAGATCCCCTGGAACTGGACTTATGGATAGTTGTGAGTTGCTATATTGAAGCTGAAAATCAAATTTGGGTCCCCTGAAAGAGCAGAAAGCCACTAACCACTGAGCAATTTCCCCAGCTCCTATACCTCTTTCTATACTTGGCACTAAGGGTAACTTGGGGTGCCATTATAGCCACAAAATATGGGCTTGGGTTTTGTTGTTTTCCTCCAGCTTCACCTTACTCTTGCCTTGCAGTTAGAGTCAGAACTTGTTTGTCAAGGGTTCTTGCTGCTCTTCTACTCCCAGTGCCTTGTGACCTGTCTCCGAGTTCTTGCTCTTTCCCAGCAATAGACAGATTCTGATAGTTTTAATTGTCAACTTGACACAATAGCGAATCACCTAGGAAGAGAGTATCCATGAGAAATTGTCTAGAATAGTGTATCTCTGGGGGATTGTCTTAATAACATTAATTGATATGCGAAACCTGCTAGGGTAGGTGGAGCTATTCACTAGGTTTGAGTCCAACACAAAAGAAAAAAGGAGAGAGCAAGCTTATCACAAGAATGCAGTATTCATTTTTCTCCTGCCCTTGTCTGTGGAATAATGAGTACATGCTTCAAATTTTGCTGCCTTGACTTCCCCTCAGTGACGGTCTGTAACATGGACATAGGAGCTACAGTAAACCTTTTATTCCCTAAGTTTCCTTTGTAAGGCTATTTTCTAATAGCAACATACATGAAATTACCACACAGGCAATGCTAATTCCTTGGTGCTTGCCAGGCTCCTTATGCAAAGCAAGTGAGGGGCTCTGGTATAGACACAGCCTCAGTCCTAAAACAACCTTTTGTCTTGGAAGGTTTCAAATTATATTGGATATTCAACAGCCTTCTGTTACATGGTGATGATGGAAGTGAGAAATTACAAGGACTAAAATGGGGTACAGATAAGTATTTTTTATATAAGTAAATTTATACAAATGTGAAAAGTAAGGAAACAGCTATATGACTATTAGTAGTCTTTGGCAGAGTGTAAGAGTCAGGAAATGAAAAAACTTTGAAAAGCACTTTTTCATATAATGATATTTCTTTTGTGGAGATTTTGCTAGAAATTAAATACCATATATTTTAAAAAAGGTTGTGCTCTTAAAATCATATGTATTTAAATGTAGCTGCTAGTACCGTTCATCTATAAAACAATAAAAGGAGACATATAATTAAAATAAATGATTATGACCTTATTGTGAGATTAATAGGGACTTTCACATCTATAACTATATATTTTGTTGTTGACACATTTTGAGATCGGGTCTTGCTATGCAGCCCACGCTTGCCCTTAACTTGAATAAATTAAGTTCACATGAAACTCATGATCCTTCTGCCTGAGTCCTAAGCACTAGAAATGCTAAGATATATCACTATGTTCAGCTTAATTTGAAAATATTTTATTTTTAAGTGTGTGTGTGTGTGTGTGTGTGTGTGTGTGTGTGTGTGTGTGTGTGTGTTTGCATGTACATGCATGCTCACACAGGTATACTCACATGCTGGTCAGAGGACAACTTTCAGGAGTCTGTTCTCTTCTTCCACTGTGAAATGTGGAGTTTCAGATGGTATTAATGTTAGACTTGGCACTTCAAAAGCTCCTAATTTTTAAAACATTTCCCTGTGAGCTACTCATTTCTTCATTACCATAAAAAGTATGTATGGTTTCATTTCTACTCTACATATAATGTCTTCTGCCATGTTTGGCTATGTGACAAGGTAGTTATAACATGAGTCAGAAATGTTTCAAATTTAAAAGAAATAGCATGGTATCTTTGAGAAATTTACAGACATCTGGTCAGCTTGTAACTATATGTGCAAAAACAGTAGGACACTTCCTTTTTCTTCCATATCACAGGGGGACAGTGAAACTCCTTGTCTTATATATGGAGCAATTTATACCCTAAATAAATATAGAATGTTTCTCTTTAGCGTCTGCAATGAAGTGTGTCATCATCTTTCTTCTTTGAAAATTGATAAGAGCATCTATAGGCAATTCAACTCATCCAAGGTTTCCAGAATAGCTGTGAAACAATAGTTCCATCATGTTAGTGGGCAAAATAAAAACCTGTCCTATTTTCACAGTGTAGTAATATTTTAATAGCACAGTTTTCTCACAAATTATACAAAAGTCTAGACCTACAATTTTCATAATCTCATAAACCAATAAAATATAAAGTATTATCAAATGAATAGGTTCTGGCACTGCTCATTGAATGTTTCATGCATGCAACAAAATGACATGCACAGTATTCACCATATCACAGACTTTATGGTCTTCATGTCAGTGCGCTTCTCTAGAACAAGATGTTATGAATTCTTACGTCACATTTAATTTAATGTTGATACAGAATTCTAGCCCTTAATAATGATCTTAAATATAAATGCAGCAAAATGGCTGTTTGTAATTCCAAAGCTATAGAATCATATTCAAATATCCATCTATTTATTAGACCACTTCTTTAATAACCTAAACTATGACCATCATTGAGAAATTTTCACAAGTTTTACACTTGCCCCTCCTACTCAGAGATAAACCTGTGCATAGAGAGGTGGCTTAATGATAGAAATGGCTTGCATCACCATTCAGTGGCTCATATTTCAGAGAACAATGAAGGCTATGTCTCTAGGATAACCAGAAAATTTGGCTCAAAATGAGTTTTCTCATCTCCAGTTGCTATGCAAACTAGCCCTGTCTTTGCACTGCTGTTAGTTTTAAGTACTCATTTGCTTTGAATGGACTTCCTTTTGCCATTTGCTCTTGTCTTTGCCTGGTGGGCTGATGGGTAATGTGAATGAGGCAAACTCAAAGGATTTGTGAACATGTGTTAAGTGTCAGAATGTTGACTACCTCCTAGTATAACATTATTTCCGAAGATTACTCTTGCATTCTGTAGTGAGTATACTATCTAGGGTCACTGGCAAATTATGTTTAGATAACCATATGGCTTTACTATCAAAGTAAGGACTTACACATTAATTAGACGATACTCTCAACATTTATGCAATAAAAATAAAATGTCTATAAAAATCCCATATGCAAACCTGTTACTTTGTAAGCTTTTTTAAACTATATAGGTTGTGGGTCTGAAAAGAATGGCCAAGCAGAGTTTTTTTTTTTCCCTCTGACACTAATAATCGTATTTTAGTCATTTAAAAGTCTGTCTTCTATTTTAGTCACATAATGGGAAAGGGACATTTAAGGAATGGATGTGATTCATGATCACAAAGATGGTATTTCTTGGTCTGATATTATGTCGTCAGTGTTCATCTAAAGGCATAAGCCACTCTCTGTGTCTAAATCAGAATCAGCTTCCTGTGTTGTTTCCATCGCTGCCCTCTCCCTAATCAGCAGAGTTCTGAAAGTACCACCCAGGCAGTAAATCAAATAATAACGTCCTTTTCTGATTTGTGTGCTTAGACTGCTAACGTCTAAAAGCCTCATTTTTTTCGTGTTCTATATATAACTCAACTTACTTATTGAATCAAAGAAAAGAATTGACGAGTCTGCAAGTAGCATGCATGCCTCTTGAATTCTGTTTTTGATTTTTTTTCCCCCTCTGAGACATAATCACATTCTCTCTTGACCACAAGTAGTAGCAACAAAACAGAATCAATTGGTGGTCTTTCAGAAATAACCACACATAGGACAATTGACTTTGATCAGGTTCCCATGTCAGCTATTGCTTTATTAAACCAGAAGTTGTGGGAAGGGAAGTAAGGGACAAATATGCATTTCAATGTATACTTGTATGAAAGTTTTAAGAATAAATAAATCAATCTTATTAAGTATTTCTTATATTTGCATATTTGTCTTTCTGTTTTGTTTTGGTTTTTGAGTCAAGGATACCAGCAAACTCATGGTGATCCTGTCTCAACCTTTCAAATACCGGAACATAAGACACGTGCCATCATTCAGGGACTTTGCCCCCCCCCACTCTGTGTGTGTGTGTATGTGTGTGTATGTGTATGTGTGTGTATATGTATGTGTGTGTATGTGTGTATATGTGTGTGTGTGTATGTATGTGTTGATGTAACCAACCGTCTTATTAAATAAGAAACACAGAAACAATGTAAAAGAGAAAGTCAAGAGGTCAGAGCTCAGAGCTAAAATCTCACCCTTCCTCCTGCTGTGTCCCAGCTTCCCGAAAGAGAGCTATTTCCTTGTGTGTCAGTCATTTCAAAGTCATTCTGCCTTCTCATTGGTTGTAAACCCAAACATGTGACTGCCTCGTCACTGTCTGTATGTACAGCCCTCTAGGTCTTAAAGGCGTGTGTCTCTAATGCTGGCTGTATCCCTGAACACACAGAGATCTATGGGATTAAAGGTGTATGCCACCACCGCCATGCTCTTTCTATGGCTCTAATAGCTCTGACCCCCGGGCAACTTTATTTATTAACATACAATCAAAATCACATTTCAGTACTATTAGAATACTACCACATGTATGTGTGTGTATATGTGTGTGTGTATGTGTGTGTATGTGTGTGTGTGTGTGTGTGTGTGTGTGTGTGTGTACTACACACATGTGTGAAAGTGCATGGAATGGAGAGCAGAAGTTGAAATCTTGCATCTTCCTCCATTGCTCTCCATCTCATTTTTGGAGGCAGAGTCTCTCATTTCAAGCCAGGACTTGTCAATACAGCTCTACTGGACAGTTCTTTGTCAACTTGACACAAGCTAGAGTTAACTGAAAGGAAGAGGTAGACTAATTTAAGAAAATGCCCAAGAATGGTGTTGGTGAGACACTTTGTGCAGCCTTGGTGCAGGGAGGAAGGGCTTGGATTTGCCTCAACTGAATGTACCAGGCTCTGCTGACTCCCCATGGGAGACCTTGCCTTGGAAGAGGTGGGAATGGGGGTGGGTTGGGAGAAATCCTGGGGGGCAGAATGAGGGAGGACAGGGGAATCTGTGGTTGATATGTAAAATGAATAGAAAATCTCTTAATAAAAAAAAGAAAATGCCTACAAAAAATCAAGTTGTAAAGGCATTTTCTTAGTGACTGATGGTGGAAGGCCCACCCTATTGAGGGTGGTAGCACCTCTGGTCTGGTGGTCTTGGGTTTTACAAAAAAACAGATTGAGCAAGCCATGTATAATAAACCCATAAACATCACCACTCCATAACTTTTGCATCAGTTTCTGCCTCCAGTTTCCTGCCCTGTTTGAGTTTCTGATCTGACTTCCTTCAATGATATAAATATAAACCAAATAAATCCTTTCCTCCCCAAATTGTTTTTGGGCATGGTGTTTCATTACAACAATTGAACCCCTAACTAAGACAAGTTAACACAGGATGGTAGGGAATTATTATGACAGACATGAACATGCTGATATTGGGAGGAGTGTGGAAGGACTTTGGAAGTCAGGGGAAGAAAAGCCAATGAGTGTTCGATGCTTGGAGAACTGGTCTATAGATCTTGGAAGATAAAAATGTTGAGGGTTGAGCATGGAGTCCCACCATAGGGAATGGGCTCCAAAAAGCCAGCTCATGCACCAGAGATAGAACCTGATCCCACTGCCAGGGGCCCTTCAAACAGACCAAGCTACACAACTGTCTCCCATATGCAGAGAGCCTAGTCCGGTCCTATGCAGGCTCCACAGCTGTTGGTTCATGAGTTCCCATGAACTTGGTTCAGTTGTCTCTGTAGGGCCTTGATCCTGCCTCAACTGAAATTATACCAGGCTTTGCTGACTCCCCATGGGAGGCTTTAACCTTTCAAAGGAGGATATGAGGGGTGGATTGGGGAGGCTGGGGAAAGCGGGGTGAGATATGAGAGGGAGATTTGTGGTTGATGTGTAAAATGAATAAAAAATTTCTTAAATTTGAAGGCAATGCAGCAAGTGGATCTCAGAGGGAAGTTTAAAGACTTCATCAGATCCAACTTTTATTTTGAGTTCAGAATATATGGTTCTAGTTAGCTGGGACTGATGAGTCAGCTATGATTAACAAGATACCAGAACTACTAAAGTGAAACCTTTGCTTTGCTGGCATATTCAATGTAGGCTGGCTGAAGCTGAGACATTAGAGATGATTAAGAAGAGACCAATATCACTGTAGTGAAATCTTCTGGGAAGTGTTTCCTAAGATCACAAATAAGCTGTGTTCCAGAGGTGGCTAAGGTTGAACCTCATCCTGGAGGCTGAAATTGGTAGTGTAGGAGTCACCAGGTGGTACTGGTTTTGAAGGTGTTAAAATGTCATGGAGAGCAGTTGAGGATTGGCACCATGAAGAGAGCCTATGGGAGGCTATTGGTTGAAAGTGCAGCCCAGTTGCAGCAGAAGACCCCAGCTTTTGTAGTACCATGGGATGTCACCAGGTACAGCAGCAGCAGTGAGATGGAGCCAGCAGGAGCCTAAAAGACAAGCTGTGTGTGTTGCAGAGAGAGGAGTTGGAGAAGTGGATCAAGCTCCTTGGAGGAACCCAGAAGATCTTGAGTGAATTCTGATATTAGCCATTGAGTTTACACTTCTGAGGTTTGTTTTTTCTTTATTCTGATTATGACTGTGCCCTTGTTCTTACTTCTTGAAGTAAGAAAGTACTTAATTTATTACTATTATTATTATTACTTTATTTTATTTTACACAGCCCATAGTTGAGAGACTTTAAACTTTAAAGAAAAGATATTTAGGAGTTTAACAGAATTTAGATTTTTAAAATAAACTGGATATTTTTAAAGAGACAACTTTTAAAGTCTTTGAGTTTGTAAGGCTGTGGGACTTTTTAAGTTTGTAAAATGTTCTATATTGTGATGGGTTTATTAATGTGTATTCTTGGGGATGAACAAGAAAAGAAAGGTTGTGGCTTGATAGTAATGTGTTTGTGTGTGGGGTTGACAAGGGATTACTTGTGCTGGGTAGTTTTATGTCAACTTGACATAAGCTAGAGTCATCTGAAAGTAGGTGAACTCAGTTAAGTAAATGCCATCATAAGATACCACTGTAGAGTCTTTTCTTAATTAGTGATTGATGACAGAGGGCCCAGACTATTATGGTTGCTACCTTTACTGGGCTGGTAGTCCTGTGTTCTATAAGAAAGCAGGTTGAGCAAGTCATGTGGAGCAAGCCCATAAGCAATACCCCACCATGGCCTCTACAACAGTTCCTGCCTCCAGGTTCCTGCCTTGCTTGAGTTCCTGACTGACTTCCTTTGGTCATGAACAGTGATATGGAAATGCCAGCTAAATAAGGCCTTTTCTGCCCAAGTTTCTTTCGGGTCATGATGTTTCATCACAGCAATAGTAAACCTAACTAATACAGTAGCTATCTCATCTAGACAGCTTCCTCATGTAATCCCTTTTTCAGGTTCATGTGTGCTGGTATTATAGGCAGACCTCATTGGTCACCAGGAATTCACCTGGGTTCTAAAAATCGTAATTAATATCTGGAATTGTATGATGTGATGGTTGGTCATATCTTCATTTTGATGTAACCCAAAATATGCCGGGAAGAGAATCTCCATAAGAGATTGTGTATATTTGGATTGGCCTGTGGCAATGTCTGTGGAAGACTGTCATTATTTCCTTAATTGATGTGTGAGAATCCACCCTAAATCTGGGCTTCCCCTTCTGGTAGCAACCTAGATAAAAAGAACATGGAAAATGGAAAGTTTTTTTTTCTTTTCTTTTTTTTTTTTTTTGTCTCTTGCTAGCTAGTTCTCCTACTACCCACAGGTTTCTGGTGATTCCTTTGTTGATATTGTAATCATCGTCTCAATCTTCTAACATACAATGAAGGCCAGGGGTTCTCCAGACGTTTCTGAAGCCTTGGGTGCTGAATTGGGACAGTTGAGACATCCAGACTCATGGACTGAGCATCTATTGGCTTCTCAGTCTTCCCCATGTGAGACAGTCATTATTAATTGTTCCAACCATATATTATAAAGCCAATTTAATAAACTCCTTTTATATATATTTATTTTATTGATACTGTTCCTCTAAAAGTGGTTAATGTAATGATCAAGTATGCTACCAACTGAGCTATCTCCCAGCTCTTATTTTGTTTTTGATGATGAATAGTTAGTTCATATGTGTACCTCCTTAATGCTACCAGAACATGCATTTCAACGTTCTAAAAAACATCTGTTCAATCCAATATCATGCATGCTTTTGAGATTTCAATTCCTATATCTGAGTGGGATTAGAGCATTAATATGTCCTTGCATCCTATCAGATTTTTTTCCCTGTCATGCTATCGAGATGACTGGAATGTTGGAAAAGGCGCTATACTGGTTAGTTTTCGTCAACTTGCCATAAACTAGAGTCATGTGGGACAAAGGAATTTCCATTGAAGAATCTCCTCCTTCAGAGTGGCCTGGGAGCATGTCTATGGGAGAATTTTCTTGATCAATAGTGTATGTGGGAGGGTCCAGCCCACTGTGAGCAGTGGCATCCCTGTATAGGCCTGTGCTGTATGAGAAAGATAGCTGAACAAGCAATAGCAAGCCAGTAAGCAGCATTTCTCCATGGCCTCTGCTTCAGTTTCTCCCTCCAGGTTCCTGCTTTGAACTTCTTCCTTGGTTCTGCTTTTCACTGTGGACTATGGTATGTAAGTGTAAGATAAATCCTTCCCTTCACAAGTTGATTTTTGTCATCGTGGTATAGAATAAAATGACTAGTGCAAATGAATCTTAATCCTTTTACTGTCAAATGCAAACTATCCACATCTCATGGCTATTTGGAAGACAGAGTAATGAAGAACAATATAGTTTGAAATAGGTTATCTATTACTTATATGTAAGGAGTATTAAAGTGGGATTCAATTTACAAATAGTCTCATTATAAAGGATTTTAACTATAGCCATAAGAGTTTGACTGATCATGCAGCTTATATTATCTATGATTGTATATTTTCTTTGGAATCAAAGAACTATAAAATATTCTCAGTACCCAGATATATCTGCCTTATTGTTTGTATTTGTTTTACAGATGCTGATGATTCATGGATGAACACACCAGCTGCTCACTGCTAATAAAGAACCACTCCTTCATCAGGGGAGGACCATCTGATCCACTTCCAGCTTCACTTCTCCACAGTAAGCCATCAGCTCAGGAAGTGTTGCTGACAGTAATTTAAGATGGTGTCACTTTTCCGATGCCATTTCTTAGAAAATTATAAGATGTTATGTTCCACCGGTGTCAAGTGATGGCATAGATGTTAGTGTTGCCACCAGAAAGCAAGTTTTCTGCCATGTGACAATGAGAAAGCCAGCCATGCTCCTCAAGGGTGTTTGTGTAGCAGTGACAATACGTCAATCTAAAATGTTAAGAAAATATCTGAAAGCTAAAAATGGTGCATTTTCCTCACTTTGATTCGACCTTTGAAAGACTTTTCCTTTGCTTAACTCATGGCGTGGTTCTTTTTAAAGACTCACCTTAGATAAAGTAAACTTTTAAATTTACTACCACTAAGTATTTCTAATTAGATAGTTACAACCACTAAAATATTCACACAGAGAGCAATCATTTAAGAGTCTTCACGGGAAGCAACTTGTACAATGTCTATATTTTCTGTAATTATACAGCTCATTCCTTTTCTTTCTCAGGAGATTTTTGTATGAGATATTAACTTTAGAAAATGATATTAATATACCTAATGCTAGAGTTCTTACCAATCTTAATTCACACCTTTCCTGCTAGTTTGAATGTTTTATTTATGCTTAAATGTCAATTATGCAACTGAAAATGTGCTCAAGGTGGTATTAGCTACCCATCTCTTTGGATAGAATCTCAAAATATCACTGATTATATTAAGTGTGCAAATAGATAGGCTTGCATTCATTTTTTGCTTGTGGATGGTTACAAAAGCAAAAATCCCACAGATAGTTGCTCCTTCATATAGCTCAGAAAGAAAATTACTCTTGTAAAAGTGCATGTAAGATGGTAAGGCTGAGAGCTGGGCTGTGGTGGCACAGGCCCTTAATGCCAGCACTCGGGAGGCAGAGGCAGGCGGATCTTTGTAAGTTCGAGGCCATCCTGGTCTAAGGAGTGAGATCCAGGGGGTAAAACAAAGATTGTAAGATTGCTCAGTAGGTAAAGGCATTTGCTAGGCATACATGACCATTAACTTCCTGAGTCTGAGTCTTAGAATCTACAGTAGAAGAAGATAATGAACGCCACAAAGCTGTTATCTGACTTCCACATGTGTGCCACGGCATAGGCACATCTACACACACACACACACACACACACACACACACACACACACACACACACTTGTAAATGCTAAATGTTTTGTACTCGATAACTAATTTAAATGTTGTTATGATTAAAAATAAGATATATGAGGGAGAAAAATAAGATGTACTTCAAGAGGTCTATTTATTCAAGGAGATAGTGTTCCAGGATGATCAGAGCCTTTGGAGAGCCAGCAACTGAATTACATAGAGCAAGATATCATTAAAAAAATAACTGAATCATAATAGATAAAGAAATAATAGCACCTAGAAGCATTCAGAAATCTTTACAATCCTTGATGGTAGACTATGTGATTCTGAGTCTGTCCTGTCCCAGGAGACCTAGAGCCAAATCCACAAATAAAAGTCTCTGACCACTTTCCCTGGTTCCCCAAGATGAGAATCAGAGTCTGGGGATGCTCATGACATAGATAGAGGAGTATCTTATGAGCAGTGCACATTGCTGAAGATTCTAGCCCAATACTTCCAGGAACACAGAAAAGCAGTATTTGGGGTCAAATGTGGAAATGAAGAATTTAAATGAACAAGACCTGTTGGGAGTTATGTAGTTTAGATTCAGATCAGCATATGAATGCTTGACCAACAGGTCTCTTTGAGGCAAAGCCTTGGAGATGGTCTCTCACTCTGTAAAAAATCAGTGGTTCTCAGGACAGCTTAGAATTCTACTGGGACTGGGTGGCCTGTGTATTCTCTTCTCCCTTATAATATTGGTAATTCTTTTGGTGATTTTTAGTTGCATTTTGTCAGTCACACATGGGACAGATGTGATCATTCCTGGGAACTCCAAATTTTTGAAATTTTTTGGGAACTGATGCTTCTCAGATTTCTTATCTGGAAATACCAGCTGTTACTCCAGACTCTAGGAACTTTTCTGATTCAGTGCTGACAGAATCAGAGGCAATAAAAATTAATGGGCACATATAAGGAAGCAATCCAGGGGACATTAATGACATCTCCTAATTCTGGGGGAAAGTTACGATGGAAAAAGAGTGCCTTATCAAAGTTCGTCCTTTATAGATAGGCTTAGGCATGCAGTAGCCTTTTGTAGGACAAGGAAAAAATGGGAGAAATAAAAACTACCTGTGTGTATGCAGTTTATGGCAAATCACTCCTATTTCTATAAATATGCTTTGTTAACTTTTGAACAATATTTTTGTTCTTAGAATGTGTACCTCTATCTATCACCTTTTAGCTTTGTAAGGACAGGATGTCCCTAGCTCGATATTTTGCACAACAAAATGCTGAGCATTGTTTTTGGTTTAAGAGTCATTTTGCTGTAAAAAGTTGAGGAAAATGTATTTCTTTTTTCCAATAAATGCTGGAGGGTGGGAAAAATATGCTTGTTTTTGATGTTTAAATAAAGATGGCTCAAGCTATTCAGGCCGGTCATTTGTGTGAAATTCTTCTGGTAGTTGTACACTTTTTCTTTGCCTTGCGCCAACATCCATTCCCCATCTCAGTTCCTGAACTCAGCTGTGGCAGGACCACGCCAAAGACCAACTTTTAATTGCTGAACTGAGACTCTTAATAATTCAAATAAATAAGATTTTATGAATCAGCCTAAGATACCACTAAGATACATGCCAATCTCAGGAAAAGCAGTTACAGGATGGTCATTGATAATACTGACAGGATCAATATAATATTGTTGACAATTATTTGAAATTGTTAGGTTTAAATGTTAGTAATAAGAATGTTGAAGGATTTTATAAGAAAAAGACCAAACTTGTCAATATATTTCATTTATAAACCATTTGAAATTATTTTTTATATTTAACCTGTCCACAAGACATTTTAATGAACCTTATTCATGTAAAAATGAACACTAATATAATGTAATGAGAGAAAGAATAAAATAATTGGTGTTTTAATCCATGTATGTTAGAGGTACTTTGCAAAATAACATTATATTGGAATGCTGTTTTCGTCTGTTGCATATGCTACAAACTCCAAGGCTCTTCCTTGGTCTGACAGAAGAGATGACAATTGAGTCTAGTTATTTCTCAATTCAAATTGAGGTTGGGGTGAGCCAACTGTGCTCAATTCCATGCTTCTACCACCTTGCCCTTATGTAGCACTGGTGTTAACACATGTGCACATTAGGGCAACAATGGAGACACTACTATTCAGTCCTCAGACCTCTAAGAGCCAAGTGGCATGAGAATGGAAAGGACTGTGCAACTTCTTTGTCTGCCTCTTACTCCCAAGTGCTGGGATTAAAGGCATGTGCCACAACTGCCTGGCTCATTCCCAAATTTTTATAATTTTGCCAGACTGAGATTTTAAGAAAATCAATATTTTTCCTGATATTTAAAGTTATACAATTAATTTTGATGTTTCTCTTTGCCTGGTCTATTCTCTAATATGAAGACTTCAGTATATGTTTTCTGAGTGTTTTTTTAAGCATATGTATACAGCTCAGCTGTAAAATATTTGCTTTTACTTGTAAGTCTCCCCTGTACAGTATTTGATTTGTTCTGTGTCACATATTTTATTTGAACCTTCCTCTATTTTCACTCTTGAGATTTTTGGGATCAATTGAGTATATTTTACCCTCTGTTTTTCTTCTGCCATTTGTTTAGAACTGATGCTCTGACTATACTTTTATTGATTATGTCCTACAAAAGAATATGTAACTCACCAAATGCTAGAATTAACCATTGTATCAATTATTTCGCTATAGATATTATTTTAGTTTTTACTATTCAGTCCCAAGACACATATCGACATTTGTATAACACTGCTCTTGCTTGTTAGTTTGAATGCTATGGATATTATAAAGGGGTTTTTGCATAGTCAAAGCAGATTTGACTTGGCAACAAACATCATATTTTGCTAATTTTATTACATCAGCTCCCTGTCTTTCATTGCAATATATTGTAAGATGCTGAATGGATATTAGGTACAGTATATGTTTTTAATATATACATGCTGAGGTTAAACTTTAATTTAATTTAATTTTAATTAAACACAGCTATGAATCAATAACTAACAATAAATGTCAACAATTATAATAATATATTATTATACAAATTATGTGAATTTGGCTTTCTCAAAGGATATTTTATTATCCTGTGCTCATACTTCTTGTGATAATGTGAGATTACACAATTCCTACACAATGTGTTGAAATAAAGTGAATAAAATAAACACTGTGATGTAGCATCATGTTCCTACTACAGATAATTACTAATATAGCAAACCATTTGATCTGATAAATGAGCAAAACTACTGTATGACTGATTGGTGGATAACATACTTAGTATGGATATAATGGGCAAAAATATTATTTGTATCTTTGGCAAGATAGATGGGATGATGTGACACTTCATTACATATCTCTGAATTGTACACAATTCAAACTTATGATTATTTACTTATGGATTTGAACTGAGTATTTTCAGAGCAAGCATGATCATGGGTAAATGAAATAGTGTAAGAGAAACTTAAGATAAAGAAGGGAACCTCTGTACTTTTATCATAACAGTTCCAAAAGAGAATACTTTTTTTATGGGTAATATAAAATTGCTTTGGTTGAGAACTGGCTAATACATACTCTCATTTTTTATTTTTAAGTTAATATTAATTTAATCTCATTTTCAATATTTGCTGTTTGTCTATTACTTATGAACAATTGTTTTAGTCATAGTTTTTGAACATTTTGTTATGATATATAAAAATGTATACATACTGAATACTGCCATCCAGTTTTTATTCACACTTTCTTATAGATAATATTACTTGAGGTAATAGGACTATAGATTTTCTAATTTTGTGGGATTTCAAGATATTCTGAGGACCATGAGGAAGCTCCTCAAATATGAAATTCTAATAGTTTTGAAAGTGTGGACCACCCTAATGGAATGAAGTGAGATTACTATAACCCCTAGTAAGGGAACTCAAGTAGATAGAATTGGCAGATTAATTGATTAAAGCTAAATGGTTTCATTTAAATTTATAATCCAAATAAACAGTAATATTTTGGGATGATCATGTTTCAAATTTCACATAGAAACATCCAGAAATTAGTCAATGTTTATCAGAAAATAAAATTTGAATGGCATCTTATATTTTATTGGAAACCCACTGGCAATATGAACTAAGAAAAGATTGATCATTAAGAATGGAGTTTTTAAAAAATTCTTGATGCCATATAATATCCTAAGATAATTTTAGTCTCTATAGGCTTATAATTTACTGATGATAAAAGAGAACAAATGCTAGCATTGATCATTCCTTCAAAGATTTAGATTAACTGCACAATATGCCTAATACCAACACTGATTTATGTTTCTACTACTGATTCCTGATGTGTAAATCAATAAGAGAATTTGCACATGTGATTACTTCATAACATTAATTAAAGTTTTTATATCTCACAAAATTTCTCATAGTCTCTAAAATTATCTAAATAAAAGCTTCTTTGACCTAACTGATGATGTAATGCTGCGGGTCACACTGTATTGATGCTCGTGTCTGTGCCTGTGAGACAAATGCAAAAAATTCCGTGTTGGGTTTAAAATAATGCATACTTTATCTGAGCTTTTAGAAAAGCACTGGTGTATTGAAAACCATATAGTGAAACTGTAGTGTACTCTACATTTATTTATTAAAATCAACAAGCAGAAACAAGAAATAATTGTTACATGACTTCTGGTAGTGTAAATTAGTTATCATTGTGAATCAATAGTCATAAACAAGAACCATGTTCCAAGCTGAATCATGAATTATAAGTTGAAACAATGGTTTTCCTCTACATATTTACTGACTTGAAACTTAAAAACATGTCATTGATTAAACAAGTATTCTACTGTATGTGATGATGAGAAAGCTAAAATGGCCGAAACAATAAAAAAATAATCTTAGCAAGAAGTATTAGTGGGGAAATCTATTTCTCACTTTTTCAACCAGTCCAATTACTGAAGCTCTTTCTTTCTACCATGACTTCTAGAGATTTGGGGGAAACAGAAATAGCCTTAAGAGCATAGCACGAACTGTAATTTCATCCATTTGCCTTGTGAAAGTTGTAACCTGAGCACTGCTTGAAAATTGTCTTGATAAATACTCTGTGAGAAGCATAGCTTTGCATTGTTTTTACCCTCTGTACCCACACCATTTCCTCATTCTTTCATTTATGTACTATTCAAAAATGAGCTGAATTTTAATACAATACCACAAAGCATGTTGTCTTCTGACTATTTGGAGATGAATACATAATAGTAGCTTCTTTCAATGAACCTATAAGCTATTACAGAGAAAATGATAAGGAAATAAATTATGGGAACAATACATAAATGTTGCTAAAATTAGAGAAATGCACAGTAAGAACAGAAGATGATAATTTTTCTCAGATGGTGGATTAGGGAAAGGAATGTATATCACAAACATTGCTATATAGATGCCCAAGAGTCAAACAAACACCGTATATTCTTCGTGAAAAACATCTCCCCACATGTATAATGTAGAAGGGAACATGAATATATAAATCTGAACCTGGGAGGAATCAAAAGGCTGGAAACAACAGAAAGCATATGCATATTAGTTACCTTCTGATGCTGTGATAAAACACAACAACCATAACCAACTTATAGAGGAAGGAGTTTACTTTGTCTCGTGGTTACAAAGGCCTAAGAGTCCATCACGGTGGGGGAACATGGCCACAAATGGCAGACATGACATCAGGAACAGAGAGCTTAGAGATCACATCCTCAAGAGAATAATCTGTGTGATACAAGACAGTAAACTCTCAAGGCCTTTCCCCCTGGATGGACTTCCTCCAGCAAGGCTACATCATCTAAACCTTCCCAAACAACAATGACAACCAAGGACCAAGTGTTCAAATATTGTAACCAATGGAGTACATTCTTGCTGAATCACTGTATTAGATTCTAGGCTTTCCACTAAAAGCTCAAGCATGTTGTATTGTAAAAGCAAATCTAGATGTAAGGTAAATCAGGAAGTGAAATAAGCAAGGTGATGTATAATGGATGTGAATTCTTAAGCGTTCGGATCCCAGATGAAAAAGGTAGAAACCAGTCCTTGTCAAATTCATCTCATAGTTTGCACTGCATACTGTTTTTCATTTACTCATTTGAAAACTCAAATAAAAGCTAAGTAGGGACCATTTTCAATAAAACAGTCTCCAACCAGGTATTAATATTTTTCATTCTGAGACAGGGCCTCATGATGGATTCTAAAGTAGTTGAGAGACCATGATTCTCCTGTCTACACCCTCTAAGCACCAGAATTAGAGGCACAACAGCTACCTGACTTAATTTTTATTTAGCAAACTCTTCATCTTCATTTCAAAATATGATCTGAAGGAAGATACACAAAATATGGACACTGTCATCTCAGAGACCATTGGGGATCCATTAATGAATGGTTGGTGTTATTTCATTGAATTGAAGGGTCTTGGATATTTTTTAGGTAAACAGAGAAATAATGGTTCTGATAACAATTAAATTTAATGATAACTAATAAGATTCCAACTGGAACACATCCATTTTCCTATTTTTTTATGTAGAGAAATTGGAAGTTTCAAAAATGTTGACCAATATCTTGTATATAAACATAACATAGCAGCTTGAAAAAGGGCTGATAGCATATTGAGTTTTTGGGTGCCACTTTTCACAAGTTAATGTTACATTATATAATTTTGACTTGATCTTACCCACAATCTTACATTATTTGAACAAATTAAAAGGCACAGTGCTTAATTAATATAGTATGATACTTATTCAATTAAAAATACAGGTTCCCTCTAAAAATAAAAGTAAAAGGGATTGATCACTCCATTAAGTAATATAACTTACAGTCATCAATTTCTTATCATTTATGCAATGTTTAAAAATATTTTAAATTTAAAAAGTTCACCTTTGAATATTTATGTTGCGCAAAAGGCAAAGTAGATTTGAAAGGTGAATATTTTGGAAGTTTAATAGTTCATCCCTTGGAAATGGAATGAGGACTATTATATGTACTTTTCTTAAAGCTAATGCTGTGTAATGAATATTCATTTGTTACAAAAATATAAACTTGAAAGAAGAATTAGAACTGCAGTTATTTATGCGCATTATTTCTGCTTTCTCAATTAACAAGTGGCTGTGGACATAGTGATATGAAGAGATTTTTTTTCTGTCTAAATAGAAGATTTGTAGCTGTTGAAATGCCTCCATATCTGTCAGAAAAAATTCTCAAAACAGAGTAAAGTTAAAGTGAAATCCACAAAAGAAATTAATAAAAAGCAACACTAGATACAAGAAGTGATTATTAACAATAGTATCTGTGTGATCCCATGCATCCTTAACTTTTTTTGTAAAAGTTAATTTTAATTATATGAGTTATTATTCACTTTAGTGACCTATTGTTAAAACAAAACAAATTTAAAGATAAAAATTCTGAATAGTTGATACAAGACTCGTTTTTATAAAGCACCTTATTCCTGTACCTATAATGAACCCCATCTTGAAGAGACTGCTTACTAAATACATTCGGTATAGATGACCCTTGTATGTAAGCTCTTGTTGTGCTTAAACACTACAAGAAACAACTCACCAATTAGGAGACAACTAGCGTCAATTTCTGTTTATACTCCAGCTGCATCGGCCTCTGTGATGGAAATGGCCTCTCCCTGAGCCTAAGGAAGCCTTCCCACCCTGTTGAGAGTATATAGAAATCGCCGAAAGTACTTCTTCTGTCCCTGGGATGTCTCTAATCTGATTTATTCTTTTATCTTCATATATGGTTCTAATAGTCCCTTAAAAATGAAGGGATATTCAGAACCACAGAAATTGTAATAGTCTTTTGTGATTCAAATATGAAATGCACATCATAGGCTCTTGTGTTCAAATACATTGTCTCTAAATGATGACCTATTTTGGGAGGCTGTAAAACCTTTAGCCATTCTTCTAAGGGCTGGATGGTGAAAGTGGAGCAGTAGGGACTGGTTTTGGAAGCTTCTATAGCCATCACTATTTGTCCTCTGGTTCATCCCTCAAGATTTGAAATAATTGTGATATAAGTTCCGACTGCCACAATCCATGCCTTCCCTGCCCAGAGGGATGGTACCTACTGATACCAGGATCCAAAATAAAGGCCACACCCATCCTAGAGTTACATCTGTTGGGTATTCACCAAGGCAATAAGGGGTGTTTTAAGGCTTACCTGTAGAATGCTCAATTTCTAGCACTTGGAATATTTTTCCTAGGTGAATAATTAAATAGTAAGTCAAGTTTATCCCTCTTACAGCACTAAGGATTATCCCTACATGCACATGACAAAATATTGCCCCAAGTATTTTAGTTCTTACTGAAAACTAATTATCTTTCTGACATCTCCATGGACTACAGAGTAACAGAGCTTTTATTAACCTTATTTCTTTATGGATTTTTATGGTCACATACAGAATATATCAGCATAACAGTCTTATTTATCCTATAATGAAAAAATATTTGTTGATATCCTCATACCTTGCCTTTATGGTTGAATCATTCTTTTTAAAAATGTTTTTACTTACTTTTTGAGAATTCCATACATTTTTGATCATATTCTTTTCCTCCCCAAACTCTTCTCAGATACTCTTTTCTCCCGCCCCACTCAACTTCATGTTATTTCTTTCTAAAGCACATGTGTACGCATGCACATGCACACGCATACACACGCATGCACGCATGCACGCATGCACACACACACACATACACACATGTAGATGAATGAAACTGATAATAACTTTTCTTTTCTGGGCCATATTTATCACCTTCCAGTACTAGGAACATTAGTGCATAGGGGTGAAACTTCTAGTTGATTACCAGCTCTCTTTCTCCGTGTTTTATGACATAAGTATGTGGTGTCTTCAGCAACAAGATCTAACTGCCAGGTTTTGGAAGGTAAATAATAGCTTTGGAAATAGCTGCAGTATTGGGAGTTGTGCTATGGGACTCCTTTGGTGGCTGAAACTTTCCATGATGGGTAAAATATTTATCTCTACACATTGGCTCTCACATTATTCCTATAAAATGAATCAGGTGGGTGTGTTAAAATCCCTAAATTTTGATCAATTATATATTATATATATATGTATATATATATAATATATATTTTAGTTTATATATATGTAGTTATATCTAGAATTCATTGCATAACCCATTGGTATAGTTCAGTCCTAGATGAAAGGTCAGAGAATGAAAGGACTACAATGGTTTAGTCTGAGGTTGATGACCACCGAGCAGCCTTGAGAGATCATTGATACAGGTTTCAATATCAAAATGCCTAAAATTTAACCAAACAACAAACAATAAACCCATCAAAAACAGGAGTTCTGATGTCTAAGAGCAGGACAGTAAGCACACCCAACTCCAGAAGAGACAGATTTTTTTCCTTTCTCTATTTATGTATTCCATCTGGAACCACAGACAACTGGATTATTACTATCTATACTGAGGTGTGTTATCCACTCTATCATTGCCATAGGCCAGACATTTTTCTTTTATTCACTCTCACAAGCTACCCTTTAACAGAGCCTTACACCCTTGTAGGCTTCCATCTATGCATTCAAGTTGACACTTAGTACTGACTGTCTCATGGAAGTAGACCCACAATTAAAAAAAAACCCAGCATATTGTTCAGCTCATATTTCCATTATTATGAAACTAGACACAGAATTCCATTTCAGTCTAGCAATTACTTGGTACATGTAACTTTATCCTTTAGGAGAGTCCATACCAGTTCTGTAGCTGTCAGCAAGATGGGTGAGTAGAAGCTCTGGTACATGCCTTTGCTCCTGCCTTCAGAAAGTGAACAGTGGCCAACAGCTAAATATCCCTGAGATCATAGTTTTAGACCTGGAATATAGTAAACCACACCAAGGCAGTGGAGGACAAAACCTGCAGATATCTTTAGAGAAAGGTGTAGCTAGAGTTTTCCAGTCCTGCCTGGCCCATGGTCAGGACAAATCTTTCTCACCTGCCAGTCCCACAGCCGCTCAGACCCAACTGAGTAAACACACAGAGACTTATATTGCTTATAAACTGTATGGCCTCAGCAGGCTTCTTGTTATCTAGTTCTTATATCTTAAATTAACCCATTTCTATTAATCTATAAGTTGCTACATGGCTTGTGGCTTACCAGTATCTTTTACATGTTGCTTGTCATGGCGGCTGGCAGCATCTCCTGACTCACCCTTCCACTTCCCAGAATTCTCCTCTCTCCTTGTCCTGCCTATACTGCCTGCCTGGCTACTGGCCAATCAGTGTTTTATTAACCAATCAGAGCAACACATTTAACATACAGAACATCCCACAGCAGAAAGAGGTCATGAAAATTTGACCAGTGACACCCCAAGCCCAAGGCACACATATGTCAGAGTTAAGAAGAACAATAGGCTTTGTAGGGGAAAGGAATACTCCAGCACTTTTAGTTAACAAAGAACCTGTCAGTCTTCATTTTTGCCACATATCACCATACATCATACCCCTGAGGACCTAAAAGGACTTCAGTAATGTAAACCTGTAATGCCACAGCTACCTTGTAGCCAGCACCAACACACCTTACTCTATGAGCTCCAGCCCTGTATGTCATCCATTTCAAACCTGGTAATGCAGTGTTCCCTCTATATCTCATGTCCCTGAAGGTCTCCCAGGTGACATATGGCCCATCATGCCTCCTCATGTCTACTTTGAGGTGAAGACTTTTGCCGGCTGAGATACAGTTTATAAAGGATGGAAGAGGAGAGTTATTTTCAAGTGTGCAATGATATTCTGCTATCAAATACAAATACATGTCATTATAGAGAGATGAAGAAATGACTCAATAGATAAGGAAGTTTGCTGCTCTTCCAGAGTACCTAACTTCAGTTCCGGCACCCATGGTATGTAATTCATAACTTCCTGTAACTCTAGCCACAGGGGAATCAGAAGCCTGTGACCTCTGAGAGCATGTGCACTCACGTGCATACACCCACTAGCATATGTATGAATGCACACACAATTACAAACCAGAAATCTTTAAAGTGACAATAGCAGTCCAAATAGTCATAAAGAAGCACAAGTCTCAGTGGAGATTCAGCATGAGACCACGATAAAAAATTAGAAGTTTGGTGAAGAGATTTATATTACTAAAAAAAAAGTGGTTATAATTTTAATACATAAAATATATAATAATTTACGTATGTAAGTATATTTCACCAATTATTACCTATCCTTCAAGGAGGAAGTGAATCTTCTGATTTATGACAATCTGAATTAGTGATTCTCAACCTGAGGGTTGTGACTACTTTGGCAAACCTCTGTCTCCAAAAATATTTACATTACAATTCACAACAATAGCAAAATTACAGTTATGAAGTACCAATAAAAATAATGTTATGTTTAGGGGTCACTACAGCATGAAGAACTATATTAAAGGGTCACAGCATCAGGAAGGTTGAAAACCACTAAATTCTGGGTGAACTGGAGCACCATATAGAATGAATAAATCACTCATGAAATGAGCAATACTGCATGAGCTAATTCAGAGCCCATTTATTTGTGGACTGACAAAACTCACAGAAACAAATGATAGAATAGTACTTGTCAAGTGAGACAGAGAGATGGAGAAATGTTGGGAAAAGTGCAATTTGTTATAAAAGATAGATAAATCATGGATATTTAATGTGTAACTCAGTGCTCAGTTAACAATACTGTGTTTTATACCTGAAATTTTCTTAGACTGAATGTTTTGAATATCTTCACCACCAGCAAGGTAAAAGAAACCGATGAGAATACTGTAGGCTAATTAACTTGACTTAAGTAATCATCACACAATCTAAGTGTATACCAAAATGTGAAAGTTTGCACCTTAAACATACAATTTTATTTATTTATTTATTTTGGTTTTTCGAGACAGGGTTTCTCTGTGTAGCTTTGCGCCTTTCCTGGGACTCACTTGGTAGCCCAGGCTGGCCTCTAACTCACAGAGATCTGCCTGTCTCTGCCTCCCAAGTGCTGGGATTAAAGGTGTGCGCCACCACCGCCCGGCATAATTTTAAATAATAAATTATACTGAGTTGAAGTAAAAAAAAGTTAATGTCTACACTGAGAGTTGATGAAGTCATGATGATTTTCATTTGAACCACCTAACCTTGAAATGCACTTTTCATAGATTTAACTCATATTATCAAATAGAACACAGAGAGATAGATGCTTTCTCTCATGATTTTCCCCACATCATTCCTGTTGCTTAGAGACTTACCTATTTTGTTAACTGGGAAGTAGTTTCTCTTTAAATTGAAGAAGTCCTTTGCAGAGTTCCTTTCTCTCCACTCCCCCTTCTTTCCTTCCTTTTACAACTTTTATCAGGTATGTGATTTGTGCACAAAATGCCCTAGCTCTATAAACGTGTCACTACTTGATAAATATATTACATACTTGAAAGCTATTTTTGTTCATGCTGCTTCTTTTTATTTTTTTACAGTCTTCACATTTTATACCAGTGAAAATTCCTGCTACCCTCTGTTTATTTCTTTAAATTGAGAATTTCGTATATGCATATAGTATGTTTTGATCAAATCCATCATTCATTCCCTCTCCTCCAGTTCCTCCCCTATGAACTGTACCACTTTCCCTTCCAATTTCATATGCTTTATCTGTTTGTTCATCTTAAAACCCCACTAAATCCATTTAGTGATAGGTAGTATAGGATGCTAGTATAGGACCATCTGTGGAACATATGTAATCTTTCAGTGACCTCATCCCTGAAGAAAACTTAATTTCCTTCCCTGAGCATCAACTGGCCACAGCTTCTCAACTAGTAGTGGGACTTTTTGAGCCCACTCACCATCCATGCTGAGAGTGTGGGTTGGCTTGATCTTGTGCAGGTCTTGTATATGTGTTCATGTGTTCAATGGCCTATCATGTCCAACAAACAATGTTTCACATCAGATATCCACTACCTCTACTTGTAATCTTTCTGTTTCCATTCTCTTCAATATTCCTGGAGAGAATGGGATGTGATATAGATGCCCCACTTAGGTCTGAGCATGCCATAGTTTATTCTGGTGACACTGATATTGACTAGCTGTGGGTCCTTATATTAATCATAACGTATTGAAAAAAGAATCTTCTCTGATGAGGGATGGAATGGTCTACTATGTGGGTATAAAGATTAGAATTTGGGGGCAGTTTAATAGTCTGTCCAGAACAAAAGTATTAGGTTTATCTCTGATCTAGCTAACTGCTGCTACAATTAACTGTACTAGGCACGAGTTTAATCCTGTTCAGCAGCCCCAGGTAACTTTCTTTTGCTACTTTTTAAAGCTAAATTCTGTTACATTATTTTCTATGAAAGTATATGGAAACTCTTCCCAGAGATAGTCTTCTTTTATAGGCATCTCTCTACGCCTATGTGCTATCTCATATAAATTTTATTATTTAGACTATTTTATTACTGACTGAATAACTGTTCAAAATGTGGTAAGTAGCTCTGTCAGTCTAAAATTTAAATGGTATTATTTTTATTCTTTGTAAAGTTGACATGCATTCACTTTTGATTAATAAAAGTCTCCCAAGTAATGGTTTTTGCCTAGATTATACTAAAAGGAAAAAGATTGCATTTTCTCTAAAATCAAGAGTGAGAAAAGTGTGTTTACTCTCTCCACTCTTATCCATTATAGTGCTTTAAGACTTAGCTACAGTAATAAAGCCGGAGAGAGTCATGAGATTATGAGTATGAGAAATAACATTAAAATATCTATGTCATACATTATATAGACATTTTCAGCAAAGTAGAAGAATTCAGAATTAACCTACAAAATTAACTGAGAATGAAATAAAATAAAATGTTTTCTTTTTCAACAGGTTAGGAAAAAGAACAACTAGAAATAAACCTAAGTAGGAGGGAAAAACTCACTGAAGGCTTTAAAGTCCAAGAGCAACAGGTTGAAGAAAACACAAGAACATGGAAATAAGTTCCATGCCCAAGGGTTTACAATAAATACTGGGCAAATGGCTGTATTAGTGAAAGTGGCAGTAAATTCAATGAATTTCACATTGAAATCCAATGATGTTCTTCATATAGCTAGAAAAATAAATTCTAATGTTCTTATGGCTGTGGAAATGATCTCAATAAGCAAAGAAATCCTAAACACATACAATAATGTGAGAAGTATCATAGTACTTGATCTCAAATTATAATGCAGAGTTGTATGAATGAGAACAGCTTTGTGGTGGCACAAAGACACTGTGACCAATGGGCTAGAAAACTGGACTGAGAAATAAACCGAGACACTTTGTTCTAGTTTGCTCTCTTACTGTGACAAAAGACCATGACCAAAGGCAACTTGGGGAGGAAAGGGTTGATGTGGATTATGGGTTATAATCATGAGAGGAGACTAATGCAGCAACTCCAGGTAAGAACGTGGAGGCATGAATGAAGCAAAGGCCATTGAGCAAAGCTGCTCACTGACTTGCTCCCTATTACTTGCTCAGCCTGTTTTCTTATATAACCTCTGACTACCTGTCCAGGGTTAGTGCCACCTACAGTGGGCTGGACCCACCCATATCAATCATCAATAAAAACCTTGTACCACAGCCTTCCTCAAAGGTGATCTTTCTTCTCTTTTCTTTTCTTTTTTTTTGTTTTGTTTTGTTTGTTTGCTTTTTGAGACAGGGTTTCTCTGTGTAGCTTTGCCCCTTTCCTGGAATTCACTCTGTAGTCCAGACTGGCCTTGAACTCACAAAGATCTACCTGGCTCTGCCTCCCAAGTGCTGGGAATAAAGGCGTGTGCCACCACTGCCCGGCGTAATCTTTTTTTTTTTTTTTTAATTAAGAAATTTTTATTCATTTTACATGCCATTCGCAGATCTTCCTCTCTTCCCTCCTCCCACCCACCTCCAGCCTTCCCACCCCCAACCCAACCCCCAGGCCTCCCATGGGGAGTCAGCAAAGCCTGGTATATACTGTTGAGGCAGGTCCAAGCCCCTCCCCCTGCATCAAGACTGTGCAAGGTGTCCTACCATAGGTAATGAGCTCCAAAAAGTCACCTCATGCACCAGGGATGGATCCTGATCCTACTTCCATGGAACCCCTTAAGCAGATCAAGCTACACAAGTCTTGCTTATGCGGTGGACCTGGTCCAGTCCCATAGAGGCTCCACAGCTGTTGGTCTAAAGTTCATGAGTTCCCACTAGCTTGGTTTGGTTGTCTCTGTAAGTTTCTCCATCATAATCTTGATGCCCTTGCTCATATAATCCCTCTTCCCTCTCTTCAACTGGTTGTGATTGTATGGAGGTATTCTCTTTATTTAGGTTCAGTCTTCCCAGACAATTCTAGTTTCTGTTACTCTGAAAATGAGGTTAAATGAAAATGTGATGCTGTTGGGGTGGAGATGTGGAACAACTTCTTTATTTACAGATTTCAAAATGATATTCTGCTTTCTATCCAATTTCCTATTCCCATTCTTAACTATAATCATCTGCCCACAGTTTCAAAACCCTAGGATTTTCTTTCAAGTAAAATGGCAGATTGGTTATGAGAAAGGCTAGCTGTTTTCATAATGATGCTCTAAATCACTGGTAGAAGTTATTTTCTCTGGAACAAAGAATGCCACAGGCTTGTAGATAGTTCCCACAGATGCAAGCTATTCTATTTACATTGGCATGTTTGGCATATGAATTCTGTCTATGAAGCCCAGGAAGTTCTTCTGATTGTTTCTTATTGCCAATGTAAAAGGCAAAGATTAGCTAAAGAACAGCTGTCTTATTTTTTAAAATGTGACCTAAAACTTTACATATAATTTTCTGAGAACATTTCACTGATATGAAATTAGTCGCAAGGATGACCTTAAACACAAGAGGCTATCATCCTTCCTTGACAGATATATTCCTTACTAATGATAGGAAGCTGGATGCCAGGGTGTTATAAGTGCTAAACAGGATGATAGGGGGAATAGATGAGGGTAGCAGTTTCTACTACAAAGAGTTCTTCTTCAGGATGATCTCTTGTATATAAGATTCAGCAAGACTATTTTTTTCTACTATAATTTGTCAATGCTTTTCTATAGCATTTGTCTGGAAGTTTTCTAGAAATCTCTTTTGATAATAATATAACCCTTATTACTCCTGGTATTTGTTTATACTTCAAAAATACGTTGTTATTTTAGTGAGAGGAAATGCTTAGTACTAGTTTTAAGTCTGGCTTGTTAAATCTGTAGGTGTTTAACATCATAGTCTAGATGGCTTCTGTAAACTCACCTTAAAGAAATTTTTTTAGAATTATTCACATACAGTAAAGGACTTCTATTAATGATTGGAATCTGAGCTATTAAAGCACATTCTAATACATTGTGTGTGACTTTGAGGGACACGTGACATCTACCTAGGCACGTGAAGTAGGATACTAGTGGCAGAGCAAAGAAGTAATTCCACACATCTATCCTGGTGAACTAATGATCTTATTGGCTTACTTACAGAAGCATGGGCGAAAAATTACAGGAACATGGGTGATTCATGGGTAATTGCATCATCAAAGAGCCCCTCTCAGTGTGAGTGATGACTCAGAAAAGCTGCAACTCTGGAGCTTCCTGCCAAAACTGCTGTAGCATTATCTCTGCCACAGTGTGCAATAACAGTGCACATGTATGTGTATATAGTTTCTTCTCTTGCATTCTCTCTCTCTCTCTCTCTCTCTCTCTCTCTCTCTCTCTCTCTCTCTCTCTCTCTCTCTTTCTGTGCGTGTGTATGTGTATGTGTGTGTGTGTGCATGTGTGTGTATGTGCATGTGTGTGTATGTGTGACTTTTCTCTGTGTAAATTACTCTGTTTTCAAGCCTCTGATTTGTGCCCAGGCTAGAAGGCCATGGTCAAATATTTAGAGTCAGTGTGACTTCCAATCCTTGTCCCTTAAATTGTGTGTGTGCTGCAAAATGTACTATTTTATCCTTTGCCTCACAATTTCAGATTGTCTTATAGATAGTCTGTTTAGTAGGTCAAGGCTTAGTGGGGAGTTTATGATGCCTGCTTTTTCTGATTTCCCTCAATTCCAGGGTCCTTTTGATAAAGTTCTTTACAAATGTACCATTTGCCTAAACCGGGACTAAGCCTTTTGTCTGTCAATCTGGCTTTCTTTTTCCATTTTTCTTCCATGCTCCTGTTTTGAATCCACCTATTTTAGTTTGTAAGACAAATGTTATCACTACCCAGAAACAAATCAATACTTATTGTAGTAAAGTTGCTGCTTTTCACAGAAAACCTCACATGCCTCTGGTGAAACTAGGTTTTTACCTGGTGAGTAACAGGGGAATGGAAGGCAAAGAGACCAGTGACTCATGCCCATTATCACTGTACCCTGTGCTAGCTTAAGGAAATGCATTTCCCTTGCTTTGCTGCCACTGAGCTCTGATTCATTCCTTGAAATAGTTGCTTTTGACAACATTGTTTATTTTCAGGCTTTTCTTCGGTAGTAGAAAATTGTTCAATTTTCTCGGGACTCCATTCATAGACGTATGTTATCCTTCACATATTTATGTTAGTTTCTCTATATATGAGTTTACATAGTGAGAAAATGATATTAAAATGCTGTAGCCAGAAGAGGGAGAGGCTGACTGGGAAATATTTAGGAAAAGGCCCAAAGAAATGAAAGTGGCTCTCTACGTGTTATACAATGTCTAAACATTTTAAATGTAATAACTAAGACTTATAGGCCACATTATACAAAGCAGATAAATTTGTCTCTTGCCAAAGAGGCTTACCCTTTGTTCCTGGCTCCTGGAAGGCCATGTCTAAACTCTTAGGCTATTCTAAAGGCTGGAAATATTTTGCTATTCATAATGAAGACTTGGATCACAGGTGTACAATGCGGTAATTAATCACATACTCAAAATGTAATATCAATAGAGTCTTGGACATTGAAGTTGTTGTAAATCTCTTCCAATGACAGTGTTCTATTCATATTGAATATCCATGTTGGGGTGTGCAGCACTCTCTGAAGACACAGGGAGTTTGCATTGCTCACAGATGCTGCCTTCGACTGGTTAAATGTATCTTTTTTTTTTTCCCGTTGTAAGTCATAACTTTGACTGTAATTGTCTGGTGAGTGCTATGATTCTAACAGCAAAATATTGAGCTTGACCATGATTTGTAGATCCTTGCATTCATTTATCTGAGTTTTACCTACAAAGTACTGTAAAGTTGCATACTATTTCATTTCAAGTTTAGAGTGTAAATGGAATTATAAATAATGTGATAGTGTCAAGCAGTCTTGTTTTCATTGAAGTTCAATAGTAGGAATTGAATGTATGTTTTCCTGTATATGAAATTTATATTTGTTATTTTGTGTCATCATTCGAAAAAATCATTAGTTCTTGAGAATTTCATATATTTTTTGGTCATATTGACTCTGCTTCCCCAACTCTTCCCAGATCTATCCTTCCTTCCCTACTCAATAAACATTATAACTTTATTTTTATTATGAAATTTTTTATTCATTTTACATACCAATCCAAAGTCTCCTTGTTCCCCCATTCTACCCTATCTAGCCTCCCCCTCAACCCTCCCATTCCCTCCTATAAACTACAGCTCCAGAGAAGTTATCTAATGAGGAGGACCTGAAGAGTGATGCATACATCACCCTGGAAAAGGGAAATAGATGAAATCTCCATGAGTAAACGGGGGATGAGGGGTGAACAATGGAGGATAGGGGGTGGGGGATGAAATTTTTTTTAAAAGTCCTATCAAATACAAATCCAATTTGTGCTGTCCATACACTATGGCCAACTTACCATGTGCCACATCCTTAAAGAAAACTGACTTCCTCTCTCCCTGAAGCTATTGATTGCAATTAACTCCTTTGCTGGGGATGAGGCCTTATGTCCACATCCTCTCACAATGCTGAGAATTTTGCCTGATTTGAGCTCACGCAGGTCTTCTTATTGCTACTCTGAATTCATTTGTGCAACTACCCTGCTGTGTCTAGGGTAGTTGTCATAATCTTCAGAAATGATCCCAGGGCCTTGGGAGAAGCATGTAACATAAATCAAGTTATGCATAATGCGGAAACAGTACTCCCATTAGACAATATAAGATAATGCATAAAAGGCTCAGTGTCAGAACTGGCATTATTGGCCTCAATGCTGAACAGTGAGGACCCAGAGACCCACTAAGTGCTCTGTATTACTTCCAGTACCCTTGTTTTTCCTGTGGAATGTGACCATAAGACTTATTGTTGAAGATACCACATACTTGAGTCACAGAATATGGAGAAATCAAGTTGGTACTTACCACCTCTTCATTCCTACTGATTAGTTTTTATGTTGTTGTAAGTTGCTATGCATGTTACCAGAGGAGAAAGATAACTATCAGGCTCTCCCTGCTGGGACTCCTGCAAGCTATAAAAATGACTAATCTAGTAAGACATATCAACTTGTGGAATGGTGGAACTAACATCTTTGGAATAATCAACCACTTTCTGATCGAATTTAATTCTTAGTTTGCAAAATGAAACCCATGTCTTGTACCATTATGGGGCAAAGAATCTGGGGCTACACAAGTCATAGTACCTAGGGGAGAATCAACTACTATTTATTCTGTTAAATGGGCACTGTATTAAATCAGTCCCTAGAGACTTTTGCCTGTAGATAAATGCATCTCTAAGTCCTCATCAGAGAAGCTTCTTTCTTCAGCAGATGGTGATTAACATACCAACCCACTGTTGATAAAAGTACAGAGAATAAGAGAATGTCAGTGACAAACCTAAGTGAAAAAACATTCTTTATAGTTTATTTGCCCTACAGATTAGAAGATCCAAATGATACTGGCTGTCTAGTAGGATCCTTTTCTCTGCCTGCTAAAGCGTGTAAAGATAAGAAAACAACTCAATGCCCAGTTAAAGTTTATTGGCAAGCATTTCAGACATCTAGGGTAGAGAGGGACCTCTCAGAACTAGAGAGTCAAAGAAAACACTAAAGCAAACAAAGTCATAACACAAAACATCCAGCAAATTTGTAACAACATGAAAAGACCAAACCTAAGAATAATAGGGATAGAAGAAGGAGAAGAATACCAACTCAAAGGCACAGAAAATATATTCAACAAAATCATAGAAGAAAACTTTCCCAACCTAAAGAAGGAAATGCCTATGAAGATACAAGAAGTTTATAGAACACTAAATAGACTGGATCCAAAAAAAAGTCCCCTCGCCACATAAGGTGATCCTTATGTGGTGAAAAGTTGTGTTTCTTGTATGCAGCAGAAGGATGGAAAACAGGATCCATCCTTCTGCTGCATACAAGAAACACACCTTAACTTTAAAGATAGACCCTACCTCAGAGAAAAGACTGGAAAAAAACTTTCCAACCAAATGAACTTAAGAAGCAAGCTTGTATAGCTACCCTAATATCTAATAAAATAGATATTCAAACTAAAATCAATCAAAAGAGTTAGGGAAGGAAACTCCATATTTATCGCTGGGAAAAAAATCCACCAATATGAAGTCTCAATTCTGAACATTTATACCCCAAATACAAGGACACCTACATTTGTAAAAGAAACATTACTAAAGCTTAAATCACATATCAAAGCCCATACACTAGTATTGAGAGACTTTAACACCCGACTCTCAACAAATGGACAGGTTTGCCAGACAGAAACTTAACAGAGAAATAAGGGATATAACAGACTTACAGAGGTCTTATGCATGCTATCACAAGTTCTGTCAGTCCATATGTGAAGCTTTCCTCCCGTTTCTAGAAGGCATTGTTTCCTTGTAGCCATCCAACACCCCTGACTTTTACTATCTTTCTGCCTCCTCTTCACGACCCTTGGATACGGGGTTGTGGTATATATGTTTCAGTTATAGCTGAGCATTCTGCAACTTCTCATTCTCTGATCCTTGGTCAGCTGTTGTCTGTCTCAATCATCATCTATTTCAAACAGAAATTTCCTTGATGAGGATTGAGAGATACATTAATCTACTGGTATAACAATAAATCATTATACTTAATAATTTATTCATTTAGCAAATATGCAATGTTTATTCATAGTTGTGGATTTTAACTTTGAATCTTCAGATGCATGGTTTTGTTTTGGAATACCAATAAAGGTCAAAAAACTACTAAATGGCTATGTGTAGTAGGAATCTTAGAAGGGCTTATTAATAAATCAAACTTGTAGCCAGGTATTGGAGTGAAGCTGGAAGATCAGAGAGACAGAACAAGCCACAGCTTCCTCACCTGGCCAATTCCTCAGGTGATCCTGTTTCCTCAGACTGGAAGCTTCTGTGTCCTCAAATCAGAATGGCTCTTTGCTGAGCTGCTGCTAGAAGCCTGAAAGCTTAACCAGCCAAATGCTTCTAGTTTCTGGTCCTCATGCCTTATATACCTTTCTGCTTTCTACCACCACTCCCTGGGATTAAAGGCATGAGTTACCATGTTTGGCTATATCCTTGAACAGATGGATTTCTGCCTCTGGAATGCTAGGATTAAAGGTGTGAGTGCCACCATTTTCTAGCCTTTGTATCTAGTGGCTCTTCTGTCTCTGACCCCAGATAAATTTATTTGGGTGCACAATATTTTGGGGAACACAATACCACCACAGCTATGGGGAGGTTTTCAAGGGAGAATAGTTAGAATGTGTTGTTATAAAGGATTAAAAGGGAATAGGGAAGATTAAATTAGAATGGGAGAGGGAGATCAGGGTAGAAAAGGAAATACAGAGAGGGATAAATAACATTGAAGAGCTTTCAAAAGTATCATATGAAAATCTACAATAAAAACTTCATATATATATATATATATATATATATATATATATATATATATATGGTCAGGGACAAGGACAGAATCTCTAGTTAGTGGAAAAATACAGACCTTCCCCCATAAGACATGGAACTAAATTTGCACCCTGATCAGAATCTAGACTTGGTGTGTTTTCCTTTGTATCTCCTGTCCCTACATTCCCTCCTTAGGGTGGTCGAGAGAACCCGTTGTAGCCCTGCAGGTGGGGCAATATATACATATATACATATATGTATGTATGTATGTATGTATGTATATATTATAAAGAGTTCAACTTGAGTTACTCTATAATGAGGAAAACAATGGCTTTATTAGGCACTGAAGGCTAACACATAAAAAGCTCAGAGGCAGGAATGCATTATTGCTTTTGAGCTGTTGGTCAGTGAGCTCCCATAGTTAAAGACCGTTGCCCATGTTCTTGATTACTCCCCAGAATTTTACATAAGAACTTATTGCTGGTGACATAACAAACCTGAGTAATAGAATATATATAAACCAAGCTCAGACAAACCTAAAAGGTTCATCACTAATGACTAGTTTTTGTAATGTCACACATGTCAGTGCAGGAGACAACTAATTATCAATCATGCACAGCTGTAACTTGAATAATGATAATAACTGGCCTGGAACAACATGCCTACTATTACTTAGTCTCTACTTTGCATCAACAGCTTTTATACCCAACAATTCTAACAAAACTTTTGATCAAAATGATTGCTATCACTTAAATACATGCTACAAAAAGACACATGTATTGAGGTCTGGTAGCCAGGTCAGTGACATTAAAAGGTAATGAATCATTTTTAAGGTGGTGCGTAGTTAGTGATCCCCATGTCTTCACAGATACCATGGGACATTGGTCTCTTCCTATTTCTTTTTGCTCTCTGGCTATGAGAGGAGTAGTTTGCTCTCCCATGCATTCCCTAAAAATCACTATCTGGAAGTCTACTCATCTACATTGAAGGACTAATAGTATTGGGTGTGCCTGATTATGAACTAGGCCCTCCAAAAAGTTAGTCAAGTAAAACTTTGTCTTTGTAGTTTAATTACAGCAGAGGCTAGGAATGCAACTCAGTTGTTAGAGTGCTTACATAGAATGCAAGGAGCTCCACCTTCATCCACCAGCACCACATAAACTGGGCATGGTGGGACATGCCTGCAATCACAGCACTTGAATGATAGAGGCAAGAAGACCATTAATTTACTGTCATCTTCAGCTGTATTAGAAGTTTGAGGCTAGCTTCAGATACATGAGACTGTTGTTCTTAAAAAGCAAAATAAGATGATTAAAGCAGTCATTTTTATATAGGCATTAACAGAAAGCTTCCTAGTACAGAAACTTGGTGGTAAAATATGGGGCAGTTGGTCATAGCTATACTTAGAACTTGATGAAGAAGTTTTTAGAATTGACTCATGAGAGGTGTTTGGAAGATGCTGGAAGAGCAGGCAAAATAAGTACTAGCATGCTAAACCGAGTTGTCTCGGACAATTCTCCAGGGAGCTGGGAATGCAGACCTCAAAGACAATGTTTATGATACTTCAGATGGACCTGATACTCCACTGAGAACTGAAATATTGTTGCCCTTTTTTACCATAGGGAAAAGGGTGGGGGCACAGAATGGGAGAAAGGAGCATAATACACCCATTTTTGAACAGTCCTTTGCACATAGGCCCCCAGTAATAAGCCTCACATATCTATCTCCTTGTGTTGTTTTTTTTTTCTCCAAAAGAAAGTTTTCACTTTCTCCAAATTTTTAGGCCGTCTCCCTTCACGTGCTGTTGAGTTTTCTCTGTATCAGCTACAGCAAACAGAACAGATGGGGCTGTGGTGCCTACACCTATCCCAGCCAATCAGCAATGCAGTAAAGTGATTTCTATGCTTTTGGAAAGAGACAGAGACCCAGCCTGCTACAGAAAGGATGACAGGCACATTTAGGCCTGTGGAAAACAGGAGAGGGGAGAATCATTAAGTGGAAAACCATAATCCCAAGTGAATTCCCCTAAGTGTTGGTGAGTTAGTCAGTCTTTCCAGTTCTGAGTCCCTTCTCTACCTGAGAAGTATTTAACAACTCCTAAGAAACCTTAACTTTTCCACGAATTGCTTTCCTGTCTTTAGTTCCTTCACTAATGGAGAAAAAGACCCCACCTGCCAGCTGGTATCACTGAAACATTTTAGGAGACAGATACAATAGGTGGTGGATTAATTTACCTGGAAAACTATTTCTCAGGGCAACAAAACATTAAGGTGATGGCATGTATATGTTTCACTGCCCGCTTTTGAGCATACCTATAGGAACAGTCATGAGCAAAAGAGACTTGGCAGAAGATTGGGGAGGGGGAGTGTAGCCTGTTTAACACCAGAATCAAATAAAGGTGCTGTGGAAGATTCAGTTTTTCAGAGTGATCCTAAATAGAACCTAGGAAGGTTCAATAACATAGCAGGAAAAAATTCTCATGGTATTTCAACAACCAGCAAGGCCTCCACCATTACAGCCTCAGAAACTGAGAAATGCAAATTTGTAAGATTTTTCCAGGACAGAATCATTTCAGTAAAGATTCCCAGCCCACCCTGAAGAGGCAGGACTGTCTAGGGAATCCAGAATAATGTACAGTATATAACTTTGGACAGTATATAACTATATAACTGATCATTACAGGATCTCTGAGGAAGCAAATCAATGGGAAAATGCAGGAGAGAAGGGACGGAGAGTGACGATGATACCTTTATTTGTAGAAGAATGATATGCATGTAATCAAAGAAAGTTTGAAGAAGAAGGAATAATCGTGCATATGTTTTGATAGTAAGAATCTTTAAACAAATGCAAATTTAAAGAAAATAATGTAATGACGATGAGGGTTTCCTTGCCAAACTGACCATGTTTTTTAAATACAATCTTTTTTTTTTTTTTCCAAGACAGGGTTTCTCTGTGTAGTTTTGGAGCCTGTCCTGGATCTTGTTCTGTAGACCAGACTGGCCTTGAACTCAGAGAGATCTGCCTGGCTCTGCTTCTCGAGTTCTGGGATTAAAGGTGTAAGCCACCACCACTCGGCAAATACAATCTTTTTAAAAATATATTTTTACTTTCACTTCAAAGAGGAGGAAATTTGAGTTGTTACTTTTTTTCTTATTTCATAATCAGTTTCTTTTGCTAAATAGTTATAATATCATTATTTGTATAGAATAAAATAAACACTTAATATAATTTCTATTCATTTTCTCTAATTGTGTCACAGATGTTCAGTTTGTTAAGCTGGTATCTATAAGAGATCAGTAACAGCTCAGGACCCAAGAACAAGTTCTCAGCACAAAGGAGATTTATTTGCCTCAGAGGAACAGAGGGCTGACAATAAGAGATAAAGACAGGAGATAGCAGATGACGAGGAGAAGGGAACAAGGGAGGGGGGAAGGAATATTTTTCCCTGGGGGAAGACAAAGGACTGTCTGGATAGAGAGGAGACAGACAGGGCACATAGGCAAATGGTGGTTTATAAAGATAAAATGGGAAACCCCGTGTTAGGATGACGTGTTTAATTTTAATTGGACATGGTATTTAGGGGAGCCAAAGAGGGCTTTTGATTGCTGGACTTCAATACTTTAGTAGTCAGCCTCAGGAGGAGGAAATGGCCAAATAAGGGAACAGACCTTCGTGGCTAGCTTTAGGAATATAATCTGATGGTTTTTAGCGAGGCAAAGGGAATCAGGGAGAAGGGCAAAGTCTGCCAGAATGATGCTTGCCATACTTGAGCTGGCCAGAGTGCTTTCAGTATCCATAACAACTTGTATGTTGTGATGGAGAATAAGTTAGTATGCTTCTAAACTATTGTCATATAATAGTATCTTTAATTTAAAAATTAATTACATATTACTGTTTGCTCATTAATTGCTTTGGCTAAAATCTTTAATTTTAAATGTTAGATACTGTCTTAGTTTCAGTTCCAATTGCTGTGGTGAAAAACCATGACCAAAGCAACTTAGGGAGGAAAGGGCTTATACAGTTACATTTCTACACCACAGCTCATTATTAAAGGAAGTCAGAGCAGGAATTAAAGGGGACAGGAACCGGAAGGAAGGAACTGACGCAGAGGACATTGAGGAGTGCTGCTTATTGGCTTGATCCCCATGACTTACTAACTCATCCTACTTCCTTAAAGAACTCAGAACCCTCAGCCTAGAGATGGCACCAACAACAATGTTCTGAGCCCTCTCCCTTTATCACTAATCAAGAAAATGCCCTACAGGCTTGCCTACACTTTTCTTAACTGAGGTTCAATCTTCTCAGAAGACTTTAGCTTGTGTCAAGTTGATATAAAGCTATCTAGAACAAATGCATTTTTTTCTTTTAGCTGAAAAGTTTCTGGTATTTCTCCACTAAATATTGTCCTGGCCTCTGGTCTGAGATACACATGATATTAGGGTATTCATACATGCCCATTTTATGCATGTTTTATATAAAAGAATATTGAGTTTTTTCAGTTGTCTTTTGTTATATTTATGAAGATAATAATATGTATTAGTCCCTTTAAATTACTCTATAAATTCAAAATACTTCTCATTAGAATTTAAAAAACTATGAAACTTGACAAATGAAATTGACATGAAAAATTAATATATGGAAATGGTCACTTGAACTGCTAAGGGAACTAGAATCTTATAAGATCAAAGGAGGCTGAAATATATTAAAAAGAAAAATACTTAAAGATGTATTTTACTGAAAGGACCAGAGAAGTCAATTGGATAAATCAAATGTACTTGTAATGTCACCAAAATGACCATTTGCTAAAAGCTTTGCCCTTAGCTTGGCCCTATTGGGAGCTGTAAGAAATTTAATAAATGGGGTTTAAAGGAGTTCTTCCAGATACTTTTGAGGAATCCATGGGTTCCAAGTGTCTTCCTTTCTCTCTTTTACATATTCTGTACATGTATAGCTTTTCTCCACTGTATTCTGCTACAGTCACAAACATGCTGTCTGATAAGCCTACAGAATGCTTCTAACAGTCTGTCAACTGAACAATCATTTATGTATTTGTTGGGAAGTGAATTGTTTTATTAAGTGATATCCATAAAGTGAGCTCTGGAAAATAAAATTTAGATGAGTTTCTCTAATATTTTTAAGTTTTCTAGACATCTGTTTGATAGTACTAATTATTATGGTATCATGGCATAACAAATCTAGCTTCTGATACTGGACTTGAGTACTTATTTTAAAATTCAAAATTATAAGATAAAATCTTTGCAAATGTTGAAAGTAGTTATTTATTTGACAACAAGTTAGAACTTTATTTATTTATTTATTTATTTATAGACAACAAGTTATGAGCACATCCTTTAACTTCAGTTGATTGAGGAGAAAGTCAATGTGTCAACAATAATGAGGAAGAGCATATCCCTTGCTTTTCATTCTAAATGTCAGTATCTCAATGAAAGAATAGATTTTACAAAGCTTAGGACCCCTCTTTGATAAAATATGAGCTAATAACAATGAAAGAATTAAAATTTTCAAAATTGTCAGGAGATTATTTTTAGTATGTCTACCCTATTAACTGATTATAGTAATTTTAATTAGTCATGTTTGTTCTTAGTTTATTTTTTAAACTTTTCACATTTATAGCATATTGTACAATACATTGACAGATATACATGGTACATAATGCTTAAAATCATCGTGAGCACACATCTAATCTAACCTAATGCAGGTAAAGCCTATAAAATACTTTAATTTCTCCACAAAGTAATCAGATGGAGGGATATATTGACCATTAGAAGAAATAAAGGTGGTTGAAGTATTTTGTGGTGGGAAGGATGAGGTGAGTTATACCATAGAGATTTTAATAGCTAGAAATATGCACTAAGTGAATCAGAGTTACTACTAAATCTCTTTCTCTCTTACACACACACACACACACACACACACACACACACACACACATACACCCCTATATATATTATATAATATTATCTATATTATGGGGATGTGAATCACCTCACCTGATATATACAAAGTGCCAAAATAATGTCTTACACTCTCTGGTGTTTATAAGCAGTGCAACCCAGGCCATATTCTGTCTTTAACTTGACCAAGGTAACAGTTCTTACTGGAATCCACACTGCTCTAGCAATGTGGTTGCTCCAGGAGGAATACCCATTTAACTCTCCAGCTTAACCCTTTCCATTCTTCCCATAAGTTCAGCTCCTTCATGTCTACTAGACTGCTAAGAAAAAGAATAACTGGAGACACTCCTGTGGTGAGGAAAAGAAAAACCTTAATGAGTTCAATTTTTATAACTTTGTATTAAATTTAAGCAGAGAAACTATGTTTCTAGGTTACATGCCACCATAAATTTCTTTATCTGATTGTCATCCAAAAATAAACAGTATCAAAAGTAGGCATTTTTGGACAAATGAGAGACTTCATATTTTAAGAAACACAGTGAAATGCTTACAAGTCCTAATTAACATGATCAAAAGAAACCTAATTTAGATGTACTCCACAAAAATTCATCACATATTTGCATACTATTCATAAACAAATTAAGGCTTAGTATTTTCAATTTACATTGGTAAGTTCAGAGTTTTAAATATTTACTCTTCACTGTATCAAGTGTACAAAAGAATATTTATAATGGTTTAAGAATCATTCTAGGTGAGTAAATTCCACCACAAATTGCTTCACGATTATCTAACTTCCCATACAGCATTCATTTTGTATATATGATGTTGTTTAAATGCATTTTGATCCATAGGCACATTTTAAACTATTGGTAAATGGCTATACATTACTAATATTACTTGGGTTCAATAAATCTAAATCTGCATAAAGTAAGGTAACAACAATAAGAATATTAAGAAAATGACTAGGAAATATGCTGTAAATTATGTATAAAAGCCATAAGTATTGGCATATAAAATTTTATATTATTAGTTTTTGTACCACTGTTCTTTTACACATTCAACAAAGCTTTTTGGTAAAGGACCACAGAGTAACTATTTTGGTATCTTGAACTATATATTTTAAAGCTATTCAAGAAAGTTTACATTTATTTATTTATTGTGTGTGTGCATATGCACATGTACAAAAATGTATGCAGCCACAATGATGTGTGTGCGGAGGTCAGTGAACAACTCCTGTACATGGAACTCTCCTTTATGTCTTGTTACTTAGGTCCTTGAGCCAGGCAAATATGCTTTCTTATGTGCTGGTGCTGAGCCTTCTGTTTTGGTCTATTCAACTTTTTAATAACATGAAATCAACTGTAAACAATACCTAAAAGAGTGGATACAATGATGTTCCAGTTCCCATCGGAATTTAGTGCACCTCAAGTTTACAAGTAATCTGGGGCCCGCGTAGGCGAGGCCAGCTTAAGATCTTTCTTCAGAATATAAGAGGGGCCTGTTACAACTGATTTTCAGTGGAGAAAAACACTATATTCTTTCCCAGATTTTACCAGTTAAACATTTTAGGGCTGGAGATGTGGCTCAGAGGTTAAGGGCACTGGCTGCTCTTCTAAAGGTCCTGAATTCGATTCCCAGCAACCATATGGTGGCTCACTGACATCTGTAATGAGATCTGGCACTCTCTTCTGGCCAGCAGGCAGAACACTGTATACATAATAAATAAATAAATAAATCTTTCCAAAAAAAAAAAAAAGAAAGAAAGAAAGACTTGCCAGGTGGTAGTGGTGCATGCCTTTAATCCCAGCACTCAGGAGGCAGAGCCTGGGGGATCTTTGTGAGTTCGAGGCCAGCCTGGTCTACAGAGTGAGATCCAGGAAAGGCTCAAAGCTACACAGAGAAATCCTGTCTTGAAAAAGAAAACAACAAAAAAACAAACAAACAAACAAAAAAATTTTAACAACCTTAGCTGGTTTTTGAGTACTGTTAAATATTTTATTGTTAATTGGGGAAGAAAAAGAAAAGTGTTCAATTAATTATCCCTTATATTCCTATTTTTTTCTATAAGAATTCATTCTTTAAACTTAGTATCTAGTCTTAATAATATCTTCAAGGCAAAGTAGCAATATTGATCAAAGGCATGAAGCCTCAGGCTACACAATCTGCTCTTGGTTATTAAACAAATTAGGGATGAAGTTCAAACAGAAATTTGCTTGCCCCCAAATACTTACCTTGCATCACTGTTGAGTAATTACTCTGTAAAAATATGTGCATTGACGGAATATGAGATGCAAGAATCTTAGGGAAGATACCATGGCCTTCCCGGCCTGTCTCCCTTCACTGCCCATTTCCTAGTTCCTGATGGTTTTTCCTTCCTGTTTACCCTGCTGTGTCTTTTGGCATATGGTTTAATTTTTTATCATTTTGTTTTCACTGTAGTCTGTCTTCTCAGCACATAAATCTTTACATATCTAACTCCTCTTCTGAGTTTTTTCACATAACTTGCCATCACTCTCTTCTTTCTGCCTGTTTTAAATTTTCTGTAATGTAGATCCCTCAAAGTTATATTTCATGTTCATACGTTGTTATTATTTATGGTCTTCATGAGTACATTCTAGTAACTTCTAAGGACCAGGAACTTTGTGTTCATTCTTTCATTTTTGGATTATAGTAAATACTCATTGAGTACTCATGGTAAGCACTCATTCATTAATACTTCTAGGCATTTGCCAAATGAATGAATAGATTGCTCAGTTAAGTTATATTCAAGAGACATAACATTTACAGACAAGCTGTAAAATGAGATAAAATAATTACAATAATATTCTCATTACACTTATTTTTTAAAAGTTCTGTAGGATCCCAAATAAGTAACCGTTCACTAAAATTCAGTAGTAATAATTTCAAAGCATTCAAAATGTAGCAGTCTTGCATTAATGAAAAAAATTAATGGAATAGTTTGACCAAGGGCAAGTCAAGATTTGAATTATCTACTGTCTGTTTCTTCTGTAGTTTATGGCTTCTGCTTTGTCTATTATCTGATCTGTCCCTGTCTGACATCTAAGTATCTTGTCTTGTCCCTAACAGATGGATTTTTACTCTATATTTATTGACTAACACAGAAAACACCATATGGGGAAGCAATAAGGGATGCTTTACAGAAATCTTTAGCAGAGTTTTAAGAGGGATCAAGTCACTTACTTCAATTGATCCCAACTGGCCCAGATAACTAACATAACAGAAAACATATCATTAACAAGTAACAGCCTTATTCTGTTCCCAGCATTGGTGGAGGATATTTGTTGTATAAAGTTGGTTTCAATTTATTTGCTGTTTTCCTCCTTTATTACAATAACATACATACATACACATATGTATTATGAGTCAGGGACATGGGACATATGTAAGATTGTAACTATATGCTTACCTGAGGTTGTAAAAGTTGATTATATGAGAAATCCAAGGCAAATATGATTGGTTGTTCCAACCATTCCTCTCTTAAAGGCAGGTTATACTAACAGGCTGAGCACACAGTAGGATAGCAGCCTTAATACCTCAAGATGCATTATTAACTCTGACTGTAAGGTCCAGAAATAGTTCCAGTATCTTTGAATGCAAAATATTTTCTTATAATAATGTATTACCACACAATTGTTTTTAATCTGAGGTTTACAGAAGCACTATAAGTGAACTGAACATCGAGTTGTCTTGAAAAAGAAGGGTTTCAAAAGAAAAGACCATGCTGACTACAGATGCAGGCAGGAATGAGCTTTCAGGTATGTACAAAGAAGTCTTGTGGGAAATGAGGATAAAATGATGTATTTGCCTGCAGTATCCTGTAAGTCTAACTAGACCATTGGCCATTGAGAAGTCAGATGTTAAAAAAAAAAAACTGAAAAGCATAAATTTTATTTCAGAAGCCCACACTACTTTCTATATATTAAATTGCAAAGATTAAAAAAATCTAATATGAGTTTTATTGAGGATCTCCCGAATGCATCTTGCTCACCAAATGACTCTACCTTTTGCTATGTGTGGGGCCTTGATATAGAACAACAGAAATGAGCACTTCATGATTCTGATTTCTTTATTCATTTAAATTAGATCAAAATACTAGTTCTTGGTGATATCTGAAAAAGCTTACTTCAATTAATTTTAAAATAAGTAATTCTAGAAGCTGAGCTGAGGTGTTCTTCCAATTAAAATATTGTAGAATTGGTTGCAGTATAAAATTATTGCACATGGATATTTTATAAATTCTAGTATTATGCCACAAGAAGGAAAACTGGTGAAACAATTTGCCCTTGGTAAGAATATCTGAAGGAGAGTAAAATATTAATTAACAACATAATAAATTAAATGAACTCTGTGCTGTGATTTACTTTGTTTAAAGTGAAAATATCATTATTCTAAGACTCCAATTAACAAGAGGGAAATAAGGTGCTTCATATAAACTATTACTCAAATTAAGTATAAGTGAACAATTCAGGTAATTTATTGCAAATATCTAAGTACATGGTTGTACATGGTTGGTTTCCTTAATGTTAACTAAGAAATAAAATTATGTAGCCATATGTTTTAAGTGATGAATATTCACATTTATCTTATTTTAAAGCTATTTAGTAGACATTCCACTCACAGAAAAGAATAAAGCATTGCTTGATTCTCCAAAAAGATTGCAGGAAAAAATGCTATGGATAGTCAACTGACATTTAAAACTCAAACTAGCAAAATATTCAAGAAAGAAAGATTGTTTTAAAATGCATTAATATAATGAATATATATATAAACTAGACAATCTGTGTATTACCAGAAAAATACTCAAAGTCCATTTCCAGAATCATCTACATTCTTCATGAATAAAACTTAATAAAAATTTCATGGAGTTGTATATGTATAAAAGGATAAGACATATATATATATATATATATATATATATATATATACATACATACATACATACATACATACATATAATGGCAAGATAGTAGAATTAAAACCAGTTTTTACTACCTTTATCTCTGTTTTTTCTATACATCTTCTGTAATTAGCCCAATAAAGGCTTATAAATGTGAATTGGTAGGCAGATACCTGTAGTTAATGGTTTAAATGATTCTTTGGATTTCTTTATTAAGTATGGACCTAAGTCCCTGAGATGTATCAGATTTACTGCTTTTATCAGTAATAGAAGGTGGCATGAGCAGGGACAGGCTTGGATGGATACTTGCAGCACTCTAGTGGCTATTCTGTTTCAGTGCAGTGGTGCCTATTAGCAAAATAAATCACAAGTGGCACAGATGGTCTACAAGTGACAGCACACACTCATGTACTGTATTATTCATACACTATAAATAATTGAAGTGAAGTGCATTTATTTTGTTAATTTCTCTTTTTTTTAATCATTGCTGCACATTTTGAAGGACAATGCTTGAGGTTTAGAAGACAAAGTTAAGAAGCAAAGGTTGAAGACTTTACTCCAAGACACAGACAACTTTACTGGAAAGATTAATTTGAGGGGATATACTGATTGGTACAGTGAAAGTCAGATTAATAGTGCTTAGTGCTGGAGTTCAATGAACTTTGTGCTTATAACAAACACATCTACTTAGAGGCAGAACTTTTTGATGTATAAGAAGAGTCAATGGAAGGGATACCTCATACTGCTTACTGAAGATTTTGCTTCACAACATGTAATTAGTATAAAAATGGGTAATGGGATAGGGAGTTTAGAGGGGCTGTATAAGTTGTGTGAGGGCTGGATTAATGAGATATACTAAGTGTCATGTCATGTGGCCTTTCCATTTTTCATGTGACCTGACAAATGTCTACTTGCACCACAGAGGACAGTGATGGTTGACGAAAGACATTTTTCCACCCAGATGCAACTTAGTGAACCAATGATTTTATTTGTGTTACTACCAGGATTATACGTGACTCAAAGGCAGATATAGCTTAGAAAAACTCATCCTGGTGTGAGGGATGACTCTAAGGCCACATCTCTGGAGCTCCGTATACAAATTGAAGACCCCTGGATCAGTGGGGGGAAAATTCTTCCCCAGCTACAGTTTACACAAGCTTAGGGAGGTCCTTGTGAATCTTTTTCTTTACTTCCAGAGTCCTGTGAACTCCCCCTCTTCCTCTGAGGTCAGGAACATTTCTGCTAGGGGGAATAGTTACACAAGAAAAAGAAAATAAATTTTGGAAATAATTCAGAAATAACACGCAGATGACAGTCCAGCTACAAAATAAATGGAGATTAAAGCCTGAGCAAAAACCAAACTTTTGATTATTTGTAACAGTTTCTTTTCATTTCATTAATGATTGGATTTAAATTATGGAAATACAAAGAATCGTCAAAAGTGCATTTTAAACAGCTCATCAACTAAAGAGTTACAATGCTGTTCTTGCATTTTGATAAACATTCTGTCAATAATATATAGCTGTCACCGGACAGTGGTGGCGCACGCCTTTAGTTCCAGTACTCGGGAGGCAGAGACAGGCAGATCTCTGTGAGTTCGAGGCCAGCCTGGGCTACAGAGTGAGTTCCAGGAAAGGTGCAAAGCTACACAGAGAAACCCTGTCTCAAAAAACCAAAACAACAACAACAACAACGGAAAACAAAAACAACAACAAAAAACCCCACAGCTGTCAATAATGTGAATGATGTGATGTTTGTAAAGTGTGTGGACTTCCTTCCTTCCTTCTTTCCTTCCTTCCTTCCTTCCTTCCTTCCTTCCTTCCTTCCTTCCTTCCTTCCTTCCTTCCTTCCTTCCTTTCTTCCTTTTTTTTCAGCTTGGCACAAAGAGAATCACCTATGAAGAAGGAAACTCCATTGGGAAATTTCAGATTGTCAGGAGGGTAAGTCTGTGTGGATTTTCTTGACTATTGATTGAAGTGGGAGGGTTCACCCTACTATGCATAATATCAGCCCTGGGCAGGCAGTGCCAGCTTGTGTAAGAAAGCAAATTGAGAAAGCCAGAGGACCAATACTGTAAGAAGCATTCCTCCCCGTCTTTGTTTCCTGCTTCACTTCCCTTTATAGTCTATATGATAGACTGTAACCTGTAGACTGAAATAAATCCTTTCCTCTTCAAGTTGTTTTTTGATTAGTGTTTTGTCAAAGCAATATAAAGCAAGCAAAGGTAGAAATTCGTACCAGAGAGTGAGATACTGTTGTGCGTTACTTGATTTTTTTTCTTTTTAGGCGGAAGACAAAGGGGAAGAAGGATTGTGGAAGAATTTTGGAGCTTTGATTTGGAAAGGGTGACTGGGTGCTCAGAGCTTAATGAGCTATTACAAAGGCTTGAAAACTAGGAATTTTTAGAGAATTACAGACAATGGAGGTCGGATGTGAAGTTCTGGTGAGTTAAACAATGACTCTATCTTGGAACTTCCTGCTGTTCTTGTGGCTCGCTTTGGGTTGTTCTTGTGATATTTTGGATTATTAAACTATGGAAGTGGAACCTTTGGTTTACTAAAACAATTTATACTGGTCATCTGGAGCTTAAGAATTAGTTGTGATCAATAAGAGACCACTATCACTGAAGTGGAAGCATTTTCTCAGGGTCAATACACAGAAACTCTGGTCCAGATGAGGCCTTGGCCACATCTCATGCTGGCAGCTGAAGATAGGAATGTGTAAGAGTTTTCCATGTGGTACTGGTTTTGAAGGCAATGGAAACGGACATGGAAAACACCTGAGGGTTGGCACTATGAATGAACAAGAGAGTCCACTGGTAAACGTGCAGCCTGAGTTGCTGTAGAAGCTCCAGGACTGAAGAAGTCCTGGAGAGAAGATGAGGCTTGGCATCATGTGGCAGAGCTAGATTCCCTGAAGAGAAGAGGCCTGGAGGGGCTTTTGGTCAGAATGCAGCCTCAACTGCAGTGAAGACCCAGCATATTAGAGATGCTGACATCATGTGATATCCACCAAGGCCATTGGCAGGTGTTGGGTAGAGCTAGCTTGAGCCTATAAGAGAAGCTGCATGTGTTGTGGATGGCAGAACTGGAGGTGTCCTACCCAAGCCCTTTGGAGACCAATCATGAGTGAGTCCCAGACACTGCACACTGAAAATTTTATACTGTTGGACTTTGGTTGCTTTCTTTGATTTTATTGCATTTATGCCTTGGTTCTTCCATATTGAAATTAGAAAATGTGCAACTTGTTTTGGATTTTATAGGAACCCATAGATAAGAGACTTATTCAAGTTTTTAATGAGAAATTAAACTTTTAGAGTGTTTGAAATTTTTTAAAGAGTGTTGGACTTTGAAAGCTATGTTATGCTTTATGTATCATATTAACTTGAGATCTTAGAGATAAACAAAAAAGAATGGTATAGTTTAATACTAATGTATTTGTGTGTTAAATTTACAAGGAGCCAATTGTGCTGGATAGGTTTATAATTTAATTTTTTTATTTTTTGTCAACTTAACTCAAACTAGAGTTACCTGGGAAAAGGTAACCTCTATAGGAGAATCTTCATCAGATTGTCCTGTGGAAATGTCTGTTGGGGCATTTATCTTGGCTAATAATTGATATGAAATGACCCAGTCTATTGTGGGTGTTGCCATTATTGAGTGGTTGGGCTGTTTGTGAAAGCAAGCTGAGCAAACCATGGAAAGCAAGCCAATCACCACCATGTTCCTCTGTGGTCTCTACTTCAGTTCCTGACTCCAGGTCCCTGCCTTGGAATCTCTCAAAGATGGGATGGCTTATAGCCTGTAAGGTGAAATGAACCCTTTCTTCATAATGTGCTTTTGGTCAACAGAGAAGAGAATTAGGAAAATGGGCTTATCTGTTTTCATCTGTGGAATTATGTGTTTTAAAGTGGTGTTTCTCCTCAAAATGTTACATAGTTTCTCAAAAAAAATTTCACCTATCCCTACAAGATATAAAAATTAAAGAATAGCAATGCGTTCAAGACTACTTCCTACTTTCTCTTCTAGCAGGTTCAGAGTAGCTGGATTTATGTTGAGGTCCTTAATCCACTTGGACTTAAGTTTTGTGCAAGGGAATCTGTGGTTGTTATGTAGAACTGAATGGTATTGTAAAATAAAATTAAATTAAATTAAAAAAATAATTTGTAGCAAGAAGAAAGAGAGGAAGGGAGGAAGGGAGGAAGCAAGGGAAAAAAGAATGAGTAAGTGAGGGAGAGAACAAAAGAGCAAGGGAGAGAGTGGAAGGGAGGGAAGGAGGAAGCGATGAAGGGAAAGAGTAAGGAAGAGAGGGAGAGAGCAAGGAAGATATTCAGACTTGAAACATGGAAGCCTCCTCTCCCTTTGCAATTCATCTTATACATAATGTGCAGTCAAATCATACCTGAAGATTCTGCTCATCTCAAAGACTCTTCGTTTATTTTTGTATAATTTCTTTGTCACCACCTGTGTCTTGTCTTGTTCAGGATCTCATTCTGCCTGCTAAGCCACTGAAACAGTGCTATTAAAACTCTTATTCCTTATTTCTGAAAAAAAAATTAAAGAATAGCATTTTGCTATAAATTTTCCAGTATAAATGCCAAGAATATAAATATAAGCATTTGTATCGTTAGTAATGCCACAATAGACTTGTGAATTCGTGTGCATGAATGTGTCAGTATTCAGGGGGTAACTCTAGTACCAATGAATTTTAGTGTTTCAATCAATGTTCATCATACACATGCAAGCATAATTCTGATGACACATAGACTGGCATGATGTCATATCTAAAATGTTTCCAAGGCAGCATTTTATATGAGAAAAAAAAACCCTAAAATGAAAGTATTCACACACAGAAATCCAATTCTTTTTGAAAAATGCATTTACAGCATTATACTCCAGTCTTCCTCATTTTCATAACAAGAGTCAGGAGCAGTTGACTATTAGGGACAGTATGAAATGATACTTTTCCACTTGCTTTCTTCACAATGAGGATGATTTAATATTAAAATGAGAAAATTTAAAATCATGAAAAATTCTCATCTTGATCATACTTTAATATTAATATTTTAAGAATTAACATTGTTGCATTGAAATTTACATTGAAGACTGATTTGTAAAGGAGAAAATTCACAAGATCTCTGTGAGTTTGAGGCCAGCCTGGTCTAAAGAGAGAGATTCAGGACAGGCACCAAAACTACAGAGAGAAACACTGTCTCAAAAAACAAAACCAAACAAACAAACAACAAACAAAAAGAATTATATTTACAGTAAGTTTTTATTTTTATCACATATTTCTTAGTTGTGCAATAACATTGATTATATATAAATGCCTTCTGAAGAATTTTAGGGAGACTTACCTAATAGATATGAATAAAATTTGATGAAAAGAACAGTATGATGTGTAATATCACAGTTTTACAAGAAAAGCGTACATTTCTATTGTACTAACCCCCATATAAGTTTTTCTGCTTCATATCTTGCTTTTCTCAGTTTATCTAACCATGTTCTAGACAGTCGGACCTTACTTTCTTCCCACTAACAACTCCTTTTGATACTACATACACACACACACACACACACACACACACACACACACACACACACAAAACAAACACACACAGCTGTGCCTTTCTAGATAGCTCTTTCCAATTTTATTCATGTAGTTAATCTTACTAATTCATTAAATTCAAGAAAGACAAGTATGGTATGTATTTGTTGATATGTGAATATTAATTGTTAAATTAATGACAACCAAACTGCAATACATAGACCCTCACAGGGTAGATATAGATTAAGGGACTAAAAGGTACAGGTAAAACTCATTAAGAAAGGGAAATGGAATGGATATTTATGGATGGATGATGGGGGGAGGCTGGAATAGAAAGATCAAATAGAGGGAGGAAGGGGGGGGGAGCCTAAGGAGAGAATACAGGGAGAGAATATGGGGAGAGGCAGATAAAATTAAGGAGGCATTTGAGGGGTAGTATGGAAACCTAATACAGCAGAAGCTTTGGGAAATATATAAATATATGTTGGTCATCTAAATGAAATTGCCAAATAATAAGGGCCATTGCTTGTCGCCAAATGAAGCTTCTAAAGACCACTGAGAGGATTGGATTACATGTGATTGAGTTGTTGACCAAAGGGTCCCATGGGAATCCCCAAATAATACAAGCTGTTACCAAGACAATAAGTTGCTCTCTGCAAACTGACAGCAAGGTCCCCTTGCTGAGGACAACACCTACACAACTTCCTGAGCATAGAGAAGCTGAACTGGTTCCCAAGTAGAGCCTTCACTCCTTGTTTTAGAGTCTTTGGTACAAGAAGGTACTCTGCACAGTATCCAAAGAGAAATGTAAACACCAAACCAGCCACAAACACTTTGACCTACAATGAGGTACTACCTGCAAGATATGCTAAGGCAATGGTGGCACAGAGCTTGTGGGAGTAACCAACCAATAGCTGGTCTGACTTAGGGCTCAGACCACTAGGTGGAACCCATACCCAACACTGGTAGGGTGACCAAAGAACCAGAGACTAGATATCCTAGGGACCTAGTGTAAAACTGAATACTATAGGCCTTAAACAAGCAACCAAACTGCCTCAGACCAGAGAAAATTCAGAGACCCACAGCCAGACATTACACAGAATGTGAGAGATTTTAGAACACTCAGCACTCAATGGGGTGTCTCCATCAAATTGCTCCCCTCAGAGCTCAAGGATCCTGAAGAAAAGGAGGTAGAAAGACTATAGAAAAGGAGGTAGAAGGAGTCAAAGGGGATGGAGGACACCAAGAAGTTCTCTGGTGACAGCTGAACAAGACACCGATCTATGAGTACAGCAGGATGTTTTGAGGAATCCTTGTCTTCTTATTCTACTTTAGCCAAACAACCCAGCTATTGCCAAAGTGATTGGCTGTTCTCTATAACAGTGTTTTCAAATTTTATTTAGATGATAATATATTTCTCATTTTTTCAAACCTAAACTTTACACTCCTGAGATTTTTGTGGTGGTTAGTTTTTAACTCAACTTTCAATACACGACTAAGAGTTTGCTACACATCTGTATTACATGTACTGGCAAAAATGGCTTCTTTGACATTTTTTTAAAAAAGTAAATTTAGCTATCTCTCCCATTAACCTTTCTACTAATTTCATCAGTAATTAATGTAGTATTCATTTTAATTACAAACAGCTTAAATACACCTATAATCAGGAACAAAATTGAAGCAGTCATTAAAAGTTTCCACATAGAGAAAATCCTGGAAGTAGATGGATCCTTCTGCTGCCTGGGGGCCAGCAGCACAGAGCTCAAAGGAAATCCATGGAGTCAGTGCATGCTGTGACCTTTTCCTCTGAAGGGGTTAAGGGAAAAGACACTCACACCTTCTTTTGATGGTTTCCTTCTATATCCTTCTTATGTATTCTGATTTGTTTCCTTTGCAGCTTGTATACCCCCGTGAAATCTTTCTGGCAATACAGAAATTATAATGTGGTTACATTGTGTTTTTCAGATGAACGATTACAGTGAATGCAGATGGAAAACAGTATATCCCTTACACGACTAAATATTCTATGTAGTACAGGTGAAACACAGGTTGTCCCAAGAACCCACATACATTGATGTCCAAGCAACTTGTTATAGATTAACAGAGTGTCAACAAGTAAGGTATTTTCCCCAGCCAGTTCTTTTATTGGCCGGCTGCATTTTGTGGTTACAAAGAAAGGACCAATCACTTTATAACTCATCTTGAAAGGTAATCTTCTAAAAAATCTTAAAGTAATCATAAAATTTTGTGCATGAAAAAAGACCAGTCAGCTCTACTTTAAATCTTTAGGGTGCATACCCATTAATCACTAGTTTTTTGTTTGTTTGTTTGTTTGTTTTGTTTTTTAAGACAGGGTTTCTCTGTGTAGCTTTGTGCCTTTCCTGGAACTCACTTTGTAGACCAGGCTGGCCTCGAACTCACAGAAATCCGGCTGCCTCTGCCTCCCAAGTGCTGGGATTAAAGGTGTGTGCCACCACAGCCTGGCTTAGTACTTTATTATATCAGGAGGTTGAGGGCAGAAATTGATATAAGGACTTAATCATCTTTGATCACCAATTAATCCTTGCAAAGAAAGTACATCAGCTAGTAATAATTGGACTTCTTTGTTTTTGTTCCCTGACCTTAACGAGTTCCTCAGCTATGTGTCTTTCTAAAACTTTGGATTGTCTTCCTGTTTGTTGTTGTTGTTGTTGTTTTTTCTCATAGCTATTTAACAAAAAACATCTTAATCTAACCTGAAGTCATTTTAAGGCTTTGTTTTAGTTATGATGCACATTTTTTTTCAGCTATGATGCACTCCAAAATCTGTGAACACAACTCCCAAAATTAAGATTGTGTCTGAGGTATTGTGACTCAGTTGTTTTTCTTAATCATTCACCTAAGCCACAGTCTTTATGGCTCCTCAATAGAACTCACGTGTCCTAGCTTTGTGACATTTCCTTGTTTTATTTTTATCCTTGGCAGCCTATGCTTTATCAGAGGGAGGGACAACGTTTTATCCTACTTTTACCTATGTTAATTTTTTCCATTGAACTAACCTCTATCACAATACCTTACTATATTTATTAAAAACCCTCAGTCTTCAAAATCTTATGTAAACTAACATTATCATCGTATAAAATCATTGCTTCAGTTAAGCAGTACAGCTTGGGAGGAAATCATCATCATTAATCTATAGGTAAAAATGCCCAGTAGAACAGGATATTTCCATGAGATAAAGACACTACATGACAGGCAGTGGGGAACTCCCTTCACCCATTCACACCATGCCAGATGCCAGAGAAAGAGGGTAACAGCAAACATGTAAAGGCACAGCAGAAGCAAAAGAAGTTCTGGAGTCTGTAATCTTGGGACCTTTCCTATCTGAGATTTACCCATCAGGGATTTTTCACTCAGTGAATTGATACCTCAAACTTCAATTACCACCTGCTAATCCTCTGACATGGCCAGCAGCAGGATTCATTGGTAAATTCTGCCAAATTTGTAATGACAATTTAATACTAGTGAATTTTCAAACAGCTCCATAAAATATAAAAATTAAGAATAGTTTCAAACTCATTTTACAAGGCCAATATTATCCTGATACAGGTAAGGGCACAGCTTAAAAAGAAAACTACGAAACAGATTTCCTGATAAATAGATGTAAAAACTCTTAATAAATTATTTTTAATTGGAACTCAGTAACACATTAAGTTCACAGATCACAACTACATTGAATTTATATAAGGGATGCAAGATTGGTTCAACATAGACAAATTAATAAATGTAATACAAAATATAGACTTAAGACAGAAACCACATGATCATCTCAACAGAGAAAAGGCAATTTTTAAAATTTCAATATCCCCTTCATGATTTAAATCCTGAAGAAATTAAGAATAAAGGGGATATATCAGAACATATAAAACTATAGTTAACATTAAATAAGGTAGAACCAAAAGCGTTTCTTCTAATGTCTGGCCTGATGTGAGGGTGTCCACTCTCAGCACTTATTTCATATAAAGTTTAAAGTCCTAGTTAGATCAATAAGACAAAAGAAATAAATTAAATAAAAATAAATAGAAAAGAAATAAGAAAAATTATCCTTTATTGTAAAAGAAGTGATACTAGCCGGGCGGTGGTGGCGCACACCTTTAATCCCAGCACTCGGGAGGCAGAGGCAGGCAGATCTCTGTGAGTTCGAGGCCAGCCTGGGCTACCAAGTGAGTTCCAGGAAAGGTGCAAAGCTACACAGAGAAACCCTGTCTCGAAAAACCAAAAAAAAAAAAAAAAAAAAAAAAAGAAGAAGAAGAAGAAGTGATACTATAGACACTAAACCAGAAAACTCTTAGATATACACTTTTTTTTAATTAATAGAATGCAAAAAATCTGAGGAGCTATTAACAATTGATAATTGTATGGGGAGGCTGCTCAAGCTTCAGTAGGTCATTCGTGCTCATGCCAGTAACACTAAATGGATTCAATGGCTTTTTAAAAAAGTAGTCCATGAAATGGGGATTGGGTTAAGAAAATACAGTAGGAATAGAATAAGAAATGGAAAGCAGATCTGATTAAAATTGCATGCATATATGAAATTCTGAAATAGCAGAAAAGAGATTAAATTTTAAAATGGGAAAATAATTAGCAATTCTCACATGTTCTAATGATGATTTTGGCACAAAAGTTTAGGAAAAAATATTCCAATAGCAATGACATCAAAGGAATTAAATACACGTAGGAATAACACAAACTAAGGTGGTAGAATATTTGTATAATGAAAACTTCAAGACACTAATGTAACTAAAGACACTAGACAATGCAAAGGTTTCCAGTACTTGGGTTTGCAGGATAAAAATGTGGATGTGTCTATATATTAATAGCATTCTTTATAAAGCTATCAAAAACCTTGAAATTCATGTAGAATCACAAAGAGTCCCAAAGAATCAGATACAGTGACTCACAGTTGGTTGATGTACAGAGAATAAGAGACCTTGCAACACCAATTCTTAAATGGGATGTTTCCATCAAGTCTCTCCCCTCAGAGCTCAGGGAACTCTGTAGAAGCGGAGGTGGAAATAAGAGTGAACAGGATGAAGGACACCAAGGAAACAAATCCTCCTAGATACAACTGGACTGACACACATATGAACTCATAGAAATAGTGGCGACATGCACAGGGCCTGTATAGGTCTAAGCCAGAAGGGTCCTACTACTGAGATGAGAAGTGCATTCAAATCCCCATCCCTGCCTCCTTAAATTGATAACCAATCACAAAGGGAAAAAAATAACTTTCTTCAATGGAGTCTCACTGTGTATAATACTTAGGAAATTACTCAAAATATAGGTGTGAAAATATTTATTACAAATGTTAAAATAAGAACACATGAATTGCTTTGTTCGATAGAACTGGATAAACAAATTGTTGCATGGTCTTAAGAATGGAAAGCTCCCTTGGTGTCATGGCTTATTAGGTAAAGGTTCCTGTCACTAAGCCTGATGGCAATTTAATCCCTGGGGTCCACATAGTGGAAGAAGAGAACCAACTTCTGTAAGCTATCCTCTGGTCTTCACATGCTCTCCATGGTAAGCTTGCACACATGCGTGTGCATGTGGACACACACAAGCACACACTCACACAAAGTAAACAGTCTTTTAAAAAACATGCAACAGAAATGGAAGGCTCTTCAACCATTTAAAATAATATTTTACCAAAAAATTTAAGCCAAATGTCGATATATACGGACAGGTTATAGAAGTGAGCTATGACCAATTCAAGCCATTCCACAATGTGTTGTAGTAATATTAATAATGAAAGTGAAAAATTGTCAGCTCTGCTTTTTCCTTTTTGGGGTTGTTGGTTGCATTGGTCCACGAAGGTGGAGGGAGCAGAAGTGGAAACAGGGTTAGAACAGCTGTGGGTACATCAGAGACAGCACTCTGGGAGATAGATTTCTGTGAACAGCTCAACTTTATTCCAGAGTATAAGGAATATAAGACATTGGGAGCCAGGGGACAAAACCTAATTTGCATTAAGTTGCAACCTCCTATCACAAGGTTTAATATGGGATAATAGGGTCCTATATCAGACTCCTAGCATGAGTCTTCTAGCAGGAGGTTCAAAGTAAAGATAAATCAGGCATCTAGTTTAGAGACAGCTTTCAGATAGTGCCAGTCCTCTAGGCCCAAGGACATTCTCCACACAAGGGCAGGCTGAGGCAGAAAGTTTTTCTGGGGAGGGAATGAGTTTCCATGTTGTTGAATTTTTGGGAAATGCTAGCAGGCCATGAGACACTACAACCTCGACCAGCCAGCAAGGCCTTCCAACAAAAACTAATTTTAAGAAATAAATTGTTTCAACCATTTTATTATGCCTTAAGATTTTGGTTTAAGCCAAATTGAAATATACCAGAAACACTGATATGCCACACCTATTGATTTCAATTATGTTGACTGTTTAATAAAGGCAAACGATGAAACTGTGTCTACAAAGTTCACACAGTTTTATTTTTTGAAAATCAAAGCTATAAAAATATGCATGTGTGTATATATACCTTTATGGACAAAATCTGGAAGACCTCTGATACTGACTGGAAATTATATATAAGGTTCCTATATATATGGTATGAGGCTTGCATTTTATGTTTAGTAAGTATTTTAAAGCTAGACATTCACTGTCTTAGTTACTTTTCTGTTGCTGTGATAAAACACCATGACCAAATATGGCTTATGGAAGAATTTTGTCTTACAGTTCCAGCTGGATAGGAATTCATCATAGCAGGAAGCAATCATACAGCAGGATTGGTAGAAGGAGCAGGAAGACTAGAGAGTATATCTCAACCACAAGCAGGAAGATGAAGGAACACACCTCAACCACAAGCAGGAGGATGGAGAAGCACATCTCAACCACAAGCAGGAAGATGAAGTAGCACACCTCTACCATAAGCATGAAGATGAGGGAGCACACCACAACCATAAGCAAGAAGATGAGGGAGCACACCACAACCACAAGCAGGAGGATGGAGGAGCACATCTCAACCACAAGCAGGAAGAGGAAGGAGCATATCTCAAACACAAGCAGGATGATGAGGGAGCACACCACAACCACAAACAGGAAGATGAAGTAGCACATTCAACCATAAGCAAAAAGATGAGGGAGCACACCACAACCACAAGCAGGAAGATGAAGTAGCACACCTCTACCACAAGCAGGAAGATGGAGGAGCGCATCTCAAACATAGGCACAAAGCAGAGAGAGAGAACAAACAGAATGTTGGGTGAGATTAATAATCTTTAAGTGTGCCCCAAGTTACATACTTCCTCCAGCAAGCCTGCACTACCTAAAACTTCTCAAATAGCACTGCCAACTGGGAACAAAGTGTTCAAATACCCAAACCCATTAGAGAAATTTCTCATTAAAACTATCATAATCAAAGATGAACATCTCATCCTGTTCCACTTGATTTCATGTTTTCTCTCTATGAACAAATTTATTTTTGATAATTATTTTTAGCTTGTTTTGTTTTTGAATTTTTTAACCATGAAAAAATGTTTTTATAGAGTACTCTACATGAGTACCACTTTCCAAAATAAACATAACACGGAAATAGGAATGCTACAGCTGTGAAGTAATATTTTCTTCAACCATAAAGGCAATTGTTTTACTCTCACTAAACTTCAATAATCTCGTAGAGAGCTATACTCTGAGTCCCAGATGAAGAAGCACTGTGTACCTTGGATTTATTCCATGAAAGCACAACAGTGTGATAATTGCCTTCGCTTTTTGATTCAAATCATTTTAGTTTTGATGCTGTTCGCATCCTACAGGATAAATAATCCTTCCTGTGTTTGCATAACTGATTGTTTAGGAAGAAAGAACAAATATGGTTGATGTAGACTCTGAGATCTTTTAGCTTTCTTGGGGATTTCTGTGTCAGGTCGTATATATCCAACTGTCTAAACCAAATTAAACTATAATCCCCACCAAATCTTTAAAATCTCCCCTAGGAAGAGAAAAAGGGAAGGTATAACTCTAAGGAGTAGCTAACTGCTGTACTCAATTCCAATCAGCTTGAAATTAAATTACATTTTTGATTATTTGATAAATAGCTGCCATTCTCACTATATATTTAGCAATGTGAGAGAGCAAAAAGTATATGCTTTTTGTTTACTACTGTTTCCCCACATCAAGGGATCACAAGCTAAAGAAAATGCAGAGAACAGAAAAGTGAAGTGAACGTGGGCTTCAGAATTGAGAATCAGATATTTCTGGATCCCACCTGTGGGAGTAGTGGAGGATAGGTGTGATTAGAATGCATTGTGTACATGTAGGAAGCTGTCAAAGAATAAGTTAATCAAAGTTAAAACATAAAGAACATAAATGTTAAACAGTTGTAATTATTTTACTTAGCCATATTACATACATTATTACATAGCCATACACTAACATAGGTGCCAAAGACATATTAGGTGGTCAATAAATATATATTGAAAAAAATGAAAAATATGATTAACTATAATAACATCAAAAAGTAAAATAATATAGATTTGTCTATCTAAAAGCCACTTCCTAATTATAATCTGTAAGCCATCCTTTGGGATCTTCTCAGTGCCTACTACATATCCACATATTGTAGATACTTCAGTCAGCAGTTTGGGCCCAGAATTAGATCTATAGAGAAAATTTTGTTCATTAATGCTAATTGGTCAATAAATATTTTGCAAAGTAATTTTGCATAGTGAATGTGGTAAATAGTGTGTGATATGAATAGAGTAGCTTTGTTCCAGTGTGCCCTTCTGCCACGATTTGCGCCAACATAGGACCTGAAAGTAATCTACCTAACCAACTATGGATCAAATTCTCCAATACTATCAACCAACGTATCTTTCCTCCTCTTAAGATATTTTTGATATTTCTTTCATCATAGTGTGAACAAACCCCCAGATGACAGAGACAGCCACTAAATTAGACATAGAAGTCAAGCAATGGTAGCACATGCCTTCAATCCTAGCATTCAGGAAACAGAGATTCATCCGGATCTCTGTGAGTTCAAGGCCACACTGGCAACAGAACCAGGTGTGGTGGCATATGCCTTTAATTCCAGCACTAGTTAACCATACTGGTCTGGAGGTCTGTACAGACAGATCGGAAGTGATAGAGCTGGGGGGAAAGAGGAAGTGATGTAGCTGGGTAGAGAGAGGAAGTAAGATGACAGGGCATAGAAAGGTATATAAGTAAGAGTATACAAAAACCAGCTTTCTCTTGAGCTGAGGATTTCCTAGCAGCAGTAAGGACTTGCTGCTGTGGCTTGTTCTATCCCTCTGACCTTTCGGCTTTCACCCCAATACCTGGCTCCAGGGTTTTTATTAATAAGACCATTCAGCAATTCATGTTACAAGACACAGCAACCAAAGCAGCAATATATATGCATAGGAAAACAACTGTATCTGTGTGTAAGTGTAAAGGACTTTACTCCTTGCTTTAATTTAAAGACAGTTCTTCTATAGGTTAGATTACTATCTTGTGATATTAGCTTACTGAGCATTTTATGAAATAATATTTCTTTAAATATTTCATTATTTTGTAAGTGTGTGTGCACGCACATGGGTGTGCATATGCATGTGTGCACAAAGGCAGGCTGATGGATGATGACAAGTGTTTTCCTCTATTGCTTTCCACCTTGCTTCTGAATCAGTCTCTCACTGCCTGGAACTCACTGATAGGCTAGACTGGCTTGCCAACCAGCTCTGGTAATCCATTCCTGTTCCTAATCCTAAGATCCAAAATATTTTATAATATTTAAGTTACCAAATAATTAAAAAAAACCTAGCACTTAAAATGAAAGGCCATATTCCATTATATTTTTCAAGTCAAATGCAAATATGTAATTGTAACTGGGTAATCAAAGACTAATTATTATCCTATTATTCTTTATTTAATTAGATAAACAAAATGTACAAGCATATCATGCATACTAAATACTTACTAGCTTTTAATTGCAAAAAAATCTGAATGTCTTTCTTGCCATCAATTAATATATACAGATACTAGAAAATTGAACCAAACTGACCTAGAAGTAAAATATAAGCAGACTGTCTCTATGGTATTGAGAAGACAATTCACTTCAGTGTTCCCCTTGAGTTTTGGAACCCCAATGTCATAGTTTTCACAAGTCATTGATTTTCTGACAATAAAGTGACAGGATGACTTTCTGTCAGAAGTTTTATAACAATAAATAACATTTGACAGCCAAACATACTGATAGAAAAAGGTAGCAAGCCTTAAGACAAGCTCTGTAGTCAGCTGTTCTGTGGACAGTATAAGAATCTATAGTATCATAGCTCCAATCTTCAAAGAGCGCTTCTACTGACTAAATACATGAGACATGATGAACCTCATGTTCCCTGTGAACATGCCATGGGGGTCAACCTAAATTGAAACTCAATATATAAAAATAAAAGCTAGGATGGTGGACTCTTATAGAAGGATGCATGAGTTCTGGTAGGTCATGAATATGTAGATAAAAAGGTAAATGCTAGTCATGCATGGATACTTCCGAACTTTATATACTGAGGTCCTTTCAGGGAAAGTGTGATCACTTAGAACACAGAAAAGACAGTAGTTGCCTGTGTGAAAAATTATTCTGTGGCTGTTCTTCATGGTGACCTGGGAAACTCCTGAGGAAGAGTTATGTTGTACTGATCTTGGGTGGGAATTGAACCTAACAAATAATCTGTTGACAATCCACTGAGACACTGCATATCCAAACATCAGGTCTAACAATTTTCAACTGGAGACAAAAGAAGCTGCTCTGTAACCAGAAAAGATAATCCCATAAGGCAACTCAGTGGGGAAAGGATCTATCATTCCTACTCTACAAAAGGTTGAGATAGTAATGGATGATACAATATTCTTCATTTTATGCCTGTTTCAGTTTTTCTTTTCTTCTGTTATATTTTTTATCTTTGGTTCTTTCCATAGCTCAATTACGTTTTATGGAGCTTCTGTTGTCTTTTGCACATATTCTATTTTGCCTCGCACTGTTCTGCTTATCTCCAACCTATATATTTCCCATCTCAATACTTATTTTCTTTTTTTCCATTCCAATTTTGTTAGTTCTTGATTATTATAATGTTATATAGCATTACTATCATTAAAATGTTTATTTTAACAACATATTTTCTTTTTCTCTGACCTTACTGGTGCTGTAATAAATATTCCCAATTGAGTTTTATTACATTTGAGTATCAAAATTTCTCAAAGTATTTTTTCTTGTTGCCTGGTGTAAAAAGAAAGACTCCCAGCAGGAAAATCCACATAAAATAAAGCAAACAGAATGAGTAGGAAGAAAGATAGATAGATGTATTTAAATAAATCTACAAATCACAACATAGGAACACACAAAAATATGAAAAGCAAAGCCAATTTGGCACCCCAAAATCTCACAATGCCTCAATAACTGAAATAAGTGATAATAAAATAGCTGAAATGCAAGAAAAATATATCAGCTACCTGTATTTAAGAATGCTCAACAACTTCAAAGAGAATTTACATGAGAAGACAAATGAAGGAACAATAACAACAACAAACAACAAAAAAATTTAATTCAGGACCCAAATAAGAAAGTAAGCAATATAAATGTGATTCCTGGAAAAATGAATGAGAAATTCAACACAGAGGAAGAATGCAACAAGAACTTTTTGACAATGCAAAAGACATAGGTAGAACTGCTGGACATGAGACAACCCATCAAATATGAAGCACCATCGAGAGTCATAGTAAAACAGAAGAAAGTAATAGAAACTATGGTCGAAGAACTATGACATTGGTACAACATTAAAAGAAAAAAGTGAGTGCGACATTCTAAGAATTCGAGGAAACAATGAAGAAATGAAGCTCACTTATCCACAGTATCAAGGAAAGTACTGCGATAAAAATAAAGGTGTAGAAATATTTAATGTGGAAATTTCCTAAATCCAAGGAATTATATAGCCAGTAGCTGTCTCAACAAGCATGACCAGAAAAGACATACTATTACAATATTAAAGCAGATCAAAGAAAGAATAGCAAAAGGAGGAAGAGAAAATATACAACCTACCTATAAAGCCAAAGCCTTTGGAATAAGACCCCAAAAAACCCCTCAAAACTTAAACCATTGAATTTTATGTTTCAAGCCCTGAAAGTAAATTACTGTCATCCATGATTATTACATTTAGCAAAGATATCGCTGAAATTGATGGAGAAATTGAAATAGAAAAAACAGGGTGTCCTTAAGAGCAATGGGGATTTCTTTCCTCGGGTGTGCATGGATTGGAGAACGAAAGTGCTGAATATTCAACAGCCACCAGATACCCCAAGGCAATGACTTCTGGGACCATTGTCTCATCAATTCTTGAAATGAATTTTATGGACTACAGTGGAGGTTATATTTAGAAAGGAATTTATTATAAGTTCTGAGGTAAGAGCTTAAGAAAGAGAAACAAGGCAATGCTTTTCTATGGCAGGAGCAGATGTGAGAAACACAGGGTACAAAGACGGAGCTGTTGTCAAGATCACAGACATTTCTCCATCTGCTACTTTTGAGGTTTCTGTCTTAAAACTGTATCATTATTTTTTTTATTTTTATATTCTAATAAAATTAATGGCTGTATGATAGGTGCAAATTAAAGCTGTTCATGACTATCTATCTAACATTACAGAAGATACTCAAATACTCCAGATAAAAGAGAACTTCATTCACAATGATGAGCATAGTAAATAATAAACCCCATGAGTTAGAGTTATAAAAGTATCAAAATCAGTAAATCATTATGTTCCTGAGGCATGTAAGGGAGAAGGTAATGAACAAGCAGTATAAAAATTAACCAAGAGAAGAATCAACAAAATTACAGAAATAAACAAATATCTCTCCTAAATAATAATCCTGAATGCTAGTAGCCTCAATTTACCAAATACAAAATCCAATCATTTATTGTTTGACTGGTAAACACTCAGACTGATAGAAAAAGGATGAATATTCTACACAAAGTTAACAGAAACATGGAACAACAGGAGTAATCCCCCTTTATATCCAACAAAATATATTTCAAGCCAAAAATTTAGACAAAAGACTTAATACAGAATTGTAGCTGGAGTTTTCTTTCTGGGTCCCACCAAACCCCAGTAATCCAACAGCCCACTTATAAAATAAGCTCACAGATGCTTATGTTATTTAAACTGTTTGGTCTAATGGCTCAGACTTCTTGCTAGCTGTCCTTATATCTTAAATTAACCCATTTCTATTAGTCTATAAGTTGGACGTGGCTCATAGCTTACCGGTACCTTATATCTTGCTTGTCATGGCAGCGTCTGGCAGTCTCTCTGCCTCAGCCTTCCACCTCCCAGAATTCTTCTCCTCCTTGTCCCACCTACCCTATTCTTCCTGCCTGGCTACTGGCCAATCAGCATTTTATTTATACAGAGTGATATCCACAGAACAGAATATTTTACACAACAGCTGCAGAATATTTATTTCATTGAATTTTCTCCCAGGTAGAAAACATATTAAACTATAAGTCAACCCTTAGCAAATTCAAAGAATCCAAATAATCACCTCATTCTTACCTTACTATGATAATGAAATAAAACTAAAAGCCAATAACAAAAGATACTATAGAAACTAAAACTGTGCATGGAAATTAAGTAATGTACACATAAATGACCATTGGCTCACTGAAGAAAGTGAGAAATTTTTTAAATGTCTAGAATAAAATTGAATTTAAATGAAAACTAACACTACATACCAACAATTTACCAGAATCTATAGGATAGAATAAAAGTAGTTATAGAAGGGAAGTTCATGAACATGAATGCTTTAGCATGAAAGAGATGAGATAAATCTGAGAATATATCCTAATATCTCTGGATTGTTATTTTCTTCAAAGTTCTAATGATATTCCTCACAAAACTAGTGGGTGGGCATAGACTGAATTCCATATGGAAAATATGAAACCCAAATAGCAAAGACAATTCTTAGCAAAAAAATGTTGGAAACATTACAGTGTCTAATTTCTTGTTATCTTATAGAGATACCATTATAAAAATAATAATATACTCTCTTTGGTGGCAGGGCAAGGCACAGATCCCTACTGTCATCCTTAGCATCTTGACCAGTACTCCGAGACTTTAAGGGACTTTAAGTCATCTTAAGTTAGGAATTTTGGCTTTTATAATGAGAAAGAATTTCAGAATCAGCCTTTATAAAGCATAATTGAAAATTTTATTAAGCATATTTTAATATAAGCTTAAGTATGAGGGTTAAGAGAAAGAGAACATTGTTCAGAAATAAAGTCAGATCCAAAGCATAGATGAGGTCTTCTCTAACAAGATATACAAAGAGCAAGTTACCCTCAAATGTGGGTATGTGCTCCCCAAGGGAGAGTCTCAATTATTTTTCTTAGCTAAGAAACTTTTTATTTCTTTTTTTCTCTTTTGAATTGAAAAATAGTGATATGGCTCTGGTGCTACCTTGGATAGAATTACAATCTGATAAGGTGAAATCAGGAGCCACTATTGTAGGTTAAAAGAGCCAGTCAAAGAAACACACTTTGACCCTGAAAACAGAGCCACTGAGAGAAACACACTCTGGCCCTGAAACCAGAGCCAAAAGGTTAGAAAGGGCCAGTGAAAGAAACACACTGTGGCCTTGAAATCAGAGCCAAAATACATACTCTGCCCCCGACCAACTCAGTACAAAAACCAACCAATCCCTGGGCAGGTTAAACAACCAATCACTGAGCAAGAAATCCAGCCAATCTCTGAGCTTGTCCAAGCTCAGGTATTGAAACCTGACCAATGCCCACCCTGAAAATCTCCACCCTGGAAAAACCCCACCCCAAAGAAGCCCTCTCTAAGTCCTGTGCCTGTTCAGTTTGCTGCTGCCTTTTTCCACTCTGGCAGAAGCAGTCAGCCTCCTGGATTCTTCCTTCCCAATAAATCTCTGAATGAAGTTTTGGTGAGACCTCATTTCTCTGGAATAGAGATGAGCAGAGAAGTAACTTATTTCACCGGAGCCTAAGCAGAGCAGAGCAGAACTGCAACACTCTCCCTGGAGAAACCTTTCCTTAGTGGAGCAGAGTTGTTACATTGGGGAAACCTTTCCCTGGAGCAGGGCTGTAAGCTGCTGCTATGCTTAAAGTGACTTTGTGATACTGCTTAGCTCCCAACTGTCAGGATCCCTTTCTATCTGAGCTGCAGTGCTTATAACTACAGCTGCAGAAAGAGCTCAGTATGTATTCATTCCCCATAAGAGGACTGAGTTTCCTAGATAATTGGAGTTTAGCTGGGAAGGATGAAAATCTTTGATCAGTTAATTGTGCTAGAATCATTGCTTCTTTGTGGCCAAGAAACTTCAACTAGATCCTAGGGTAAAGAGCTCCTGACCCTTGTCATGCACTCAAGGTTTTCCCTGCCACTAAGTCTCAGAACTGGTACAAAAAAATAACACATAGATCAATGGAATGTGGTAGAGAACACAGAATAAAATCCATTCAGCTTCAGCTACATAATATTTTGACAAGGATCTAAAAACAAACAAACAAACAAAACAAACAAAAAAACCCAACTACATAACACAATAACACACTGGAGAAAAGACAGCCTCATCAGCAAATGGTCCTGGGAATACTGGATAACTACATGTGGAAGAATGAAAATTGACTCTTATCTATCACTCTAAGGAAAAAAATATATGTAAAATGCATCAGATCTGAATGTCAGACATGAAACATTAAAAATGTTTGAAAAAGACACGGGAGAAAATATTTCAAGATATAAAGACCATTGGAGACTGTTTATAAATGGCAAACAGGGCAAGAAGTATTTCTAAGAACTTTCAAATGATGTTGCATAAAAGTAGAAAGCTTCTGTACAGCAAAGAAAACAATGGAGGGAAGAGACAGGGATCAAAGAAAAAGTTTATGAGCTACACATCTTACAGGAGTTTAACATTTACAGTTTATAACACAAACAAACACACATGCATGAACATGTGTGTGCGCGCGCACGCGCGCGCGCACACACACACACACACACACACACACACTCCAATGAACAAGTTGGCAAATACAATGAACAGACACTTAAAAAAAGAAGTATAAGATAGCTGCATATTCTTACTCCTCCAAAAAAAAATCACCAAATTTATACTGAGATTCTTCCAGTCCTGGTGAAATTCAGTGATCTCTTCCAAATTCATTGCCCTTTTATCACTCATGGGTGTTACATGCATGAAAGAAAGCAAGTAGGGATATGTGGGTGGGTTTAGAATGAGGAAAGGGAAAGGAGAAACTTTGTAATTATATTATAACCTCAAAAATAAAAGAAAAATATGTCAAAGAATGGTACAATTGTCTGAAGTGTACCTCTTTTCACTATCATGCATGACAATTAAATGCTAAAACACTCTTGTGAGAGGGAGTTAGGAAAATTGAATCCCACCATTTTCTTCCAATGAATAAGAGATTAATGATAAGACCTACAAAAAGGATTTGTAATTGCTTTTATTTGTGGTTGTAAGAAAGAGGTATTTAGAGAATTGAAATGGTCAAAACCATGTACCTATGTTCTTGGCCAGACTTAGCACTTCTCAGACATCCTACTACTGACCCTGACCTCCCTTTTAACCTACGACTCACAGTTCTTGATATCCTAAACCCAGAGGTGGATCCCCACTATTTTCTTAGAGTGCCATTAAGGTAATACATTGTAAATGAAAAGTGTGGGAGCAAACTGGGGGTTAATGTTTTAAGAATGGATGGGAGAGAGAAGTGAGTAGGGGGTAGATTAACTAAAACTAATGATGGAAATCTATTAGTTATATAATTTTAAAATGTAATTAGTTTAAAAGAAAGAAATTTTAATATAGGTACTCGATGAATGGATGGATGGATGGATGGATGGATGGATGGACAATTCTGTTCCCAGAAACATGATTATTAAATGAAAATCACAGTTCCAGGCATATGTACTACTACATGATTTATTGGTCAGTGAGGCTCTATATGTTTCCCAAATAACACATGATATTTCTCTCTCTCTCTCTCTCTCTCTCTCTCTCTCTCTCTCTCTCTCTCTCTCTCGTTTACCTTTCTGAAAATATCACATAATTTGGTTGCAGGAAATATAGAAATCTACCATGAACTGATTAGACAGCTCTCTCCCTGCTCACTACCTTCATAGTGCCAAAAGATACTATGTAGGTCAATGGGGTAGAGAGACATTAATGGTCTTAAGCAGCTTTGGAATATGCAGCCTACAGTACGAACCTGCCAGACAAGATAAGCCCATTGGTGCAATAGTAGCATGTCTGTTATGGAATAACCAACAATTTTCTGATTGGATTGAGCCTTTTCCATAGGAGAGATTTCTTGCTTGGTAATATAGACCTGGTCAAAATCCCATGGCAGAGGAGTTTACAGAATCTAGAGTAGAACCTATTTGAATAACTAAGATTCTCTAAAGGAACAGAATCAACTGGATTTAGTAAATAAGCTTTACATTTAAATAGTATCAATAGCTGAATTATACACATGTAGTGGTATTTGCTCTGTCCATGACCTTGGGCTATATGGCCCAAAGGAGCCAGTACTTCCTGCCTTTGTGTGCGACTTCCTATAAGGAGTTGGAGAAGGGTTACATGACCTTTCCCCTGCTCCTGCCTGCGAGGCGATTCGCTCTAGGTTCTAAGTACTCAGATGATTCTAATTTGTGGCAAGTTGACATTAAAACCAACCATAATGTTATATTATTATTTTGCTAAATGGTCATGCTGTCCTATTTTCTTATAAATATTTATGCTTATACTCGACTCAGGATGCTTTCAGCCTTGGTCAAAAAAACTTGTTTTTGCCATGGACAATAGTCAGTTCAGAGACTCATAACTGGCCAAAGTGCTGAGAGTAGTTGTCTGAGTACTTGTCCCTAAAAGTGACATCCTTTCCAAGGCTGAGGGAACATCACAAAACAGGAGGAGAAATAATGTAAATGGCAGAGGATGAGGAGGAGTGCTGTGAAATGCTATCTTCCAAACATGACATGTTCTTGTGTTCATGAACTCATAGCATCTGTGGTTGACCACAAAAGACTAGCCAAAATTCCAGCATGGATAGGAGATGAGCTCACCAAGCAATGCTCCTAATTGAAGGGATATTGATAGTTGTAAGCTGCTGGAGGAGAGAAAAATCATTCTTGGTTGTTGTAGACACAGGTTGGATGTCCTTGCTCCTGTTGAGGATGACAATCATGCACATATGTGATATATTTAATAATAAATACATTAGTAAAGAATAAAAAGAGGAAATGCAATTGGAAGGGATATATGTTTTAGGAGGGACCTGGCGGCAATGAGGGATGGATATGATCATATAACACTGTGTAAATGTAAGGAAATCTCAAAGAATAAATTAAAAGAGAAAATAAAGAAATGGAATTCATATTTATATGCATGTTTTTCTAAAGTACAAAATAATTAGATATTATTGCTTGCACATAAATGTTTACATGTATTTAAATAAACATTATCTACTTGTTATATTATTAAACTATATATGTATTAACTAATAAATTGATACTAAATCTCAAGTTAATTGTTGTCAAAAAGTTAAGATAATTTAAGAAAACTTAAAAAATGTAATTCTAAATGATTTCTCTTCGCCTCTGGAAAGTAGATTCTTTATAAAGGATCTTGCTAGTTTTCTGACCTACAGCTGTGTTTCTCAAGAGAGCAGCAACTATTGGACAGGTCATTAACAAGGAAGACAGTCTTTATCCCTCACATCTCTGGAATATCTCTGTTGACCTTTGTCCCAGTTTTTAATCTGTCTCTTGTTTTGCAATCTGAAGAAAGTTCATCTCTCTTGTTAAGGTCAATTAGTAAATACAGCTGCTCTACCACCCCTCCCCACCAATGATAGCTGATAGGACTCTTGCAATCTATGTTGAGTGGAAGAAACACTGCCTTCTCATCTCCCTCTTTGGTGACATGATATCCAGTAAAGCCCTCCCCACTTTCCTAACTTTCTCACTCTATTTTTTTGCTTTGAGTTGAAGAAGCAACTCGTAGAGGCAAAACTCAAGAGATAAAGGAGATAGTGGAACAGACTTTCTAAGTAGATCTGATAAAGAATATGTAGAGAGATCACTGTTAGCCTGGAGAATAGCTACATAGTCTTCCACACAGCATGAGACTGAAGTGAGCTTGTTTTCTCCTTAGCAGTACAGATGGCTTTCTTATTATTTGACAAGAATACAATATTTGGCATCTCTATTAGTTATCTACAATTAATCAATTGTACCTGTGGGCATTTGATAAAATTTCAATCACATTTTTGCTGTCACCCTAAATCCCTTCACAGCTTTTAAACCAATATTTCAGGGCAAACACTGCTTTGTGTCACTGTACTTTTTCCTTCAATCTAAGATCAATTATTCATTCAAGATCTCCAGCATGTTTTTCCATGTGCATGACTGGTATTTATTTCATTGAACTTATTTTTTGCTTTTAGAGAAAACACCATAAAATATCAACACTATTAGCTCTCACAGCAGAAAGGAAAATTACTAATTAAATTCAGGTTCTAATCTGTGTTCTTTAGTTTTTTTTTTTTTTTTTTTGGTTTTTCGAGACAGGGTTTCTCTGTGTAGCTTTTCGCTTTGGAGACCAGGCTGGCCTCGAACTCACAGAGATCCGCCTGGCTCTGCCTCCCGAGTGCTGGGATTAAAGGCGTGCGCCACCACCACCCGGCGTAGTTTTTAATAATCAGATTGATGACTACCTTCATTGTCATTATAAGAGCTTTCATCTAGTGACTGATGTAAGCAGATGCAGAGATCCATGGCTAGGCACTGGGCTGAGCACATCAAGTCTAGTTGAAGAGAGGAAGATGGGATTTCATGAGCAGGGGGTTCAAGATCATGATGGGGAATCCCACAGAGACAGCTGACCCGAGCTCCTGAGAGCTCAGGGACTCTGGACTGACAGCTGGAGAAAGTGCACAGGATCAAATTAGGCCCTCTGAATGTGGGTTACAGTTGTGTGGCCTCATCTGTTTGTGGGGTCCCTGGCAGTGGGATCAGGATTTATCGCTGGTGCATGAACTGGCTTTTTGAAGCCCATTCCCTATGGTGGGATGCCTTGCTCAATCTTGATACAGGTGAGAGGGACTTGGGTCTGCCTCAACCTGACACACCAGACCTTGTTGACTCTCCATGGGAGGCTTTACCCTCTCTGAGAAGTGGATTAGCAGGGGTGGGGGCAGGTGGGGTATCCCACCATAGGGTGGGGAGGGGGAACTGTGGTTGATATGTAAAATAAAAAAAAATGAAAGAACTATTTGTTTAGATATTTCTACCTTCCAAAAAAGAGATTTTCAACAGTTACAATTTCTAGCAACAAGGTGAATTGATTTTTACTAAATTTTAATAAAATTACAACCCTGGGAAATATTCATGCATCAAGGGAAAGATTAAAATATGAGAGAGAAGGGCATAATGACAGGAGTCTAAAATCCTACCACTCAGAAGCAGAAGAATCACAAATGTGAATCTGAGGCTAGACTGAACTGCTTGCTATGAATATCTCAAAAAGCCAAAAGCTGAGAATTTGCCTCAGTTATGGACCACTTGTCTAGCATGCACAAGTTCCTCCAAATACTCATTTTTAGATAAATTTACTTATTTATTCTACATCCTGGATACATCCTCCCCTCTTTCCTTAAAGTCCTGCTTCCCTTTGCCAATCCATTCCTCCTCCTTTTCTGTTCAGGAAAGGGCAGGCCTCCCATGAACATCTATATGCCATGACCCACGCAGCTGGAGCAGGAAATCTGGTGAGGGACGCTGTGGTTAAACAGCACTCTAGACACCCAGTTTCAGTTCGTTAGGGAAGCAGCTCTCTTTATTCGTACCAACATGGGCTTATATACCCCTCTAACAGCAGGAGTCAAGGAATGGTCACTCTGTATCTGGAGGGGAGCCGGACACTGTTTTCAAAATAGGAAAAACCACAGGAGAACTGATCCCCAGCAACCTCCGGAACCCAACTGCACATTTTTCACACAAACAACTTAACTGGGACAGGACAAAAAAGGGCATTTAAAATTAAGGCAGCAAACTTACTGCTGCCGACATCTATAAAACGTGGAATATACCAAATACCCATTTTTAATCTAATTTAAAATGCTTATGTCTATTTATCCATGTGTGTGTGAGAGAGGCCAGAGGAAGGCTTCAGATGATCTGGAACTAGAGTTTCAGGAGTTCGTTTGCCACTCAGTGTGGGTGCTGGTAACCAAGTTCAAGTTCTTTGAAAGAGTAGAAAGTATTCTTAAAGTTTGAGCCATTTCTCCAGCTACGCAACATCAATTTAGACGGGCCACCTTAGCAGTTTTCACATCTGTTGTAGAATAGATATACAGTGTCAGAGAAATAATTTAAGAATGTGATGCATTTAATACTAATGGAAAGTAAATCAGCATCCGTTGTTTTCTCCTGACAGAACTGCACATTCATAATTCAAAGACACGGCTGGGAAATTCAATTAATTAGATATTGTGGTGTGTTTTGAAAGTAAAAATCCAAGTATAATTATTGGAGCTTACGAACGTATTATTGTTTTTGTAAGCTTTTATTACCTCCTTCAGGGAACATTTCCGCTACAACAAATGTGAATCTTGTGCCTGTAATCATGCTCACCTTTTGCCTCTAATGCACCCTGATTGGCACACATGAGATTATAGAAATATAAACTGATGACAACTTTGAGAACTCCACTTTCATTACCCTTCCCGCCCCCCCCCCCGTCATTAAAAAAAGAAGTTGTGAATAAGTGCTTGATGTGGTTAAAAACGAGCATGGTGCTACTTTTGTAAGGTAGGCAGCATGGCTAGGATATTATTTAACATGATTGCCTTAGAACTTTGATTGGCACAGGGAAGAGATGACTCGGTGAGTAACATCCTCATTGTGAAAGAGCCAGAGCCTGTGTTCAAACCTGCAGAACCCACATAAAAGCTGGGAATGGGAGTACACTCCTATTATCTCCATGCTGTTATGGTAAAAATGGAAGTAAAGATAGAAGCTTCCAGACCACATAGCATGCTGTGCAAGCATCGCAGCAGGTATCAAGAGACCCAGATTCAAACAGGGTGGAAGGTGAGGATTAGTGTCAAAGGTGATCCTCTGACTACCACAGGTGTGCCACAGCACATGTACATCTGTGCATACACATTGTATACATGCATTTATGCACATACAAAGCACACAAAATTTTTCTTTGACACCAATGTGTTTAGAATGATAACTTTTTCTGAATCCTTGACTTGCTATGAGATCATTTTTTTTTTATTTAAAAAGAGATATATTTCAATGTATTTGAACTTGAAAATATAAAAGGCCAATTGTTTTGGATTTTGACAAGATATATTGTAGGCAGAATGTCAAAGAAAGAGGAAAGGTGCCTGTTGACCAACACTGTGCAAGGAAATGCTTGATTCTTTCAGAAAAGGAAACATGCAAAGTAATCAAAGTTTGGTTACTTTGTAGCATACAACAGTACTATAGCCTCCAAATGGAGACTAGGTATTTCAATTTTCTCTTCCTTCTGAAGCTCTAGAACTGGTATGATAATTTGGAGATGAAAATAATCATAAGAATTCTGATGATGGGAAGATGTGCAGAGATGACACTAGTGGAAGCCCATGAACTGTAGACTAGTGGCTGTGAAGCCCCCATGGGACTGGACTAGGACCTCTGGATACAGAAGATGGTTGTTTGACTCCAACTGTTTTGGGGGCACCCAGACAGGGGGATAGGGATACATCTCTGGTGCGTAGGTGGGCTTTTAGGAGCCCAGTGCCGGTGGTGTGATGCCTTGTGTGGCCTTGGTGCAGTGGGGGAGGGGCTTGGACCTGCCTAGACTCAGTGTGCCGGGCTCTGCTGATTCCCCATGGGAGACCTCGATTTGGGAGATGTGGGGATGTAGGGTGGCTTGGGAGGGAGGGGTGGGGGGATGGGAGGAGGGAGGAGATGGGATCTGTGGATGGTATGTAGAGTGAGTAGAAAATTTCTTGATAAAGAAAAAAAAGAATTCTAAGTTACCTTTGATGAATAAATTATGTCAAACTAGATTCACTTAAATACCTCTAATGTGGCCCTTCATAAGTCATGTATGAATATAAACACTTTCATTTTTCCATTTCTCTCACAAAGCATTCAGTAGATGTGGCTATGCACATAGTAAATTCAGCAATGATGTTATCCTCAATTCTCTCCATACACTTTGATGAAGGTGGTAGGATGAGTCTCCTGTCACAAGATAAAAGTTGATGTGTTTGTTTGTTTATGGTGCTGATGTCTGAACCAAGAAAGCACCTTGGCTAATATTAACTTTGTTGAATAAATTCTAGAGTAGTTTTCCAAATTAGCAAAGGAAAGAAATGAGACTTTATATTGAAAAAATTTTATTAATAAAAATTGGATACTAGAGGAGATAAGATTGAAGTCTTCACATCTTGCATGGACATGTTACCCACATCCTTGTTCTTTATCTTTCTTCATAGATTTTATAGATGTGTGTGTGTGTGTGTGTGTGTGTGTGTGTGTGTGTGTGTATACACACATATACATGGTGCTTTTTATTCCTCATTAGTATCATTTCATAATTTGTAATTAATTATTTGATCATTACTACTTATATAGCTCAGCTATATGCAAAACTGAGAAACTAAAAATCTTTTAAAGCTAAAATAACTCATCCTGATATCATAAAGAGTTACTTTTTCTTTTATTGCTGTAATATTACTATCTTCATTTTATTTCTATAGTATTATTAATTGGCTTGGCTACATATTTTCTTGTAGATTATTAGCAAATATATGTTCTAAATCTTAGTTTATTCTGCATTTAAATGCATAATTGAATCATTTTGTGTGTGCCTAATCATTTCAAAATTTTTATTATGTTAAATTATATAACTGATCTCTAAATTATATAATCTGTTTCTAAACTATCCTGTTTTCTATTTACAAAGGAGGGGACCAATAAGGGATATAGAACAGAATGCAAACTAAGATGTCATATATAAAATTTTTTGAAACATGTTTTAATGAAGGCAAAAAATTCAATCCAATTCACTTTGTAAATTGTCTCATGAGCTTTGTAAGAGTCATTTCATATTAGTTTAGAGAGAAAAAGAGTACTATGTAAAGGCTCTTGGATATGCAAATTAACAAGTATTAATTAGCTGCAGCAGTCATATATTTTAAGTTTAAGTGTTAGAACTTAGCAAAGGCAATAAGACCAAATCAGGTCTCGGTAATTTGCATTTTTATAGTTCTTCTTAAAGCAATCTAGAATTGACTCTTATTTCCAAGAGAGGGCAACAACTAGTTTGTTAAATGCACTTTACAGTAGGCTGCACATTTAAATATGATCACTCACTGATTCTCAAGATTTCTGCTTAAAGTTCTAATGTTTTTTAATAAAACACACTCTTTTTAATATTGAACTATGTTAAATAGACTCTCTAAAATCAATTGACATTGAAAAGATGACATGAGTATTTTGTTTTCTTTAAACTCTGTTTCTCTGCTGTTTTCTTTTTTGTTCCCATAGTGTCCCAAGCCACATACCTATCTCCTTTAAGAGCATTCCACTCATTCCCAATATTAAAACATAAAAGGACCATGATTAAAATGGACTTAAATGTGTTCCTCTATTGGTTTTCTAGCCATAATGTTGGGAGCTTCATAATTAGATGCAGTCACTTCTGATGCCACAGCGGAGAGAACTTACTGAAAATATTTTACTAAATATTCTGGGTATTTCAAGGACTTAGGGAAGATCTATTTGAAGAAAGGACAAATTCAGAAAGGACAAATACTACATGACTGTAGAATGCATGTCTCCTTAGAGAATCCTGTTGATAAAACAAAGACAATTATTACTTTAATGCCTTGACTATAGGGGATAGTGTTCAGCAGTCACACTGTTATGTTCTAGCCAGACTATGACCAAGGACATAAGTACCTAGTGGAGACTGCAAAGGTTGGAGTAGCTAAGATTCTGTAGTGAGAATACATACTGCATCTCACTTTATTTTTTATTGAAATTTATAAAGCAGACTCCTTCCATATGGGACCCCTGAGTAAAGCATCATTTTCCAGTATGGAATTCAGTTCATTACTATATATTGACACTGAGATTACAATTTTAACTGTAAGTAAATGTAATAATGGATTTTGTTTAATCTTTAAAACTATATTTCACACTGATAAATTATTAGTTTTGTTAAATCTCCTAAAGTTATTTTAGACTTTTAGGCAATATGGAAAAATAGATGCCACATCAAATTTTAGTTAGGAAAACAAAAGGAACAGCTATGTTTTATCACATCATAAACTTCTTTTTCAGTCTTCAATTGACTTAAGCAACATTTGAAAAATAAACTCTACTAACACCAGACCAATGAATTTATGCTACCTTCAGACTAGACTAGCTATTGCCACTAAAACCAAGGCAATCACTGTCATAGCTACAAATTTCAGGAGACTCTGGTAAGCTGAAGATTCCTACAGGAAATCTACAAAAGTTGTGCTGGTAGGGATTTTATTGGAGAGGTTCCCAGTGACTATTGTTAATACTACCATCAGTGTTCCAGAGGAGAAACACAGAGCCATCCATAGTGTGGTAGTTTGAAAGGAAATGTCTCCCATAGTCAGTATCAATATTAGGAGGTATGGCTTTGTTGGAGTAGGTATGGCCTTGTTGGAGAAAGTGTGTCTCTGTAGGGATGGGCTTTGAGGTCTCCTATGCCCAAGCTTCATCCAATGATATAATTTGCTTCCTGTTGCTTGAAGATCAAGATGTAGAACTCTCAGTTCTTTCCTTAGCACCATGTCTGCCTGCATGCTGTCATGTCCTGCCATGGTGATAATGGACTAAACATCTGAAAGCCACCCAAATTAAGTATTTTCCTTTATAAGAGTTGTCATGGTCATGATGTCTATTCAAAAAAATAAAAACACTAAGAGAGAAGCTGCTACCGGGGACTAGGGTGTTGCTGTGATAGGCCTTACTATGTTTTTGTTTGAAGGAATTTGAACTTTGGTATTTTGAGTTAGGAAAGTAGTGGAATGCTTTAAGCACTACTTACTGGACCATACTGGCATGGAAAATTTGAAATGTGGGGGCCTGGCTCAAGAGTTTTCAGGAGGAGAAGAATTTTAGTATGTTGCCTAGAGATCATTCTTGTGATATTTTGATCAAGAATGTGGCTGATTTTTGTCCTTGCCTGAAAAGTCTGCCTGTGGTTAAAGAGATTTGTATTAATTTTGTTGGCAGAGGAAATATCAAAATAACCTAATACAGAACCTGTCATGTGGTTATTAGTGGCTGTGGGATATTGTTCTGTATGCTGTGAATGTGTGTTGCTCTGATTGGTTGATAAACAAAATGCTGATTGGTCAGTAGTCAGGCAGGAAGTATAGGTGGGATAAGCAGACAAGGAGAATTCTGGGAAGAGGAAGGCTGGTCAGGAGTTGCCAGCAAGACACAGAGGAAGCAATATAACAGGGCAGAACTGAGAAAAGGTACAAAGACGTGTGGCTAAACATAAATAAGAATTCAGGGTTAATTTGAGTGTAAGAGCTAGTAAGTAATAAGCCTGAGCAAATGGCAGAGCAGTTATAATTAATAGAAGCTTCTGAGTAATTATTTTATAAGCAGTCCATGGGACTTTGCAGGCTTGGAGGGACCAGCAAAACATTTCTACTACAATTAGTATTAATTCTAATTAGGATATATAATGAAAAGGGGCAATTGAGAAAGGAAAAATACAAAATGTACAATTTGAGAAGAAAAGGAGCACCAGGTAGTAGAATAGAGCTAAATTCTGTGTTCAAGGAGATAAACAGTTGAAGAAGTAGAATAAAGGGATTGGTGACCTCAAGGCAAGATCCCACCCAGATAAATTTTCAAGTTGTGAAAGGAATTAAATAAAAGGTTAGAGCCAGGTGAGTGGTGTATACCTTTAATGCTAGCATTCTAGAGGTAGAGACAGGCAGATCTCAGACTTTGAGGTCAGCCTGGTCTCCAGATCCAGTTTCAAAACAACCAAGCTTAGGCAGTGAAGAAAACCATTGAAAAAAGAAAACTGGCGAAGATGTAATTGAACAAGGGAGCCATGTTCCAGACCAGCAAGCAGCAGAACTTGACAGCTTCAGCCATATAATTCTGGCTTTTGAGTCAAGGATAGTAGAAAAGGGTTATTGAATCTTCCTTCTCGACTAAGAAAAGATGTTGAATCCAGACATGGGTGTCCTTGAATGGCGATCTAGAGAGGCCATTGCAAGAAGCTGTAAAGTTGAAACCCTGATTACCTTGGAGACCTCAAGATGTTGGAGATGTCAGAGTCATGTGATGCTTGTTAAGGAAAGCTGCTAACAGGAAGTAGAACTAGTCCAAGAGAAAGTATGTTTCAGTCATCAAAGCTGAAAGGAGTTGGAGATCTGAAGAGCATTTCACTATCAGACATGGAGATGCAGAGTTTGGAGTTTGCCTAGATGATTTTAGGTCTTGGTTTGGTTAAGTATTTCCTCACTATGCTCCCTTCCCTACAGTTTGGAATGGTAATATATATCCTGTGACATTATATGTTAGAAGTATGGGATCTGCTTTTTTATTTTGGTTTCACAGGAGATTGCAGTTAAGAGATTGCATGAACTTCAGAAGAGACTTGGAGCTTTAGACTTTTAAATAAGTTTGAGACTGTTACAGACTATGGGGACTTTTGAAATTAGACTGAATGCATTTTTGCATTATGGTATTCCTACAATCCTATGGGGGTCAGGGAGTGGAATGTGGTGGTTTGAAAGAAAATGACCCTAATAGGCAGTGACTCTATTTGGAGATGTGGCTTTGTTGGAGGAGTGCATCACAGTGAAGGTGACCTTTAAAGTCTCCTATTCTCATATTATGCCTGGTGACACAGTTTTCTTATTGTTGCCTACATATCTAGATGTAGAACTAACAACTCCTTCTCCTGCACCATGTCTGCCTGCATGCTACCATGTCCTACCTTGGTGATAACAGAACAAACTTCATAAACTGTTAGCCACCCCAATGAAATGTTTCCTTTTAGAAGAGTTGTTAGGGGCTGGAGAGATAGCTTAGCGGTTAAGAGCACTGGCTGCTCTTCCAGAGGTCCTGAGTTCAATTCTCAGCAACCACATGGTGGCTCACAACTGTCCATAATAGGATCTGATGCCCTTTTCTGGTGTGCAGGTATACATTCAGAGCATTCATACATAAACTATAAATAAATAAAATAAAATAAAAGAAAAGAAAATAAAAGAAAGCTAGGTGATGTTTATTATGGGGGCTGGAGAGATGGCTCAGAGATTAAGAGCACTGCTTGCTCTTCCTAAAAAAGAGTTGTCATGGTCATGGTGTCTCTTCCCAGCAATAGAAACAATAACTAAGATGCATGGGAACTAAGGGATACTCTAAATCAGAATATGAATAACTCACAGTTACTAATGTTGTCCCATTAGAAACCACAGATAAACAAACACAATGCCCAGTGCTAGAATGATGTTGACCAGTAGATTCCCATAAACCCCAAAATATTACAGGGTATCACCAATGATCTATACCTTGAGGTAAAATCCTATTTCTAAAAAATTTCAAACTTGAGTCATAAAACATGGAGAAATAAATCTGGTATTTACCTCTAGTGTAAGGAAACTGTTTTCATGAAATAGTAGGGCAGTTGAGCGTATAGTATGAGAACAGTTCAGATAATGTGAACAAGACCTGCACAAGTTCACACGAGACAAAATTCTAGCATTGAGAGGGGAGGTGGGTATAAATACCTAACCCTTCCTGATACTCTGTTGGCAACTCATGAGGGTGGGAGACAGAGAATCAATTTTCTTTAAGGGTTCAGCCACTAGTGGGTTGACTACTTTTCATAGGAAAGCTATATATTCAGGAACATTTGGGCAGCACCAACTCTAATTGATAGGTTTTGAAAAAAGAGTACATAAAACTAGGTAGGGAAGGGGTGTATTTAAATCTTGGAGGGATGAGGAAAGCTGATGAATATGGTTAAAATACATTACATGCAAGAAGCAAACAGAACACCAGATAGATAGGACCAAAAGACTCCCTACTCTATATCATTGTTTAAAAAAAAAAAAACAACACTGAGTGTACACAAAGACAATATACTGAGAGCTGCACAAAAGAAAGAACGAATATCAAATAAAGGCAGTTCCAGGAGGATAACTGCTGACTTTTCAGACCAAACAATAAAACCAAGGAGGGCTTGGACTGATGCAATTTAAACTCTGAAAGCTACCACCGACAACCCAGTCTAATATACTTTACAAAACTATCTGTCATAATTGATGGTGAAATAGAAACATTCTATGCTGAAAGTGGCTAAAAATCATGACTACCAAGCCAGCCCTACAGAGGATATTGGAAATGATTCTTCACTCTAAAGATTAAGATAAACACAACACAAGAAGGGAAAAATTAAGCAGTGCTAATAGCCATTGGACAAATGAAAACCAAAATTTCCCAAACACTGTAAAAATCAGCAAAAAGACAGGGAACAATATAAGCCTTTTGACAGTAATCCTGCATGTTAATGATGTCAACTCTCAAATCAAAAGACACAGACTAGTAGAATTGGTGTAGAAAACATAAACTGTCTTTGTACTGTTTCAAAGAAACCTTGCCATCAAAAGTAAACACTACCTTCATGTAAAAGGATGAAAATAAGCATTCCAAGCCAATGGAAGCAGAAATCAGACAAGTGTTGTGATTCTATTTAATAAAAGAGGCTTTGAACCAAATCTTGCCAGATGATATAAAGACAGGTGCTACTTACTGATCAATGGAAAAATCCAGAAAAAGGAAATCATAATTATAAATATATGTACTGATCAAATGTATGTATAACCAATATGTATTTTCATAAAGCAAGCAATCTATATATATAAATCAAAGAATGATATAATGGTGATATTTTATTTGTATTAAAATGTTATTTGTATGTTCATAAATAAAGTTGCCTGGGAAAAGTTACCATAGGAAAGCAGGGCAGTGGTGGCGTATGCTTGTAATCCTAGCACTTGGTAGGCAGAACTAGGTAAGTCTCTGTGTGTTCAGGGATACAGCCAGAATTGGATACACATGCCTTTAATCTCAATACCAACCATAGAAAACCTGGAGGTCTATACAGACAGGCTGTAAAGAGGCAGTCATGTGGTTGGGTTTACAATCAATGAGAAGGCAGAATAGAAACTCTATATAAAGTCTTTAACACAGGAAGTAGCTCTGGTTCGGAGAGGTAGGACCACCGCAGGAGGAAGGGTAAGGTTTTAGCTCTTAGCTCTGACCTCTTGGCTTTCTTCTTTGCATTGCTTCTGTGTTTCTTATTTAATAAGATGGTTGGTTACATCTACATCTTTGTACTGTTTCAAAGAAACCTTGCCATCAAAAGTAAACACTACCTTCATGTAAAGGGATGAAAATAAGCATTCCAAGCAAATGGAAGCAGAAATTAAACAAGTGTTGTGATTCTATTTAATAAAATAGGCTTCGAACCAATTCTTGCCAGATGATATAAAGACAGGTACTACTTACTGACCAATGGAAAAATCCAGAAAAAGGAAATCATAATTATAAATATATGTACTGATCAAATGTATGCATAACCAATATGTATTTTCATAAAGCAAGCAATCTATATATAAGATCAAATAATCCCAGCACAGTAATATTGGTGGATTTCATACCCTACTCACACCCTTATAGAGACAAATTGTAGGGAAAAATAAGCAAAAATACAATGGAAATAAATGAAATCGATCAAATGGATCTAGTAGATTTCTACAGAGCATTCTTTGACAACAGCAAGAATAGAATTATTTTCTCAACATCATTGGAAACCTATTGTAAAATAAACCACATTTTAGGACACAAAGCAAGTCTCAAAAAATGGGGGAACATTTTAAACACCAGCCCTTATTCTATCTGACCATAGTGGCAAAATCAAGATCAATACCAATAAAAAGTACAGAATGAATCCAAACTCATGGAGGTTAAAGAACAGACCATTGAATGATGAAGGGGAAATTGAATAAATTAAGAAGGATATAAAAAAAATTCCCCAAATTAAATGAAATTGAAAAGTACAACATATGAAAATACATGGGATACAAGGAAGAAAGGTTTAAGATGAAGTGTATCACTGTATGTACCTACATTGAAAAATCAGAGAGTTCTCAAATAAATAACCTGTTGATGAAATTTAAGGCTTTGGAAAAACAAAAATACACTAATACACAAGGCAGTAGCTAGAGAGAAATTAATGAAATAGAAATGAAAAAAATCAACAAAAAAAGAACTAGTTCTTTGAAAAGATAAAGAAAATTTATAAACCCTTAGTTAAATTAACTAAATTAGACAGAGTCCCAAATCAATAAAATTAGGATGAAATAAGAGGACCTTATAAAAGATAGTGAAGAAACTCAGAGGATCTTGAGGACATATTTTAAAATTTCATATGCCATTAAACTTAAAAGCATAAAAGAAGCAAATGAATTTCTGGATGCATTTGACTTACCTAAGTTTAACCAATAAATAAATAATTTAAAGTGCTCTCCAGCAAACCATGGAAATCTCCCACTTACAAAGAATTCAAAGCAAGATGGGTCCATCATAAAATCTCAAACCTTCAAAGAAGAGCTAATACAATACTCCTTAAATTATTTTATAAAATAAAAGTAAAAGAATATTCCAAAACATTTTTTGAGACCAGTATTAACCTGATACCAAAACCTATTTAATATTTAACAACAAAAAGGAAAATTTTAGAGCAACTTTCCTGATAAACACAGACACAAAAATTCTCAAAAAAATACAAAACAATAAAATGCAACATAAATTCAAGAATATGCATGAAAATTATCATTAAACTATGATGAAGTTCACATAAATGGAAGCAAAGGCAGGAATCCCGTGGATATTTCAAATGCTGCTGAAAAAGCCTTTGTCAAAATCCAACATCATTTAATGATAAAAAACAAGCAAAAAAAAACCTATAAGAGACTAGGAATGGACAGACTATATCTCAACATTTTAATAAATATGTGTATAATAAACTTGCAGTCATTATCGTGTTAATGGCGAAAATTCACACATTCCCACTAACATCAGGAACAAAAGAAGTGTGTCTCCTTTCTCTTTCCTATTTCATATAGTGCTTGAAGTGTTAGAGCAGTAAGGTATGAAAGGGAAATGAAAGGACTAAATATGGGTGAGAAAAAAAAAAAGTTTAGCAATGACAGGACCCTGTGGGTGAGAGATTGCCAAGGTTCCATTGGGAAACTGTGAGGCCTGACAAACACCTTCAGTAAGTGGCAGGATGCAAAATTACCACTCCAGAGTCAGTAGCCATCACACAAACACTGAGAACAGAAGCAGGGAAACATTGCTGTTCATCATAGAATCAAAACCAAGAAACAAACAAACACAAACTCCCAACAGAAGCCTAAATACAGAAGTAAAATAGCTTTACAGTATAAACTCTAAGACAATGAAGAAACAGTAGAGGACACCAGAAGATGGAAATTCCTCTACAATTATTGATTGGTAGGATGAATTTTATGCAAGAACAGTCCTACCTTTTCCTGTGCAGGAGCTTTCTAATCTGATGTGATGGCATTTATTAGATTTTGGTTCTTTCCTGTGCTTTTGATTTCTTAACCTTCTCCCACCAAATTTTCTGATATTGGTGTCTTAAAACAATTTACTTATATATTTTTATGGTAATTTCCAATTCCACTTAGATTATTGTTCTAAATTAAGCACATTTTTTGTAGAGGGTGATAGATTGGAATCAAGGTTTAATCTGCTTGTAAACAGCCTGTATTCAATTGGCCTATGTCAAACTCTCTATCTCCATGTGCTAAATTCCACTTGATTATAATGAATAATCTTCTAAATGTGCTATTTGATTTGTATTTGTTCAGATTTTACTGAGATGTTTTGTCTTTGTGTGGTTTTAGTAACAGGGAAATGACTGTTCGAGAATGAGTTAAGAAGAATTATCTTTAAGTTTGAAATGGTTTGAGAAGTACTAGTAATATATCCTTAACCATTTGGTGGTAAGGCAGCCACTCCAGGAGCTGTATCTGTGGGAGACTTTATTATTGACTGTATGCCATGACTCATTATTGTTCCATTTGGGTTGTCTGCCTCATGGCTTTCTTTCGTAGGTCATATATGTTTTGTCTTTTCTTCTAGGTTTTGCAGTGTCCTGTATATAAATATTTTAGTCTGAAGTGATCTTTTGCATTCCTGTTGTTTTAGTTGTGAGGTGTCCTTTTATTTCCGGCTTTGAGTCTTCTCTATTGCTTTAAAATATAAAATAAAGCCTTTTGTTTTATTGCATCCTTGCTTATTTATTTATTTACTATCTGTTGCACCACATGGGTCTCAGGACTTGCACTCAGGTCATCGGGTTTGGTAGCAAGCCCCCTTAACCCACTGTGCCACCTCACCAGCATTCTTTGTTTCTTTAGTTGATAGCTTTAGCTATTTTCTATAACGCTTTAAGAACCAACCTCTCATTTCACAAGAGAAATAGTTTTGAGAAAAAGCACAAGGACAATGGACTATATCACAAAAATTAGCAGTGAGAGGATGCACGTGAATAATTGAGATATGTCATATGTACACATCCATCTAAGGTAATGCATGTATCAGCATTATTGCTGCATAATTTTACTATTCTGTTTTCATACTACTATCTTACATTAATAAATTGCTTATAATTTATATCAATTCATCATATATTGACATGGTAATGTCTTCTTGAAAATATGGTTGCCTAAATTAGAGGAAATTATTATCACTTGAAAGGTTCAATTTTTCTTAATATAGTCTCAGAAAATTAGTCCTCTAGAGAACATCGTTTTTCTATGTCAGAACAACATGAGCTTTCTGTTTAACTGCCCTACAGTTTCCTTTGTGTAGATGGGTAAGAGGGCATGACTCTGCATAAGCCACAAACTTCAAGAAGAACAAAGGACTCTGCTTAGTAATATCCTTAAGCATCATGACCCAAATTCAGACCATTAGCCTACTTTGAAATTAACAGAACTCCCAGGAACAGGCTGCTTTATATTTGGACAAAGAAGGGCTTTAGGCCATTGACACACTGAAACTGTATTTACTTAATGTATGATCACTCAGTTATTTGACTTACAAATTAATTAGCTAATGCAATTAATTTTTCAGAATCTATTTTAAGACTTAATTAAGTCTTTGCCTTTGTTTTTGATAGGACTGTGCCTTTGGAAATAAAGTTATGGAAAGATTGGACTAAAGTATTATCATGAATGTGACTAACTAGTTTTGCTATCATTCATTATATGCATATTACAGTTTTCCTTAATTGGAATTTTAACTATCGCTGTAAATGCTCTTCTTATAAATGTGTCTTATTAAAAATAGTCCCAGAGTCTTAGCATTTGTATAGGTGAATCAAATGTTTAAAAGATCCTTTAGTTTAAAAATGAAAAGTAGCATGGAAATTCTCTTAAAAACTTTTTTTGGTTCTTGTCGTTTTTGCATAACTTCAAACTTAAGTAAAGATGATTGCATAGAATACTAAATTACTCTAAGTCAGTTTGGTCAGTTGTTTACTTTGTGTGCCATTTTGTTTTCTTTCATCCCTTCAATCTCTCTCCTCACCTTTCTGTCTCAGTTTTGGGTTTCATTGTTGACAATCACTCTTTCTTTCATCCAAGTTCATTGCCCTTGTAAATGACATATACAGTGTGCTGTTTTACTTGGGGGGGAAGGTCAGGTTTCCTAGTTAATGTGAATACTATGCTGCAGAGACTCTTAGTTCTGTTTATTCTTCTGGACAGTGTTGGCTTTATTCTCTGAAGCTTCTCATTTGCCTGGACTTTAATATCTGGCTCCTCTTTAGTGAGGATTGAGTTCAAATCTCTGCTCAACTCTTTAACCTTCCATCCTTTGTTGTTTTAAATGCAATGTCATAATGCCCCAATGGGAGAATGAGGAATATAGATAAAGCTTATGCATAAATGCTGGAACTGTCCTATGTCTTCACTCCAGCACACCCTCTTGGTATTTTACTTTTGCCCTAGTAACATTTATTCAGGCCAGTTTTTCAGAAAAGTTGGACACTATTGGTTCAGGCTACCACAATCTTTATTGAAAGAAAAAATACATAAATTCAAATATCACACAATGGAGACTTTCAGAGACCATTTACTGTCTTACTTTGACTGATTTATTTTGTTTTTTTCTTTCTGTCATTGTTTTAATTTTTTAAGTATTCTGGCTCCCCACCATAGTTTTAACTGCCATCTAGGAGAGGATCAGTCTTACACCAATTTTTGATAATTTGTCACTAGTCATTCTTTCAATTCTTCTTGTACACATGTTTCCATTTGAGACACTGAAGACTAGCCCCACAAACACATTGCAAAGTTATTCTGGAGCCATAAACCAAAATACACCCCTCTTTCATAAATCACTGTTGTTCATGGTATTGTATCACAACAGCAGAAGAGTAACTGCTACAGCTTACATTCAAAATAATTAAAATTAATCTTTAGATCTTTGTATCTTTCAAAAATAAAATATAAGTTAAGACAAAGGTAATGATTACACATTGTTATCTTCTCTATTTTAGAACATTAATAAGAATCACATGAACTGTGTACTAGTATCTTAATGATGTGCCATTAAGAGTCAAGAGTTTGCTACTTTTCCCAAGGTCACAAAATTTCTAGATCCTGTACAAAAAGAATTATTCAGAAATTCAAAGCACCTTAAACATTTAAAATTTACTAAAAGGTAAATAAATATTTCTTTTTAAAATGTAACTACATTCCTTTCTATTTTTTAACTTTTATTTTTTCTGTTTTTGAGACTATATTTATATCATTTATCTCATCCATTTCCCAACTATATTTATTTTAATCAAACTATACCACAAAATTAAAACCTCATGTAAATTCCTCCAAAAATACCCATAATTCATGGGTAATGAATAAGGAAGAGCACAAGTTTCATGGGAATACCATGGAGGTCATGGCATGCAAATGGATGACCAAAAGTGCACTATCTTATGGGATAAAAGCCTTAATTCTTCTGAATTCAGCTTAAGCAGCCTGCAATTTAAGCCATCCTTTTTTTCTTTTAATATTAGTATTAAAAAGAATATATCAATGAGGCAATGTATCATCATGCATTTTTTAGGCCAATTTTGATAAACAATTTTAGAATTCATTATGGTTTATTTGATAAAGAAGTTTCTTTCTTTGGATTTTCATAATGAATTACTTTGGATCAGCAAATGTAAGATATTAAAAACATCACTATGGTTAGCGAGATGGCTCAGTTGTTCTAAGGCTTGTCATGCAAGTGTGTTAGTGTGAGAACGATAGGCAGGGTGCCCAGAATGTTTATAAATGCTGGGCAGGCACAAGTGCCTCTAGACTCAGAACTTTGGAGGAGGATACAAGGGCTCCCAGGAGCAAGCTGTAGTGTTGAGTAGCAGAAGTGGTGAGCTCCGGGCTCAGATGAGAGACCCTGCCTCAATGTGTGACATGGAAAGTGATCAGTGCAGAGTCCTTACATGGCTCCATAGACAGCCCTGATAGAGATGTGGATGGAATGAAGAACAGGCACACAGAGACAAAAAGAAAATTAAAAAAAAAAAAGTTGGTGTCAGAAGGACTGACCTTTCTGGTGGAGAAATTGCAGCACCCTGGAAGTTCAGCATGTGTATTACATAGAGTTGAATGGAAAGGCAAGGGTGTTGCATACAACTGGACAAGAAGGAAGGATTATTACATACAGATAAACAGTGAGGCAGAGTTATTGTATGCAGCTGAAAAAGGAAACAGACAAAGCTAACTTCATTAGGGAAATTGGTTTTAGGCCATAAACATGCATGGGCAGAAAGCTATGGTGGACATTTTCTGTACACAGTACCAACATCTCTACAGACTCTAAGAAGGATCTGTCACCCTTCTGAGCCTCACTTCAGGTGTAAAGCTTTGCCATTTTCCCATGGGTTTGAGATTCTTGGCATGGACACTCATGTCAACAACATACACTCACTTAGTACTACATTCACTCAGAGCTTCACACATGCAAGTATCCATATACTCACAAAAGATGACCAATGTCAATCTCTGGACTCTATTCATATGCCCATCTGCACACATGAGAATTTGTATACCCCCTCCACAATAAGAATCAACATCATTCCATAGTTTTATTTCACATGAAAATGTCCTGTTTAGACAATGACAGCTGAAACTCACTGATATACTATGAGAAAGTCAGATTACTACCTATCTTAAACTATCTTGTCAATCAAAATAGTTTCTCAATTGGAAGAGTTGAAAAATGAGTTGGACCAGCCTTGGGATCTATTATTATGATATGTTAGAAAGAAAGACTAAGTAGGCCGGGCAGTGGTGGCGCACGCCTTTAATCCTAGCACTCGGGAGGCAGAGCCAGGTGGATCTCTGTGAGTTCAAGGCCAGCCTGGGCTACCAAGTGAGTTCCAGGAAAGGCGCAAAGCTACACAGAGAAACCCTGTCTCAAAAAACCAAAAAAAAAAAAAAAAAAAATACTAAGTAAAGGGATTATCTGTTGTATCCCTTTTCTGTCTTGTATTTCTTTCAGCATACACATGAAGACATTATAAACATATCACATATAACATATTTCATTCTAATAAGTATATGAAGTTGTAGACTGGAAGGTTTTGCTAGCTTGTCAAGAAAAGGTCATTTGTTGTATGGGGAAGGAACAATGTGAAAAAAGGCAGGGAGTTATCAGTAAACTGTGTGAATTGAGAGCTGTGAATTCTCATTGAATACAGAGTATATTGGGCTTCATAACAGGCCTTGAAGACTACCTGAAGATACTAAGAAGAGTTCAAAACCAATGGAGAACATATCAGCATGGTGCTGTTAGTTTGTTTTGTTTTGTTGGGAGGGAACAGACAAAAAAGTTTTATAGCTGTTATTGATTGATCTATTTTGGGTTAATAAGCAAAATATTTACCATGAACTATATCCAAGGATTCAATGTTTTCTGTACTCCCACTAGACAGTAAAATATACCCACCTTTTTGGTGTGCATACCTTCCAATCAGGTTGGAACTCATTTTCTAGAACACAACATGATTTCACCAACCCTTTCAGAACTAATTATGTCACAGGTTTGCAGACACTTGGTAAAAGATTCTGAGGAAACAAATCTCTTTACTATTTCCATGTACTAGTTCAGCATTCATGAATCACATGTGATACATAATTTTGAAAATAGTTATGCAGATAATAGGACACAGGTAATAAAGCTTCCCTTTGAACACATACTATTGCATATTACAAGAATTGCAATATGACCATTCAAATAATAAAAAAGATTATACAGTTTCTTAGTAAAACATGTCCCTAAGTAAAGGAAACAATGATCACATGGATTATGCATTTCTGTTTGCCTAACAACTTATTTGTTGTGTTACAATATAAACAAAGCATACTGTTTCTAATTTTATAGTTTTTAGTTTTCTGAACAGTTCAGCAAATATGACTATTTTGTGGACACTTACAAACTACAATCTGTATGCTCAATTAAGTTTTTAAAATTAGATTACTACAAGCAATAAAGTTTTTGATATCATAGTCCTTTTCTATTTTGAGTAAAGCATTCCATGGTGATGCATTTTTATTTTACATTATTTTTATATAATTGTATTTAGAATCTGACTATAAAATTTGCAAGTCACAGTTATTTTTGCAACACAGTCCTTAATTTTGTATTTAATTTTGTAAGCCAACTGTGGTGGTTTGAATAGGTATGACCCTCCATAGACTCATGCTTTTAAATAATTGGCCCATAAGGAGTCACACTATTAGGAGGCATGTCCTTGCTGGAGTCAGTGTGGCCTTTTTGGAGGAGGTGTCTCACTGTGGAGGCAGGCTTTGCTGTCTTATATGCTCAGAGTATGCCCAGTGTGATACAGTTCACTTCCTGTTGCTTGTGGATCATGATGTAAAACTCCCTTCTCCAGCACCATGTCTTCTTGCATGCCATCATGTGCCACAATGATGATAATGGACTAGGACTAATCCTCTGAAGCTTTAAGCCAGCTCCACTTCATTTGTTTTCTTTTATAAGAGTTTCTGTGACCATGGTGTCTCTTCACAGCAATAGAAATCCTAACTAAGTCATCAAAGTTACATATTATATTACACTCATTACTAGCCTCAGAATTTTAACTCAGTTTTCGTCTACTTTTGTCTACCTACTTACTTTCAAATTTTCTAAGTCACTTAAAAATGCCAATTTCTTCAACACAATATACAATTGGGTTTCACTGAATTTCAACACAGGAATCTTTCTCTTTTTTAATATATAAATCAATATAATATATATTTATGGGATGAAAGTAAGGCTTGCTTTATTTTTTCCATCTTATGTTGTTTTGAGCATTCATCTTTTGCTTATTTTTCTTCTTGGTAAGATTTGAGTTTCCTTTATTGTATGTGCTTAATTTTGATAACATAAAAGTGTATACTCTTTTGAAGTGTTTGTAGATGTTTATAACTGTAATTTATTCAGTTTACTTGTCTACCATTGCCCATTGATTTTCTCTGCATGAAAAGTAAAATTATCACGCATATTTTTTCCTCCACTGTAATCCCCATTATGCACACTGTGTTGCTGATTGCATAATTCTTGTTTCTTCTTCAGCATCTCCTTTTGACATTTAATCATGCACATAACCTTTACTTCATCTTCAAGATGTAAACAATAAATCTTTAGCCTGGATACATATTTTTTCTTGCCTGAAACATGCGTCTCGCCAAAGCTTTACTTCACCCTGGCATGCAGTTGTAGAGATGGCAAGTTCTTACAGCTGCTTCTGTTTCCTTCTTCATGTCCAAAATGAAATGATCTTGAAAAATGTTTGGGTAGCAATCTTACCATCTAAATCAATGTGTTTTTCTAAAAGAGATCAGATATTGTCCCTCAATGTAGTCCTCTAGCTTTAAGAGGTAGTGTCTTAGCGTCTCTGCCTGAAAGTTGTTCCAGTAGGCATGTACTTTGAGAATTAATTCTCACCTGTGTTTTACTTTTACTACAATGGGAAGTGAATTTGTACTCATCTGTATCATTTTCTTTTTTTGTTTTCAAGAATGGTTTCCACTTATTGTACCATTTGTATCCTGTGATCCATTGACAAAGATGAAAAATTGATTTTGTTTCATGCTTCAACTGGAAATTCCATTCAAGGTTAAAAGTCAACATAATTTTCATGGTGTTTTAGAGAGACAAATTCAGTGATATAAAACCATTACAAAACATACATAGTCTATTGTTATTTTTGTTTATTACACACCTTATTTATATACTTAAATTATTTTAATTTTTACGTACATAGTGATTTGCCTGCATATATATGTGAGCCCCATTTGTATTCATGGTGTCCTCAAAGGCCAGAATAGGATATCAGTTTCCTGGAAATGAAGTCAAAGACAGTTGTAACCTTCCATGTAAGTGCTGGTAATCAAACCCATGCCTTCTGGAAGACCAGACAGTGCTGTTAACTAATAAGTCATCACTCCAATCCCTGTTTATATACTTCTGAAAATGCTCAAATATTACAGACACCATTTGATTGACCTAAATAATTTTGTTCCTTGGCACCTAATGACTCGCACTCTCATTAGTCAGCTTTGTGCTGAAGAGGATGCATCATGTCCTGAGAGTCCTTATGCTCATAAAATCACTTTCACTGTTGTTAATATCTGAATTTGTACTCAGAGATATTCGCAAGCTATGTTATACCTTGTGTCTCCTTTAACCTACAAAACAACTCCTAACACTTATTAGTAATAATAGTAAGAGTAGGAATGCAACTCTCATATCTTATAGTTTTACAAGAATATTGGAGTTATTTTGAGAGGGAATGGAGTCAAGCTAGAGAAGACATTGCTTCTGAGAATGAAGTATACATTCTGCAAGGAGCAGCTTAACTGAAAATTGCCAGCAATGATGATATGGATAAATTAATTTAGCATCAGAACAATGTGGAATAAACTGTGTATATGACATAACATTTCACAAATGTCACATCTTGTCTTAAGAAAACAATGACACATACATGGCCCTTCTACATTATAAAAAGTTGAGGATAGAATGGTGATTACCAGAGACTGCAGAGTGTGGTGATGCTTGAGGAAGGTTTATCAATAGGAATTATACAACACTATAATGAGTGAGTTGTTCTGGCATCCTGTTGCATAACAGCGTGGCTCTTGATAAGCAAGATGCAATGATACTGTGGATGTTTCCCCATCATCAGAGCCATACCTATGGAAGTAAGGAGCTTGCCTTTGATGCTTAGGAATAGGTGATATCTTCCTTTTCATATCAATTACATTTTACAGGACCTATAACTCAGTCTCCTCATACTATTTCCTAGAAATCTATTCTTGGCCACTAGTATAACCTTTTGTTCTAGTTTTATTTTTGTTGCTGTGATAAAGTATCCAAAAAAAAATTAAAATTACAGGAGAAGGTGTTCATTTCAGTCACAATTCCAGTTTATGGTCCATTACCACAGGGAAATCAAAACAGCAGGAGCTTGAGATATCTTCTCACATTATATTTCACCAACAGGAGCAAATAGAAACAAATTCATGCATGCTGCCTGCTTGTTTGCATGTGCTCAGCTTGATTTTTTTTCATTCTAATGTCTAGGGAATGGTGCCTCCCACAGTGGGCTGGGTCTTCCCACATCAATTACCTTATTTAAGACAACTCCCCACACTTACGTCCACAGGTCAATCCAGTGCAGTCAATTCATCATTGAGACTTTCTTCCAAGGTGATTCTAAGTTTTAGCACACTGACAATTAAAAGTAAACCATTACAAAGTGCTCCAATAAATATTCTATTTGGTTCTTTTCACCCTTTTCATTTGTTGTTATAAACCTTTCTTAGTTTCAATAGAAATAGAAAAAAATAGTGACTTATTTATGGTCACTGTTCAGTATTTACCCTATTAATAGATAAGTACTTACTGGTATAGTAACTTTATAGTAAAAGCAGTGATTTTTGTATCCCAGGAAGAGACAGGAGGGAAGGGATACAAGGGAATATGCAGAAATTTTGGTGATCTGATAAGTATACTCATTACCTTGAATTAGAGAATTTTGCTAATGTAGACATGTCTGAAATTTTCTAATTGCACACATAAAATATGAACAGTTTATTGCATATAAATTATATTCAATGAAATAAAATATACATTTTCATTAATTACAGCTATTCATATCAAATGAAATGAAATTTCTATTCCTTCCTCATATGGATGTCATCTTTCTGTGATTAACTGGATTTCATGATCAACATCCATGCTTGGTCTTCTTCTGCCTACCTGTTGATTTCAGGAGCTGAAAGTTACTTTAAATGCTGTCAAGGAATCAACTTGAATTTCATACTTTTAAAAACTCTTTCCTTAATACATCTTTTTCTATCATTTTTCTTTTTTAGCAATTCATAGCAATAGTCACCCTAATTTGCAAACTTATGATAGATATTTTCTCCAGAACTCCTAAATGCTAGCAACTTTAATTTCTTATTTGTGGTGTTGATTTGGATTAGAAATGACTCTGCAGTGTTGTTCCTGTCTTGAGACAGAGTGCTAGTCAAAGTCTGGTTATAGAATGTCCTAGCCGATGAGGAAACAACTTCCAATTGAAGTTTTTTGTTTGTTTTTGTTTTTACCTTCAATTGGAGGTAAAAAGTACCATTTTACAATTATGAGAAAATATATGATCTATTAGGGACAAATGTTCATAGTAGCATGTAACACAAAATGCTAAATGGTCTTAATAATAATAATAAATAATAATAATAATAATAATAATAATAATAATAATAATAATAATAAAACCAAGAACCTGGAGCCAGATATTGGGATGAAAGCTGAGACATCAGAGAAGCAGTAAAAGCCACAACCAACCTCACTTTGCCAACTCCTCAGCAGATCCTGTTTCCATGAATCCTCAGACTGAAAGCCTCTGAGTCTTCACCCCTGAGGGTCTCAGTTGAACTGCTGCTCAATTCTTGTCTCTTCATGTCTTATATACCATTCTCCACCCAGCCATGTCACTTCCTGGGATTAAAGGCGTGTGTTCTTTCCAAGCAAAGGCATGAGATCTCAAGTGCTGGGATTAAAGGCATGTGCCACCACTGCCTGACACTGTTCCCAGTGTGGCCTTGAACTCACAGAGATGCCAATGGATCTCTGCCTCCCAAGTGATAGAATTAAGGGTGTGTGCCACCACTTTCTGGCCTCTATGTCTAATCTAGTGGCTGGCTCTGTCCTTTGATCCCCAGATAAGTTTATTAGGGTACACAATATATTGAGATACACAATATATCACCACAGCAGCACAGGGCCCATGAAGAGCCATGGCCTCATTAAGGAGAACCAAGCTGGTCACTGCTGTGGGATGTTCTGTATGGCAAATGTGTTGCTCTGATTGGTTAGTAAATAAAACACTGATTGGCCAGTAGTCAGGCAGGAGGAAGTATAGACGGGACAAGAAGGAGAAGAATTCTGGGAAGTGGAAGGCTGAGTCAGAGTCACTGCCAGCCATGACAAACAGCACGTAAAGATGCTGATAAGCCACAAGCCATGTGGCAAGGTATAGATTTATAGAAATGGATTAATTTAAGACATAAGAACCGTTAGCAAGAAGCCTGGTACGGCCATACAGTTTGTAAGCAATACAAGTCTCTGTGTTTACTTGGTTGGGTCTGAGCGCCTGTGGGACTGGCGGGTGACAAAGATTTGTCCTGACTGTGGGCTGACTACAGGTCACCAACAGCACAGATCTCTTTAGTCTTGCTATAGTGTAACTAGTTTCATTAACATTTTCTAAGAAATATATTTTGGTTTTATCGACTATTTTTCATTGTGTATTTGATTTGTGTTGCATAGCTCTGATTTTAACTAAAACCTTAAGTGAAAAAATAAAATTTTAGAAGATTAATTTCAAAGTTTTAGAACCTTTTTTTCTTTTCTTTATTTTATTTTACAATACTATTCAGTTCTACATAACAGCCACAGATTCCCTTGTTCTCCCCCTTCCTGTGCCCTCCCTTTCCCACCAACCCACTCCCCATTCCCACCTCCTCCAGAGCAAGGCCTCCCCCGAAGACTGAGATCGACCTGATAGACTCAATCCAGGCAGGTCCAGTCCCCTCCTCCCAGATTGAGCCAAGCGTCCCTTCATAAGTCCCAGGTTTCAAACAGCTAACTCATGTAATGAGCCCAGGACCTGGTACCACTGCCTAGATGCCTCCCAAACTGATCAAGCCAATCAACTGTCTCACCTATTCAGAGGGTCTGATCCAGTTGGGGGCCGCTCAGCCTTTGGTTCATAGTTCATGTATTTCCATTTGTTTGGCTATTTGTCCCTGTGCTTTATCCAACCTTGGTTTCAACAATTTTTGCTCATATAAACCCTCCTCTTCCTCGCTAATTAGACTCCAAGTGCTCCACCCGGGGCCTAGCTGTGGATGTCTGCATCCAGATTCCTCAGTACTTGGATGCAGTTTCTGGCACAACTATTAGGGTGTTTGGCTATCCCATCACCAGAGTAGGTCAGTCCCGGCTGTCTCTCGACCATTGCCAGCAGTCTTTTGTGGGGGTATCTTTGTGGATTTCTGTGGGCCTCTTTAGCACTTTGTTTCTTCCTTTTCTCATGTGGTCTTCATTTACCATGGTCTCCTATTCCTTGTTCTCCCTCTCTGTTCTTGATCCAGGTGGGATCTCCCGCTTTCTTTCCCTCGACCCTCACCGTTCATTGCTCCCACTCATGTCCAGGCTGTTCATGTAGATCTCATCCATTTCTCAGTCATTGGGTAATCCCCGTGTCTTTCTTGGGATCCTGTTTTCCGGGTAGCCTCACTGGTGATGTGAGTAGCAGTCCAGTCATCCTTGTTCCAAGAGCACTTGCTCAGCTATATTTATATCAGCATTGTTTGTAATAGCCAAAACCTGATAACCCAGACTCAGAAAGACAAATATGGTATGTACTCACTCATAGGAGGATACTAGATGTGGAACAAGGATGACTGGACTGCTACTCATATCACCAGTGAGGCTATCTGGAAAACAGGACCCCTAGAACCTTTTAAGATGGCTAATTAGGTCATTAATTTGTAAAACTTTAAAATACATGTTCAAAATGTAAAAAGTTCATAAACATTTGAGGTGATATGTTTTCCCCATTTTAGACATTATACATTGTATTGATGTATCAAATCATTATATGTGCAATATTATGTCTTTACATATCACTCAAAGATAAACTTAACAAATAGATATATTTAGATGCTTTAAAGATTTAGAGACAAAGTATCTTTCTGGTAAAATGAATGGGGTTCTGGGAGTCTTAAGGACACTGGAAATATGAAAATCTGAGTAGGCTTAAGAATATGAAAATGAACCTACTGAAACATGTTTGTGTGTGTTTGTCAGAACTGAGAAGAACAGTAATAGAAAATCAGTTTAATGAGGTAAGCCTTACTGGGGAATGCACCCAATTCTTGTGAATAGAAATCACAGGGGCTCAAATGCTGGCGTCTGGGTGCACAGACCCTTTTACAGACGGGGTACTTTCCCTGTTTTACCTGCGTGCTCTACATGCGGTACATCTGTGTACTTAGGTAGTATAGTTCAAAGGAGACTGGCCTTAATACTGTCTGTTCTCAAAATTTCTTCAAATACTCTGGATTTGCTAGAACTGCAGCCCTAAGCTAGTCATTTCAGCTAAGCATTTGAAATACTTTGACTGACTCATCTTGGTTCAAATACTTTCCTTTCATCTTACATTCAAGGTATAAATGTCTGAGGAATAAAAATTGGGGCATGTTGAGGATCTAAAATGGCTACTTCTACATTTTAGCCTAGGATAAACTAGAAGACACACCTTTGCATACAGAGATACACAAATTTCTTTTACACAAAAGAAATTACAAATATGTCCTTAATTAGTTTTTGTTGCCCTTCAAACCAAAAGTGATCATTGTTTTCCAAATGCAGGCTGTGAAGGGTTAAATTCAGGCACACATCTTTTTGTAAATTCTGATTTCACTTCCCCTATAGCAGACCTGGGTGTAGCTACTTACAGTTCTTCAAATGTGGCCTGAGAAAAGTTTAAACAAGTAGAATTTTCTTCATCTCTCCTCTGTTCCTGTCTACATTTTCACTCATTTCTTTAGGTCTTATCTCTATGGGCAGGGAATGTGGTTAGAGGCCATTAAAATTGCAACTAATTTTCCCACAATACCAACAACAACTTAGAAACCTGTGCTATACGATGTGCTATGAAAACCGCCAGGGTGGAATGACTTTCTGGTTGTTCTCTCAATCTCAGATGGTCACTCTGTCTGGGACTGACAGAGAATGCAGGCAATTGTGGTGGCCTGACCCGTGTTAACCTGGGAGGAGTCTATTACCAGGAAGCAGGCCCAAGAATATATTGAAGAGACAATAATGACAACAATAGCATGAATTACAACAGAATTCAGACAACCCATAACAATTTTAACATGAATTTCCTTCTGATTAAATAACAGAATAAGGTGCTGATATTTATAGAAAAGTGATAGATTTGAGAAATATTTGCAAAAAGGAAATGAGAGACAAGATTCTCTGGTAACGTGGTTCTTCTATGAGTCTGAGATGCTAAAAATGATTCAGACTATTTGATTTTGTCTTAAATGGTGCTGAACAATGCATGGATTTAATTTTCTTTCAGAAGCCAGTCTTCTTTTCAAAATTAAAGCCATGGAATGCAAGCTGAAGAGAAGCGGTACGAATGCTCCATAGTATGTTTGTCTTTTCACTTTACAACCCAATGGGACAGGCTCAGTGGCCACCCTCATTATGCCAACAAATTTTACTACAAAAATTCCTCAAAACTTCAGACATCCTTCTATTTGCATTTAGTACTGTTTTGGGTTCTCAGTCTGTCATTCGTATTAGCTTCATAGAACTATCATAATAACAAATATGATCTAACATTCTGCAGAGATACAGGTTCTAAGTAAAAACAAAATTTTAAAAAATTAGACTGAAGTATATCTAATGTTCCTATTTTCTTCAGGAGAACAAGGATTTTTCTAGCTTATTTCTGGCATAAAATAAGTTTAAGGCAGTATTAGAGTTTTATTGGAGTTTTCAAAAGTCAAATGACCATAACAGTGTAAAAAATTGTAGGACTAGCAGGATGGCTCAGGGGCAACCTGAGTGCAATCCCCCTAAACTTCCATGGTAGAAAAAGGGAACCTACCTCACGAAGTTGTCCTCAGACCTCCTCACATCTGCTGTGGTTTGTGTGCATTCTCCTGTACCCACAGCAACACATAATAAATAGAAGTAAGAAAAGATTAAAGAATTTTTCCTTCTCTTGTGTATATCTAAATGCAAAAGTAAGTCTATTAATTCAGAAACAAATACATTATGCTTTAGGGAAAAACACATCAACACCATAATTTTATAAAACTATAAAATTACATTGTGAAATATTGCACCCAGAAATATCATGGGATGATCAATGCTAACTATGTTTGGCTTTAAGATTTATCTGGGTTTTGTTGTTGTTTTGTTTTGTCTTTCACTTAACTTGGTTTAGTTTCATTTTATGCAGGTGGGTTTTACTTTTGCAGTTAAATTTTGGTGTTTCCTTTTTGATCTTGAACTATGTGATGAAAGTTATTATTTGAGAGTTATTTATAACCTATTTTGGAAAAAATCCCAAGAAAACTTGGAGAATTTTTTTTTTTAAATTTCATATATATATATATATATATATATATATATATATATATTCATTTTTATTGGACTTAAATGTAACAAAATAGTAGAGGATTCAAAATTTTCTGGCAAAGAAAATGGACACCACTAATTTCCATCCAAGTATTTCCCTATGAAATAACAGCTAGTGTACAGTATTTGTAAAAGTAATGAACAGTATCTCTTTGAATTTTGGACAGCATACCCAATGTTAGTCAAGAAAGAAAGTTTTCTAAAATATTTTGTATGACCAAGAATATATTATCTAAAATAGGAAATAATCCTTCAGAATCTTTTCCTGGGCTGAAAGGTTTGACTATTTCTTGACTATCTCTCTCTCTGTGTATATAAAGAGCATTGACACTAAGAAAAAAGGAGCACAAGTCAGAATGACCAAGATCAATAAAAAATCAACAGCTCATGCTAGCAAGGTTGTAGAATAAGGGGAACACTCATCCATTGCTGGTGGGAGTGCAAACTTGGACAGCACTTAGAAATAATTTTGGTGGTTGCTCAGAAAAATGGGAATTGATTTACCTCAAAATCTAGTTATAACCACAAATGACTCTTCAGCCTGCTACAGAGATATTTCCTCAATTATGTTTATTACAATTCTATTTATAATATCTAGCAATTGAAAACTACCTAGATATACATCAATGGATGAATGGATATAATAAAGAAAGTATTGTATATTTACACAATGAAATATTACCCAGCCATTAGAAATGAAATTAACTGGTGAATGAATGGTATTAGAAATTATTTTGAGTGAGGTAAGCTAGAAACAAAAAAGACAAATATGGTATCTATTCACTTATATGTAGATGTCAGCTATTAAGTTGTTGATAGGCAAGCTACAATCCCTATAATCATCGAGTTTAGAGAGTAAGGGATTAGTGGGGGGGGATGCATGTCCCTAGGAAGAAGATATAGAATAAATAGTTATTGATGTATGAGGTGGGGAGAGACTGGAAAGGGGGATAAAACTGGGAGAGAAAAGATGAAGTTGAGGGATGAAATATGGTGAGGGACAGCTTTGGCATGGTAAGGGCCATTTGAGGGGTAGTATTGAAAGCTAACAGTAGAAGCTTCCAAAAATGTATACATGTGAAGGCAATCTAAATGAAGTCACCAAATAATGGGGGCAGAGAGAGAGAGTCCCAACTGGACTTCTCTTGTCACCAAATGAAGCTTCTAATGTCAGGAGGGAATAGTTACATCTAATGAGTTGTTGGCCATAAGGTTTCCATGGTAACCAACAAACAACCCAGGGGTTGCTCTTCACAAACTAACAGTAAGGTCCTATTGCTGAACATAGCATTTATACAACTCATTGAACACAGAGAAGTAGAACTGGTGCCTACATAGAACCTTCACCTCTATGGTGAAGCATGCATTCATGGTACTGGAAGGTATTCTGCATGCTACCAAAGGAAAAAAGTAAACACCCACCCACCTACAACCTTTGATATACAATGGTGACCAACCTGCAAGATATGTTGATGCAATCATGTCACAAAGCTTGTAAGAGGGACGAACCAACATCTGGTAACGATTAAAGCTACTTCCACGAAATAGAACCCATACAGGTCCCTATTTGGGTGACAAAGAATCTGAGACTATACAGGCCACGGATGTAGGAGAAAACCAAATACTACTGTTCTGCTAAAGAGATATAAAAACGAAATGACTCCTAACTGCATTCTACTATACTCATACATCAGTACCTTGCTCAGCCATTATCAGAGAAGCTTCCTCCTGCAGCACATAGGAACAAATACAGAGACCCACAGCCAGACAATATGCAGAAAGTGAGAGCCCTTGGAACACTCGGCCTTAAATGTGATGTCTCCACCTAATTCTTTCCCTCAGAGCTCAGGGAACTGTGCACTAGAAGAGGTGGAAAGAATGTAAGAGCCGAAGGGGATGGAGGACACCAAGGAAACAAGATATTCTAACCACAGTACTACCGACACACCTAGAGTCACAGACATTGTGGCAGCAAGGACAAGGCCTGTATGAGTCTGAACCAGATGAAGTCCTAGAGCTGAAAGAGGTGGACAAACACCTCTATCCCTAGCCCAGATGATATCTCCAATTGATATCCATTTGCAAATGAAAAATTAGTTTTCTCCAAAGGAAAGAAACTCCTCTTAAGGGTAGGCTTTGTGCCCAATAGATAGCAAAAACGGAAGAAAATATCATTACCTTTTGGAGGTTTTTTGGTATCATAATGTTATCAAGTAATTCTTTTTTTTTATTACAGGTCCTTTGGGTATATATTATGGCTTCCAGTTTTATGTTTTATGGCAGTCCTGTGTGTGTGTGTGTGAATGTGTGTTTGCATCTTTGTGTGTTTCTTGTGCTTTTCCTTTGTTTTTTTTTTTCTTCTGATTGCTTTTTTTTCCCTATCCCAATTTGTTTGCTTTTCTTTTCCTTTCCCTTAGATTCCGGTTTGCTTTCTAAGGAGAGACAGAAAAGGTATAGATCCAAATGGAAGACAGGAAGGGTATGGATCCAGTTGGAAGAAGAGGTGGAGAAGAACTGGGAGGATTACAGAGAGGGAAAACCATAACCAAAATATGAAAGGGATCTATTTCCAATAAAATAAAAATGAAAAACGAGGACATAGTGCTGAAGAGTGATAGGATGTTTAACATAGAATTAAAAAAAATCATTTTCTTAAAGCTTTCTTGTCACTAGGATACCATATTATTTTCCTAATAATGGTTCCCTTTAACCTACTACCATTGATCTTTATTGCCTTCAAATTCTACAGCGTTTGCTAAATAAATATCTAGCACTAATTCCCGTTCTTACATCTTCCCTGTGTTTACCCCAGTGGTTTGCCACTACTACATAGGCTTTCTGTCATGAGCACCCATTTGTTCTTGGGCCTGAATAGTTCTACTAGAATAGAAAAAAAGTTTCACCCAATAATTTAGTTTCTTGTGAATATTTCAATAAATTATAACAACCTTAATGTCTTACTTAACACCACACAAGTCTATTCTCAAATAGTGATGGTAGTGAGATGTTTGAGATAGGGTTTTTAGATGTAACATGATACTGTCAGCATGGTTCCCATCTATCCCTTCTGATTTTTAATGAGAATGATCTTGTCCATTTTCAGAGTTGTATTCTTTGTATTCCTTGGTCCATGATCATTTTCTCCATCTTCAAAACCATCACTGTAGTTGGTTTTCTTGTTTGTTTTGTTTTGTTTTTGGTGGTTAAGTTTTGTTTTTGTTTTTTTATTAAACTGACATATGCTAGATAGCTCTAAACATTTGGTATGAAGAACCCCAATTGAGGAGTTATCTCTATTAAATTGTCGAAAAGTCTGTGAGACATTTTCTTTTTATTGTTGTTGTTTTTATTTTATAATTTAATTTAATTTTACATATCAGCCACGGATTCCCTTGTCCTACCCCCCTCCCGCCCCCTCTCCTGCCTTCCCCCCCTCCCCGCCTACCCCCCCTTCCCATCTCCTCCCTCTGGATAAGTGAGAAATTTTCTTAATTAATGATTGCTATGGGAATACCTACCATATTGCGAGTGGTGACAACCCTGAGCAGGTGGTCCTGAACGGTCTAAGATCAAACTGAGGAACCATGGCAGCAAGACAGTAAACAGCATTCCACCATGATTCTTATCTCTGCTCCTACTTGAGTTTCTTTCCTGTCTTCCCTCAATGGGGAACTGTAACATTGGAGTTGTAAGCTGCCATAAACCCTTTCCTTCCCCAAGTTCCTTTTGACTATAGTATTTTGTCACAGCAACAGAAAATGTAATAAAACACATCTAAAATTTGTATTTGCTTGTATATTCACATCAGTTCCTTTCCATATTGTGAGACCAAAATTAGCCATCTTAGAAATAAGACCAAAATGCTTTCACCCAAAAACTAAGGCCTAAGATTTCTCCTTCTAGGAATAGGCCAATAGTTACTGAAACAAGTCAGTTCAGATTCCAGAAACCAGGAAGTGTTAAAGCACAGAGTCACAAGTTAGTCACGAGGTAATGACTGCCAGACTATAGAATCTTCCAACCCTGGTTTCCTGGGTAACTGACCATAAAAATGTCCCCACCTGAGGGCAGCCAATGAGCAATGGTGGCAGGCAAGCACCCCCTTAGAAGTAAGATTAAGCCATGATTTCTAGAAAGCACCTAGAAGCAAGCCAATCAGAATTGTACCCTTACTAGCACCCCTAAATGATGTAACCTTGTGATTTTTCCCTTTAAAAACTGAGCTTGCAGATAGGTGGGCACTTCCTCCAGCCTCCACTGCGTTGGATGTATTGGACGAAGTCCCTGCCTAGGCTTGTATTGCTTTTGGATATCCAAAATTAAACCTTGCTTTTGCATTCCGGCATGCTCATCTTTGGTGGTCTCTCTGGGAGTCACGATCTGGGCACAACACATATGACTTGTGTTTTTTTCTTGGAGGAGGATCTGTGATTGTACCAGGTCTATCACATTATCCACAACAGTACCATATCTCACTACCTTATTCTCACCCTCTTACTAAGATAAAATTCATAGGTCCTGGACATCTTGGAAGGTCATTATTCAGTCCATTACATTAGATTGCATTTTTATGTTGTGGATAAAACTAATAAAATTTTTAGAAAATGTATTTTTATAGAGTAGGCTTTGAAAACATAAATATAGCTTTGAAATAAACAAATCCATGATGCATTCATTTCCTTACAAATCAATTATTCAGAAAACCAACTTGATGTAAAACATCAATAGTTTGATTTGCCATTGATATATCTCAATTTTAAAAGAATTTTCTTCATTGATTTTAGAGCTATTGTAGTTGATATTATCAGAATTATTATGTTACTGTGTGACATCCTCAAGTAGAGTTGATGATGATAGGGAATGAGGTATTCAGGAGATCACAGGCCTTGTGGATGGGGTCAAAGCTATTAGAAAGATCACTGAGAAACTCTTTACCCCTGTTCTGTCAGGACAAAAGTAGGAAGAGCCATGTCTGTGGAGAGGCCTTCAGGTGATATTAAGTCAAATGATGCCTTAATTTCCAGGATATAAATCTTTGTCAAGTGTTACTTTCATATTTTTTTAGACACAGAATAGAATATTTCATTATAGCAACATGAGCAAAACAAATCACTGGTAGAGATCTAAATAAGTTAGAAATATATTTTTAATGCAATACTTAAAATGTTTATGGAATCGATGTCTAATTTTTGTTTTTAAGCAATGCACTGATTCAGACTGAAGTGAGTTTCCCTGTATCTATGCTTGGTTAGCTATTTCCAGTTCCTCTTTCCACACACTGTTAGACATGAAGCCTACAGCATGGAGAAACATGCTGATTTCTGGCCAAAATTCATACCTCTGTTGCAAAACCTGAAATAGGTAAAATAAGAGGGACTAGGAAGGAAGTTTCTGGAGAGTCACCAGTGTCTGGAACATTGAGTTCTTCACTTCCATTTCCTAAATGTCTTGATGAAGAAGAACAGTTAATATACAGGTATTGTATTAAAGAATATGCCATAAATTTCTGGTTAAAGTTATTATAAAATGTAAGAATTGTCACAAAAATTAATTCTACCCATTGAATCATTCCATGTATGCAGCTGAATTAGCATACTTTTCATCTGTGCTGATGTAGGCTTTCCGTTAGGCTCTTACAATGTAAAAGTGACATTTTTACCTATTTTAATCCACAAAGTATTTAGTAATTCTCATCTGTTCATACCCTATCTAGTTTCCAGTTTCTTCTGTTTTGTCTGTACTCCAAGCTCCATGGCATGCCTCTCCAGTGGAACTCATCTCTTAACATGGGTTTCCAGACACGACTCTGAGTTTTATGAATTAACCTGGCTCTAAGCAGGGTTAAAGGAAAATACAAAAATAAAAACTGCCTTGGAAATGTAGAAGATAAACTGAGCTATGCCCTGTCTCTCAATGGGATGGCAAATTGTTGATCTGATATGCTGGCACTTAGTGTACACAAAAAGACTTTTCTTTCCAATCACAAATTAAAGTTCTAACCAAAACTTATGTTTCCAGTATACATAAAGAAATGTATTCTGGTAGGAAGTCTACTTCTCTTAAAATTCTGGTTCAATTTTTTCATAGATAATGAGACCTCACACCTAACAAAATATCCTTCTTTGTTCTGAGTCTAGAAGCACCCCATAAGAAGTCATGCCTCAGTTTTAGCAACCACTTTGCCCCTTAAATCTGCTCCTTCTTTTCTGATTCATGTTTTTTTTGGCACTGATACTTATTTTGTTTTTAAAGGCTCCTTGAATCCTTTGTGGCTTGACTTGGGATTAAAAATAAGCAGCTTTCTAAATCTCCTGTCAGTGCATCCCTTGTCCAGTCTGTAAACCACAGACATTGTGGAGATGGAGGCATTCAAGTGTAAACTGGAGGAGCAAGGCAGAGTGAGTGAAATTAGACAAGAGGGTCATTCCAGATTGCTGCAAAACTACTATTAGAAAGAGGAGAGGCCAAGATGGCTGGGATGGTTAAAGAATATGCTTGAGCTTAGACAGAAGGCTCAATCAATGAGGAAAGTGCTTGCTTGTGCAGTCAAGACAACAGGAGTTCAGATCCCCAGAATCGTGTGAAGCTGGACAAGTAGCACTCATCTGAAATCCCATTGCTGCTAGCTATTGAGAGATGGGAGGAGAAGACAGGAGTCTCGAGGGGGAGGCAGCGGCCTGGCCTGGCCTGGCCTGTCAGGGCGCTGGCAGCGGCGGTCCAGCACCATGTCCCTGCAGTATGGGGCAGAGGAGACTCCCCTAGTTGGCAGTTACGGAGCAGCCGACTTGTTCCCCAAGGACTTCGGCTACGGTGTGGAGGAGAAGGAAGAAGAGGCAGCAGTGGTCGGCGGTGGTGGCACGGGGGCCGGCGGTGGCTGCGGCCCGGGCAGCGCTGACAGCTCCAAACCAAGGATCCTACTCATGGGACAGCAGCACAGCTGCGAGTCCTCCATCCAGTAGTGTTTCCTAAGATGTCACCCAATGAGACTCTCTTTTTGGAAGGTACAAACAAGATTTATAAAGATGATATTTCCAATAGCTCCTTTGTCAACTTCCAGATTTGGGATTTTCCTAGACAGATGGACTTCTTTGACCCAACCTTTGACTACGAAATGATCTTCAGGGGGACAGGAGCATTGATATATGTCATTGATGCACAGGATGACTACATGGAGGCTTTAACACGACTTCACATTACTGCCTACAAAGTTAACCCAGACATGAATTTTGAGGTTTTTATTCACAAAGTTGATGGTCTGTCTGATAATCATAAAATAGAAACACAGAGGGACATTCATCAAAGGGCCAAAGATGACCTTGCAGATGCTGGGCTAGAAAAGCTCCATCTTAGCTTCTATCTGACCAGCATCTATGACCACTCAATATTTGAAGCCTTCAGTAAGGTGGTCCAGAAACTCATTCCACAACTGCCAACTTTGGAAAACTTACTAAATATCTTTATGTCACAAAATCTACATTGCAACAGAATATATCTTCTTCTTAGCACCCCATGGAACCTTCTCAAAAATTGACCACATGCTTGGACACAAAACAAATCTCAACAGATACAAAAAAATTGGAAAAATTGGGATAACCTCCTGTATATTATCAGACCACCAGGCCTTAAAGTTAGACCTCAACAACAACAAAAATTATAGAAACCCACAAACTCATGGAAACTGAATAATGCCCACCTGAAACATCAATGGGTCAAGGAAGAAATAAAGAAAGAAATTAAAGATTTCCTAGAATTCAATGAAAATGAAAGTACAACATACCCAAACTTATGGGACACTATGAAAGCAGTGCTAAGAGGAAAATTCATAGCTCTAAATGCACACATAAAGAAGATGGAGCAATCCCATACCATTGAATTAACAGCACAACTGAAAGCTCTAGAACAAAAAGAAACAAACTCACCCAGGAGAAATAGATGCCAGGAAATAATCAAATTGAGGGCTAAAATCAACAAAATAGAAAACAAGAGAACAATACAAAAAAATCAATGAAACAAAGAGTTGGTTCTTTGAAAAATTCAACAAGATAGACAAATCCATAGCCAAATTAACCAAAAGGCAAAGAGAGAGCACCCAAATTTACAAAATCAGAAATGAAAAGAAGACATAACAACACACAATGAGGAAATCCAGAGAATCATCAGATCATACTTCAAAAACCTGTACTCCACAAAAATGGAAAACCAGGAAGGAATGGACAATTTTCTGGATAAATACCACATACCAAAATTAAATCAAGACCAGATAAACCATTTAAATAGACCAATAACCCCTAAAGAAATAGAAACAGTCATCAAAAGTCTCCCAACCAAAAAAAGCCCAGGACCAGATGGTTTCAGTGCAGAATTCTACCAGACTTTCAAAGAACTAATACCAATACTCTTCAAAGTGTTCCACACAATAGAAACAGAAGGAACACTACCAAACTCTTTTTATGAGGCTACAATTACCCTGATACCCAAACTACACAAAGATGCAACAAAGAAAGAGAACTACAGATCAATCTCCCTCATGAAAACTGATGCAAAAATACTCAACAAAATATTGGCAAACCGAATCCAAGAATACATCAAAACAGTTATCCATCACGACCAAGTAGGATTCATCCCAGGGATGCAAGGATGGTTCAACATATGAAAATCAGTCAATGTAATACACCATGTAAACAAACTGAAAGAAAAAAACCACATGATCATCTCCTTAGATGCTGAAAAAGCCTTTGACAAAATCCAACACCCCTTCATGATAAAGGTCTTAGAAAGATCAGGAATACAAGGAACATTTCTAAACATAATAAAAGCAATTTATAGCAAGCCAACAGCAAACATCAAATTAAATGGAGAGAAGCTCAAAGCGATACCACTAAATTCAGGAACAAGACAAGGCTGTCCACTCTCCCCATATTTATTCAATATAGTACTAGAAGTTCTAGCTAGAGCAATAAGAAAACAAAAGGAGATCAAAGGGGTACAAATTGGCAAGGAAGAAGTCAAACTTTCACTATTTGTAGATGATATGATAGTATACATAAGTGACCCCAAAAACTCTACCAGGGAACTCCTACAGCTGATAAACTCTTTCAGTAAAGTGGCAGGATACAAGATCAACTCAAAAAAAAAAATCAGTAGCCCTCCTATACACAAATGATAAAAGGGCTGAGAAAGAAGTCAGAGAAACATCACCCTTTACAATAGCCACAAATAATATAAAATACCTTGGGATAACACTAACTAAACAAGTGAAGGACCTTTTTGATAAGAACTTTAAATCTCTAAAGAAAGAAATTGAAGAAGATATCAGAAAATGGAAGGATCTCCCATGCTTATGGATAGGTAGGATTAACATAGTAAAAATGGCAATCTTACCAAAAGCAATCTACCGATTCAATGCAATCCCCATCAAAATCCCAACACAATTCTTCAGAGACTTGGAAAGAAAAATACTCAACTTCATATGGAAAAACAAAAGACCCAGGATAGCTAAAAGAATCCTATACGATAAAACAACATTTGGAGGCATCACCATCCCTAACCTCAAACTCTACTATAGAGCTATAGTAATAAAAACAGCTTGGTACTGGTATAAAAACCGACATACGGACCAATGGAATCGAAGTGAAGACCCTGACATTAATCCATGCACATATGAACACCTGGTTTTTGACAAAGGAGCCAAAACTATACAATGGAAAAAAGAAAGTATCTTCAACAAATGGTGCTGGCATAACTGGATGTCAATATGTAAAAGATTACAAATAGATCCATATCTGTCACCATGCACAAAACTCAAGTCCAAGTGGATCAAAGACCTGAACATAAATCCAGTTACACTAAACTTAATAGAAAAAAAGTAGGAAGCACTCTTGAACGCATTGGCACTGGAGACCATTTCCTAAATAAAACACAAACAGCACAGACCCTGAGCACAATTAACAAATGGGACCTCTCAAAATTGAGAAGCTTTTGCAGGGCAAAAGACACAGTCAATAAGACAAAATGACAGCCAACAGAATGGGAAAAGATCTTCACCAACCCCACATCTGACAAAGGATTGATCTCCACAGTATATAAAGAACTCAAGAAACTAGACATCAAAATACTGAACAGTCCAATTAAAAAATGGGCTAAAGAGCTAAACAGAGAATTCATAAAACAAGAATCACAAATGGCTGAAAGGCATTTAAAGAAATGCTCAACATCCTTAATCATCAGAGAAATGCAAATCAAAATGACTCTGAGATACCACCTTACACCTGTCAGAATGGCTACGATCAAAAACACCAATGACAGTCCATGTTGGAGAGGATGTGGAGCAAAGGGAACACTCCTCCACTGTTGGTGGGAATGTAAGCTTGTACAACCACTGTGGAAATCAGTATGGCAGTTTCTCAGAAAATTAGGAATGAACTACCTCAAGACCCAGCCATCCCACTCTTGGGCATATACCCAAGGAATGCTGATTCATACCATAAAGATACATGCTCAGTTATGTTCATAGCAGCACTATTTGTAATAGCCAGAACCTGGAAACAACCTAGATGCCCATCAATGGAAGAATGGATAAAAAAATTGTGGTACATATACACAATGGAGTTCTACTCAGCAGAGAAAAACAATGAAAGCATGAAATTTGCAGGCAAATGGATGGAACTAGAAAAAATCATCCTGAGTGAGGTAACCCAAACCCAGAAAGACAGTCATGGTATGTACTCACTCATAAGTGGATTCTATTTATAAAATAAAGAACAATCAGACCACAACCCATAGAACCCATACAGCATGGAGGTCCCTAGGACAACTGTGGCTTATAATAAATTTCGGTTTTACTCAATTATTGAAAAAAATAGCCAAATGAATAGAAACACATGAACTATGAACCAAAGGCTGAGGGGCCCCCAGCTGGATCAGGCCCTCTGAATAGGTGAGACAGTTGATTGGCTTAATCTGTTTGGGAGGCAACTAGGCAGTGGGATCAAGTCCTGTGCTCATTGCATGAGTTGGCTGTTTGAACCTGGGGCTTATGCAGGGACGCTTGGCTCAATCTGGGAGGAGGGGACTGGACCTGCCTGGACTGAGTCTACCAGGTTGATCTCAGTCCTCGGGGGAGACCTTGATCTGGAGGAGGTGGGAATGGGGGGTGGGCTGGGGGTAAGAGGAGGGTGTGGGAGGGGGAGAATAGGGGAACCCATGGCTGATATGTAGAACTGAATGGTATTGTAAAATAAAATTAAAAAAAATAGAATAAATAAATAAATAAATAAATAAATAAATAAATAAATGAGACAAAAAAAAAAAAAAAAAAAAGGCAGGAGTCTCTGGAAGCCCGAAGGCCAGTTAACATATACAGAGGAGAAAAACAAAGGGACCTTGTGTCAAACAAGGTGGGAGATGAAAACTGCTGTAGTGATATTTTAATTGTGCTGAAATGTGATTTTATTTGTATGTTAATAAGTAAAGTTTGCTTGGAGATCAGAGGTCATTAGCAAGCCAGGAATAGCAGTCAGGTGGTGGTAGCCCACACCCTTAATCTGATCACATGGCAAGCAGAGTCTCTGTGTGTTCAAGGACACAGCCAAGCATGGTGACACGAACCTTTAATCCCAGTACCAACCATAGAGACCTGGAGGTCTGTATAGACAGGCAGTGACAAGGAAATCATGTGGTTGGTTTTAGAGCTAATGAGAAGGCAGAACAGAAAGGCATTAAAAAGACAAGTCACACAGGAAGAAGGTCTCTCGGGGGAAGGATGGCAGCGAGTGGTAAGCTAAGGTGGTCTTGGCTCTTCCCTAGTGCTCGGATCTCTTGGGCTTTCAACTCTGTATTTGGCTCTGTGTTTCTTATTTAATAAGACCGTTTAGAAATTCGTCTACAATTGTCTACAAACTGCCACCTGAAATTGTTTTCTGTCCTTCATACATTTACCATGGAGCTTCACACATGCTGACATACATACACACATACACAATATTCACACTCACTCAAAGTTTTAAAAATAAATTTTCTTTAATTCTTGTTAACAAATTATTAACTGTTTTTGTTGTTGTTGTTGTTGTTGCTTGTTTTTGTTTTTTTGACTTTATTTATTTATTTTTTTTTTTGAGGCAGGGTTTCTCAGTGTAGTTTTGGTGCCTGTTCTGGATCTTGCTCTGTAGACCAGGCTGGCCTCAAACTCACAGAGATCCACCTGCCTCCTCCTCTTGAGTGCTGAGTTCTGGGATTAAAGTTGCACCACTGCCACCTGGATAAATTATTAATTCTTAAAATGTTATAGAACAGAATATATTCTGTAACTTTTCTCTTCATCCAAATTTGTCATTCACACATAGATCTCTCTCTCTCTCTCTCTCTCTCTCTCTCTCTCTCTCTCTCTCTCTCTCAGTGTGTGTGTAGGTGTAGGTGTACAGGTATATCTCTAGACATTATTTGAAAATTAAAAGATAAAACGACAGTAATTATTGTTAATGTTAAGACAAGAATAAAATGGATCTTATTTTCTATCAGTGTTTTCCTGGCTATTACTTTATAAATGTTTTATGGTAAAGTAGTAATGTCATTGTCAGAATGGAAAGTATAAATAATAACTTAATAATAGAACTAGAAAAATTTAATCTTTAAACAGCTCTCTCTTTTGTTCCAGGCTTTCTTCTTCCTGATTTCATTACCTAATGACACTATCATCATGCTATACATGCTCAGGTTACATTTGTAAAAATTCATTTTTAAAACAAAACTTCTGAATTTCACCATTTAATTTCTCAAGTAATGTTCCAAATAGTTTATAGTATGCTACCTATCCTTGTATTTAAATATAATATAAATGCTGATGTGGCAAATGGATTATATTAATGAACTATGACAGTAAACTTAAATATGATTGGTAATATTAATTATTCATTAATTATCATTCAGAAAAGGCTACCTGAAGCATCTCCACTACTCAGTGTATTAAAAATATTGCTAGCACTTTTTTCATTGCAAAATGACTACATTTGCAAAGCAGTCCTACATTTATTTCAATTTACATGTCATTTACTATGTGAAAAGTGAAAAGTATTTTAAAAACATTTTTCATTTTTTAAACTTTAAAATATATGTGTGTGTGACAGAGAGAGAGAGAGAGAGAGAGAGAGAGAGAGAGAGAGAGAGAGAAAGAGAGAGAAAGAGAGAGATGTTGGGAGGGAGATGTGTTGTGGGTGCTTAGGAGAAGTTGGAGTGGAGAAGTGGGATTTATATATGGAGTTTAACCAGTGTTGCCTATATACACTTGGGTGTGAGCATATTCTATGGGGCTTGGTTCTATTTTTGATAATCCTTTAGCCAGAAATTACTATTGTTTCCTCCTGGACAGTGAATTATTGTGGCCTTGTTATTTCTCTTATTGTAATTGTTATAATAGAAACTGATTATGTTATTTCCACATTCTCCTTTACTGTAGTTGATGAAGAAAGGAGATATAAAACTCCTAGACAGTTTAGTGGAAAGAGTACAGAATGCCATTATTGTCCTTGGCTAGAAGCAGGAAGAGTCTTTGTTTCTGGTTCCTGAGCTCACATCTAACATCTGCCTGAAAGTTCTACTGGGGGTGTGGTAGAAACTCCTGTCAAGACACTAATTCCTTCTGATGAACAACTTTTGGAAATATATCCCTCAGTTTCGCAGAGGAAATGGAATATATCTATTCAATAATTTCAGCCTATCTCTTAAATGATGTTAAAGTTCCTTTCTCAGAAAGAATAATACTGTATTAGCTCTCAAGAATGTCTGGGCTTAATTGGAGGCTTTTTTAAAAAATAAAATTACTTTATTCTAATTAATTCACAAATTAAAATATCACACAGTTGGTTTAATAAACTACTCAAACACGTGTCTGTTACCAAACTCCATGCAACTAAGTGAACAGCCATTCAGAAGCAGTAGAGCTCCATTTAGTGTGTTGAGGATTAATGGGGCAAAGCAATTTCCTCCTGGAAGAGAAAAAGAATATAACTTCTATCTCCCTAAAACATGAGTGAATCCTGAGAATGAAGATGAGTAGATCTCTGTGTCTATATCTGCCTCCTGTACTTTTGTTATTGGGTACTTGAAGATTAAAAAACAAAACAAAAACCTAATAGGCCTAAATACATTGAATGGAATATTTATTTATCATCAGTAGGACTGTCTCAAGCATATTAGTGGAAAAAGCTGTGGCTTCCAGTTGGTTAAGTTTTTAAGAGCAAAGTTTGTTTTTGATTTATACAGAAAGGCAGCTCTGAACATCTAAAGCAAAGCAGGCATTGCTCACAGAAGCAAAGAGATAACAGTTAAATGTTTAGGCAGTTAACCTTAGCTTGGGGTCACACTGTATAGGAATTTAGGGCAGATCTAGGGACATGTGTGCTTCAGTAATTTATGGTTTCTCTAAGAGACCAGAGGCCAGTTTTACCCAAGATAGTTTTATCACTTAGAGTATTCTTAGGAATACTTTAATGAGATGGCATAACTATAGATCAATAGCCTGCTATACCTTTTACTGGGCTTTTTTTTTCTTTTTGTTTACTTTTTATAATCCATCATGTTAGTTTTCATTTTATCTTTATATTATATTGTACTATATTATATTAATTATATTATTTTATACTATATTTGACTGTTATCCCTTAGGAGCCTGCTTGTTTTCTAATGAGACACAGAAATGGGGCAGATCCAGATAGGAAGGGAGGTGAGAAGGAATTGAGAGGAACAGTATGAGGGGAAACTGTAATCAGAATATAATATATGAGCAAAAAAAATCTTTTTTTAATAAAAGGGAAAAAGTGAGAGGAATTTACTAGTTATATATATATATATATATATATATATATATATATATATAACTATTTTTAAAATACTATGTTTGCAATATTTTCAAATTATCACTTCCAATATGAATGTTGAACTGTGAAAAATGAGTAAGAGTAAAACTAAATTATATTAGAATAAATATGATTTTGCTGTTTACCTAGAAAGAAACAGAGGACTTAATCCAGCTAGGAATGTCAGTCTTATGGCTGAAAGATTATGTCTTGGAAAGGCCAATTCACCATAAACCATGTTAATGCCATGGGAGAAATAATTATCCCTTTAAAGGGATAATGCATTTTTTTCTTTCTTAGAAACACCATTCTCAGGACAATTACTTATGAACCATGATAATGCTGCTTTGCTGAGGTTAGCCTACTTTTCTGAATTATCGAGAAAAGTAATTTTTTTTCTTTTCCTTCTTTCTATATCTTTTAGATACTGGTCAAAGCTTTTGTCTTTTGTCTTCCTCTGAGCCTCCCCTCTGACCTTACTGTGTGGCTGTTTATAAATGGAGTGACTTGGTTTGTTCTTCTCCATCTTCATCATTTTGGCAACTGCTGAAATTTCTGCCTTGCCTGTCCTATTATTTTACCTTTAATTTCTAGTAAAATTGTCCTTGAATTTTCTAATGAGTCAGTTCTTAAATTATTTTATTAACAGACTAAGATCCCTTAGAGAGAACTTCAAATTTCCTGGTAAAATGTCACACCCCAAGTGCAGTGCCCCCAAATTTCTTGTAACAGTGTGAGTACCTAAAAATGAAAAAAAAAAAAAAAAAAAAAAAAGATGATGCAGTTTTTAAAGTCAAAGCAAGATGTCAAAAGATTTCTCAAGCTGTCTTTGGTCTAAAGAAAAAAAAAACAAAAACCGAGAAGAATAACTGTAATCCTACAGTGAAAGTTGTTATATTTGTTTTTCTCTGACTATTCCTATCTTTTTATAGATTTGTATGTAGTGCACACACAAAATATTTTTTTGAAAATTTCTGTTGCTTGAATCTTAGGTGGTCTTTTAATAAAATCTTGAGCCAGATATTGGGGGTGAAAGCTGAAAGATAAGAGAAGCAAAGCAAGCCACAGCCAACCTTACCTTGCCAACTAGTCAGCCAATCCAGTTTCCATGAATCCTCAGACTGGAAGTCTTCTGAGTCCTCACTCAAAAGGGTCTCAGCTGAACTGCTTTAGTTTCTGCTTCTTCATACCTGATACAAGGAATAGGAGACCATGGTAAATGAAGACCACATGTGAATAGGAAGAAGCAAAGTGCTAGAGAGGCCCACAGAAATCCACAAAGATACCCCCACAATAGACTGCTGGCAATGGTCGAGAGACAGTCTGAACTGACCTACTCTGGTGATGGAATGGCCAAACACCCTAATTGTTGTGCTAGAAACCCTGTCCAATGACTGAGGGAATTGTATGCAGAGATCCATGACTAGGCTCCGGGTAGAGCTCCGGGAGTCCAATTAGCGAGAAAGAAGAGGGTTTATGTGAGCAAGAATTGTTGAGACCAAGGTTGAATAAAGCATAGGGACAAATAGCCAAATGAATGAAAACACATGAACTATGAACCAATGGCTGAGGGGCCCCCAACTGGATCAGGCCCTCTGAATGGGTGAGACAGTCGATTGGCTTGATCTGTTTGGAAGGCATCCAGGCAGTGGGACCGGGTCCTGTGCTCATTGCATGAGTTGGCTGTTTGAAACCTGGGGCTTATGCAGGTTAGCTTGGCTCGGCCTGGGAGGAGTGGACTCAACCTGCCTGGACTGAGTCTACCAGGTTGATCTCAGTCCTTGGGAGAGGCTTTGCCTTGGAGGAGGTGGGAATAGGGGGTGGGCTGGAAGAAAGGGGAGGGGGTGGGAGAGGGGAGAACAAGGGAATCTGTGGCTGATATGTAGAACTGAATTCTATTGTAAAATAAAATTAAATTAAATTTAAAAAAAGTGTGTGCCACCACTGACTGGCCTCTATGTTTAATCTAGTGGCTGGCTCTGTCCTCCTGATCCCCAGTCATGTTTATTAGGATACATAATATATCATCACAGATTTCCACTTTAATTCTTAAAATATCTTTTTTTTTTAAATTTACATTCTGATTTTTAAATAAATGACACTTGTACCTAAAACATGTACTAAGTGTGCCTCCTTCACCATGTCTCATTTCTGTAAAGGCCCTTAAGCTCACTGCGGATAGAATCATGTTATTTTAATCAAGCTTCTAACATTAAAATTTAAGCTGTTTATAATGCAGTGTTTTGAAGACGTCTGAAGCAAAATAAAAGGATTCTTCTAGAGAATAAGGTGAAAGCTGAGGCTGTCCTTCCTGGGATGTGGCACATGTCCTGTACTCCACTTCTGGGTCTGGCTGGCCTTGCTGCCATGGGCAGCTAGTGTCTACTCTGAGGAAGCTGAGATCAACTTCACTTCTCCTCCTTCACCAAGCATCACAAGACCCAACATATTTTTTTTGTCCCACTCTGGAAATTTATTTTTATTTTCAGTCTTAAGAAATTTTCTGTTCATTATACATGCCAACCACAGATGCTCCTCTCCTCCCTTCTCCTCCTCCCAGCCTCCCCCCCACCCCCTCGCCCCATTCCCACTTCCTCCTAGGCAAGGACTCCCATGGGGAGTCAGCAGCACGTCTTTTAAAATTAAGTCAAGGTTGGATTTATCAAGATCATGGTCATTTAAGTCATACACAGAATGCTACCTCCATTTTCTAGCTAATGTCAAATCGTAGAAGAGGAGCATCTCTTGTCCTTAGCTTTTCCTGCACACGAGGTAGCAAACGACACTCCCTTTCAAATGAACCACCAGACTCTTGATTAATAAATCTCTGGGGCAAAAACCTACAAATTACTTTATTCCAATGTTAGCAGTGTGGAATCAATTCAAAATATTTAAGGTAATTGGTTATTGAAGGCATTTTGTGTGTCTGAGCCTTAATAAGAAATGGAGGGGCTCATTTGTCTACATAAGAGTATCCTCCAGGGGCTCAGAAGGTGGCTTTACCAGTAAACTATTTGCTGCACAAGTATAAGGATCTGAGTCTGGTTTCCCAGCACCCACATAAAATCTGAGTTTGGGGATATGCACTTATAATACCATCACTGGGAAGTCAGCAACAGAAGGATCACTGTGGCCTGCTGACCACCCCACCTAGCTGAATCAATGAGCTCCAGGTTCAGTGAGAGACCTTGCCTCAAATAGAAGACAGAGAACAAAAAAGACACACTAACCTCTGGCCTCTAAACTCAAGTACACACACACACACACACATCTGCATACACATGTGTATACACATACAAACATGTATATGTACCACATGAAGAAGCAGAGAGAGACAGGGAGGGGAGGGAGGGAAGGAGAGAGAGAGAGAGAGAGAGAGAGAGAGAGAGAGAGAGAGAGAGAGAGAGAGAGAGAGAGAATATCATTCAACCTCTTTCCTCAAGGAACTGGATGTTTCATGCAACAGGTATGTTGGCTGTGTTGATGCCACACATCCACAGGCCACACACCCACAGGCCACACACATCCACAGGGATGCACAACCAAGAAGCAACTGAGAAAAGTTACATAATTAGGAACCAGAGCTATGGAGGTTAACTTTATACAATTCTGAACGTAGTTGTCCTGTCCTGTTTGGCCATTTACCATTGAGATAGCTACAGGAAAGTAACCTTACATGTGCGTCATTAAGTAAATTTTAAAATATATCTGTAAATGGCTTCTGCTTGTAAATCCAATTTATACAAATGCTGAGCTTTCATTCAGAAAGAACAATGGCTTGAGTGTCTCTTCGTGCAGAAATTTGTAGTTGATGGTAGTGCCCAGATACCAAATAAAAGAAGGGTACATTAGTATTGCAGTCCATCATCAAAAGTGATGAGCAAATCTGAAAGGTTAGCAAAGGATAAAGCAGTGACTCTGTCCCCTGGACTGTTCAGGTGGAGAGAAAAGCAAAGTGTTCTGTAACAGCCAAACTGATGTTAGGGAATGTTCTGAAGTTGGTGCTTTTAAGTCTATTTTTAATAGTTTTTGCTCTTTCCCTCTACCTGCTTGTGAGTTAATGGTAAAAGACGCCCTCCCTACACATACAAACACACATAGGCACACACACGTGATATTGGTGAAATTATTAAGGCCACTCCACGTAGTTGAAAGGAAGGTTTATTTAGTGGCGTAACTTACAAATGAAGGGATAGGTAGTTTGCAGGGTCTAGGAAAGGCGTGCGCAGTCCAGCGGTGTTCTCTGTAGAACTCTACTCGGTCTACCTCCAGTGTCCAGGGTCCAGGAACCAAGAGAGCTGGCTCATCTGGATCTCAGTTCTTCAGAGTCCTCTCTTCACCACGCCTTGTAGGCGTGACAGTTACTGAAGCCTCAATGGGGCTTGGAACTTCCAGATCAAGGTTGGAATGGCTACCCACTACAACACAGAACCAGGGTTCCCAGCTGAGCTCAGAGTTCCAGGAAGCCAGCTGCTTGCAGATTGTAGGAGGAGAGCGTCTAACCCTGATGCCACACACCTGGAGGTTACAAGAGAGACCACAGGCTGCAGTTTCAAAATGAGCTTGTTTAGTGTAATCAGCTAACCTCTCCACTCTGCCTTTAATGAAACCCCTCTTCATTTTTCTCTTCTTAGCTACAAACACCCCAGCTTAAAACATGTGATCTGTGTATATGTAATTCTAAACAGTCTTATTAAATAAGAAACATAGAGCCAAATGCAGAGTTAAAAGCCCAGCAATCAGAGAGCAGTAGCCAAGAACTGAGACCACCTTCTTACCACCTGCTGCCACTGCTGTCTTTCCCCTGAGAAAGAGACCTGCTTCCTGTGTCCTGTCTTTTTATTGACTTTCTGTTCTGCCTTCTCATTGGTTCTAAACCCAACCACATGATTTCCTTGTCACTGCCTGTCTATACAGACATCCGGGTCTTTATGGTTGGTACTTGTATTAAAGGTGTGTGTCACCATGCTGGCTGTGTCCTTGAGCACACAGTCTCTGCATGCCATGTGATCAGATTAAGGGCATGTGCTACCACTGCCAGACTTCTGCTTAATGGCTATGACCTCTGATCCCCAGACAACTTTATTCATTAACATACAAATAAAATCACATTTCAGCACAAATAAAATATCACCATAGATCTGCATTCTCTGGAACTCTGGTCACTGTGTTGCTGGATCTCCTACCCTGATTTCATTATAGCTGGACGTCTCAGGCTAAATAAAGCCTGCTCCAGCTGTCCAGGCTACTTTAAATATTCATTCTTCATTTCTTCTTACAAATAGAATTCTTCCAGGTATGGCATAGACTCGTGCATTTGAACACTTGGTCACCTGCTGGTGTTGCTGTTTGGGCAGTTTATGAAACTCTGGGGAGGTGGAGCCTTGCCAGGAGGAGTTCGTCACGGAGGGTGAACTTTGATAGTTCTTAGCCCTACCCCACTTCTCTTCTCTCCCTTTGCTTCCCATGTGTGGATGAAATATGATCTCTATGCTGCCTCACTGCCATGGGGACTTCATATTCCTGTTTCCATACCTTCACCATGATTATGGACTCTACCTCTCTCTGGGATCATGAATCAAAATAAATCTTTCCTTCTTGTTTAAGTTATTTTGTTGTAGCATCAAAAATGTAACTAATATACTGTTCAGCCTCAGCCTTTTCTTACAATAAACATCCAAGGTATGTGCTTTGGCATCATCAATGTTATTACTAGTTTTATATGCTGTCCTCTGGTGGGGAAAAAACAGCACTTTCTGTGTATTTTCTTTTTCAGTGGTGTGTCTAATAATAAGCTAGATAAATAGACCTAATTTTAGGTGAAAAATATAAAGAGAAGAAATAATTTCATTTGAGTATGAATATTTTCACTATGAATTATTAATAGTTTTAAACACGAATTCCAGTCATACCAATAACACACACTTATTTACAGCATACTCATTTGCATCTGTTTTGAGAACAACAATATGGTCTCACAAATGATTAACACCCATTACCTCCTCGTACACTATTTTTTTCAAGCTCCTTTTTTCTGTCAATATTGATTTATGAATATAATTTGATTTGGTTGCTATTATCCAGTATGTAAATTATGTCATAGGCAAATATTATAATTATTTTTCTTAGCAGTAGACATTTTAAAAATCAATTCATTATTTTATGCTGCCTTCAATGGTCTTTGGCATCACATAAAAACAGAGTCCTAATTTAGTATAATTACTGTATACTAAAATTTAGTTTTAATATTCTTACTTGTTCTTTAAATTACATCTTTTTCTTCGTGTACATAGTGGTTTTTTTTCTCCTTAAATCCATTACTTCTATAGTCTTTGCAAGACTCATGTCCCCAATTATTAGCTGGACCATTATTATTTTTCTAGGCTAAATTATTTGGAAGCAAGAGACCTAATGTGTTCTAGAAATAAGGAGGCTGGATGGACTCAAGAGTTTAGAGCAATTCGTCAATGTTCAGAAGAAAACATCTCAACTTGACATTAGACCTTAACAAAAGGGGTTTGGTAAACTTCTCTGTCCTCATTAACTCTGTGGGTCAGCAAGTAATGTGGGAGAACACAAAAACAGCTGACGAGCATACTTTTCACCTTGCCTCTTTATACTAAATTAGTGAGTAGTATTTGTTACTGTTTCTAAGCCCCATGTGTCTATTGGACCATTACAGATAAACAATAAACCTAATGTTTCAAGAAACATTTAACCCAGAAAACCACCATCCTAGCTGTTACAAAGTGGGAAAGTTAATTCTCAAGTAAGTTTTGCCTGTACAAATTTTGTCATCTGTGAGAAATCACTGGTTTCTCTAACCTTTAGCATATTTTCCTGTGAAATGATGAGAACAAATTAGAGGGCAGCCCTACCTTAATGTTTTTGTTTTTTTTTTTTTTAAATATAGGATCTGAATTAAATGTATGTAAAGAGACACTAATGCACACTAATAAATGTGAAAGTAACTGTAGAAACAGTCATGCACCTGCCTGACAGGAAGATAGTTCCCTTCAGAATCATCCTTTCCACAGTGAAGCTTCATAATTGGGCGGGCTTCATGTTAACTGCACTGTCATGGTTGTAGGGAGAGGCCATGTCTCAAGAGATCACTGTGTTTGCACTAAAAGGAAGAGATGGGCACATGCTCAAAAAGTACCCACCTCTTGACCATGTTGGCAAGGACAGAAATATCAATCTATTTCCCAAGGAAGTCCCTAAAAGGATGAATACTAAAATTACCCAAGATATCTGAAATACGGTATAGGCAAACCACACCCCAGAACAAGGAACTCTGAGTCTCTGATGCTAAGGCAAAGGCAGAAGTGGGTTTTCAGTGATGGCGGGTACTTTTGGTGCAGACACATGACTGAAAACAGTTCATCTTGATTGAAGTTGAAATATTTTACTTCATTTCTATTGCTTACCAAATCCATCAGTTAAGGCAGAAGGGGAAGAGAGACCTGTAAATCAGTGAGGTTTCTGAAATCACAGCTGCATTCAGCAAGAAGAGGGCCTGTGGTCAGTCAGTGATGGATGCACAAGCAGCCAGGCCAGGGTAAGCTCTACCAGCAGCAGAGTACTAGGGTAGCAGAAGGGCTTCTTGCTGGAGTGATTTGTCTATTTGCTTGCTTGTTTACTGCCTCTTTACTACAACACGATGCTTCGAGGGACTGGTCTCTACTTTCCCAAGGTGGTTTCTTTTATATTTTCTTTTCATGAGTGCTTTGAAATCCAGGTTCTTTTTATCTATTATACATAACTGGATTTTGTTTCTAAGTAGTGTAGCAGAGATTACATGTGTTTTATGTCTAGACACTTCCTCGAAATAGCCAAATAGTTGAAAATCAATGGAAAGAGCACAAGTTCATAGTAACAATAAAACACTTCTGTGCTGTATCATCTCTTTGTAGATACTGGTGCATCAAGTCTCAGAAGACACTTAACTATAAGTTAGGCTCATTTTGAAAGGTGAAAAATCAATGATCGCAATATAAGTAACTTTACAGCTGTGTTTAAAATCACCTTTCGTCTGGAGGCCTGCAGTATGCATTTATCTTTGCAGTACTAAAACAAACAAAACATGATTTGAATTTGCCATTGGACTTGGTTTTTACTTCTCTTTTGTATTTTCATAGTTATTTTTCAGAAGAAGTTACATACACTCTTATCCCTCTATTATCTCTATATTATTAGTGATAACTTCTTTGGACTCTTAAAGCTAACCTCTGGCTACTTTGTTATATAACATAAGCTAGTCATTTAGTATTTTGATATATAAATAGTAAGTTATACCTGTTCACAAGATTCTTCTCTTTCACTTAATGACCACAGATATTTTCAGCCTGAAATCCATTAGTATCATGAATTTTAACTTTATGCCATACCCCTGAGGATGTGATCACCAAGAAATGAACTGGAAAGTTCTGGATTAATGTTGTTCTTAGAATGCCTGTGACCTAACCCCAAAGTCTGTGCCCTGACTAAGTGAACTGCCATACTCTGAATTTGTAAATAATCAAGATTAATGGTTCGGACTCCTGATTAAGGAAACAGAGTTGGAAAGGGAGAAATGCCATAAAGGGGGAGAGTAAAGAAGTAAAAACAGCTACTATAGGAAGTCTTGTGAACAGGTGGAAATTTAAAATGACAGGAAAAAGCCTGCTGGTACCCTTGACAAACTGGCAGAGTCAACAGAATCCACACATCTCCTCTTGATGATCTCTGTACCCTCTCTTCTGAGGGGTGCCTAGCACAATAAGGAGAAAACTGTTTCAGAACAAGTGAGGAATATGGGATTATCACGGAAGTCATCTTAACCTGGGTAGAAATGCTGAAATTTAACAAGAATAGATTCAGAAGAGGGATGATAGGTTTTGCAAAATCTATCATGAATTTTCCTCCTCTAAGAAGAGAAATAAGAAGCAAAAGTAAAAAGAAGAAACATAGCACTGATCTAGTGGAGGATATTCAGAGATGAAGGTGGCTCCAGATTTTCTTTTCTTTTAGAAAAGCTAAAAAAAAAAACAACAACGTAAAACAAAAAATCCTCAACACCAGAGATGAAAATCTGACAACAAGGTAACTCCATGTTTGCCGTTGTTCTAGAATTTCAGAAGGAAGCAAATAATCACACTTGTACATTAGCCATTTAAAAGTTCAGGAGACAAAAATGGAATTGTTTAATCCCAGGGTCCCACATGGTGTTGATTCCCTATGGAGTTGTTCCTCTATGGAACTCTTCCCCAAAGGCCTTGTTCCCTTTCAGGAAAATCAGCTTGCCCACCAACTCTCTGAAGGACTCTGCCATCACTTCTGCCCCTCTCCTCATGTCTGTCTCATCATGATATTTTCTTCACTGCTGTCACAAAACTTAGGGTGGTAATCCAATACAATCAATGCTGTTTAGTTTCCTGAAACAAAACTTCAACCCTGAAAAGAAGGCAATAACTAAAACCAAATAAATACAGTAATACAAGGACTGGTCAATACATAGGAAATCCATGCTTAATAAGATAAAACTAGAAATCAAATATCAAAAGAAATGAGTAAACGACGGTTAGCAATCAGCATAAAAAAAAGCAGGTCCTGGTCTACGGGGTGGTGGGGACCTGGCAGGCCCTGGTCTGTGAGTTGGTAAGGTCCTGGTAGACTCTGGTCTGTGAAAAGATGATGTCCTGGCAGGTGCTGGCCTGTGAGATAGTGGAAATTCGGCAGGCCCTGGACAGTGAAGTGATGAAGACAGCGGCAGGCCAAAGTGCTGTCCGTGGTCCTGACAGTCTTGACAATGTGGACAGCAGCCTCAAGGGATTCCTGGATCAGAAACTGCCAGTAGAGCTTAGAACATCCGTATGTTTGAAAGAGTTTTTAGCTAAACAAGGAGGAAGAAAGATGTCATGAAAACTGCCTCTGTGCATCAAGCGGGAAGCAAAGGTGTGCTTGAGATCTCTGCCAAGCAGAAGGCAATAAGATTCTTGTGATAAAAAGAGAAGACAGGAAAAAGATGATGGTAAAAAGGGGATAAAGAAAGCAACACAAAAGAAAAAAATGAAAGTAGAGAAAGAACTAAAGAAAGGAGATTAAAAATAAAAACAAGGGAGAAAAGAGATGCCAGGAAAGGTAAAGATGCAGCAATCGAAGAAGTGCTCAAATGCATGGGAGGCTCTGAAAATGTGGACTTAGAGTCACCAGCCTGAGAAAAACAACACAGGGAAGATCAGAAACTTGGAATTTCAATGAGGCCTCTGCTGTTTTACAGCTTTTGGTTTCAGTCTTATTGCTTAAAGACAAAGGTATTGTTACCACAAAAAGTTTAACAAAAGTGATTCCAGGGATAAATTTTAGAGGAAATGAGAAACAACGAGAAAAAAAAAAAAACAAAAAAAACCCCAACTAACAGTAAGTATGCAATGATTGGTCAAAAAAGATAGATTTTGTAAAGAAAAGTTAGTGGGGAGTTTGGAATTAGTTGACAAAGTGTTTGTATTCACAGATCTCAGATTCTTCCTCCAGCATTCTCTCCCTCTCTCTCTCTCTCTCTCTCTCTCTCTCTCTCTCTCTCTCTCTCTCTCTCTCTCTTTCTCTCCATCCTTGTCTCCCCCTTCTTCCCTTTTCTCCCCCATCTCACACATAGCTGTGGTTTGCCAGTGAAATGTTCTGTATAAGCTCATGTGTTGGAACTCTTGGTGACACTATCAGAAATGTTGTGGAGCCTTTAGGAGGCAGAGCTTTGCTGAAGAAAATGAGCCAGCCTCCAGGCATTAATCGGAGGCTCCACTCTCTGCTCACTCTCTGCTTCCTGGAGTGTGGATGCAGTGTGACCAGCTGCCTCTTGGTCCTGCCAAGATGCATTCCCTGCCTGATGCCATTATTTCTGTAATGATGGACAGAACCCCTATAGAACTGTAAGCCAAAATCAAGGCTCTCTCCTCTAAATTGCCCCTTTGTTTCAAGAGAGAAACACACACACACACATATACATACACAAACACTGAGTTATAGACACTTGTTCACTAGTTTTCTAATAGAAACATTAGATTCAGTGAATGACAGAGTAATGTGAAATGTAGCATTAGACAATGGTAATTGATAAATATATCTCAGAGCTGACACATTGGAAGGGGACGTTTACAAGAGAAAGTTATTAATTGCAGCATGAAGAATTCACATGAGCATTTGGTAAGTCATAAACTTCACTCAGATTGATTGCCAAGGCAAGTGTAAGCTCATGAGAACTTTGACTGTATGACATTATTTCAAGGCTAGAACAAGCCAGCTCTTTGTGAGGAAGAGTATTTGAGAATGATGTGCAATATTATGAATAGAATGACTACAAGTGAGTAGTCAACCTTGATCACTCCCCTCCCTTTTTTCCCAATAACATGTGCTGATTGCCTGCATTAGTAGTGTTCACTATGACATTTCCACACAGGAATATGTTGTGTTTTCGTCATGTCTACCCTCTCTTCTGTCTTTTCAACTCTTCCCCAGCTTCTTCTCTGTCTCTGAGGTTCTTTTTCTCTCAGGTTGTGTTTGTCTTATTTTCTTCCTCTTATTGAAGGCTCCACATTTGGAAGAAAACATGCAACATCTGTGCTTTTTTATGTCTGGCTTGTTTCACCTGGCATGATGTCCTCTAGCACTATCCATTGTTTGGGAGACAAGACGATTTTATTCTTCACAATTAAGTAGTCCTCTATTGAGTACATACATTTTACTTATTTACATATACAGTTCTATATCTTAGCTGTTGTATATAATGATATAATGTATATGGGTATACTTACAAAATAAAATCTAAAAATGTTACAATTTAGATAGGAATACTATAGAGGCATGAATCTCTCCTGCCTTCCTGTTCCCCAATAACCAGTTAGAGGCCTAATATTAATTACAAACTGTTTGGCCTAGAGATCAGGCTTATTACTAGCTATTTCTTACATCTTAAATTTTTTAAAGCAGTTTCTTTTCTTTTTTTAAAAAAAGATTTATTTATTTATTTATTATGTATACAGTGTTCTGCCTGCATGTATGTCTGCAGGCCAGAAGAGGGCACCAGATCTCATTACAGATGGTTGTGAGCCACCATGTGGTTGCTGGGAATTGGACTCAGGACCTCTGAAGAGCAGTTAGAAGAGCTCTTAACCTCTAAGCCATCTCTCCAGCCCAGTTCTTACATCTTAAATTAACACATTTCTATTAATCTATGTATCACCACATAGCCAGTGGCTTGCTGGTACTTTTCACATCTTGCCTCTTGGGCAGCTTGCTGGTGTCTCCCCTGACTCTGCCTTTCCTCTCCCTGCATCTCTCCTGGACTTCCCACCTGGCTATATCCTGTGTTGTCATAGGCCAAATGAGCTTCTTTATTAACCAATAGTAGCAACACATATTCACAGCATACAGAAAGATCATCCCACAGCAGAATACTTCTTCAAAAGTTTGTATATTGGAATTTTTGTATATTGATGCAAATCATGTTCACATTGATGATATCATTGGGATGTGATGGTAGGGAATGGGGGGGGGGGTCAGTTCCTAAGAGCCTGCCTAGGAGGGATGGGTCTCATCTCTGGCCTGTGTATCCTTTTGTTGCTGTCATTGGGTGAGTAGCTTTCCTGTACTGTGCTCTTTCTCCATTTTTTTTTTTTGAGATTTCTAGCATGACAGTTAGGGTGTTTGGCCATCCAATCACCAGAGTAGGTCAGTTCGGACTTTCTCTCAACCATTGCCAGTAGTCTATTGTGGAGTATCTTTGTGGATTTCTGGGGACCTCTCTAGCACTTTGCTTCTTCCTATTCCCATGGGGGTCTTCATTTATCATGGTCTCTTTTTCCTTGTTCTCCCTCTCTGTTCTTGATCCAGCTGGGATCTCCTGCTCCCCTAAGTTCTCTTTCCCCCTACCCTTGCTTTTCATTACCTCCCCCCCACACATTCCTTTCTTAGGGTCCTGTTTGCTAGGTAACCTCCCTGGAGTTGTGAGTAGCAGTCTAGACATCCTTTGTTTTATATCTAGTATCCTTCTATGAGTGAGTACATACCATGTTTGTCTTTCTGAGTCCGGGTTACCTCACTCAGGATGATTTTTTCTAGATCCATCCATTTGCCTGCAAACCTCATGATGTCATTATTTTTCTCTGCTGAGCAGTACTTCATTGTGTATATGTACCACATTTTATTTATCCATTCTTCAGTTGAAGGGCATCTAGGTTGTTTCCAGGTTCTGGCTATTACAAACAATGCTGATATGAACATAGCTGAGCATGTGTCCTTGTGGTATGATTGAACATTCCTTGGGTATATGCACAAGAGTGGTATAGCTGGGTCTTGGGGGAGATTGGTTTTCAATTTTCTAAGAAAGTGCCATATTGATTTCCAAAGTGGCTGTACAAGCTTGCATTCCCACCTGCAGTGGAGGAGAGTTCCCCTAGTTCCACACCCTCTCCAGCATAAGCTGTCTTCAGTGTTTTTGATCTTAGCCATTCTGACGGGTGTAAGGTGGTATCTCAGAGTCGTTTTGATTTGCATTTCCCTGATGATTAGGGATGTTGAGCAATTCCTTAAATGTCTTTCTTTCTCCATTCTTCTGTCTTGCAACAGTTCTAAAACTAGTGGATCAAATCATGGGCTGCAGTCTTCTCATCTGTTTTTGCCACAGTGGCTAAAACAAACCAAGAAAATAAAATAAAGAAACAAAAAAGCTATAGGAGAGGAATAAAGTGAAAGGAAAATAGACCAGAAAAATGAAATTGCAAAGTTGACATGAAATACTAAACCGAAATGATAATCTAAAGGTAGTCACTGAGCAAGCTAAGGAGTCAGCTAAGAATGAAAAGGAGATGCAGAACCACAAAACCAGACAGTATTTAAGAAACTATGGGATTAGTAATGCTCAGCTCTGTCTGAATGTATTTGAAGACATACTGGAAGTAGGCCACTTCCTGTGGATATAGTACCCAAAACCAGTGAGAATTTCAGTAAATGGATTTTGATGTACTGATATTTGCTGGATAGGGAGAAATAAAATACTTAGCAAATGATCCTTTTTCTATAATTGGTATGAGAACGCCAATGCAGTTGTTCACTCTACAGAGCCATCCTCTGTCATGTTATCAATATCCTAAAAAAGAAATTGAAACACAGCTACTAAACAACATGATTTCAGCTGGGTGGTGGTGGCACATGCCTATAATCCCAGCATTTGGGAGGCAGAGATAAGGCAGATCTCTGTGAGTTCGAGGCCAGCCTGGTCTACAGAGTGAGATCCAGGAAAGGCACAAAGCTACACAGAGAAACCCTGACACGAAAAACAAAACAAAACAAAATAAAAACATTATTTCAAATAATGCTTATGTAAAAGTTGACTCCTTTGTACAGCCAAAGTCTTCATGGACAAACAAAGAGAGATTCTTCTCTCCTGCCCAATGTTAGCTCAGTTATTTTAGTAATATAATTCTGTTAAAGCTTCAAAGATCAGATATATCTAAAGTTTTATAAATTATTCCCAAGAATTACTAATGCTTTAGACTTTGTAATGATTTTGTCAAGAAAGTATAAGATCAGGAACTAAATTTGGAAAAAAAATTAGAAATGTTTTTGTTTTATTAATGCAAAAATACAAGATAAATTATTAGAAAGCTAAGGCTAATGCAAAAATACAAGATAAATTATTAGAAAGCTAAGGCCAATAGCACATCACATGGGCTGACTTTTTGGAGCCTGGGGCCTATGCTCAGACACTTTGCTCAGCCTTGGTATAGGGAGGAGGGGACTGGACCTGCTTTGGCTGAGTCTGCCAGGCTGGGCTGACTCCCCAGGGGAGACCTTGCCTTGGAGGAGGTGAGAGTGGTGGTGGGGGGTCGGGGGTAGGGCTGGGGATGGGAGGAGGGAGGACGGGAAATCTGTGGCTGATATGTGAAATTAAGTTAATTATAAAATAAAAATACTATAAAAAAAGAAAATATTACAAACGGGTTCAAGTGTAATTTACTGGCAGAATGTTTGCCTAACATGACAAGGTCATGGGTAGAGGGCAGAAGTGATACAAATCATCCAGTTATCAGATATAACATATTCAAAGCAAAAGAGAGATATTTTCATGGAGGCCAACAAAACAAAACAAAACAAGTTTTTGGAAATTTAACACTTCTGGTTAAAGGAATTTAAAGATTTTTTAGTATTAATATTGATGTCTTTTAGAATAAAAATATTAATGTAATATTAATAAAAGAGGAACAAGAAAAAGATAACTACTGTCCTCACTTCTGTTCCACTATACATATGTGTCTGTGGGGACTATGGAAGCACTTCAGCAACAGACTGCTCACGCAGAATAAACCTTAACATTTTAGGTTTAATCCAGAGCACTTCAAATATCCCTATATGTTAGCCAGAGAAGAGGGGACTCTTTTATCTCCATTTTATATATATATATGTGTGTGTGTGTGTGTGTGTGTGTGTGTGTGTGTGTGTGTATGGGTGTCTGCAAGGAACTTAAAAAAGGTAAATTAAGCAAAATATTTAGTAAAGAATTAAAATGCCCATTTTCATATGACATGATAGGAAAATTTGGGATTCTAAGAGCATCATCCATTAAACTAGCAATTAAATGCTAATAACATAATAATGAAAAACAATGAAACAATTCAGTAGGAACTATAAAACTAACATGAAAAAATCAATAACTTCCTTTTACACAGGCAATAGCCAGCAAAAGAATAACATAGAAAAAAATCTCATTTGCAAGAGCAAAAAAGAAAACACTAAAAAATGTAAAAGCAATAAGCAAAAGCTTTATGAGAAAGAAACCTTAAGTATTCCTGAAAGTTACTGAGGGCTTTTAGATGAGAGATGTCATCAGCTGATGAACAGTATGGTCTAAAGCTGTAACCTGTCAACTCTCCTGGGGGTAATCTATAAAACCAGGTAATCCAAATAAAAGAATCAGGAAACTCACAAATAGAGTTACACAAGCTGAGACTGGAATCCACACACAGCAAAGCTAAATCCTTGAGTGTAGCCAGGAAAACTTTACAAAGAAAAAGGCCGTCAGAGGGCATGCCTACTTTCAGACTTTTATGCTTATTTTAAAGTTCTACATTATAACCATATTGTGCTGACACATGTAAGTAGACAAATAGACCAGAAGGCTGAGAAGTAAACCAAAAACAGATGGAAAATTAATATACAACAAAAGCATCTGAAATCACTGGAGCAATACAGACTGAAATGAAAGATGGTGAGACAAATCAGTAGCCATATGTAAAATGACAAAATTAGACCTCACTTCATAACTCATGCAAGAATAAACTCGAATGGATTAGGCCACACAGATTAAAAATGAATCAGTATAAAGTTTAGAAGAAAACACTTTTACCTCTAAATTCGAAAAATGCATAAACAGAGGGATTAATCTCTGTGATTAAGAAAGATCACAGACGATCAATTGTCTTTTATGTAAAGAGGTGATAGAAAAATTTACATATCTGTGCAAAAAAAAAAACACTAAACAAAAATATAATCCAGAACTTAATGGGATTAGTCATTAATCAGTGATGGAGGGAGAATAATCAGACAGAAAGAGGAAGGATGAAATAGCCCTAAGCAGAAATATGTATTGGTCTACGTGTGCACGTACGCTGCACACATCAAGCAATTGCTTTGTTAGCGTGTGTTAATTGTACGAACTAATGCTTCAATATGTCATATGCATAAAACATATTAAGAGCCTATTAACCACAATACCATTCTTATTCTTTTCCCTAGTCACTTCTTGTTCACATCCCTAGTCACCTCATTTATTTTTATAATAATTCTCTCTAAGTTCCACATTAGAGAAATACTCATGGCTTTACTCACATGTGGTCTTCAATTCCATTGACTTTCCTGAAAACAGCACGATTTTCATTTTTTGTGGCTTATGAAAGTTCCATTGTGCAAATACATTGCATTTGCTTTAGGTCATTAATTATATTTTTGCATAACCTGTTTGTTAATTTACACAGTACCTGGACTATTTATTGCACATTCCCATCAACACCCCAATATTTCCGAACCTTGAATTCTCAGGGAGAAACATAATGCCAGTAGTAAGCAATGTACCTAGAACCCAAATCTTAGATTCTTTATAGGATTTGTCATAAACAGAAAGCCAATTTTCTTTGCAGAAGAGTTGACTACATATATATTGTGTATATATTTTCAGTAGCAAGATGTTGATAAGCTTAGGCAATAAGGTAAATAGCAATACAAATATAGTTCATATAACCATGAAATTGTTCTTGAATTCATTTTCATGTAAATAAGAGTAGAAGCTGTTGCTGATGAGACAATTTTAATCAATAAATGAAGAAAATATTATGGTCACATTATATTAACATTTGAGAAATAACACAGTAGTAAATTATTCAGGAAAGAAAGATGAGCAGACTTAAAGCTTTAGAGGCACATATTTGTATAAGCTAAATAAATTTTTCAGGAGATACATATTGATAAAAAATAGTAACTACATTAATCAATGAAGCAAACAAATTCCCTCTAAGTTATTTCTTTATGAGATCTGAATTGTAAATCTCATAGTCATTGCTTGCCATAGGATCACTGGAGGATTCCATAAATAGCAGTTTAGCAAGTTTAGGTGATATTCTTTTGATTGTGGCATGCTACACACACACACACACACACACACACACACACACACACACACACATACACTCACACACTCACACACACACCACACACACCACACACCACACACACACACACACACACACACACACACATACACACGCACACACACACACACACACACACACCACCACCACCACCACCACCACCATACACACATGCTTACTTAAAATCACCTGCAGCAAGACATGTTGGTCTTTGGGTTGCTGAGGTGTGTATGTTTCTGCATTGTGCAGAGGTCAGCAGCATCTACCGACTTTCAGGGGATTTTTCTACATGTGCTGCTTTCTCAAGTCCTACCATGGGCAGAGCTCCAAAAATCCCTCTAGGGTGACTTTGCAGCAATCCTTACCTTATGTAACCTCTCAGCAGTCTTGGAATTCCAGAGTGTGTTTTCCAAAGTGTTCTATCAACACAGCCCTAAGCAATGTTAGTAAGTCATGACAAGAGGGACCTGATCTGAGTCTCAGCCATGGAGAAAATCCTTTCCCAAACATATTCCTTCTCTAAATGCCCTGTAACATCTCTAAGAGCAGAGCCACACATATTTTTCCATAAGGTATGTGTAAAAAGGCCCCTGGTTGATTCCTGAGTCTATAGATAGGACTGAGATATATATGTGTGTTCATGTATATGTATTATATGTATATACATAAGCATATGTATGTATGTGTGTCTATATATATGTATACCAAAGCTAGAGCTTATTTTTATAAATTAGGCACAGTAAAGATATTAGCAATAATAAATATTTAATGTAATATAATAATATAATATTTAATATAATATAATAAGAAATAAATAAAGGTTTTCATAATAAACCTTCCATCAGATGACTATTTACTTTTAAATTTCTAATAGGACCTTGACTAACCTACCACCTACAACAATCAATGAAATATATAATGACCAGTAATAAAATGTGGCTCATATGAAGTCTGTTTCTTCTTGGAGCATAATTTCACCACTCTTTAACATTCTTGCCAAAAAAATAAATAACTTGAACTTCCTTATTAGGAAATGATCCCAAGTAGGATACTTTAAAAAAATGACTATCAATGTTCTTAGGAAGTCTGGGTATTGAGAAAGATAATAAAGAGAAGATTAATTGTGCCTTATAAGTATGTAGACATATTTGTCAAAATTTGCAGTCCTTATCCTTGTATACAAAGCCCTGTAGAGTGTGGCCTCTTCTCTCTGACCTCATCGCCTAGCATTCTTCCCTTCTGCAGTATATCCTAGTTGCCTGGATTTATGTAGGTTCATGTCTTCTCTCTAGTCCTTCACTCTCGGTCTTAGAACTATATGGTTTTCATAAGTAGTTCCACAGTTGCTCACTGAGAGCCACCCCTGCAGAATGCAAGTCCCAAGAAAGACCTCTGTCCTTGTTTGTATTCTCCCTCTGGCTAGTGCACTGCTTGGCACATTCTAAGTCCTACACAATATTTTCTAATATTCATTGGCTTTCATGGTCTTAACTGGCAAAATCATGTGATATTTAACAAGTAAGGCACATATTTGCACTTCTCTCTGTGGAAAACATCGAACTTACTTGAGATGTTGTCTATCTTGTTCTTTGTGGTACTATCTTCAATTTTTCTTTTATAACCCAAGCCTTTTTTCCCCATCAATAGGCTTTTTTTTAACCATGTCTTGTACATAAATGCTTTCTGCAAAGTTTTGTTACCCTTGAATTATAGATAATAAGGGGAAACTAATAGACAAGTATAATACATGCCCAAACTCAACAAATCTCAAACTGTAACACGTTCAAATTTATTAAAATGTTTCTGGTGGTTTAAGAGATATTGTAGTAGTTAAGAGTAACAGTTGTCCTTGCAGAGGATCTGAGTTTGGGTCCCACAGGGTAACTCACAACCATCTACAACTTCAGTTCCAGGAGATTTGATGCCTTTTTCTGGCCTCTGAGGGCAATGCACTCACATGGTGTGCTACATACATTCAGGAAAAACATTCATACACATAAAAAATATTTTTTAAAAATCCTCTAAATGCCCTCCATCTCTAGTAGTCTCACCTGGTACTCTCTCCCTTCATCCATCCCTCTGCCCCCTACACCAGATCCCTTCCACCTTTCCATTCTCTACTTTCCCTCAGTCTACTTGCAGAATCTATTCTATTTCCCCTTCCCAGGGAGATCCATACTTTTCTCCTATAGCCCTCCTCTTTACCTAACCTCTCTGGGTCAGGTTATTGCAGCTTGATTATCATTTACTTGACAGCTAGTATCCACTTTTAAGTTAATACAGACCACATATTCTTTCTAGGTTCAGATTACCTCACTTGGGTTGATGTTTTCTTCTAGTTGCATCCATTTGCCTGAAAATTACATCTGAGTAATACTCCATTGTGTAAATATACCACATTTTCTTTAATCATCCCTCAGTTGAGGGACATTTAGATTGTTCCTGGCTATTATGAATAAAGCAGCAATGGATATAGTTGAACAAGAGTCCTTGTGGTAGGATGGAACATCTTTGGGGTATATGCCCAAGAGTGATATATCTGGGTCTTGGGGTTAGATCAATTCCCAATTTTCTGAGGAACCACCATATTTGTAGAAATCTATTGCAGTGGAAACTTCCTGGAATCTATGAAGGCGACCATAATGAGAACTCCTAGAGAATGAGGAGTCTAACTGGCCAACTGTAGCCTGGCAAGAATTGCAGTGGTGGAACTTTGTTACATTTGGTTGAGTTGGTAGTGAGGTAAGTCCCTTGGTGATCCTTAAAACAACTCAGGCTTATATTAAGACAAAATATTTCTCTCTAAAAACTGACAATGGGGCCCCATTACTGAGGATGATTTCCACATAGCTCATCAAACAAAGAGTGTAGTGGGTAGCTGTTCCAGCTTTGACCTAGAAATACTACCCTCATTGAAGCCTCCGATAACTGCCATGCCTACGAGGTGAAGCTGAGACAGGAGCCCTTAAGACCCAAGATCCGGATGTGCTGGCTCTCTTGGTTCCTGGATCTGGGATGCTGGATGTAGAGCGAGCAGAGTTCTCCAGAGAACACTGCTGGACTGCACTTCATCCCTGTAACCTATCCCTTTACTTGTAAGTTACCCCACAAAATAAATCTCCATTTTTTTCAGAGCTGAGGACCGAACCCAGGGCCTTGCACTTACTAGGCAAGTGCTACCACTGAGCTAAATCTTCAACCCAAAACCTCCCTTTTAACTTCCTGGCATTGCCTTAATATTTCCACCAATAAAAGAGAGGTCAAACAGTTGCAGGCTTAGAGCCTTCATTCTACATTTTAGTCTCTTTGGTGCAATAAGGTACTCTGCAGGTTATAGAAAGGGAAACCTAAACAAAATCCTTCACCTATAATCACTCCTGCCTGCAAGATATGCTTGGGCAATGGTGGCACAGAACTTGTGGGAGTGGCCAACCAATGTTTGGTTTAACTTGAAGCCCATGGCATGAGAGGGAGCTCTTGCCCTGCACAGCCTGGATAGCCCGGAACCAGAAACTGAGTAGTTCAGAGACCTAGGGTAGAACCAAACATGACTAGAGAAAAGAAAAGAAATGAAATGATTCCTAATGACATTCTGCTATACTCATAGATTAGTTGTATCCAGTAGTCATTAGAGAGGCTTCCTCCAGCAGCAGATGGGAGCAGACCCACAGCCAGTCATTATGAGGAGAGAGAGTCTAAACTGGAGCTCTCCCTTGGGTCACTCCCCTCAGAGATCGGGGAACCCTGAAGAAGAAGGGGACGAAAGACCATAGGAGTCAGCAGGGATAGAGAACACCAGAGGAATATGGCCCACCAAATCAACCAAGCAGGTCTCATCTGGGCTCACAAGGACTGAGACAGCAAACGTGGGACCAGCATTGGTCTGCACTAGGTCCTCTGAACATGTTATGGCTGTTAGGGTTGGTACTTTTGTGAGACTCCTAACAGTGAGAGGAGGTGTGTTTGACTCCTTTGCCTGCTCTCAGAACACTTTCTCCTGTTGGGTTATCTTGTCCAGCCTTGATATGAGGGCTTTTGCCTTGTCTTGTATTTTGTTTTGTCCTGCCTGGCTGTTGTCTCTTGGAGGTCTGCTCTTTTCTGAAGAGGAAACTGAAGGGGAATGGATCTGGGGGAGAGGTGAGGTGGGGAGGAGCTAGGAGGAGTAAAGGGAGGGAAAACTGTAGTTGGGATGTATTTTATGAGAGAACAGTATATTTTCAGTAAAACCCTCTGATTGTAGCACACATATGGAACACTTAAATGCTAGCACACACACATATAAAAATATATAATACCTTTGGGTCTGTGTTACCTCACTCAGGACAAATCTCATAATTTTATTTTCTTAACAGCTGAATAATATCCTATTATATAAATGTGCCAAATTTCATTATCCATTCATCTATTTGTGGCCCCCTAGGCTGTTTCCAATTACTGGCTATTATAAGTAGCATGACAATGAACATGGATAAACAAGTATCTCTTTGCAGTAAAATGTTAAAACCCTTTGGATGTATGCCCAAGTGTGATCTCTTAGCTACTTTTTTTTATTGCTGTGAAAAGACATCATTACCAAGGTAACTTATGAAGGAAGCCATTTAATTGGTGATTTACTTACAGTTTTAGAAGGTGAGTCCATGACCATCACAGCAGGGGCCGTGGCTATTGTAGAATATTATTTTAAGGTGTGTCACTTTTGTTTATGTTGCATTCGTTTAACTCTGTGAAGCTGTATTACTGTGCCTGTCTAAAACACCCGATGGTCCAATAAAGAACTGAATGGCCAATAATGAGGCAGGAGAGAGAAATAGGACTGGCAGGTAGAAAGAGCATATAGAGGGAGAAATCTGGAAGAGAAAGAAGGAAGAAGGAATAAAAGGGAAGAAGAAAACGCTAGGGGCCAGCTACCCAGCCACCCAACCAGCCATGGAGTAAGAGTGAAAGTAAAATTGCAGAAGTAAGAGAAGCAAAAAGCCCAGAGGCAAAAAGGTAGATGGGATCTTTAAAGTTAAGAAAAGCTGGCAAGAAACAAGCCAAGCTAAGGCCTGGCATTCATAAGTACTAATAAGATTCTGTGACTGTTTATTTGGGAACTGGGTGGTGGGCCCCACAAGGAACACAGAGCCCAAAGAGCTAAGGAGCAAAATCAATAATGACAGTAGGCAGGTGGGCATGGTGCTGGAGCAGTTCTTCATACCTTACATGTTATCTACAAATTGCAAAGAGTGACAGAGAGAGAGAGAGAGACAGAAAGACAGACAGACAGAAAGATACACACACATGCAGAGAGAGAGAGAGAGAGAGAGAGAGAGAGACAGACAGACAGACAGACAGACAGACAGACAGAGACAAAGTCTAGTGTGGGTTTTTGAAACCTCAAAATCGACCCCCTAGTGACACACCTCCTCCAACAGGGCCACCCCTCCTTATCCTTTTCAAACTAGTTCCACGAACTAGGAACCCAGCATTCAAATATGTGAGCTTATGAGGGTCATTCTCATTCAAACCACCACAAGTATTATTGCTGGATCTTGGGGTGGATCTATTCCCACCTTCTTGAAGAGCTGTCATAGTGGCTGTGTGAGTTTGCACTCCCACCAGCAGTGAATAATTATTTTTTCTTCCCCAGTATCCTCACCAGCATGGACTCTCATTTGCTTTATTGATCTTGGCCATTCTGACCAGGGTGAAATGAAATCTCAAAGAAGTTTTGATTTACACTTCCCTGATGGCTAAGATGTTAAGCATTTCATTAAGTGTTTCTGAGCCATTTGTATTTCACCATTTGAGGATTCTCTCCCTAGTTCTGTACCCCGATTTTTGTATTGGGTTACTTGTTTTCTTTATATTCAGTTCATTTTAGTTCTTTGTATATTCTAGGAATTAACCATTTATCAGATGTATAATTATTAGTAAAGATCTTTTCCCAATCTATAGGCTTCTGCTTTGTCCAGTGATGGTGTCCTTTGCTGTGTAGAAAAAAAGATTTTCAGCTTTATGAGGTCCCAGTTATTAATTGTTGGTCATAGTGCCTGTGCTATTGGTGTTCTGAACAGAAAGTCTTTTCCTGTGCAATGAGTTCACTTTATCTCCCATTTTTTCTTCTGTCAGATTCAAAGTATCTGGTCTTTTGTTGAGATCCTTGATTTATTTGGAGTTGAGTTGTGTACAGGATGATATACATGAATCTGTTCACACTTCTATAGCAGCCATCCAATTTGACTAGTTCCATTTTTCAACTTGATTGTCTATTTTTATGGTAATACCATGGTTTTTTTATTACTATAGTTTAGTAATGCAACCTGAAATCTGAGTTGATGATAGCTATCATAGTTCTCTTATTTATTTTTATTTTATATATTTTAATAATTAAATGTATTTATTTATTTTATATCCTGACCACAATTTTCCCTCTCCTCCCATTTCCTCCCACAACCTCCTCTCTGCCCCTGCCCAGTCTACTCCTCTTGTTTCTGTTTAGAAAGGGGCTGGCCTCTGATGAGTATCAACAAAGCATGACATACCAAGTTATGATAGGACTAAGCTCCTCCTCTTGCATCAAGGCTGGGCAAGGCAACATAGTATGAGAAATAGGTTCCCAAATGCCAGTCAAAACATTAGGAATAGCCCGTAGTAGTACTCCTACTGTTAGGAACCCTGCAAGTAGACCAAGCTCCACAACTGTCACATATATGTAGAGGGTCTAGATTGGTTCCATGTAGACTCCCTGGTTGGTTCAGACTCTGCAAGATCCTATGAGCCCATGTTAGTTGTTTCTATGGGTTTTCTTGTGGTGTCCTTAACCCCTGTGGTTTGTACAATCCCTCATCCCTCTCTTTAGCAGAATTTCCTGAACTCAGCCCAATGTTTGGCTGTGGATCTCTGCTAAGACTCCTGGCAATGGCGGATATGGGGCCTGAACTGGCCATCTCCTATGACCAGGCAAGACTTCCAGGAGAGGGATTGGAAAACCAACCCAGCCACATAATCTTTGGCCTATAGTCTGTCCTACCTATGGGATATGGGGGATGGGGTGGAGTGGAGATTTAAAGGTGGCACAGAGATTGTGGGAGTGGCCACCAATGACTATTCCTCCTCAGACCCACACCACCAAAGCAGCCCACCCCTGACACTGCCTAGAGTGCCAGGACCCAGAGGCTGCATGGTCCAGAGACCTAGGATAGCACCAAACATGATTGGAGAAAAAAAGCATCAACATAATGATGTCTAATTATCTGCTAAACTCATAGATGATGATGGTGATGATTCAAATTGTCATCAGAGAGCCTTCATCCAGTAACTGATGGAAACATTCCTTTTATTATAAATTTTTTTTAGCTATCCTGAGGTTGTACTGTTTTTGTATGAAGTTGAAGATTATTTTGTCAGTTTCTGTGAAGACTTTCATTGGCATTTTTATGGGGATACATTGAATCTGTAGATAGCTTTTGGTAGGATGGTCATTTTTACAATATTAATCATATGAACCCATGAGCATGGGAGGTATTTTTCTATATTCTAATATTCTTATAGAGATTTTGTTACTTATTTTATTTCCTTTGACACTTTTTTGTCTTCTTAATCTTTTGTATATTTGCCTTGATTTTTTTGGTAGGGAGGTTGTTTCTTGCTTTTTTCATTATTATTCTTTGGGAGAACAGAGAGAGAGAGAGAGAGAGAGAGAGAGAGAGAGAGAGAGAGAGAGAGAGAGAGAGAGAGAGAGAATGAAGTTTGTTAGGTAAAGAGGTGATGTAGTTGACCTTTTCCTGGTTCCACCTAGCTCCCATTGTCCCACAGTCCCACAGCCACTCAGATGCAAATGAACACACAGAGGCTTATATTAATTACAAACTGTATGGCCTAATGGCTCAGGCTTCTCACTAGCTAGCTCTTACATCTTAAATTAACCCATTTCTATATATACTTTGCACATGACTCATGGCTTACCAGTATCTTTACATCTTACTTCCCATGGTGGCAGCTGGCAGTGTCTCCCTATCTCTCTATCTTTCTCCTTCCTCTCTCTCTTTTTAGAATGTCCTGCCTAACCTTACCATTGGCAAAACAGCTTTATTTATCAACCAATCACAGCAACACATATTTATAGCATACAGAACAACATCATACATCATTAAAACCTTCCTTTATAACTAAACAAAAAAAGGGGAAATGCTGTGAGATAATACTATTGTACACTGGTTTAATAAAATGCTGATTGGCCAGTAGCCAGGCAGGAAATATAGGCAGGGTGAGTAGACAAGAGAATTCTGGGAAGAGGAAGGACAGAGTCAGGAGTCTCCAGCCAGACACAGAGGAAGCAAGATGACAAGGCAGAACTGAGAAAAGGTACCAAGCCATGTGGCTAAACATAGATAAGAATTTTGGGTTAATTTAAGTGTAAGAGCTAGTCAGTATTTATCACCATCCTATGCATTGTTTCAAGTCATGATTAGAATAATAGTATCTAAATTTTCATTATTTTAACTGTTAATAGAATTTTTCATGTTCATGTTGCTGTCTGCATGCATATACATTTCTTATCGAGGTTCTAACTTCTTACTTCATTTGGCATACATTTATGCACAGTTGATGGATGGAGACATAGTACCTACAATGGAGAACTTACATGCCTGGCTTGTGTTCCATGTCGTTTCATTTGGCATTTGATAGCATTGACTTACACGGTCAAACTCAGAGTATGGGAAAGACAATCTCATTTGGGGCCCAGGGAGAAGTAAACATGGGCTTCATAGACAGAAAGCACTCTATATATACAGTATATGGAAAGCTGGAGAAGTTGGTAAGGGAAACATCACCAGCTGGTAGTATAACTGACATAAGAGGAAAGGCTGAAAGATAAAGAGCATGAGCACATGCAAGTTCTTAGGGAAACTGTGATAAGAAGGGGATGAACTGGATGGAGATGCTTGGCTTTTCTTTAATTGCCCATTTCCTCAAATAGCACATATAATTTATTCTCCAAATTTCAGAGTAGCAAGAGACATCCCTGGGGAATGGCAGTTTATATATCACATGCCGCCCTTTGTTTAGAAACAATTACGATATGGGGCTCTCCCAAATTCAAGTGAGCCTGTACATGTCCCATCACTCACTCTTTTCAGCTGATACTGTAGAGCTGTTGTTTAGGGTCAAAATATAAGTAATATATCTTGATAGACAAACTTTTGTCTTCTTAACAAATATGTTCTAGCTTTCATGACACAAAGTGATAGCCAGAGACTTGAGATTTATATGACTATTTATAGCCATTTTCTGGATATTGTAACTTGGGTATTGTGATTATTGTTAAAGATTAACATTCCGAAATATTCTCACCTTATATTCCTGACCTGTCATTGAGTAGTTGTATGAACATAAGGAACATATATAGTCACTCAGGTTCTCATAGTTCTTCTAAAAATATAATAAATGGAGATATGTTGAGAAGTTTTGTGGCCATTGTTAAGATCATCCAATAGTTATAAAACCTGTAGATAATATTTTCTTTTGTATTTCTTATTCTAATTAAATGGAAGGAATATAGACTAAATTGTTCAAGTGAGATTTGATTGTTACCCTGAACACCTTCTCTGTCATACTTCATATCTAATTAGTTGTCAAGATCTATTAATTTTACCCTTGTGATGGAGACTGCTGGCTGTTCAGGAAAATTGATTACTCTACAATCTGAACACCTGGCTAGACTCCATTCCCAGGGTGATTTTATATTTAGTAAGGTCCTAAGAATGAGCTTTAATGAGGGCAATGTAGGTTGGAGTTTTGTTATATGATACTTCCATGGTTAACTCAGAAAGAGTTTAAAATTTTATTAAACTTATGTTCTTTTGTCCTTTAGGTTTGGACTCTCAAGGATGACACTTGCCATATGAGTTGAAGACAACAGAACTTGCCTGACTCTGGAACCTCACTTCCCTTTGTCTAACAATAGTTACTTCAGACCTGTCTCCATGCATTTAGACTACTCAGTTGAGCAATACATGGATTCATATTGTCTCTGGTCCATCAAATATTGTAGTCACTATTGTTATAGACATTTGTCTAGTTAAAAATTCTAAAAATAATTTTTGGTACCTACAAGGTACTTGTATGTTATATGGTTTTATCCTTTCTATTGTGTACCTCCATAGACTTCTCTACATTGCTTTTAAATTATTTTCTATTTTTAAAAGATTTGTTTTATTTTAGTTATATGTGTGTGTGTGTGAGAGAGAGAGAGAGAGAGAGAGACAGAGACAGAGACAGAGACAGAGAGATAGACAGAGACAGACAGAGAGATAGGGCATATGTATGGATGAGTGGAGATGCCTGCAGAATCCAGAAGAGGATATCAGGTTATTTTGATGTGTCATGCTTTTTATTAATGTTTATGAAATTTAAAAAAAAAGAAGTTTGGGGAGGGAATCCCTGTGCCCAGAGCTCATACAGGCTCACAGGAAAAATGTTTCAAGGCACTAAGAGGCCACTGAAGCTATGGCCCAGGGAAGCCTGGTACTGCTCTAGATGGTTGCAACAGCTGTCAATTGCCAACAACTTCTTGATTGTCAAGACATCCACAGCTGATTCTGCCCACTTCCTTCTACCCCCACTACTGCCATTTTGTTTCCCTTGACCTCACACAGGTCATGTACATGTCATTAAACACACTGTGAGCTGATACATGCAGCTGCCCTACTGGATCAGGAAGATGCTGTTTGCTTGTAGTTACCTATCACCTCTGGCTCTGTCTTCAGAAATGATTCCCTACCTGTTAGAAGAAAGAGTATGATATAGATGTAATGCTTGGACTGAGCACTCCAAAATCTATTATTCTCTGCTCCTTGGCCAATTGTAGGTCTCTGTGTTAGTCACCATCTGCTGCAAATAGAAGTTTCTCTGTTGAAGGTTGCAAAGTACATAATCTATTGATACAATAATAATTCATCAGGAGTTGGTTTAACATTATGTACATCATCAGAATAGCAGTGGGTTCTCCTAGGACCTAGGACCTGTCTATTAATAGGTTTTTGGCCATATAGGGATTTCATCTTGTAGAGAAGAACTTAAATTCAAGAAGAAAGTGGTTGATAACTCTCTGATGATGTTCATGTTTCTCCAGCACCAGTGACTACATCTTGCTCAACCAGTCATTATTGTAACTCAAGGGTTCATAGCCAAATACAACTGATGATTACTTTTGTTTGCCAGTAGTGTGCACAGCACCTCCAAGCAGCTAACAGGTAGGAATGAAGCTTCCAGGACAGTAAGCACCAGCTTGATTTCTCAATCTTACTAATAAAGATGATGGTATTATTAAAATTTTAATATTTATATTATAATATATTAACATTGACATTATCTACCAAGTTTGTGAGAAGAGGTATTTTTAAATTAAGTAGCCTTTAAAACACGGAAGCTATGGAATAATTAGTGTATATAAAATGTTTTGGTTTATTGTGTTTGAGAGAAGTAAAATTTTCTGGGTAAGGATTTTATCAGGATATCTTGGGGATAGGACTTGAGTCTAAAGATGAAATTCTTGTATGCCTCATACATATTGTGATGGTTCATCTTCCTACCACTTGCTAGGATTTAGACTCTCCATGGAAATGAAGCTCTGGGAATGCCTGTGAAGAAGTTTCTAGATTAGGTTAATCGATGAAGATTAACCCTAAATGTGAGTGTACCAATCCTGGATTGTATAAAAAGATAAAAGCAAGCTGAGTACCAACATTCATAGCACCCTGCTTCTTCACAGAGGATACTATGTGACTAGTTGCCTCTGGTCCCTACTTTCATGACTCCCTGAACATGTTGTACCGTATCTTTGAACTATGAACCCATATAAAATGTACATGGGGTTACTTTTACCACATATTTAGTCTCAGGAAAATGGCAAGTTACGACCATAGATTCCTTGTTTCCTTGTCTTAATAGTAATTTTAACAGTCTTTTTTTTAATGAAGCAGTGATTGTGTGTCACATCTGAATGAGCTGCCCCCACCCCTTTCTTCTGTTGGAAACAATGATGAAATAATGCCCCTGCTCCATGGCCTCTGCATGAGCTCCTGACTCCAGGTTCCTATCCTGCTTGAGTTTTGTCCTTGATTCTCCTAGCAATGAAGTATGACCTGAGTTGTAAGCTGAAATAAACCTTCCCTACCCAAAGGTGTTTATGGCCATGATGTTTTATACAGCAATAGAAACCTCAACTAAGAATGTGTACATCTTAGCTGTGATGTTGTCAACAATCTCAGGGGAGGACATGTACCATAAATAGAGCAGGGTTGTGCAACATGGTAAGCAAAAAGTGTGTGTCTTTCCCCTTTTATATCAGGAGCTAATAGAGCTCTCATTATAAGCCATTATGTGTTCCCAAAATATTAGAGAGGTATTATCCACATATTACCTACTTTGTGAATGTAGTTTTGGAATAAGGCTGCCAAATTGACTATACAATCAACAACAAGAGAAGCAATTAAGAACCCAGTGAAATAAGTCAGAAAGTAAGTATCTGCACCAAGCCGGACTTGTTACCAGCTATGAATAAAAGTGAACCAGTAAGCTGTTATAAGGACTGTAGTATGAAAATTCAGAACTAAACTCCTAAATAATATTTACTTAGCCTCCCAGAGAAGCAGCATTTACCTGTATCATAATGAGTATAAGAGGTGGTGGGGTCTGCAATTATGCAGCCAGGCTCATCCAGACACCACTGTAGCCATGTTTCAGTGATCAGAATGCATCTGACAGTGTTCTTACTTCTCCACAGCTTGAAGCTAGTGACTGGAGCATGCAGGAGCATTCCATGCCATCATGACAAGTTAGCTAGCAGTAATAGCAGAAGCTTCTTCACTTATGTCTCCAGATCTCTTTGGAGTGCATTGAATATGCTGACCCTAATTTGCATGTAACTCTGGCTCCTGGAGTCTGAAGAGTAGGGTTTTTTCATACCTTTTGCATTTTAGAAAGTCAGGTAGAGAAGGTTAGAACAGCTAACGGTTGCCATTCTCGATCATCTCTTGAAGATGCTTAAGATTACCAAGCAGGGAGCAGTCAAGAGTAACACTCTGACTAAATGTCCCTGTCCATTCTCCCAAGACTGTATTGGAACCAATAGCAGCCATCACAACTTGTTTATTTGCACAAAAGAAACATAATTGATATGGAAAGCCAATGTGAATGTAACAGCAGTTTTACACTTAAAAAATTTCAAAGAGCAATTCTTGAATGCAAGCTTCCAGGTCTCCCAAACAAAACTTCACTATAATCTCTTGTAATCTATCATAATTCCTGACTAAAAGAGTCCTGTAAAATGGAAGCTCATATCTAAACGTTAGGGAAATTATTGCTAAATAATGAAAACTATTTTTTGGAAAGTTTATTGCAAGCTAGTATTAAAACTATATGATACAATTTGCTGACTTATGATACTGTGGCATAAACAAGAGAAGTTTGGATTCCTGGCCAGTCTGGGATTTCTTAGACAGGCAGTTGAGACCCAGTGAGGCTGATCTCTCTTGTTTTGGTTGAATGTCTCAGAATTACAGCCAAAAGTTATACTCCCAAAGTGTGTAGCTGTGTTGGTAGGATAAAAAGGAGTTGACAAATATATGTGTTCTTTAAATAAGAATATAACTCTTACAATACTTACACTGTTATTTTACTCCTGTTGAGAAGACTAAGAACTAAAAATTCTCCAATTATATTCAATTATGCTGTTATATCTAGTCAGAGCATTAAAATGAATAAATTATTCTTGAAATTGTCATAGCATACATAAATGAGACCAATTACTGATGACTTTGGTGTTATCTTCAAGGGTATAAATAAATCTATAACACCTTTATAAAAAGCTCTACTTTAGAGTTTAAAGTATCTCTTTACATTGTTCAAGTTTGTATTAACACTTTCCCTCTGATCCTCTTTCCACTGAATCTAGACCTTTATTACTTTCAATTGTCTTGGTTATGAAATGTATGAAGGTATGTATCAGTGTTTCAATGTATGATGACATAAATATGTGGATATATTTGTGTGTGTGTGTGTGTGTGTGTGTGTGTGTGTGTGTGTGTGTGTAGCTCTCAGGAAGATGTCTGGAATCTTGATCACTCTTCACCTCATCCTGTTTGAGACAAGATGTCTCAGTCAGCCCCAGAGCTCATCAGTGTGGCTAGTTGTGCTATTCAGCTTGTTTCAAGGATGTCTGTTTCTCACTTCTAAGGCTGGAATTTCAGGCGTTTATCACTCCAAACCAGACTCAAGGTAGGTTCTGGGAATCCAAACTTTGATCTTCTTGCTTGCACAGTACATGCCTTTAAACAGGGAGCCAAGCCTCTAGCCTTTGGTTGCATTCTAAGCATTTCTTTATTGCAGTACGAACTGCCTTGAGTTTTAACATTTGGTGTGGTTTTAATTTTCATTCTATAATTACTGCCCAAAAACATAAACTATTTTTCTCAAGTTAAAAGTGTTAATCTTCTATAAGTCTCAGGGATGAGTATAGGAAATACAATTAGAGTGTTCTCTAAAATACTTCTGCCATGTTTTGGTGAAGCTATGCTTCCGGAATTATGTATCATACCTAACTAACATCCAGACAAGGGTAAGGTTATTTCCAACAGAAACAACTCCTTTTCTGACACCTAAGGAACATTAGTCCATCATTAAAAGCCAAAGAATGAAAAATAGGAAACAACTTAGAAGTCACAAGGTAGGACACATGGTTGAAAAAAGCTGGGACATCAACAACAACATAATTATCATACTTCACCCTATGATAGTACTTTTCATGATAAGAAGTAGATTTTTTTCTTATTTGACATTTAGATGTTTTACTAAAGTAAAAGCTAATAACAAATCTTCATGAATTTGATGATCATTTCATCTTCCCACCGCATCATATAACTTTAAAAGAGTATTGAGAAACAATTGTAATGGATCCATCAATAACTACATATTACATAAATTAAATAATGTTGATATGTTCTTCATTGGATAATGAATTTCAGATATAAAATTCTCTAAAAAATTAATGTTACTCTAATATCAAAACCCCTGAGGGAGTGGATCTGGAGTAAATGAGTAAAAACTTAAAATTTGAAGAAAAAGCAATAACCAAAAGCTAAACAAAAATAAAAATTTCCAAACTATAGGCCAATATCTCTGATGAACATAAATTGAAAAAAATCCTCAATAAAATACCTGCAAAACATATATAGGAAAATAGCATATAGAAAATCTGCCATAATCAAATTAGCTTTATCTTGGAGATGCAAGGGTGGTTCAACTTGCATAAGACATCGAATGTAATAAATCATACAAATATACTTAAACACAAAGATCACATTCCCTTCTCAATAGATGCAGAAAAGACCTTTGAAAAAATCCAATATGTCTTCATGATAAAAGCTCTAGAAAAAAAATATTATTGTAGGAAACCATACCTCAACATAATAAAGGCTACATATGACAAATACACAGTCAACATCATCCTAAATGGAGAAAATTCGAGGAAAGCCCAATATAATCAAGAATGTGGCAGGACTGTTCCTCATTCCTACTTAATTTAAGTATAGTGCTCTACCAAGAGCAATTATTAAAAAAAAGAAAAGAAAATTAAGAAGTACTAATTAAAAATGAATTCAAACTATTCCTACTTGCTGATGATATTGCATGCAAGTGATCTCCAAAATTCCACCAGTGAACTTCTATAAATGACCCATATTAGTTTTTTGAGATAAGAGTCTCCTACTGAATGTGGAGTTCAACCAGCTCTAGGGATTCTCCTGCCTCTGCTTCCACACTTCTGTGATTACAGATACATACCCCGTACTTTTCATATTTGTGCTGGAGCTTTGAACTCAGGTCCTTACTCTTGTACTTCACCTATGGAGACATCTCTCTAGTCCTTAAAGACTAATCTCATACAATATTAAGATCTAATTCAATCACTGATTGAATTGCATGTAATATTTATGAGTTTGAACAGGTCCATTCCCTAATTGATAATTAGAGGGATTTAGTTGCAAAAACGCTAAGAAGATATGTAGTGGGTAGCCATTCCAGCTTGGATCTGAAAGTTCCAACCCCCATTGAGACTCTGGTAACTGTCACGCCTACGAGGCGGGGCGAGGGGAGGCGCCAGGGGACCCGAGAGCTGGATGGGCCAGCGCTCTCTCTGGGCGCTCTCTCGGTGCCCGGAAGCTGACCGGTGCAGTTTGACTGTGCAGAGCTCCAGAGAACACCGCTGGACTGCGTTACACCTTCCCCAGACCCTGCGACCTACCCATTACTTAATTTGTGAGTTACGCCATTAAGTAAATATCCTTTTAACTACGTGGAGTGGCCAAAATAATTTCTCCAATATCTGGCGCCCAACGTGGGGCCCGAACCCACGACCCTGAGATTAAGAGTCTCATGCTCTACCGACTGAGCTAGCCGGGCTGGTTTATAATTTCTCCAATAAAGATACTTCACTCTTTGGCAATCTCTAGATTCTGAAGAAAAGGTGAAAATATTGGACAGGAAATTCCCCTGAGAAATGCTGTATCTTCATTTTCAAAGAATATTAAAACTATATTTATCTGTTTTTCAGATACTAGTGACACTAAGATATTCAAATACACAGAAATTCCTTATTCTTTCGATGTCAGAGGCTCTATGAGTCATCTAACTTGCCATGCAAAAGAGTTTCCCTAATAAGCAAGCTTGGAGTGAACTAGAGAAAATATAATGTCTTTATAGATATATTTAAATTATTGTGAATTATTTTGAGTAGATATTTTTAGTTCCTTTAGTTTTATATTATCTAAGAAGAAAAATAAACAATGTTACAAGGATTAGGTAGTATTCAGGAACAATATCCCATGCTCTCTAAAATTTCCAACAGAAATTACTATCACTTTTAAAAATAGAATTTGCTGGTTTTCATAGTATGTAAAAATTTGCTTTCCTTTCTCAGATCTGTTGAAAGTTTTCTTATTATTGGGTAGACTGATTTTTTTTATGTTCTTGAGTATATTGCTTATCTTTTTTCTTGTTAGGAAAATAATAAATAAGCATAATAGAAATACAAAGAACTGATTAACTTCCAGTGTTTGAGAAGCTTGTGAAAACTGTGGGATAAGGTAGTCTTCTGCTTATGTGCCCCTTTCTAGTGTTGGCCCATATTTTTCAAATTCTTAATCTCTTAAAAAAATGATTCTGTACAAGTTTGTAAGTCTCCAATTAATAGCTCTCTCTTAGCATTTATGCCTCTATATCCATCTATATAACTATTAATGCCATGAATATATATGCAATCATATCTAGAAAAGAATATAATGAAACGTATATATATTTCATATTCATGATTTTAATATACATTACATGTTTGCATTTATTGTATTCATTGATCATTTGATTTTTATTTACTCTTTCCTGTTTCTTACTCTTTTCTTTCAGGGATATTAGTAGTTAGGAATGTAATTCAGCATTGCACAAGTTAGCATTACAATTATAATTTTCTTGAATGCACACTATTGAGTAGTTGTATGGAAACTTTGGTAGATGGTGAGTGAAGCTAAAAAGTTAAAATCATCCTGAAATGAATATGAAAACTAATTTGTACAAAAAAAGTGCTTTCTAAGGTGAAAGTATGAATGTTTTTTGTGTATTATGTGACAAAGATTAACATAGGTAGAGTGACAAGATTAGGTCCACAAGAGCCATGGAGAGAGACCATTGTTAGTAGTAGGTGTCAGCACTCAGATTTATTCACACCCTTCCATGTTTTTTCCTGAAAAAAAAAATAATCTAGGAGCTGGAAGCCAGAAAATGGAGAACTGTTTGGCAACCGACTTTTAGCTTGGCTCTGCTAATGGGGAGACCTGGTGTGAATACAAAAGTTATGAAAACAATAATGATGTTTTCCAGTCCTTCTAGGGTGCTTTTGTATCAGCCTCAATCGTGTGCAATGTGGGTTTCTGGGTTAATTTCAAGCAACTGTGGTAACAGTCCTAGCAACTGCAGAAGTACAGTGTTTATGGGCTCTGGTTCTGACTGAGGCTATTGTGGACACACTGATGGATTTTGTGTAGGCTGCAGGTGGAATCACGTCCCCCAGAGAGCCACAAAATGATAGAGTACTGTCAACTTGAATTTAAACTTGCAACTTCACAATCTTGGTTAAAATAATTCTCCTATTTTGTGTTTAAGTGATCACAAAAGAAAGTTTGTACAACTGAAACAGTACCATAAAGCTAATGCACATTTTCATGAATACAGGAAACAATTAAAAATTAACCACTATTGTGACCTAATTGAGAATGGAGTTCAGAAGAATGCTTCAAGTGCAGATATCAGCATGGTTTGCTTGAAAATCCACATCTACAAAGCAGAACCATATAATACATCATGATTCAGGAAGAAGAATAACTGAAAATTAATTTAAAATGAACAAAATTCTAGTTGTAATGGTGATTTATCTGACAATAGTAGTTTGTGTCAAGTCCAGCACCAGCTCAACTTTCTTTGTGTGTGTGTGTGCTGCCATAATGACAGGGTCTGCACATTGTTTCTTTGTTTGTTTTTGTTGTTTTTAATTTTTGCAGCTACACCTAGACCTAAATATCTTGTAAGAACTCAAGGTCAGTAGTGATAAAATATTGGTGCTCTGAGAAAACTGTGATTGAGTCATTTATGAAAATCTAATACAGGTAAACTGATGGAGATGATATGTATTTGAGATATATTTTATAAAATTTATAAATAACCTTGTGTGATTTTGCAATTTTTCCCATCCTCTACATATGCCTTTGGGTAATCTTTTATGGTTTTTTTTAAGAATTTCAAATATGGGTGTTGCATGAATCCATGAATTGGTCTTATAATAAAAACCCAGAGCCAGATATCAGGGTGAAAGCTAAAAGATCAGAGGAAACAAGCCATAGCCACTTCTCACCTTGCCAACTCCTCAGTCAAAAAGGAAAAGAGAGGATTCTGTCTCCACCAATCCTCAGACTGAATGTCTCTGAGTCTTCAGCTGAAAAGGCCTCATTCCTGTCTCCTCCCACCTTATATTTCTTTCTCTGCCTAGTCATATCACTTCCTGTCCCAACCTTCCTAGTGCTGGGATTAAAGGTGTGTGATCCCAAGTGCTGGAATTAAAGGTGTATGCTACCACTGCCTGGCTCTGTTTCTCTTTTAAACTGAATTAATCTCATGTAGTCACATGTGTAATTTCATGAACTCACAGAGATCCAGACGGATCTCTACCTCCCAGGTACTAGGATTAAAGTTGTGTGCCACCATTGCCTGACCTCTGTCTATAACTCTGTGGCTGGCTCTGTCCTCTGATCTTCAGGCAATTTTATTAGAGTACAACAAAATATCACCACATGTTGGTACTGTATTTATATAATTTCCACTCCTCATTCTCCCCCTCAAACTCTTGCCTTGTCTCTACCACTCTCTCCTAAATTTATTACCTCTTTTTCTTTGTTATTGGCACACACACACACACACACACACACACACACACACACACTTACATGCATATACGCACACACCAAATATATTCATACACACTATAGAGATTGACAGAGATACATATCTATCCATCTCTGTCTAACTCTATCTCTATCTGAGTCATCAATTAAGAGACTTATACTAGAAAAAAGTAATTCTCCCTTTCTCATTAGCCATTAATTATTTGTAGCACTTCACCTAGGTTTATTGTCTTTTGATATTTTCTCCATCCATGTTGCATGTCACTGATGCTGCCCTTGTGCAGGTCTTGTTTAGGCAACCATATTATTGATATTTCATGAGTTCAGCTCCCCTGTTATATTTAGAAGACACTATATCACAGAAGATGTCCAGGTCCTCTGGCTCTGATAATATATCTGCAACTTTTTAGCAGTGTTCCCTGATTCCTAAGTGTAAGGATTATGTTGTAGATGGACACATTCAGGGTTGGACACAACATAGCCAGTTGCGCTTTATAATTTGGCCAGTTGTGGATGCCTGTAATGGTCTCAACCTGTTGCAAAAAAAAAAAAAAAAAAAAAAAAAAAAAAAAAAAAAAAAAAAAAAAGAGTTTCTTCAATGAGGAGTATGGTGATATTTTATTTGTACTGAAATGTGATTTTATTTGTATGTTAATAAATAAAGTTGCCTGGGGGTCAGAGCTAATAGTAAGCCATAGTGGAGCTGGGCATTTGTGGTGTACTTGTGGTGTACACCTTTAATCCCAGCACTTGGTAGGCAGAGCTAGGTAGATCTCTGTGTGGTCAAGAATACAGCCACCATTGGAGACACATGCCTTTAATCTCAATACCAACCATAGAAGACCTGGAGGTCTGTACAGACAGGCAATGACGAGGCAGTCATGTGGTTTGGTTTACAACCAATGAGAAGGCAGAACAGAAAGTGTATATAAAGACAAACACATAGGAAGTAGGTCTATCTTGGCTGAAGAGGATCACTGAAGCAGGAAGGGTAAGGCTCTTAGCTCTGACCTTTTGGGCTTTTATCTTTACATTGTCTCTGTGTTTCTTATTTAATAAGACAGTTACTTCTGCAAAGGAGTGAGAACTACATTATCTATATCTGTTTGAAATGCAGTCATAAATTATTTTGGTTTAGGGAAGTGGAAGTAGTAGGTTTCCTTTTGACTCTATGGCTTCTCCAGCAATGGGTGGTTAGCTAGGTTTGCAATACTAGGCATGAGTTCTCTCCTATTGAATGGGCCTTGACTCTGACCCCTATGATATTAGTGGCAGCATTGCATCCTTAAGGACATCTTGCCATGCTTGTCGTTCATAGGCTTCTTAGCCATTGATGACTTTGGATTGCTTTTGTCCCTTGGCAGCTTGCATAGCAACTTCAGCTACTAGGAGAGCTAATTCTCAGGGAAGAAGCCTCCAAGTCAGTTTCTAGTGAATTCTTCTAGTCCTGTGTCTGAAGTGTGTGGGGTCTTCAGCAATAGGGACTTACCTTCAAGTTGCATCCATCGTCTAGGGCTATACCATGTTGTATTTTATGAATTTAATCTTTTTAGATCATAAATCACTAATTTCATATGGTTCAACCTAATAAAAAGAGTTGGTATAACCATTTGATGCTTGTGATTTGAGGCAAAATTAAGATACATGAAAATTTTCAGTGATCAAGGAGTGTTTGCTAGCCTTATGGTGGTTAGGATTCACTCTTTAAGTTCCTGTAGACCTCTCTATTTTCCCCAAGGATGTCTAGTACTCACCTTATCCCAGCATGAGGTGATGAGCGGTGCCTTCACAGATTACATGAAGCATTCTTATTTGAAATCAACATCATGGAGAATTCCTTATAAGGAAATCAGGGGAATCTTAGGTTGCCATTGGCTCTCTAAAGCCCACTTGGGCTTTGTAGATTTGTGTAAACTATGGTTTGAGGGCTGAACAAAGACTGTTGTTTTGGTAATCTCTGAGATGGATCCCAGTGAACTGGAACCAACAGCACAGTTCACATTCGACAAATGCTACAATTTGGACTGTTGAGGTATCTTAGCAGGGAAAGCACTTGCCGTGAAAGCCTGACAACCCAGCCCATGTGATCATTAGTACTCACCAAAGCTCAGTGCAGTGGTCCACGTCTGTAATCTCAGAGATCCAATGTCGAAATGGGAGGTGTAGTCAGTATCACTTGGAAGCTTATAGACAAGATAGCCTGGAATATACAGAGCAGCATAACATGCAGTTAAATAAGAGACTTTCCCCCCCAACTTTTTCTCTGACCTCCAGATGCACAATCCAGCATGCTCACACGTGGATGCCTACACACAATTACAATAATCAATAAAATGCAAAAAGAAAGTATGATTTATGTAACCTCCTATATATCAAATATGTGGTTGTATAAAACAGAACTGTAAAGAAAATATCAATTTTCACCAAGCTCAGTTTTTTCTCCCTTTCCCTTGAATTGAAAGAAGAACTCTTCATCATAGATAATGTTTGACTATACAAGTCACTGAGACTGCTTGCAAGGCAGACTGGTCAGAGTGACTGGGGAAGGAGATTGTCTACTGAGATATATCATTGGAGATCAAGATACAGATGGCTGTGTTCCTTACAGTTCAGTCTAAACGGCAAGCATGAATCCATGCAGTAGATAAATCTGTAGTTAGACAGTCCATTAAAAAAGGCATTAACAATTTTAAATGCACCATTGAACATTTTATTACCTTTACCTATCAGCCAGAAAACTCAATAAGTAGGAAGAAAAATATCCAAATTAATATACATTTCTATTTTGCAATGTATGTGTATTGATTTAGTTTTAAACCAATTAATAAATATTTTTAAATGCCAGGGTCAGCAGTATAGAATGAGAATTAGGTAACTCTAACAATAATCATGATCATGGAATGCAATTCCTTGCTCTTTTTGAACTCACCTTTCAGTAACTGAATATTCAGGTGATTAAAAAAAAGCTGTGGATCTTTCAGACTATGTTCCCAGGATGGTCGTTATTTTGGTTCATAGGCATTAGAGCTAGATTTGGACTGTTGATTGCTTTGCTTTTTTGGCAGACTGCATAGCTCCTTCTGATACCATGAGAGCTAGTCCTCAGGAAGGAGCCTTCCTAGTCAGATGAAGATCTCTGTGGGAGACCGGCTCCCACATTTCCCCACCAGGGTACTTTTTTGTTTTGTTTTGTTTTTTGTTTTTCGATACAGGGTTTCTCTGTGTAGTTTTTCACCTTTCCTGGACCTTGCTCTGTAGACCAGGCTGGCCTCAAACTCACAAAGATCCACCTGCCTCTGCCTCCTGAGTGCTGGGATTAAAAGCGTGAGCCACCACCACCTGGCCTCGACCCCAGGGTACTCCTGAGAAGGGTGAAGTGAAAAATATTTAGGTAGAAGGATAGAGGGGAGAGAAACAGATAGGGACACAGGATAGCCTTGGGAGGGCCTGGATCCTTATCCACCGGCCCCTTCTGTCTCTTCTAAAGGGCTATTTGTAGGAATGCCAAGTATAGACCCTTCCAATCACTTAGTAACCATGCACATGGTCAAGCAAACCTCTAATGAGCCCTGCTGGGTAAAGCAAGCTCAGATCTCACTAGGAAACCTTTGCAGGCCTCCACAGTTCTCCAAGTCCTGTATCCTAAGTGTGTGATGACTTCAGCAATATGATCTCACATGCCTTCTATGAGAGGCACCAAGAACAACAATTATAGTCTATATTGTTTGAGAGTCTCTTGACAACAGTGGTGCCTATATCCTTGGAGAAACTAACAGCCACTTAATTAGATTTAAGGCAGAACCAATAGAAAGAAATTTGTGCCTGGCATTGAAAACTTAGCCAACGCTTCTTCATGGCTGGTGAGGCCATGGACCCTCGAGGAGAACTTCTCCTGCCGTTTTCCTACACCAGTGATTTCTAACTGTATTCTAAACAATCATCCTTACACCCACAGATAAGTGTAACACTCACACCTCATCAAAGAAGCTTACTTTGGGGCATCAGGCTGAGATCTTTACAGAAATTCACAAGTGGTAAAAATGCAGAGATCCAAAGAAGATGGAGTGCCCAATGCCAACTGACGCACCTACAATACTACCCTTATACCTAACACTCAGGGAACATTATGGAAATGGGGGCAGATATATTGTAAGAGAAACAAGACACCTGCTATTAAATAGTCTGTTCTTATACATTGAAATTGGAAAGAAGACAGGAAGTGACACTTGGGCAGGAAGGTGATGGATATGAAAGGAGTAGGGGGAGTAGGAGAGAGTGAATATGATCAAGATACACTGTATTAAATTCTCAAAGAATTAGTCAAAAGATATTATTTTGTTTTAAAAAGCATTGACTGCTCTTCCAGAGTTTTTTTATTCAATTCTCAGCATGCACATAGCGGCACACAACCATCAATAACTCCATTTCCAAGGGATATGCCCTCCTCTTTTAATGTCTGTGGGCACCAGACATATATTTCATGAACAGATATACATGTAAGAAAAACACAAATATGCAGAAGATAATTAATTGTTTAGATATTAGTATAATTATATAATTTCCACATTTTCCTTTTCTCCTTCCAAAACCTTCCATGTATATATACTCCTTACTCTCTTTCAAATTCATGGGCTTCTTTTTCTTTGTTTCTATTGTGTGTGTGTGTGTGTGTGTGTGTGTGTGTTCCTAAATATATAAATACAACACAACATGCTTAGTACATGTTATTTGTACATATGTGGTTTCAGGCTGACCATTTGATATTGGATAATCAATTGATGAACTCATCCTTAGGGAAGACTATTTCTCCTGTTCTTAGCATTCCTTAGTTGCCTGTAGTTCTTTGACAAGGCTTGAGGCCTCCTAAGCTTTCCCCTGTCCATGTTAGTTAGTGTATCTATTAGTATCTTCCCAAGCCAAGAATCTAAAGAGTGAGCACCGTTTGAATCCATCTGTTAACAGAATAGCAAAGGATAATCACCTCTAGTGCAAAGGGAACACTGGGTGAACCCCTGGAGACATGGAAACCAGACATCTGACTATAACCTCGATACTTTCCTGGTGCTGCCCACAAATTACTGGGACTATAGACAAACAAACCCACAAAGGGCTACAAGTTAATACTGAAGGGACAAAAAGATAAAGAGAGTGTGGAGGAAGAGAAATAGGGGAGGGTCTGACTTTTCCCAAGGTCCTAGTGGTGTTATTCATGGGCTGACTTAGTGTCACTTGAAAGTGAAGTGTGGGAGGTATGTCGGAGCCCTGCAAATGTGTGAGAGATCCTCTGATGAGCAAATATAAGAAAGTGGCTTCCGTTGCTTTGCTGCTGAATCTAATTTGTATTCTCAGCACATTTCTAGAGAGTAGGGGCATTAATACAGTCCTATTGCTTCACAGTATGTTTCTTTTTAGCAAGTAATTGCACCCTGAAGGCCTCTCCACCAACCTAGTCAATATTGTCCAATGTTTCACTGTACTTCGACACTCTTTCTGCTCAACCCCTCTTTTTTCTTCCTTCTATTTCAGAGGGGGCATACAGCTGCTCCCTGTAGTCACCCCTGTTGCTTGTTCTTGCAATTCTTCTTCACAGCATTGTCTCTTGAGACATCTCAAGATATTTGCCTTTGGAAGCTTACCGAAATCTTTTGCAGTGGACTGGCTGATTCAGCTCAGCAGGACGACTGAGGTTCTGACAGTGAATCACCAAGCTCCAGTGGCATTGAAAAACTCAGTCCAAGATGTCTCGTGTTGTGGTCACATCCAGTTTAAGGGTACACTGGACAGGGAAGCAGGTAGGTTAACTGATGATATTTAACCTCTCTCTCTCCTCTTCCTCCAAATCTAATCCCTTAGTCTCACTAGCAGTTCTGCAGAAGGACAACTGATGAGGCTTCTGTTTTTCTCCTCTCACAATTTCCAGTGAACCACACTGATCTTCCCCTTGTAACTTCCCTCCCTGTACTCACTGCTTTTGTTTCAGCCCCCCAACTCCAGCAGGTACAGCCTGGAAACCAGCAGGCCACTACAGCTAGAGAAACAAATAGTCTAACTGCAACTCCTCATTCTCCCTCCACTGCTCCAAATCCAACCTTCAGTATCATCCTTGGCTCTGTAGCAGATCACCTGCCGTAGACTCTCCTCACACTCTGTCCCCATTTCCAGGGGACTAAGCAGATCCTGATAGAACAACCTACTTCTCTCTATTCTGTGGACCACTTCAGCAACTTCCTCCAATCGTATCTCCATTCCTAAGTGTCAGCTCCCAATACTTAGAAACACAGTTTACACCTATGGCCACCTATCTCCAGGGCCCACCATTGTCAAGATCCCAGAAAAATTTCCTACCAGGCAACATAGACTCATTACAATCTCCCAGGAACCAAAACAGGCAACAGAAACAAACCAAGAAACAAAACATAGAAAACAAAGACAAGACCAGATATTATCACCTAGAATTAAAATCTTTCCAAAGCCAGGTATCTAGACTTAAGTGTAAAAACACAATCAATGACATCCAGGATAATATGTCTCCACTAGAGCCCAGCAACCCTACCACAGCAGGCCAGGAGAACTGCAACATAGCTGAAGCACAAGAAAATACTTTTGAAAAGCCTTTATAAACATGGTAGAGGCCTTTAAACAGGAAATGAACAAATCCCTTAAAGAAGTCTGTGAAAACACAAGCAGTGGAAGGAAATGGAAAAAAAATTTCACAACCACTTGAAGGTAGAAATAGAATTAGTTAAGAAGACCCAAACTGAGGGAAAATGGGAAATGAAACTCAGGAATTTGAACCCAATTGTCAGAGACAAGTCTCACCAAGAGAATATGAGAAAAGAAAGAGAGAAACTCAGTCATTGAAGACACAATAGAAGAAATGGATACATTGGTCAAAGAAACTATTAATATGTAAAAATTCTGGCACAAAACATCCACAAGGTTTGAGACACAATGAAAATACCAAATCTAATAGTAATAGGAATTGAAGAAGGAGGAGAAATCCAGGTCAAACACAAACATATATACATATTTTCAAAAAAATCAAAAATGCAGATTTCCCTAACCTAAGGAAGGACATGCCTACAAAGGTACAAGAAGCATACAGACCTCACAACACATAATAATGAAAACATAAAATGTACAGAAAAATATCTATCTAAAAAAATACATCCTTACGGAAGGTAGGAAAAACTCCAACCTAAAAAGATTAACCATACCTAAGAAAACACAGCATTAAATAATCCCAGACTAGCAAAGCAGAAGAATGGATACACACACACACACACACACACACACATATACCTAACACCACAATAACTAAATAACAAAAATTAAAAAGCACTGCTCATTGATATATTTTAATATCAATGGTTTCAGTTCCCCAGTAAAAAGACAGACTGACAGAATGGATGGGAAAATAGAATCAATCCTTCTGCTGCATTCAAGAAACAAACCTTTATATCAAGGATAGACATTACCTCAGGGTAAAGAGATGGGAAAAGGTATTACAAGCAAATGAACATAAGAATAAAACTGGTCTAGCCATTTTAATATCTGACAAAATACACTTCAAGTTAAAACTAATCAGAAGAGGTATGGAAGAACACTACATACTCATCAAATGAAAAATTCGCCAGGAGGACATTGTAATTCAAAATATCTATACACTAAACACAAGGGCAACCAAGTTTTGGAAACAAAACAAACCCTACTACAACTTAAATCACATATTGACCATCTTACATTGATAGTGTGAGACTTCAATATTCTACTGCTGGAAATAGACAGATCATTCATACTAAAAATAAACAGAGAAATACTGTAGCTAAATGACATTATAATAAACCAAATGAACCTGACAGGTATTTGTAGAACATTCACTCAAGTGCATGTAAATATACTTACTCAAGTGAATATATCTTCTTCTCAGCACCTTGTGAAAGCTTCTCCCAAACTGAGGACATCCTTGACATGAAGCAAGTCTTAGTAGATACAAGAAAATTCAGATAACTTTGTGCATCCTATCCAAATAATACAGATTAAAACTGGATATAAAAAACAATAGCAATAACAGAACCTCTTACAAAATTATGGAAACTGAATACTGAATAAAAAATGCGTTAAGACAGCCTCTGCTTGTCGCCACTGCCATGTCTGTCTACCTCTGCAGGCCTCGGGGGAGGCTTTGCCCTGGAGGAGGTGGAAGTGGGGGATGGGCTGGGGGGAAGGAGATGGGGGCAGGAGGGGGGAGAACAAGGGAATCTGTGGCTGATATGTAGAACTGAATGGTATTGTAACATAAAAGAAAAAAAGACATCAAAATTCAAAAAAGAAAAAAAGTGAACTACAGACAAATTTCCCTTGTGAATACAGATGCATAAATTATCAATAAAATACTTGCAAACAGAATACAAAAATATTTTTAAAAATCCACCATTATGAAGCAGGTTTTATCCTAGAGAGATGCACAGATGGTTTAACATACATAAATGGATAAATATAATAAACTGTATAAACAAACTGAAACACGAAAACCACATGATCATCTCATTAGATTCAGAAAAGGCCTGTGACCAAATCCAACATCCCTTCAGAATGAAATTCCTCATTCCTCGAGATATTAGGGATACAAGGGACATACCTAAGCATAATAAAGTTAATTTACAGCAAATCTATTGCCAATGTCAACTTATATGGCAATAAAGTCAAAGTAATTCCTCTAAAATCAGGAATAAGATATACTTATTCAATACAGTACTTGACACCTTAGCTATAGAAATAAGACATATCAAGGAGATGAGAATATGAATTGGAAGGAAGAAAACAAAGTCACTTTCCTTTCAGATGATATGATAGTGTATGTAAGTGAAACTCCCCAATAAAATCCACCAGGAAACTCCTATAGCTGATCAACACTTTCAGCAAAGTAGCTAGATACAAAACTAACCAACAAAAATCAGTAGCTCTTCTATGTAAAACTCACAAAGGGACTGAATTAGAAATCAGTCAAAAAATACCTTTCACAATAGCCTAAGACAATACAAAGTATCTTGTAACTCTAACCATGTAAATAAAATGCTTACATGATAAATAGCTTATGACACTGAAGAAAGAAATTGGAGAAGATGCCAGAAGATGGAAAGATCTTTCATGATCATGGATCGATAGGATTAGCATGGTAAAATAAAAAAAAAATATGGCCATCCTATCAAAAGCAACCTACAGATTCAATGCAACACCTATCAATATTGCAACATAATTCTTTACAGATCTTGAAAGGACAATCTTCTGCTTCATACACTACAAAGAATCATGCGGTTGACTAGGTCTAGGTGACCTGAAAGGGATGTGTCATAGCTGTTCAGGTTTTAGTCTGTACCTCTTGGTGTACTGTGTTGTCTTTCTTTCCTGAGAAATAGAGGCATTCCCTCAGGCAGTGAAGCATTCAGACCACCTGGATTTCTCTGTGCTCCTTAGAAATGAATGAAGCATATGCAAGTTTGGCAGAGCAATTAGTCCTAGACATTAATCTTATATGTCATTTCCGGTTTCCTGGCACCTGCCATTGTCTTATTTCTGATAACTGTACAGAAAGTCTGATTACTTCAAATAAACTTGTTTTAGTCTCAGTCTTGCTGAAACCCCTCCAACCTGGCCTGGCTTTCATTCCTAGCAACCACACCAAGAGCCCCCAGTTCAGTAAATAAATTCTTGCACTTATTTAATATGGAAATAAAAAAATCAGAATAGCTAAAACAATTCGCAATAATTAAAGAACTGCCAAAATTGTCACCATCCCAGATTTCAATCTGTACTACCAAGCTTTACTAATAAAAACAGCATGATATTGGTACAAAAACAGACATGTTTATCACTGAAATCTAATCAAAGACTCAGATATAAATCCATATGTCTATAAAAAGCTTTTGTTTTTTAAATAAAAAAGTCGTAAATACACGCAGGAAATAAGATAGTATCTTTAACAAAAGTTGTACTCCTCAATTTCTTCTGCATATAAAAGAATCCACATAGACTCATACTGCACAAAACTCAAGTCCATATGGATCAAAGACCTCTACATAAAAGCATATAAACTGAGAAGCTTCTGTACAACAAAGGACATCATCATTTGGACATAGCAGCAGCATACAGAATGGGAAAAGATTTTTACCAGCTGCACATTTGATAGAGAGCTAATATACAAAATATATAAAGAACTCAAGAAAATAGATATCAAAAACCCATATAATATAATTTAAAATGGGGTACATGTATAAACAGTGAATGCTCAGTAGAGAAAACTCAAATGGTTGAGAGACACTTAAAGAAATGTTCAACATCCTTAGCCATCATGGATCTGCAAATCAGAACTACTTTGAGATTTCATCTTATACCTGTCAGAAGAGCTCAGATCAATAACACAAGTGACAGCTCATGCTGGTAAGGATGTGCAGTAAGAGGAACACTCACCTATTGTTAGTGGGAGTGCAAACTTGTACAACCACTATGAAAATCAATATGGTGGTTCTTCAGAAAATTAGGAATCTATCTACCTCAAGAACCAGATATATCACTCTTTGGTATATTCCCAAAGGATGTTCCATCCTACGACAAGTGCACTTGTTCAGCCATGTCCATTGAAGTTTTTTCTCATAATAGCCAGAAATTCGATACACCCTACAGAGAATGAGAATTAAATATCAACAGAAGAATGGACAACAAAATATGGTACATTTGCACAATGGAGTATTACTCAGTTGTTAAAAACATAAAGTCATGAAATTTGCAGATGGATGGAAATGGATGGATCTAGAAAATTATCATCATGAGTGCAGTATCCCAGGCCCAGATAGAAAAACACGATCAGTAATTTGCTTAGCCATCATCAGAGAACTTTCTGTCTATAGAAGACTATAGAACACATATAGAGACTAACAGCTAGACATCATATAAAGATTAAAAGAACATGGCACACTCAGCCCTAAAAGGGATGTTTCCATCAAATCCTGATACTCAGGGCTCAGGGAGTCCTGTACAAGTGGAGACAGAGTGTATGAGCCAGAGAAGATGGAGGACACAAGAAAACCAGACACTCTAAATCAACATGTTCAAACTCATATAAACTTACAGCGAGAGACTGAGGCAGCATGCACAAGGCCTTCATGGGTTTGCTCCAGAACATGATGTGCTAAGCTCACTTACCTTGGCACGTCCATACAGGAGAAGAATGAAGCAGTTTTACAGCCATACATATCATATCTGGCCTTAAGGTCTAGTTTTTCTGGATATATGATAAAAGATGTTGATCATACAGCTGTAACACTCCACCTACTAGTTGTCTTGTAAAAAAGTCCACATGAGGAGGCTTTCTGACTCCTACTCTCTCGGACTTTCTAATGTCTTCACATGACCTAAAGGAAATATTTGTGTTCCTTTGCAAGGCAAATCCTTTACATTTGTTTTCAAGTTCTCATTAATCAATATATTAACCAACAATAAATAAATGAATGAAGTCACAGGATGATTTTAAAAAAAGGAATGGAAATCAGGGATGAGGCTGGAGAGTTTCCTCAGTAGTAAGAGCACTGTCTCTTCTTGCTGAGGACCCAGTCTCTTACCCAGCACCCACATGGCCTCTCAAAACCATCTGCAACTCCAGAAACTGTAATCCCACTTCCAGGGAAACTGACTCCTTCTTCAGTCCTCTGAGGGTACCAGGAATGCACATAGTACTCAAACATACTTTCAGACAAACATCCACATATGCAAAATAAGTAAATAAAGTTTAAAAAAAAAAGAAATTCAGGGACAATGAATCACCTTGAGATGAATGCCCTTGGGCATACTCACCACAGATCTCCTTGACACTAAAGTTGTAATGGACCAAGAGCTGCCATTTCCCACCAAGCCTGTGCCTTTCAATCTTACATGTGTCTCCTTTTAGTAGTGGTCTCTACTCTTTCTCCTGTATTACAGGTGTGTGTTTTTTTTAAATATCAATGTAAACTTGCTAAGGGGATGCTGACTTACTATAGAAGAAAATCAAGTGTCTAACATGTACTGTTATAAACCAGAAGAGAATTTGAGGATATTTGATCAAGGGATGAGGCTAAATATTCATTCACTTGGAGCTATGACTTGGGATACATGGTGTATTACTCTGGTGTGTATAGTTCCTGAGTTGGACTAGAGCATCCACAGAAGTCCATCCTTTGGATTTCCTAACGTGACGGTATAATTGAGACCTTAGCTGCTGTTCTCCTATGTCTATCACTTCTGTGATTCCTGTCAATGGCAGGGATGATAAAAAAGATTCATGACTGCAAGCTTGAAATTACTTGAAAACAACTTTGCCTCAAGGACTTCATATCATTCTTATGAAGTCTCTCTCCTACAACCTCTTATTGCAGACATCAAATGGGCAGTTTGTTATGAAGGCTCCTTTCCTGTTTCTCAGCTCACTCTCCTTTGTCCTTCATGGGTGCTTCTCACAGTGTCTCAGGTATGCCTTCAACATTTTTGACAGCTCCTTATCAAACAATCTGAAATAAGACATTTCTGCAATCCAAACCATGGTGGTAAAGGGCAGACATGGCTCAGGTTGGCAAATATTCAAGTTTCTGTGAAATATTTGAGAAAGCATTTAAATATGTAGCAAGAAGCTTTCCTGTGTCCTGGCTGGCCGGTGGTTGGGACGAATCTCTCCCACTTGTGTCCCCCAAGTAAATACACAGAGGCTTATATTAATTATAACTGCTTGACCATTAGTTCAGGCTTAGTATTGACCAGCTCTTACACTTAACCTCGCCCATTTCTGTTAATCTACATGTTGCCACATTTTCCATGGCTTTACCTGTATGCCATTACATGCTGCTCTCTGGATGGTGGGCTGGTGTCTCCTGACTCAGCCTTCTGCTTCCCAGAATTCTCTTTGTATACTTATCCTACCTATACTTCCTGCCTGGCTACTGGTCAACCAGTATTTTATTAAACCGGTGTACAAAAGCATTATTCTATGGCATTTCCCCTTTTCTGTTTAGTTAAAAAGGAAAGTTTTAATTTTAGCATAGTAAAATTATATATAACAAAACAGTTATCAAGCAAGAATTACAGTTACAATATCTAGTCTATTTGTATGTGGCAAAATTAAAGAAAATATTTTATCTATCTTATATTTGTGAGTATAAAGTTTCCTATCTAATTTATCTTTTTTATCATAACCAAGGAAAATTATAACTATCTAGTCTTCAACTACATCAAAGGCCTCAGAAGGATATAATATTACCTAAGTAGACAGTAATTGCATTATAAGCAACTTTCAAAAATCTAAAATGGCAGAGACAGCTGCCTGCCTGGACAGTCACCCAAAGTTCCTCTGCAACTTCTCTGCATCCTTCTTCAGCCCATAGGCCTAGTGTCTCCCAGTCACTTCTCTCTGTGTCCTGTAGAATGTCTGGCAGTTTCTTCTGAAAAGCAGGAACCTGAAGGACCATCTCGTCTTACAAAGTTCAGTGGTCACCTTCCTATGGGTCCTGCATGACCGGTCAATACAACATTTTGTCAAATAGTCCAGGCAAGAACAGTTTCTTGCCCGAGTGGATAACTTTTGTCATGAAGAAAGTAAACTCTATATGGAGTGTCTTCAATGCCCATCTTTCTCTGAAGTAAATCGGTGCTGCCAGGAACAGATCTGTCTCACTGTCCAGAAAGTCTAGTTTTTAAAACATTTTAAATGCCATATTCTATAGGTCTTTGAAGAGTTTGAAGATTACCTATCTGAAATATATCTATGTATACCTAGAAAACGTAATATGACTATAAGTTTGGCTATCATAGAAGAATAATTATTAATCTATATTTCTTAAATATCCATTACAATTTAAATGAGTTGCATAAACATAATACCTTAAACAAGAATAGAAATATATATTCAGTATAACAAAATTAACCTTAAATTTGTAATAAACTAATGTAAAACATTTTGTACAAGTTCTTGTTCTTTAAAAGTAGATTCAATAACCTACTCTTTTATCCTATCATATCTAAATCCCATTCCCCTTATTTTTTTTAGAAATATATTGACTATGACCAATAACAATTTGTTACCAACAACCTTAATAAAGACAAACATCCATAAACCATTTTTTGGGAGTGTGGCCATAGTGTTCTAGGCTACTTCCTGCTGATAGGGGACACTGGTAGTCTGACAAGGATCCTGAGAAAATTAAGAATTATGGTCAAGTCCTGACTGGAGTAGTCTGTAGACTATATTCTCTGAGCCAGTTGCCTTGAAGTTGAATTTGATGTTGGATGATCTGGGCCATGGTGTCATGGGAGACCTTTCAGGGGGTCTTGGCTGGTCAAACTGTATTAGCCTAGAAGCAATGCACAGGTTCTCATCTTCTGTGGAAACAAAAGCAGAACCTCTTTTCCAAAGCTATGTATACTTAGATAATAAATTTTGAAATCAAGATATCTTTAAAATACATATGTAGATTTAACTAAGCAGTCTTTACATCAAATGTCTTTCTGCAGTTCAAAATCCCAAAGACAATATAATCCAGACTCTCTGTGTGATTTCCATCTTTACATGGCTGACTTTTTATATTACTTTTACTGTCTCTTTAAAGACTTTATTTTTCAAAACTATTTCTTTATATAACTGTCTATATTTATTTTCTTCTTTCTTCCAAGCCTAGATACATTTTTACACACATTGTAAATCGTTTAGAGGCTTATTCCATCTGAATCTGTTTTATTGTGAATCTGTTGCTTTAAACTGCAGCATTACTAGGACTGAAATGGCAGCTTTGGCTGCTGACTCCACCCACCTCAGTTTTTCAACATGGCGGTGGTATATTTACTGCCAGCTCTGGCTCTGAGAGCCATGAGTATCACCAACTCTCAGAAGCACTGGGTCTATGCCTCCATTAAAGCAGCATGAAGCCCAGAAACCTTTTTTTTTTTTTTTTTTTTTTTTTTTTTAAATAGCAAAGCCTAAATCTACCATGCATCACACTGTGCAGCTTGGAGATGCCTCTGTGTATTGTGGCAGGAATCCTCCATGGTTCAGGTCATGCCCATACACTGTGAACCCACCATACTGTAGCTCAAGTCCACAGGCTGCAATGTCTCTGTATTACAGCTTTCTTGAGAGACACAACTAGGAAGCTGCTCTTGGCTCCATTTTCAATCTTTTTTCTTTTTAAAGCTTTCTCAGGTTTTAGGTGGAAACTCTTGCCCCATATTTGTTACCAGGAGTTTTCCTGTGTCCTGGCTGTCCAGCAGTGGGGACAAATTTCTACCACTCATGTCCCCCAAGTAAGCATGCAGAGGTTTGCATTAATTACAACTGATTGACCATTACTTTAGGCTTAGTATTGACCAGCTCTTACACTTAACCTCGCCCATTTCTGTTAATCTATATGTCGCCACATTTTCTGTGGCTTTACCTACTTGTGTGACATTACATGCTGCTCTTTGGACAGCAGGCTGGCATCTCCTGACTCAGCCTTCCTCTTCCCAGAATTCTCCTTATCTGCTCATCCCACCTATACTTCCTGCATGGCTACTGGCCAATCAATGTTTTATTAAACCAGTGTAAGAAAGCATTATTTCACAACATAGATATATTTCAAAATCCATCATTTTATGTATGCCTATAATTTATTTTTATTTTTCCATTTTCCTCAAGAAATAAAATGTACCTTTATCACATAAAATATTGATTTTTATTCTCATTCTGATAATTTATATATTATCTCATCTGCTATGTTTTATTTACATTGATACTTCAACCTTTTTCATTAATAAGAAATTCTTTAATTTTTTTCTCTAGTATTCTTACATCATTATGAGTCCTTTGTAAAATATGCATGGCCAGTAATTCAATTTATTTATGTATTGTGTCTTAAATTGCTAAATAATAAAAAGAATCTGTCACATAAAAATTCTGCTATCAACCACTATGATTTGTGCTTTAAATCAGATGTCTGGAAATGACATTGACATCTATTATGAAATGAAATACTGAATCAATACATACTCCATACATATAATGAATAACAATAATAAAAATGAACAAATGGCTCACAATAATGTAAATGAAGCATACATGTAATATTGTATAAGAAATGACAGATGTGAAAGAATACATGTATTCCTTTCATTTATGATGAAACATAGAGATATTTAGACTGTTTACTACCTGCTTAATGGGGGGTGGGGTGGGAACATACGCAGAATGAGGACAAGAAGGAAGCTTGGGGTTTCAGGACAATTTGCTTCTTCATCAAATATGTAAGAATGGCCCCTCTGTCAATATGAATCCTGTTGTTTTTGACTTGTGTACTTTTATTTATATGTTATCATATTTGAATAAACACATTAAAAGTATGCAAGTAAATGTCAGCTTTGCAAAGATTCTAAAATTGTGTGATGTAAGCATTATTTACCTTAATCAGTGAAAGAATGTGTCCCTTAGACGTACCTCCCACAGATATATCTTAATGTATCTCCTGAAGGTTGACCCACTGTCATTTAACATATTTTTATCTTAGAGGCTTTGAAAGACATATTATTGCAACTGGTGATAGTTAAAACTTTTATCACATCCTATGAATCTGTCATCCTCTGGAGCCCCAGCCAGTCTTGCATCCTTTTCTACCTTGCTTTGTATTCTGGATAAACAACTTAGGTCTCCTATATTTGTCAAGATTTCCTCATCACAGGATTCTGGTTTCTGTTCCACATCCATGCTACAGTCTTTCTTCTTCTCTCTACTCAGTGTTAAGTCTCAGTCAACATGTTGGCTTCCATAAGGCTAACATCTCAGTTGTGTAGCTGGTATCTGCTTCCACAAGGATTTTGGTGTTCAGTGTTGGGCTTCAAAGAGCTGAGGACTTGTTCCATATAATTTCATGATTGTTTAACTCTTCCTTCATTTTGTGTACTTTGCCAGCTGTGAGAAGAACCACATGTCAATCTGATTTTGTTTATAATACTTTTTAATAGTATACCTCCCAAGCAAGTGCACATCTACAGATAGTGCTCAAGCAGCTTCCCAGGAATATACCTTTGAAGATGGCTGGCCATAGCACAATATCAAAATAAGAAATTAATACTGTGTCTTTATGGTATGAATCAGCATTCCTTGGGTATATGCCCAAGAGTGGAATGGCTGGGTCTTGAGGTAGTTCGATTCCTAATTTTCTGAGAAACTGCCATACTGATTTCCACAGTGGTTGTACAAGCTTACATTCCCACCAACAGTAGAGGAGCGTTCCCTTTGCTCCACATCCTCTCCAACATTGACTGTCATTGGTGTTTTTGATCTTACCCATTCTGATAGGTGTAAGGTGGTATCTCAGAGTCGTTTTGATTTGCATTTCTCTGATGATTAAGGATGTTGAGCATTTCTTTAAATGTCTTTCAGCCATTTGTGATTCTTGTTTTGTGAATTCTCTGTTTAGCTCTTTAGCCCATTTTTTAATTGGACTGTTCAGTATTTTGATGTCTAGTTTCTTGAGTTCTTTATATACTGTGGAGATCAATCCTCTGTCAGATGTGGGGTTGGTGAAGATCTTTTCCCATTCTGTTGGCTGTCTTTTTGTCTTATTGACTGTGTCTTTTGTCCTGCAAAAGCCTCTCAATTTCAAGAGGTCCCATTTATTAATTGTTGTGCTCAGGGTCTGTGCTTTTGGTGTTTTATTTAGGAAATGGTCTCCAGTGCCAATGCGTTCAAGAGTGCTTCCTACTATTAAGTTTAGTGTAACTGGATTTATGTTCAGGTCTTTGATCCACTTGGACTTGAGTTTTGTGCATGGTGACAGATATGGATTAGGGTTAGATAGGACCTCTGTTGATCTTTTCTGTATCGAACACACAGATTGCAAGCCCAGTGCCACTTTGAGATCTTTGGCAGCAATTAACCATGCAGCTCACACACGATTGAGCCAGTATGATAGTGAGTATTCAGAGACGGGAAATACCTGGGGGGCACTCACCAACCTAAGACAGAGCACCTGTGTGGCCTGGGCAGGTGTCTCCATGATGGGTAAGGTGACCTTCTGACGTCCCACACAACCCAAGTCAGAAGCTCAATTTTTAATAAAAGGGGGACCTGCATGGCCCTGGCCCCCCGTTTTGGGTAACTGTTGCCTTGCTTGCAGACTTTGACCTTGATATCCTCCCAATGCTAATTCCCTGCCAGGTTCCACCCTCCTGAATGCTTAAGGGAAGTTCCTTGTCTGTGTATCCTGAATAATAGGCGTTAACACCTTAGATGCAAGATTGTAAAACATCAGTAGCGAACTTCTGCCCTCCAGGGTCCTCCCATTCTGCTGTAAGCCTGTAATTAAGACCTCCTACCCCCTTCAAGAAATGACATTCGACATTTAAAATTAAATATATACATATATATATAATTGGATGAATAATGCGAATGTATCCTATGAATACCACAAATGTGATTAATATCATGAGTGTAATTTAAAAAAGAAAGAAAGAAAGAAAGAAATTAATACTGATAAAATACTATCACCTTAAATACAGCTTATGAATTTTATTATCATTTATTTATTTATTTATTTATTTATTTATTTATTTATTTTTGATTTTTCGAGACAGGGTTTCTCTGTGTAGCTTTGTACCTTTCCTGGAACTCGCTTTGGAGACCAGGCTGGCCTCGAACTTACAGAGATTAGCCTGCCTCTGCCTCCCGAATGCTGGGATTAAAGGTGTGTGCCACCAACACCCGGCTTTATTATCTTTTATATCATTCTTTTTAAGTATAACATTTAATATGTATTTCATATACAGAAATATTTTAAATGAATACTAGATGATAATGATAATAAAAATCTCATTGTCCTCTAAATTTATTCATGTATTAGAGAGTTGGTAGTTTACAGAAGGGCTCAACTTCCAAGTTCTCTGAAATTGAAGTTTTCTTACTCTTTTTTCCAAAAATAATGTATGCAGATTTTGTTCTTCAAAATTATGATAAATTTGCTTGATTTATTCTCAGTTTTTCCTAACCAATACTAACTTGGCAGCATAAAAGTGTATATTTGATTTCTAGAAACTTCTCCATTAGAGAAAGGAATTTACATATATTAACTTTCTACTTAATAAAGCAGAGTTAATCATTGCTATGTGCAATTTGTGCTTATCTCCAGAAAAAAAGGGGAATATTCAATGTTACCATTGTATGAAGAAACAAAAATGTCTAAGACTGTTTAATTCTTTATTTGCTTAGGACATAGGGTAAGCCTGTCTGGGCATGTCAGACAATTTTATAAGAATGTGGAGGGGATTTTTGTCTCTTATACTGATTCTTTTACATTTCTTGTCCTTATCACTGTAACAATTTTCAATATATCTGTGATTTGCTCTGTCTCCCAAGTAAACACAGACTTTCTAGAAGTTAAATTTTAATATTGAGGTACTCTGAAGTGGTAGCCTGAACAGATAAACTGCCAATGATACCCTGTAGCTAATTTCTTAAAGAACTTAGCTTTTGTTTTGTTCAATAGCCTTGTTTATTCATTAGTACTTTGAACCTCCCTTTTCAGTCCTTCTTTGAAATACAACCCTCTTGTAGGCTATTTTAGGGGAATAAAGAATTGGGCACCTGTTTTACTTACTCCTCTGTATACTTACCTGGTTCTTTTCTAGTTCTAGCTTAATACTAATAGTGTTGATTTCATACTTTTTAAAATTTGATCACAAATGACACATATCTGCACATTGTACACAGATACACACACACACACACACACACACACACACACACACACACACACACACAAATCAAGCCTTGTTTTAGCTAGTCCTCTTTAAGAGAAGATATGTCACCCCTCTACTGAAGACTAGATAATATCTATGTGGTGAATTTCTGTGGGTTAATTGTTAAAGGAGTCCTCTAGGCACTATGCTTACTCACATTATTATGATTACTTAGTCTGGAAAAATCCTAAAATTTAGCCTGATGTACTTATACTTACTTCCTTAGAGATGGTCCTCTATCTACTGCCTGAAGGTGGTCTTTAATGCTGAATTATCACCCTTCTTTTTTTTTCTCAGGATGTGAAAATTTGGAATAATAATTTCTCAAACTCCCTATGCCTGCTCTGTGTCACAGAAAAAAAAAACACTTTATGCAATAAAAATGTGCCATTAATTATATTTTATTAAGAAAATATTAATTACTCAAAAGTAGTTAATTTAAGTAATAATTTCAATGGACAGCCAAGGAAAAGTATATTTAGCTCTAAATTTTATTAAATCACCTTTGTATGTCTCCCAGCATGAGTATGTTCATCATTGACTCTAAAAGTGACTGAGGCAATTATCAGGAAAATTTTTTTATTTGATTACTAGAAAAAGCATCTTTTAAATGATTAAGTTCTTCAGGCAAATGTAACACCTATAATTATGCATTTAAAAACAAGGCAGCATTTGACAGCCATTAAAATATCTCTTCCCTGAAGGAACTTGGCAACACCACTGTTATTCAGATTGTAAACAACAGTAGAGACTGGATGCAAAGGACGTCAGAGCTGAGTACTTACAAAAGGAATTTAGTACATTCAGTCAGAGTGTGGTCTGGATGTTTGATCAAGAATCCTAAATGTATAAATTAATAGACATGCACATAGCTATATAGAGACAAAGCATTTTGAATTATCCATGAAATAACATGCGAAACCTATTTTTTTTGAGTTACGTAATCCAAGAGGCATTCTACATGAGGAGTAGTCTAAGAATTGAACACTGTGTTAGCTTTTAACACTTGCCATTCTGTGTGTCATATATGTAGCTATTTCCAACATGGGTAGATGATGCAGCATTCTAGGAATGTTTTATATATATATATATATATATATATATATATATATATATATATGAATATGATATATTATATATATGATATATATGAATGTTTTATATTCGTTTATATTTTATATTCATATATATATATGAATGTTTTATCTGCTTGTATGTCTATCAATCATGTGCATGCCTGGTTCCTACAGAGGCCAGAAAAAGGATTTGGATCCACTGGGATATGATAGTTGTGAGTCACCTTGTGGGTGCTGGGAACAAAACCCAGGTCCCCTGGAAAAGGAGTCAGTGTTTTTAACTGCTAAGTCAACTCTCCAGCCTCCCTGCAACCTTTTTGTATTTCTTGTTGAAACTCTGGTAGCTTCAAAAAAGGAAGTGAGATTGTTTTCATTAATGTGACCTATAAAATACCAACTAAACTTTCATAAACATCTTCACAAGAAATTTTATATGTATATCTGGGGTATGTTTTATTACCCTCATTTATACTGACCCATTTACTTAGGTTTTATTATTAAAATTTAAGAATCCAAAATGTTGTGTAACACCTATAAAAGTATAATTAAGGGCAAATGTAGTAGATGAAATTCAGAAAAGTGATGCATTTTTCTAATACATTTGAAAAGGGCTAATGTTTAAAGCTTTTAAACCCAAAGAAGAGGCCAGGGCCAATTTACAACTGAGTGTTGAATTTCTAAGGAAGCTCTCAATAACCAATCTTGTTTCATATATACTATATAAATGATTTTTAAATCTAAAGCACTTGATTTGAGTAAAGACATTTCATATTGTCAAAACTGAAAGTATTTAAATCTTTATTCTTACAAATAGCCTATATTGAAAGAGATGAAAAATTTTATTTTATATTCAGAAAGAGGTGTTTGTAATCTGCAAACTGTGAAGTAAAGGTCTCCTTTTTATTAGAAAATCTCATCAGCTACTTTTAAATTGTTTTATAAAAAAAGAGCAAAATGCTAGTTCCATTTCTTTTTTATTATATGCTTTATTAGGTTTTAATGTAGAAGAACTAGCTCATCCTCAGATTACAACATTTCTGTGTGAGATAATTCAGAATCTTATCTAAAATAGTATAGCTAAATGTAGAAATTATTTGTGGATAGGAGAAGAGAGAATAATGACAGTCACATAGAAATAAATTGTGATTTCTTAAACACACATATCTGAACTGTGGAGTTTCCTAAGAGAGGTGCTATATTGAATATAATATTTTGGGAAAAATTCATGAATTTACAATATGTGGTGATGACTTAATTCTTTAAGTTGCTAACAGCTCCATTATTTTGTAATGTACCAACTGGTATTACATGCTAGCAAAGTGAACTTATAGTACTAGATTCATCAAGCTGGAATCACACAGACTTCAGATTCATTTATATTTAAATATGTGTTTGTAGCAGCCCAAAGTTATAAAGAAAATACATTATCTCCTGTGACTCTGTTGCCTTAGTTACAAAGTAGAGGCAAAAATTATCCATTTCATAAACTTATAAAAATTAAGATAATTAGTGTTTGAATAAAAAGTCCATTTTCTAGATCTCTGTTACAAAGTGTGTTATATATAGTTACACATGACATGTTTATTAGACTTTCAGATGCCAGTACATACTGGTTTTTGGAATGAGGAGATTTACCATACAATAAAGACATATTGAAGAAGGAGTGCCAATGATGACTATGGGAAATTCTTCTATCTAAATGTTTTTCACTGACACTTAACTGAAAGTATTATTAGCAAGTATGCCTTGGTTCTCACTACTCAAGTTTCTGGGAAAATGAGGGACCTGTAACATGCCCATGGCAGACCAGTTACAAAATGTTGAAAGTTTTCATTTCCTTTTTTAAAAATCATATTGATTGATTTTTAATGATTATGTTTCAGAAACTATGAGAAATATTAAGTATATGTGAAATTTACATAACCTGATTTACTCATGTTATCTTATGTTTATATATACATATGTATATATATGTGTATATACATGCATAACAACAAGGACTACAATATACATTTTATAGCCAATGTGACATGTCAAAAATTTGACTGAATACCTAGGTTGAAGGAATTTTAACATACTTATTCTCAGACAATTTGGAAATAATAAAGTCAAATATCTGGCAGATATATGGAGACTATTACCAAGTAAACATAAATACAACCACAGTTGCAAATATGTGGTCTAGATGAGTTTAGAGTGAGAAGGTAGCTAGAGCAAGATCCACTTTGTCTAAATGACCATCTAAATTTACATAAGGAAGAATTGATATTTAGTAGAATCTGATTTGGGAGAAATGGGAAAGGTGGATAAAACTGAGGCCACAGATCAAAAGACTTCACCACCGTACAAAAGTTCTAAAACCAAAGCTACTGTGGAATTGATATAACACATTCTATAATTTGATACAAATGTGCCCACGAGCTGTTCTGGACTCTCTGATGCCAAATTTGACAGGTCAAATTTTTCCTTTAAGTATTCTCAACTGTTTAAAAATGGGCCTTCACAAATAATTGAGAAATTTCGTAGTGTTGACTCTCTGTAAACAATAATCCTACTTACAAAATAGTTTAATAATACCACCTAATTAGTGATTGAGTGGATCATGTGGGACTATGGCCTTGAAGTTGACAGTTATCATTATTATTATTGCAGGCTCTAGCTACCAAAAAATACATATTTTCTTAATTGAATTAATCTTTTCCTGCTAATAAGAAAAATGGGCAGTGGTTTAGTTGTATGTTAAGAAGAACATGTGTGCTATTAAATATATCTAAGGTATCATGCACAACCTCATAAAATTAAAAAAATAAGGTTGATATACTCTACAAATCAAAAGCTCAATCAAAACATTCTAAAAATGTGTCCATAAATTCTCAGGGTGGTTTTAATATAAATTAGGCTTTCTCTACACTTCTCTACACACAATAACAACAAAATCTTAACCATAGTATATCTAAAATATTCTGAAAAATACCTTTTACTGCTTATAGAGTAGTGTAGTTCTCCCCCAAATATCAAGTAAGAAAATACAAATCAATAATTATTAGCAAAATCACCTCAGAAATAAATCACCTCCACTAGTCACAGGGCCTTTAACTCACCAAAAAGATAAATTGGATATATTTCAGACTAAATGTTGCATTGTGTTATTAAGTTTAACAATGTAAAAAATATCATGTATAGTAACATATTAATCTTTTGTAAGATTTAAAATAATAAAATTTCTATTTATACTTCCTCCTATGTTTAGTGGCACACAGCAGTAACATAACTGAGTAGTTACAAGGCAAGACCATCATGATATTAAATTCTGTAAAGTTATTTTTCTTGATATCAGGTTTTGTGGAAAGAAAAGTGAGAGTCCAAGGTATCGAATTATGACACGGCAGGTCCACCAACATTCTGTTATAACCTTCACTGTCAGGCCATTGGCAATGAAATGGATTTACAGGTTTCTTTCTCAGTGTTTATTTTGTTCCCAAAACTCTGATCTTCAGCATCAGAAAAAAAAATCTTACCTTGAGGGTTGCTATTATTCCACACTTGTACATAAAGGATATTATAAGCATTTGGCCTTTGGTTCCCAGCCATATAACACATCTCGCTTTTATGACTCCAGGGCTGTATTGCAAATCTCGAGGAGCCCAGTGCCATACAATGTGATTAACTGGAAAGCAAGTAATATCTGCCTCTGTACTTTTTTATAGGTCATTTGACAAAATGGGGAAATACTGTATATAACAAGTAAAAATGCTATCTCGGCCATGTAATTTTCAGAATAGTGTGATGTTGTAAGTATATTTCTGCCTTCCAGACTCTCTCAGAAAGAACTTCAAACTATTATCAAGATGATTGTGGCACCATGGTGTGTACTGTGGGAAGAAGCATTTACAAGAATCAGTGACAATAGAGACTCTGCGTTGACTGAAGCCAACACTTTAAAATTCAGAGCGATGAGCTGTGCTCAGTGTTAAAGAATAGCTGGATTCCAGTCCACGGTTCAGGGTGTGAACATATCATATGTCTAAAAGAAGAGGTCCTGAGACACTCTGACAAATTTCAATGTGTCTTTAAACATTAGTTATGAAAAACATATTTAACAAAATCATCTTCTCTAAGATTTATGGGACAGATAAATCAAGGGAATAGTTTAGATTTTCAGGAGAACAGAATTGCAATAAACTATTTTTCTTCCAAGTCTATGATACTCATTGTCATAATTTCTGGCATGCTTTGAATTTCTTGTAGTAATTATATATGAAGGAAAAGGGAATGAATGGGAACATAAGAAATGTAAAAATATTTTTTCAGCTTGAACAGTAAGCATTTGAAATGTTGTTTCCCCTCAATGTATGTGTATTAATCAAATGGAAGAAGATGAGAATAGTAGTTGTAAAAGATGCATTATAAAAAATGACAGTATTTTGTGGTATAACTTGAAATCAGGTACTCTGATAACTCAGGCAACACTCTTTTTGTTTAGGATTGGTGTGGTACTCCTTGTTCTTTTATGCTGTTATACAAATTTTGATAGTTTTTTTTCTATGTCTATGAAGAAAGGTTCTTGAAATTCAATTGGGATTGCATTGTATCTGTAGATTGCTTTTGGTAGGATGGCCACTTTCACAATAATAATCCTAAAACTTCATGAGCATGGTGGCTCTCTCCAACATCTACTGTTATTTTTCTCAAATTCTCTCTTCGGTATCTTAATGTTTTCATTGTAGAGGTCTTCCATTTCATTGGTTTTATTCTGACATATTTGTGGGTATGTGAGGGGGTGGGGTGGTATGTCTTCTCTATTTAGCGGTTGTGGTATTGCCCTTGCTATGGCTTATATGAGATACAACTGAGACTGCTGTCTCTGACTGCAGACATTCTAAGGTTGGAAATACCAGCTATTGTTACTGGAAGGTACTCTGCGTGCTACCAGAGGAGAGAACAGCTACAAGCTCTTCAATCTACAATGGTGACCACCTGTAAGATATGCTGGTGCAAGAATAATACAAAAGCTGTGGCAAAAGAGTCAGAGACACACCCGCTCCCACTGTTAAGAGTCTCACAAAATACCAATCTGCTGACAGCCATGACACATACATAGAGGACCTGGTACAGATCCCTGCAGGCCCCGTGCTTGCTGCTTCAGTCTCTGTGAGGCCATCTGAGCCCTACTTAATCGGTTCAGTGGGGCATGTTCTCCTGGTGGCATCCATCCCCTGGGATGTCTGTGATCTTTCCTCCCCTTCTTCCATGGGGTTCCCTGATCTCCAAGGGGGAAGTGATGAAGACCTCCAATTTAAACTTCCTGTGCATAATATCTGGCTGTAGGTCTCTTTACCTGCTACCATCTGCTGCTGAAGGAAACCTCGCTGAAGATGACTTGACAAGGCACCAATAGATGAGTATCATTAGGACTCATTTCATTTATTTTATTATTTATTTATTTATTTATTTATTTATTTATTTATTTATTTATTTATTTATTTATTTGCCTTTAGTGTTTGGTTCTACTCTAGGTCACTGGGCTTTCCAGTCTCTGGTTTCTAGCCACCCAGACATTGTAGGGCATGGACTCCCTCTAGAGGCATGGGCCTCAGCTTAAACCAGACATTGGTTGGTGTCTCTTGGAGGCCTGCTCTTTTCTGAAGGAAATGGAGGGGTAGTGGATCTGGGACAGAGGAGAGGTGTGGAGGGACATGGACGAGTGGAAGGAGGGAAATTGTGGTTAAGATGTATTGTCTGAGAGAAGAATCTACTTTCAATTTTTACAAAATGCTGTGGGAGTAACCACTCACTGTCTGGTTGCATTTAAAGCCCACTCCATGAAGCAGAATCCATGCCTGACACTGCTTGGGTGGCTAAGAACCTGAGACTGGACAGGCTGGGGACCCAGTGTATTACCAAATACTACTGTTCTGCTAAAAGAATGCAACAATGAAATGACTCCTAAAGACATTCTACCATATTCTATAACCATATGTCTTAGGGGTTATTATCACTGTGATGAAACAAATAAATTAATAAATACATACATACACACATAAAAGCTTGGGGAGGAAAGAGTTTATTTGGCTTACCCTTCCACATCACAGTCTACCACTGAAGAAAGTCAGAAACTCTGCAGACATGGCAGATACCTGGAGGCAGGAGTTGTGCTTGTTCTACATGGCTTGCTTAACCTGCTTTCTTGTTGAACTCAGGGCCACCCACATAGCGGTGGCCCCACCCATATGAGATGGACTCTCACATTTCAGTCACTAATTAAGGTTTGCCTGCGGGCAAATCTTAGGGAGGCATTTTCTTAATTCAGGTCTCCTCCTCTCCAGTGACCCCACCCTGCCTCAAGTTGATATAAAACAAGCCAGCACAATGACCCCTTGTCAACTTGACACACAAACATACCACTGTTAAGCCACAACCTTTCCATTTTTGTTCATCTCCAAGATCATACATTAATAAAGACATCACCAATAAAATATTTTTACAAACTTAAAAAAACTCTCACAGCCTTTAGAAATTCAAGCACTTAAAAATTCAGTCTCTATGATACAGTTTCTTTGAAAGTCTAGTCTTTTAAAATCTAATGTCTCTCAACTGTAGATTCCTATAGAATCAAAAATAAGGTAAATAATTTCTTAATTCAAAAGAGAAGAACGAGAACACAATCACAATGAAAGCAAAGAAAAATCATACTCCAACTGTGTAAATGACTCCATTTCCAATGTCTGGGATCCACTCCGGGTTTGGGTGAGTTTTCTGTCTCTACCCTCTGCAGTACATGCAGATTGTATTTGAGGCTCTGGCTGACTCCACTCCATGGCTGCTGATCTAGGTGGTCATTCCGCAGTACTAGCATCCCCACAATGCTGGATGGGGTCTCTTGCTGCAACTGGACTGTACTTTCACCAAATATCTCATGGGATCTCTGCAGGGATTCCAGCCCTGCTTCACAGTGCCAAACCTCAGTTGCTCTTTATAACCTTTTCACATGTTCAAAACTGATATGATACCACATGGGTGACTCTTAGACTACCAAGTTAGGCTGCCATTGAGAGGTACAACATTGACTTCCTCTAGAACACAGATTCTATGTGCTGACTCTGAGAAAACACTGCCCAGAAGATTTCACTTCAATGATGCTGATCTTTTCTTCATCACTGCTAATTTCTCAGCTCCAGGTAACCAGCATCAGTTGTCTGCACAATGCAAATGTTTTGCTCTAATGGTTCTGGTCATTTGTTAATCATGGCTGACACTTCAAGCCCAGTTGTCCAGAATCACAGATTTTTAATTCAAAATATATGATGGCCCCAATAGGGTGTTTAAGTAACTCTCAAACATCCCTCTAGAATTTCAGAAGTCAGGATTCCACCAGCTGCATTTCTTTGAACATTCTTATTTTCCACATTCCTACAGAATACCACACCAGAGTTTGAATGCACAATGACTCTTCCAGCCGTTTCTAAAGTCCTTTCACAATTCTCCAAAAAAATATGCAGTCAAATCTGTCACAGAAATACTTCATAATTTTGATACCAGTTTCTCTCTTTGTTAGGCTTACAATGGTTGTTGATGAAACACCATGACAAAAAAAAATACCCAAAACTAACCCCAAAAAACCAAAAACAAACAAACAAACAAACAAAACAACCTTGAGGAGGAAAGGACTGTAACAACAGACACAGGGCCTACACAGGTCTGTGCCAGATGTGACCCCTGCACTGAGAGGGGAAGTGGACACAGGACTCCATCCCTAACCCAGAAGTTATTTCCAATTGATAATCAAGTACAAACGAACAGTTAGTTTTCTCCAATGGAGTCTCATTGCCTATACAAACCACACTGTGGCCAGACCCCATGTCCAGAAGTTTATGTCCAACACAAAATAAACTTACATAGTAAACTCAATGTTTTTTGAGTTTTTTTTTTCCCTTACAGGTCTTTTGCTTACATATTATGGTTTCTTCCAGTTTTGTGTTTTTATGGGATTTCGTGTGTGTTTGTTCATCTATGTGTTTCTTTTGCTTTTTTTTTTGTTAGTTTGTTTTTGGTCATTTTTTTCTGTTTGTTTTTTCCTATCCCTTTTTAACTTTATCTTACCATATTTTATTATTATTGTATGTTTTGTTTTTAGATGGAGAGGTGGGGAGGGATCTGGGAATAGTTAAAGGAGGGGAAACTGTAATCAGAATATATAGTATGAAAATTTTGTCTATTTTCAAAGGAAAAAAGAAGAAAAAGAAAATACTAGATATTATTACAATAGAAAAAGTTCTTAGGCATGAGAATAAAATCTCTGGCCTTGTTGTGAGATCTAACATGCCAGTTGGGCTTACTCAATCATTTTAGTTAAGGGACCACCCCTAAGAAGGTAGATTCACCTTAAGCCATCCTAAAGAGATAGGCAGAGAATTAGTTCTTTGGTGTACTTTTCCTTTTTTGTAATCCTTGTCTCTAGTACAGAAGCTTACAGAGTGCAACCACGTAGGGTTGTCAGACTGCCAACTTTTTTGAACTATTTAGAAAAGCATATCTTTCCTTTTACTTCTTTTTATTTCATTTCTAAGCATCTTTTCCTTAACACTCTGGCTCAATGACCCAATATTTGCAGCTTCCTCATTTCCATCCTGTGGCTGCTTTTTCCCTTCCATACCACCATAAAAGCCTGACATTTCCCTTTTCTGTCCTCCACTGGCCTCCTCCAAGAAGTTGTTGAGGTCTAACAGTATGCCTGCCTTGATTTTTACTTTTAAAGTATAATAAAATTATCCTTGTACTTCCATTCGAGTTTCTTCTTAAAAATTATATTATTAATGAGAGTATGACCTCCAAAGGGGATCTCAGTTAGGTTTTCCCTATCACAATATAAGATGGCTTCATTAGGCAGGTAAGGAATCAATTGTATGGCCTTTTGTGGGTCATAATTTATACAAATGAAGCTCATTTTGTGAATTTGTCTTCAAATGAGAACAATTTTAAGATAAGACGTGTAGATGCCATCCTCTGCATTAACCTCTGAAATGACAAGAAAAGCAGAAAAAAAGGAGAGTGTAATGGAGTGTTGACATACTTTCTTACAACTCTTTGGGCTACATAATGGAAAGAAATTCAAATTATATCTATTCTAATTATTGTCTCCTAGGATCCAAAATGTCAGAACTATGCCTGATGGTTAATATTCATGGTCACCATGACATTGGGTGACATACCCTTCACATCTCCTTGAGACAAAGGCTGAATGATTCAATGTAGAACCTGCTCAGACATACATTTTTTGTAATGTCAATTACTAGGTACAAAGTGGTCCCCCACAATGTCAGTGCTGGTGACAATGTCCTGAATATAAGCATATTGACCAGTTGAACAGAAGAGTTGATTATTGGATAAACAGAAGCCTAAAGTTAAGTTTCTGTTTATCAGAAACTACTGCCTCACTTAATCTGCCCCCCAAAGATTACTAACTGAGGGAGTCCAGAGTCTATATCATCTTGAAGACCTCCAATCTGATAACTACCATGTAAAATCCACTTGCTTCTATGTCACTTTGCTTCTCTTTGCACACATCCCTCAGAGATAACACTGACAGTTCATTCCCAATAAACCTTTCTTTCTACACACAGAGTAGTCTAGTTTGGTGATTTCATTGTGCCCTCACTTACATCAATGATGAAACTTGTAGATTTGGACAATTTAAAGTAGGAAAGTCACATAGTAAATAATGGCAAACACCTTTCTAAGGTTTGGATTCCTGTGCTGAATAAGGAGAAAGCAAGCCAAGGGTCAGAATTCATTTCTACTTCCTGGTTCCATATGCAACATGACTAACTGTTCTGGCCACAAGCACTTGTATGTTATGATGGACCTTCACAGTGGGAACCAAGGTAAATACTTCCTTAATTTGCTTTCATCAGGAATATTAGTGCACCAATAAGAAAACAATGAATACAGAAGACTGATACCAAGGACTGTGCCCATTTATGTGATAAACCTGAACATATTGTCCTTAAGCCATAGAATCAATTTGCTAAAGCAATATAGATGACTTTATAATTTTGGGCTTTGAAAGCCACAGAATGTTGTAATGCAAGATTAATGGACCATGCCAGCAAGGATTTGGACATCTAGAGTGCTGAGATAAAAAAGGAAGAGAGACAGAAAGAGGTGGACAATCTCATGGAATTTCAGAAGGGAAATAAAGATTTTGTTAGAAAATAGGTTCAGGCTATTTGAGTAATATTCAGACAAACATCCTGGCTTCTCTATGCCTAGGTCTTGAGAAACTGATTGATATCAAAGTGGAAAACATTAGGCTAATGTGTTTGATAGAAAACATCAAGACAAGGTGGTATTCAGGCATGACATGGCACTTGCTCAGTTCTCTCATTTGTATCTGCTACAGGGAGAAAGATCTGACATCTATAAATGACCAGGTTTGAAAGGAAAAAGAGTGTGGACAAGTTTAAAAAGTCAATCAAGGCAGTTGCTGAGAAAACATCTGTAACTGGTAAAGAGATTAATATTATTAAAAAGAAATATCCTGTTTATCATTGAGACAGAAGAAAGGTGGCCTGAGATCATAACTCCACCATTAATGAATACAACTTGTGAAAATGCAAATTCGTTTGAAAGGAGAGAACTGGAATTAAACATTCCTGTGAAGGGATTCCCTGTTTGGAAACAAATGCTCAGAGAAATGTTTCCCTGGATCTGAACACAGAGGCAAAAAGCATCTGTGGTTGAAAGATCCAAGCTACATCTAAAACTGACAGCATAAGGAGGGAGTATCATTTACATGTTAGTAGTTTTATATGCATCATAGCTAAAAAACAAAACAAAACAAACAAACAAACAAAAACCCAATACATTTATGAAGGTTTGTGCCAGGTTTCAGAATAACTCTGAGCCAGGGCAGTGTATGTCAAGGTCAGATTACTTTCAAAGGATTCTAAGAGAACACTGAATGAAGACATAGAACTAAAACCTGAGTTGAAATGAACACCCTGGGATGCTGAAGATTCGAGAACCATAGAACATCCTGCAAAGAAAGCTGCATGCTTGTAGAGATGACCTAAATGAGAGACTATGTATGCTGAACTCCACAGAGCTTCAGGACAGCTCAAACCCTCTGTTTCCCAGATGATTCCATCTCAAACCCCGATTGCCTCACATGGAGCTTCAGAATTTAGTGTTTGCTCTGCTGGATATTGGTCTTGCTTTGGTTTGATATTTCCATGCTATGCTTTATCTTTCCCTTTTGGAATGGATATGTTTATACTGTATCATACTGTATTAAAAATATGTACCTGGTATTTTAGATATTATGGGAGCTATTTAACTAAGAGATTATGAATATCAGAGAGACTTTGGGCTTTGGGCCTTTGAAGAGTATTGAAATAATTAATGGGGCTATGGAGCTTTTGGAATTTGGACTGAATACATTTTCAGTTTTGAGATGGTCACAACCCTTTGAAGAAAAAAGGTGGATGATTTTGGTCTAAAGGATATATTTGGGTATTAAATTGATAAGTGATTGGCTTGTAAAAGTTAACATTGACTGTAAACTTGATGGGGTCTAGAATCACCTAGTAGTCTCAAAGCTCCAAGAATGTCAGTAAGAGAGTTGCTAGGTTGGCATCACTGAGGGGGTAAGATCTATACTAAATGTGGGCAGCACCATCCTATGTGCCAGGTTCCTAGACTGAAGTTTAATTAGAAAGAGAACTGAGCACCAATAGCCATTGCTCACTGCTTTCTGGATATGAATGCAATGTGTGCAGATGCTCCAGACTGTAGACAGAAGGTTCCTCCAGTCCTGCCTGGCCCATGGTCCCTCAGCCACTTATAAAATAATCATTCAAAGGTTTAATATTAATTACCAATTGCATGGCCTATAGTAGGGGTTTTTTTTTTTTGTTTGTTTGTTTTTTGAGACAGAGTTTCTCTTTGTAGCTTTGGTACCTGTCCTGGATCTTGCTCTGTAGACCAGGCTGGCCTCCAACTCACAGAGATCTGCCTGATTCTGCCTCCCGAGTGCTGGGATTAAAGGCATGTGCCACCACTGCCCAGCTATGGCAGGCTTTTAGCTAGCTAGCTCTTATAAATTAACCCATTTTTATTAATCTGTATGTACCAGCTTACCAGTACTTTTACATCTTGCTTCTCCTGGCAGCAGCTGGCATCTCTCTCTCCTCCCCTTTCTCCTTTCGCTATCTCTCTTGGATCTTCCCTCCTGGCTCGATCCTGCCTCGCCATAGGCCAATGCAGCTTTATTTACCAACCAATCAGAGCAACATATATTCACAGCTTACAGAAAGACATCCCACAACAATCCCCCATTTATATATAATCAAAAAGGAAGGTTTTAACTTCAACATAGTAAAATTACATATAATAGAACAGTTATCAAGGAAGAATTACAGTTATAATATCTAGTCTTTGTATTTGGCAAAATTAAAGAAAATATTCTATCTATCATGTCATGATGAATGACACCCTCCAACTGTGAGGTAGAAGCAACCCTTCTTAACTTTAGTTGTGCTTTTATACTATGTACTTTATCATAACAATGAAAAAGTAAGTACTACACTTTTAAAAGAATTTCACAGTGAAGAGGAAAGCAGAAATGATAGAAGTACTTCTTAATTCTGAGTTTTAATACAACAAAGTGAAAAATCCATGATCCAGCATATACATATTATATTTGTGCTGAAATGTGATATTTTATTCGTATGTTAATACAGTTTGCCTGGAGATCAGAGGTCACAGCCAAAAACAGAAGTCAGGCAGTGGTAGCACATGCCCTTAATCCTATCACATGGCAGGCAGAATCTCTGTGTGGTCAAGGACACAGCCAAGTGTGATGACACACACCTTTAATCCCCATAACAACCATAGAGACCTGGGGGTCTGTATAGACAGGCAGTGATGAGGAAGTGATGTGGTTGGGCTTAGAGCCAGTGAGAAGGCAGAAGAAGAAGGCAATAAAATTACAGATTATATAGGAAGAAGCACTCTTGGAGGAAGCTACTGCATGGTAGTAAGATAAGGCTAGTCATGGCTAGTTCTGTGATCTCTTCGGCTATTCTGTATTTGGCTCTTTGTTTCTTATTTAATAAGACTGTTTAGAAATTCATCTATACATAGGAGACATAATAATCTCCATCTGCAAAAAAATTCTGATAATCAGGTAATATTCTCTATCTAAACTGCTTGAACTTGGAAAGCTTTTGAATAAGAGGGGAAAGAGTCTCTGACAACATTGCTTATGTGGTTATAGGACAGGAATATATAGGATAGCTGTATGGAGTAAAGACCTGGATGAGTGAAGTCCTAAGTTCATTGTTGATATCAGCACAGCCATGATAAGGACCAAGGCCTCTGGCCCATGAGAAAATGGGTAAACCATTCTCCATATGGGCCAGGCTCAATATAAGCAAAGCCTTCATCCTCTGGTCCAAGTGTGAGTGGTTGAACTCAGCATGCATAGAAACTAGCAACTGCAGCTTCCTCCCCCTGGATGCTACAGTGTGAGACCTACAGGAACCTCCTACAAAAGCTTAACTAATCCCTTCTCCTGTGCTATACATAAGAAACACCCTGATGTTCTGGGTTTTGGTGGTAGTAGGTATCCCTCCATTAGAGTGTCTGCACCTGACATGACCCAGCTTTCCTGTACATATGTCTATGCCATCCTTTCTTTATCCCCCATGACCCTAGTCAGGGTTCCAGGACAAAATCCTATGGGTTGTGGTAGATTCTATCAGTCTGAGCATTATGAAAGTGTTACCATGGGGTTTCCAGAGTCAGACATGACTCCTGTTTCTTATCAAAGAATTAAAATAAAAGAAAATCATACAGAGTAATACCAGGTAGCAAAATATTTTATTCGAAGGGGAAAGAAAATGTATCAGGCAATTATGCTGCAATAGAGAAGTAGGCATGAGCCAGACAGCTCCAGAGCCCACAATTCTCTTCTGGAGTACTGTTTTAGGTTTGTCGTGTTCCTTCTCTTATGAGCATGTTAGGAGAGGGGAGGAGATAACCCTCAAAAGCAAGAATTAGATGAAACCTTATTCTTATAGTTGAGGTGTTATAGAACTTTGTATGATTTTTTTACATGTACAGGATAATTTTAATATGTATATCCATTCATGAATATGCATGAGAGAGTAAATAGGGTTTTTACATCAAGTTGCTTCAAGAAAGTCTGGTCTTCTTTGTGTTTGTGGGCCAAAAGCTGTCTTAAGCTGGCCTTTTTAAACCTCTTCTTCTACGACAAGTGCCTGATGACAGATTCTTCATAAGTGGAAGATGCTAAGTTTTGCTCTACTATGAAAGATGAAATATTCATTCAGGATTTCATTGTTCCTGCCCTTTCCTACATCAGCAGTGTGGTGTTATTCAGGCCTTTGGGTCATATTACTTTCTGCCTCTGTTGAAACAACATTGGAGAAAGAGATTGGTAGAGGAGATAGTTTTATTCTAGGATAGGCCATTGAAAATTGGGTAGATACCTTGGACCTCACAGAAAGGCATTTGCCAATTTAAGAAGGGAAATAGGCTTAGGGATTATACTGGACAATAGGTGGGAAATTTCCAAGTTTTGGGAGAGTTCTTTGATCTCCTGTAAGCCCTTTGAAAGGCTAAGGATTGCTTTAGATTCCTCCTTGATATTCTCCTTCAGGCCTGATCTCGGCTGTCCCTGTTAACACACTAAATTTGTAAGTGAAACACGTTTATAGGCAAAAGGAGAAGGAAGCTTACCAAATGGCTCTGGAACATTGAGTATCATGTGTCACAGAGAAGCTGTAACATGACATTATGCAAAAGTAACTGCAACTTTTAATCCGTCCTGTTACAGAGACAGAGATGCTGGGTGATATAACATTCAACTCTCCTTGAGACGAAGGCTGAATGACTCTAATGCACTGGTTCATAAAAATTACTAAGGACCTTTGATTTTCAAGTGCTATGATCCCCATAAATATCAGAGACTAGAAGACAATAGATAAGATATGGGCATTATTGAAGAACAAGACGTGTGAAATATAGTGAATTTCAATTCATTGGACATACAATATGACTATGTTCATGGGAGACTTTAAAAAAGAATTTACTTCAGCAAGGATCTCAGGATTGATAGGCTGATTTTGTGACTTTGGTGAGCCCTGTGGTTGGTCATGGTCTTTATAAGAGTGTACTAGCTGGTTTTGTGTATCCAATTGGCACAAGTTAGAGTCATCAGAGGAAGGAGTCTCAGTTTAGGAACTGTCTCTATGAGATCCAGATATGAGGCATTTTCTCATTTAGTGATAAATGAGAAAGGGCCCAGCCCATGGTGAGTGGTGCCTTCCCTGGGTTGCTGGTTCCAAGTTCTACAAGAAGGTGGGCTGAGCAAGTCATGGACAGCAAGCCAATAAGCAGCTCCCCTCCATGGTCTCCATGTCAGCTCATGCCTCCAGGATCCTGCCTTGTTTGAGCTCCTGTCCTGACTTCCTTCTATGATGAATAGTGATGTGGAAGTATATGCCAAATAAACCCTTCATCCTCAAACTTGCTTTTGGATCATGATGTTTTATTGCAACATCAGATAACCTAACTAAGACAAAGGCTCTGCTTATTCGAATGATTTAAACTGATATAGAAAGTGGGTTTGTAAAGTTTAAAAGCACTCAAGATGGGATGGAAAATGGCAAAAGTAGATAAAGGGGGAATATTTGGGTCACAAAAAAATGTGTGAGATTTGTGTGGAACCAGAGTCAACAGAGGAAGACTGACTGTGAGCCAAATTGAAGGTTTGTGAGTTCCTGAATGGCTTTAAAGCATAAACAATAGTTTACCAAATACTTTCAAGGAAGAAGAAATAGATATGTACAGGGTATCACCACTATATCCCCAATATGATGAAAAGTGATATCCTAAGGTACAAATAGCCTCCTCTGAGGAACTAGCATGGCCAAGGTTACTTGCAAGAGAAATTCTGTGTTGCACTGAGAACATATTGGTGGCTAGTAATGTGGAAAACACTTGGACTGTAGTGGAACCCTGGAGCTGAATAATTTAATTCATCACAACCCCCAAAGGAACCAGGAGCAAAGGGCAGCAGCATATGGATGAGAAAGTAGAATAGTGAGGGTAGAGAAGATTAATATTGTCCTAGGCATTGGCTGCTGCCTCCTCCCACCTCCATACTACCATACTATGCCCAGTTTTCTCTCACTCAGGAGTAGAGAATTCTCATCTAGCTTGAGGCATTTTCAATAACATTAATTCATAAGTGCACTCGTTGTACATACTGTGTTATGCCATAGCTGAGCAATAGAGTTCCCAGTAGTATGTCAGTTGCTTATTTGTATGATCTTTTGGCTCCAGTTCCCTGGCTTGCCTGGCATTAGAAGAGAGTTTCTCACAGTATATCAGTAAGCCTGCTTGTCAGGTGTGGAGAGAGGTACAGCAGCGCCACTGCAGTGGCACAAGAAGGAGAAAGTGGACAGTTCATGGAGAGTGATAATGGAATAGAGAGAGCTATATAAAATAGTGGCTCCCACCCAGGCCACTTTACCAAAATGTTACTGTTTGAGGGTGTAACGCCAGTGAAGGTGTCTTCTCATAATGTTTGGGACCTAGTTATATTTTATGTCTAGTATTTACTTAACTAATTAGTCTTAAAATCATTTGGCATATGCCGTGGTCAGTGATGGGCCTTTAGAGACCCTGCACACTCTTTGTAAAAAGGTTTTATTGTATGAGGCTAATCTCTGAAGGTCTTACAGATTTGGAAAAGATTGAACAATATATATGCATATCTAAATGATTGGTATGTGGGAGTGGTCCATATAGGACAAATGCAACAAACTGTAAAATTCTTTTAAATATTGTGTACTTAAGAGCTAGGATCCCTGAAGAGGTTATTGAGGAAAATTCTACACCAGCCTGTGGGCGTGAATATAGAACAGATATTGGGGGCTCTTAATGTACTATATATTTCATATCCTACTTTGCAAATTTCCTGTTCCTTGTATAACCTGACCAAAAAATCAACAATGTGGGATTATTACCAAAAATATCAAGAGACTTGAACAAGCTAATATTTTTTTTTGTAGAACAACAACAAAAACAGTAACATGTCACAATAGTACGGTGTCCCTTTTGTTGGTAGTTAAGTAGAAGATTAGTAGACAGAAGTGGAGAGATGTGGTATAAAACAACCCAAGTAATCTTCCTGATAATTGTTTGGTCCCAACAATAGAGAGGCTAGAAGTTCACTACAAAGTTCTAGAACAGCAAATGTTAGCTGCCCATAAAACATTGCAACTTGTGGAACATGTCTTTGCCTTAACTTCAGTAACGAAGCAGCTTCTGCAGATAATGGCTGGATTGAAGGTCTTTTGGCCAAACCTCTTTTTGATGGTGGCATACAATTAGACTCCACAAAAGTCCACTAATGCCATGCATGTTGTGTGTGTAGAGGATAAAATGCAGAGCATCCTTGGGAATTTAATCAATAACTAAACCAGCCAACACACTGGAAAGACTGCTTTCCATTATTATGGGTGCTGGTATATAAGAATAAGGGCAGAGGAACAAACAGCTGAAGGAATACAGATGAACACAAATATGTAGCCAGAGAGATAAGAAGAGAAATAGTATTCAGTGACCTGATTTAAGAACGTTATGGATAGTATAAAGTGATGGGAACTGATTGTGATGATCTATACTCACAGTTGAGGGCTGACTATGAAAACAGAACTGGTGGGTACTAGGTCAATGATTGCAAGAAAAAGAGATGTGGATAGAAATATATACTAGAGTTCAGCAGGAATTAGAGCCCCTGGTAATTTTTCTATGTGGTAGATCATTGCCCAATGAGTCATTCTGAATAATCAAGAGGCATATGTCCTTACTAAGATAGAGTACATCTGCCCTCAAGTTCCTATGGGCCCTGCTTACTGCTATCATATAAAGTCTGACCTCAGAAGAGGTTCCTTCGTTCGTTCGTTCGTTCATTCGTTCATTCGTTCGTTCGTTCGTTCCTTCCTTCCTTCCTTTTCTTTTTTGGTTTTGGTTTTTCAAGACAAGGTTTCTCTCTGTAGACCAGGCTTCCTGGAACTCAAATATCTGCCTGCCTCTGCCTCAAGAGAGCTGGGATTAAAGGCATGAATCTTACTCAATGAATTTCATTAGGGAGTAAAAGTTTATTAACAGGACTATGGGCATGTTATCAGTGCCTAGACTGATACAGAAAAGAAATCTCTCCCTCTCCCATCAACCATTAGCTATACATAAACCTTCAGAAAGGAGTTGGTAAGATAATTCAATGGGTAAAGTACTTGCCATACATCCTGATTACCTAAGTTTGATCTCTGTATCCCACAATAGAAGATGTAAACCAGTTCTCAAAGCTGACCTTTGGCCTCCATACACATGCCCTGGCATTTGTATGCCCATGCTCATAAACATATTTATCCAAAAAAACACATTCACAGTGGATTTTTGAAAATCTTCAGGGAGAGGTGGGAACCCATGGGTTGAGGTATTGGTTTGGCTGCTAGATTAGTGTTCAGAGCACCATGCTCAGGCCCTAGCAACCTTCTGAAAGCAGAGGAGAGTATTGTTCACAAGTGACGTAACCATGATCCAAAGCTAATCCTACTGTGAATGTCAGTCCAAAGTCAGTAACAAACCACCACCCATTAATTTCCAGTTGTTTTAGGATATAATGGTGTGCACTAAGACATTAGCTACTGTGGGTATGAGCAGAAAGAAAACATCATGGTAAGAATCGTGATTAGTATTGTGCTGATAGGAAAAAAAAGGTAACAGAGGGGAAAGTAAATAATGAGAAACATGAACAACTAGGAGGATGTGAGGCAGTTTTGGCTAAGAGAAGAGTGAAAAGAGATGTACAGAAATGGAATGTTGAAACTTTTTTTTTTTTTTTTTTTTTGGTTTTTTGAGACAGGGTTTTTCCTGTGTAGCTTTGCACCTTTCCTGGAACTCACTCTGTGGCCACCAAGCTGTTTTCAGCAAGGTTTTCCTTATGGTGGTGCTTAGCCCATTGTTCTGATGGCTGCTGAGAGGGGGCAGTTTTCTTGGTACCTTGGTCTTCCCTCTAACTACCATGCTGCAATCAATGTCTGTCTCTTTTCTACTTTTTGTTTCCTTTGGTTTGTTTTGAATCTCTGAAACTAAGAGAACTGTGTTTATTTTTCTGAAGTTCTCTCTCTTAAACTTGTTTCAAGTCACTCCCTCTCACAAGGAGCCAGGAATTCTCTAGATTTTGCCAACCCCTGTGGGATAGCCTCTGTATTTTTCCTGTTCTGTTTTCTTGTCTTACTTTATTATATTATACTAGAGATTTTCAGTTTTCACTCACATCTGTTATCCAGCTTTTCCCTGTTTAATATCTGTATTTCATAGCAGCTCCTTTTTCATCAACCATCTTAGATCTTTTTGTAACAGTTTGTAAAAGAACTCTCTGTGGCTAACAACCTATAAAATATATATGAAAGACAGAAATGAGCAACTCTTGATTATGTAAATTAGAGTATGGATGAACATGAAACAGGCTTCTTAGTTTAGATATTTAAGTTCCAGTCCTTTGACTTGTATGAACAATTAGGTTTTTATAGAATTATGAACCCCATAAAATTTTCTGTAATAAAATGTTACAGAGATCACCTGCCAGATGTTGAAAGATATTGGGTATTTTTTTTCAGTTAGAACTTTTGGTCCTAAATAGTGCCTGAACATACTTTATAGTTTGGAAACTACTGACCCGAGCAAATGGCACCTAAGATATTCCATTCTTTAATATTAAGAACAAAGTCTTCTTAATACATTGAGTGTTATTGACAGTGCTGTGGTGGGGTAGGTGGAGGAGAAATATAAAGTTTGAACATCTATTATACAGCCAATGTTTTCTGTCAGTAAGACTAAGACTGTAGGTGCTGACCATTAGAAAAACTATTCCCCTAACCCCTTTTCACAAGTTATATTCAACTGGGAAAATATTCTTCACTTTCTTTTTTAGTGGTGTGATGAAGGCATCTTGACTGGTCTGAGGCAAGTTTGACCCTGGCTAAGCACAGAGGTAGTGATACTGCAACTTCAGGGTTGTTGGAAGACAGGATTCTAGGTAAGATGAAAACTTAGTGGTAACATTTTTTTTCCTTTAGGGTGTATCTTTGTGGTCCACAAACACAATCTTTCTTCTAAGAAAAAGAGAAAGTTGACATGGTAAAGCAAGTGTCTACTTTTTTAGTCTGAAAATAAATTCTTCTAATTCAGCACATGGAGAATATATGCTTGTTTTGGATAAAAATTGCTACTTCCAAGATACTAACAGGAGCAGTTCCAGATGTTTGTGAGATAGAGGTTCACAAGTCTTCAATTAGTCAATCTTCAGCATATGGTATGTTCATAAAAAGGTAGTCTTCTATTTTTCTGGATTTTCTCTCAAAAAAATATACCATTGTGTTTAATATTTTTATTTATGTTTTGAGTGTCTCATTTTCCTGCTTTTTGACTAACCCAGTATGGAATACTGACAGTTCTCAATGGTGTGTTGAGAAGACATGAGCAATAACTATAATGCCTATGGAGAGCTACAAGGCTGTAGGGACTATGAAAGAAAGTAAAGAAAGCATGAGTAAGTAGACAAATGAACCAGGCGGTGGAGAACAAAGGCTAATGCATTCACCTAATTCTTCCCTTAAAATTGATGATCTCATTTAATTTAAGCCTTTCCCTTGGAAAAAACAAAGAAATTTTTCCATTACAAAAGACTTAAACACTCATAGCATGTAATTAACTTTCACTATTGCTGAATCATTTTTGAGACACATGGAGAAGATGGAGTAAAGTTATTTGATATCTTGTTTTAAAACTTTTACGAATTTGACTAGACTATTGGTACCATTTATAACACAGTGAATAATTGTTCTTTGTTTTGCTCATCTGCACAGACACTTGAAATTTAATAAATTTTTGGCCACTTAAAAAAATAAGTACAAAGTAGACTCCATTCTCTAAAAATACTACCTGGCGAAATGTACTCAAATAAACTTATAAACAACTTTCTTTATTCACAATTAATTTTTAATAGTTTACTTTGGGAAGAAATTTATTTGTTATAGTACTATTGATGACTCTATTGATTATCAGGCAACTAATGGATATCCTCCATAAATTATACTGATCTATTGCAGAATCTTCTCTTATTTTGATTAAACATATAACACAGCTGGGTATGGTGGTGCATGGTGTAGTTCTAGTACCCTAGAGACTAAGGTAGGAAGATAGTGAGTTAAAGGCCAGCCTGGGCTAAACAGACCTGCCTCATAACAACAACTAGGCAACAAAAGCAAAATTACATGGAAGTATGTCCTTTATGAAAAACAATGTGGTTCTTCTTTGAAAATAGTGTCACAATGAACATGGATGTGCAGTGGTCTCTTTATAGTAGGGTGACTTGGATTACTTAAAAAATACACTGAGGCATGGTTTATCTTAGTTTTACATTTTTTGAGGAACCATTATACGTATTTTCTCGGTGGCTGCAATAATCTACATTTCTATAGCAGTATCTAAGGGTACTTTTACCCCAGCATGTTTATCAGAATTTTCTTGCTGATAGACATTATGACAGAATAAGATGAAAACTCAATGTAATTCTCATTTATATTTCCATGTTTTCATAAATACTCAAGATTTTCCATTCATCTATTTGCCATTACCATTAAATTATATTTCATTTTGTCATAATGAAGAAAATGGTTGTGCTATTTGTAGTTAAAAAAATGTTGTCCCAGGAGATCATCTTGGTAAGTGAAATCAACCAGATTCAGAAAGATAAACATAGTTTTTCTTTCATATGTAGAATAGAGATTTATATTATATAATTTTTTTGTGTGTGTATGTGTGTGTGTGTGTGTGTGTGTGTGTGTGTGTGTGTGTGTGTGTGTGACTTGAAGTAGAAGGGAGGCTATGTGGGCAGAAGATTAGAAATAATGGGAATGTGGGAAAGAGTATGATAGATGATGTGAATTTGAGAAAGCTACAATGATATCTATGTATGACAATGTCACAATGAGGCCCAATATTTTGAACATTAGCTGCAAATTTAACAAAACAAATAATAAATAAAAAGCTATCATATGATTCAGCAATCCTAAACTCAGCATTATTGAAAGCAAATTAGAGCACCATGTCAAGGAGCTATCAACACAGCTATGTTCGTTTCAAGATATTCACACTAGCCAAATAATGGAAACATTTACCATATACAAACATTTAACATGTTATTGTGCTAATACACATTATTTCTTTGCCTTTATGTAACATTTATAAATAAGAAAATTAGAAAGATACATTGAAATACATTTATTAGTTCTCATTAGAAGAGCATATATGTATATAGTACCAATATTTTTCACAAATAAATTTCAAATTAAGATAATATTTCTTGTTTTATCTCTATACCTATACTTTAAAGATGCTCCTAGAAATTCATGCATTTCATACCACATTTAAAAACATGAGACTTTTCATGCTGAAAAAGTATTTAATAGAGAAAAGTTTTGAAGATAGAAAAATGCATCTAACAGTGTACCCTGCAGCCTACAATATAATTGCTTTAAAAGCCAGGGAATGGAAAACAGTTAAAGTGTTACATACCCATGCATCTTGCAGGGGATCAGAAGTGATCATTTTTCATACTTGTCCAGGGCAGTTTGTTTCAGTGTGGCACTCTGCCTTACTGTGATGCATCTGGCTGCAGAATCATGCCGAAGTGGGATAATACCCTGTCCTGATTTGGACTTCCCCTAAAGGCAGACCTAGTTGCTATAATAACCGTGATAAATTGTGTGGCACTCTGTTAAAAAGTAAAAGACTCCCCTAAGCTTTATAGTGTTTGAAGAAGTATGTTTTGGTTCTTTTCAGTTTTCCATTTACATTTTCAAAAACAAATCAAACAAACCAAAGCCAAAAACTAGTATGAGAACTTCAATTTGTTAATTCTCGTAACAGAAACATTTTATTTTATGGCCTTTAAAAGTTCTTGCCAAAATTTATTGAGCTTTAAAGGATGGTTCAGTTAAGATAAGATGTAATTTATTTTCTTATTTTAGTAGAAATTTGGCCTCAAAATGCATCTATTTCCTTGGTTTCAGACAAATAACAAGATTTCCATGTTGAGTGCCTCCTGTGTTTCAGGTAATGGACTGTTGGAGAAGCTAAGTGAGCAAGTCACATACCTAGCTGTTAGGAGTTCTGATACCTGAGAAATCAATATGACATGTCCACCCATTTCACTTCACTTAGTATTGATGTTCGTTGATGAATTACAACCTTGTAAAATTTTTCTACTGTGTCTTAAATGGTCTCATATTTTTACATGATTGTCAAAACAATGGGACACTAAAGGTCAATTTTCATATCTAAATATGAAAAAAAATAGAAAGTATGTGAAAAATAATCAGTACCTTCTGGTGAGAAAACTATGCATTCAGTAATCTGGTTTTTATCCTGAAAATTCATTTAAAGAAACTCAGGTGAATCATATAAAATTAACACTTTTTTTTTTTGGCTTTTCAAGACAGGGTTTCTCTGTGTAGTTTTTGTACCTGTCCTGGATCTTGCTCTGTAGACCAGGCTGGCCTCGAACTCACGGAAATTCACCTGACTCTGCCTCCCCAGTACTGGGATTAAAGACATGCACCACCACTGCCCGGCTAATTAACATTTCTTTAAGACCTGATTATCTGCAGAGAGAATGATATCACACTACAGAGGAGAAATCCTTTTCCTACACATGAAGAGGAAGATACCTAGTACTCTACAGATAACACTCCAGAGAAATATATAAGTTCATGGAGGTCTGCACTGATATGAGTTTTCCATCCAACGGTCATTTTGTGACAGACTTTAGCCTGTCACAGGTAATGTGTCCAGGCCAGAAGCACCCAAAAGAATAATCTTAGAGAAACTCTGCCTTTTTCTTACTTAATACTCCCTCTGTTGCAAATGTTAACATGCTGTGGGATGGTCTGTATATCAAATCTGTTGTTCTGATTGGTAAATAAATAAAACACTGAATGGCCAGTGGCCAGGCAGGAAGTAGGTGGGACAAGGAGAGAGGAGAATTCTGGGAAGCGGAAAGCTGAGGCAGAGAGACACTGCCAGCTGCCGCCATGACCAGCAGCATGTGAAGTTGCCGGTAAGCCACCAGCCACGTGGCAAGGTATAGATTTATAGAAATGGATTAATTTAAGCTATAAGAACAGTTAGCAAGAAGCCTGCCATGGCCATACAGTTTGTAAGCAATATAAGTCTCTGTGTTTACTTGGTTGGGTCTGAGCGGCTGTGGGACTGGCGGGTGACAAAGATTTGTCCTGACTGTGGGCAAGGCAGGAAAACTCTAGCTACATTAACATATACTGAGTTTTTAGTGATCATTCCTAGGTGTACACATAGAATCATCTTTCTGAAGAACGTTTAGAAAATGAAGATTTTTACCTAGATTGTCAGCACTTTAAATTCATAAGTCAGAAACTGAATTCATTGTTTCCCCCTCTCTTTTACATAACACCAGTCACTCTAATGACTCAAATTCTCAAATCCACTAAATTTGTGTCAGACACAGCATTACTCAACCCAGAAGCACATCAGTTTCATTATTGTCACAAAGAACATTTTAAAATACTCAAATGGTGCCATAAATTATGGGAGAAAAGAGAAGAAAATACTTTGGAAAAGCATTTTTCTTTCATGTGGTGTTTGAAGTCAAAGACAGAACAATTTTTAATGGGCATAAAGTAATAAAAAAGAAAAAGAGGAGTCTGGTATTATGTGTGATGAACTCTAGCACTTCCCGGGTAGAAGAAAATGAATTTGCAAAGATCTTACAGAGAAACCAGAGCAAATAATATGACTCCTGAGGCATGAAGTCAAGCTAAGAGAACATTTCAAGAAGAGACTAAAAGTGTAATTATTACCTAGAAATGCTGTAAGAGCAAGATAAAGATCATGTTAAATTTAGATTGACAGCCATGATCACTGCGATAGATGGAAACAAAAACCTGCTACACATCCCTCACTTTCCAATTTCTCTTCTAGGAACCCAAACTTCCAATTATTTCTTATGCTTCTACAAAGCCAAGATCAATGTTTACAAGTGTCCTAGTTACTTTTTTTATTGCTGAAATAAGACACTATGTACAAAAAAAACTAATAAAGGAAAGTGTTTAACTTAGGCTTATTTTTTCAGAGGGTTAAAGTCCATGATGGCATAGCAAAGGAATATCAGCAGGAAGAGCTGCAAGCTTACCTGTTGATCCACAAGTAGGAAGTAGAGGGATATAACACTGGGAATCACATAAATCTTTTGAAACCTCAAAGCCGGTGATAACTTCATCCAACAAGTTCACCCATCTTAACACTTTCCAAACAGTTCCACCAACTGGACACCAAGTATTCAGGTATAGGAGCTTATAGGGTTCATTCTCATTCAAAACACTACAGTTCTCTCAATGCAGTTACATAGGATAATGTCGTTATTGATATATTGATAATATAACAGAATATACTAATCATGTATTTTCCTTTCCCATGTCTAGTAATTGGAATGTGGACATGATAGCCAACTACCCTTGATCATAGAGGTGTGGATCAAAGCTGTCATTGCATCTTCCATTTTTATGGAGAGACAGAGACAGAGACAGAGACACAGAGACAGAGACACACAGAGAGAGAACTTATTTTAGAGCTCTATTTACCTATTTTTCAGTAGCAGCAGGGTTTGTGTCCTCACTAACACATAGAAAATGATGTAAACAAGAACACATTGAAATAATTGAGGTAGCATTATAGAAAAGTTACAATACTGGCTGGCCAAAATCAAGATAAAATCCCAGAGAAATAGGAGAAGGAAAATAAAGGTGACCACACCGATGTGTTTTTTTTCCAATTGTTTAAATGTATTTAAAAACCAATAAGAAAAGTACAGTTGACAGACACAGCTTGGAAATAAAAAAAAATGCAATGTAAACAATTTGTGATTAATGAATATATCAATATACATATCAGATTTATATTGTTTTAAAAAGGACATCATCAAAAAAAGCTAGTGTGTTTAAAGACACTTTTATGCTACATTGAAAATTTTTCTGTGTTATTTTCTGTCCACTTCTCATAAAGAAAAACCCGACAGATCAAAGAAATGCCTAAAATTTGGGAAGATTATAAATATTCAGTGTATACATAAGTATACAATGCCACTTATGAGGGTAAGTTGTTGGGAAAGTCAAGAACCAAATTATCAACTCGATAGTAGTTTAAAATTATTTATTATGAATTTTTATATGATCCTGTTGTATTTTAATTTTAATGATAATGTTTACTTAGGCACATGTATAGGAAAACTAGCTAGTGGGGTTATTCAACAATATTCACATTAATATGAACGAAAGAAAAAATGGAGGAGGTTATGGTAGTTCCAAATATCACCTTCAGATAGTACAGTGGGTTTAGGCTATAATGATTCCCTTGACCTAGGAGTTAGCACAACAAAGCATGTTTACTCCAGGCAAGATTGAAAGCAAAAGCTATATTCACATTTCCCTACTGTGTATGTAGAATAATTGGTACCACTATTTTGTGGGTTATCTTAATCAATTCATATAAAATAATAAGTACTCAATGTCTATTTTGAATGAATAAGTTAATATAAACTTGTCTTAGGCTGTCTGCAACTAGACCTGAATGCTATGTGGCACAAACCATGACTGGCAGATTTAAGAAGGGAGGAGAAGCCTTCCATTAGGGATTTCAACTGTCTTTCTGGTCCATTTGGTTAGACTGTGGTAATAACCATCCTTGTGAGTCTTCATCTACCCAGGCTTAGCACAGGCTGATATGGTGGCTATATTTCTTATGCTTCACTCAATGTAATTATATTCGGGTAGTTTACATGCAATGTTGTGAGGCTTTTTCCTTCAAATTTTAAGTCAGGATTCCATTTTACCATAATGGGGTAAAGATTTGGTCTGCACGTCTCTGCTAACTTGCATTTCCATATCTGTACTGTATCTATCCCTGGGAATTTCCATCACATATGCTATTTGTTTTGCAATGATTCTCTCCTGCAATTTGCCTGCATAAGTTTATGTTTTCCTAGTAAGTAACATAGAAAAAAAAGACACATGTTCAATGCAGTCTCTATATGCCACTCAAAACTATAGATTTTCTATTCTTACAGGTTTTCACCCCAAAACAACAAAATTTCCTATAACAACTTGGGTTTTAAAGCTTGTTTCCTAAAATTTTAAGGGAGTATAGCATTTATTTTAGAAAATCTAAAATATGGAAGTATTTGAAAAATGTGTTTAAACTATATCTACATACAGTTATATAAATTCCTTGAGTATTTGTCAGGAAATAAATTTAATTAGCCAGCTTCTTCAAGTGTTAAAAGCTTTGTTAGTGGTTAGCTGTTTCAAATTCACCTAGAGATTACTGACCATGTAGACATTTTTGAACCAATAATGAGGAAGCAATGATTTTAAATAAGTTATATATATATATATATATATATATATATATATTCATATGACTTTTTCATATCCCCTTCACTTTGGTTAACCTCCATCATCTCAACTCCCCTATTCCCATACCCGCATTTTATTTATTTCTTTAAATCCCCAGTATTCCTCATACCTGCTGTCATATTAACTAAATTTACTAATCCCTCCTCCCTTAAGACATTCTCCTCCCAATGGCTAGTTTCCTAGTTTCTACAGAAACTCCAACTTGAAGACACAAAATTAGGGGTTCAAATCATCATATTATATTTGATATCCATGTAAACATGGATACTTTAACTTCTTCTTTTCCCAATTATATGCTTTTGATTTCCTTTTCTTGTGTTATTCTTCTAGTTGCCCATGAAAGAACCTAAAGATTCCATCAGAAAACTCCCAGAATTAACCAACATTTTATTCAGACTGACAGTATACACAATTGTGGTGATATTTTATTTGTGCTGAAAGGTGGTAATATTTTATTTGTGCTTTAATAAACTTTGCCTGGAGATCAGAAGAAATAGCAAACCCTTTTAAGTAAACATAGAAGTCAGGCAGTGATAGCACATGCCCTTAATCCGATCACTTGGCAGGCAGGGTCTCTGTGTTCAAGGCCATACTAGGCAACATAGCCAAGCGTGGTGACACACGCCTTTAATCCCAGTACCAACCATAGAGATCTGGAGGTCTGTACAGACAGGCAGTGACAAGGAAGTGAGGTAGCTGGGCTAAGAGCCAATGGGAGGGGAGAACAGTAAGGCAATAAAGGTGAGGGTAAGACAGGAAATAGCTCAAATTTGGAAGCTGCAGAGCTGGTGAGGTAAGGTTGGCTGGTGGCTATTCCCATTTCCCTGATCTCTAAGGCTTTCACCCCTATATTTGGCTCCATATTTTTTTAATTTAATAAGACCATTTAGAAATTTGTCTATACATAATTAACAAACAAAAACAGGCATGGGTGCAACACAAAAACAGACACATAGGAAAATGGAATAGAATAAAAGACCTGGATTTTAAGTCCATATAATCATAGCCCCCTGATTTTGACAAAGATGCCAAAAATAGACACTGGAGAAAAGACAGTATCTTCAAGAAATGCTGCAGGGGAACCTCGATTTCCATGTGTAAATAATGAAATTGGAACCATACCTATCACTCTGCACACAATTTAACTACAAATGGAGTAAAGAACTCAGCATGCAATCCAAAATGGCTAGAAGAGAAGTAAGAGCTATGCTACATCATATAGGAACAGATAAGGACATTCTAAATAGGATTCTATTTGCTTCAGGAATAAGAACAAGAACTGACAAGTGGGATCTTGTGAAACTAAAAAGCTTATTTATAGCCAAGGACAAAGCTTACCATGTGAAAAGGCAGACCACAGAAAAAGCAAATGTTGGCCAGCTACACATCTGAGAGGAGATTAATATACAAAATACACAAAGAACTCAAATATCTAAACATCAGGAAAACAAACCAATTTAAAAAATACATTGTAGATCTGAATAAAAAATTCTCCATAGAAGAAATATGAGTGGCTAATGAATAACAGTCAAGCTTGGATGGGCGAGGAGATCAGCAAACCCCTCTCCCTCACTGCTAAATAGTTTGCCTATAATGGATTCAAGGAGATGGGAATCAATGCCCTCACCTGTGGAACCACTGTGACCCCACCAGGCTCTAATGAATAGTCTCAATCCAGTGGTGGTGCAGACATCTCTGGATAAGCTAAATGGGTCATAAACCATACCCAAAATTCATGAATCTGAGAGAGGTACTTTTAGGGTACAGTGTGGGTTGATATTGATGAAAGTGATATTATAATAGGTGAAGGAAAGAGTGATCAAAACTGCATTGTATACATGTATAATGTCATCAAAGGAGAAAATTAGTAAAGTCGTTACTTTAGAACTAGTCATTATTCAGTTGTAACTAAAAATTAAATGTGAAAAATCAGTAACATCCCTATATATCAATGTGAATTGCATGAAGCCATCATAAAGCAAGACTAGTTATGATAGCTACACAATTAAATTATAATATATTTCACCAGTGTTTAGTATAAAAAATTGTAAAACATTGAAATGTATGCACAAGTACACACACACACACACACACACACACACACACACACACACACACACACGCTCCCCTCAAGTTCATTAAGTAGAAGAATCATTGCCATCAAAATATCTATATGATACAAGACATTCTGTTTTCAGTAAAATCCACATACCAATACAAATGATATTCTTTATCAAACTAGAAAGATGTCTGTTGGAATTTCATGAAATTACAGCAAGAACTGAATAGCTAAAATCATCTTAACTAAAGGAACAAAGAAGGTATCATATTAATGGACTTCATAATACATTACAATTGTATGTTTCTCAGAATATTACCCTCCAGAATTCCAAACCAGACTAACAGAACACAGTAAAGAGTCTAGAATAAAATAAGGTGCCAGGAATTAACACTGGAGAATGCACACTTTTCTCAGTAGCCCTGGAAAAGTATATTCATATTTAGAGAAATGAAATTAGACTACATCTTCTACCAGTTGCTAAATCAATTTACAATGATTAAAGACATAGAGAAAGTTCTATTTTATAAAATTTCTTAAACTATATAGTATACAGTTTAATTGGAGTTACCCTACATGGGAGGATGATGCTTTTCTCAGGAGTCAAACTCACATAAAACCCCACATCCTTCAAGAGAGATGAGCATGAGGCAACTCCCTTTGAGTTGTTGCAAGGGGTGTGGGCCCTACGAGCCTCTCAAAACAGTATAGGCTATTGCATCATTCCTGATGCCTGCCAGAATTTTAGGTTAAGGCTGTATTGTAAAGACACCACACACTTCAGACTCAGAAAACCACAGCTAAAACAGACAAATTGGATTATATGAAACTTGAAAGCTTTTTCTCAGCAAAGGGAACTATCATTGTTCAGAAACAGCCTGAAGTATAGAAAAGAATATTTGCAATACATATATTTAACAAGAGGTTCATCTTCAGAATGTATAAGCAACTCCAAATACTTGAAACAAATTAGTATTAATGATCCATTAAAATAGGCATTAGACCTAATTGGAATATTTCTCTGAAATAGATATACAAATGGCCAACAGGCATATGAAACACCATCAGTACCACTAACCACTGAAGAAATGCCGATCACCTCATGTTAGAACTCATGTTAGAAAGAATGGCCAGTAGCAAAACAATTAAGTAGCAAGCAACACTGGCAGCGATCTGGAGGAAAGGAAAGACTTGCACCCTAAGGATGGGATGTGAATGACTAAAGACATAATGGAAAACAGCATGGAGGCTCCTCAAAGAACCAGAAATAGAACTACCATATGACCTGGCAATCCCAGTATTGTTTATCTGCCTCTGAGAATGAAGTGACTATCTCAAAGAGCCCTCCTTGATTATGTGTGGTTTACAACACGGTCACAGAAGCCAGGAATAAAAACAACCTGTACCCCACAATAGATCAAAGGATAAAGAAAATCGGTTACAATACGTAGGAGAATGTCATTAAGTCACATAAAAGAATGTGTCTCATGGGACAGCATGATTGGAATTGGACATTATTATGTTAAAAGACACAGCAAGGCATAATTAGAAGGTTGCATCATGGTCTCACTCATAGATAGAATCTAAAAGGCTGACCTGATAGAAACTGAGATTGTTGATTCCTAGACCCTTAGCAACAAGTGGAGTAAGGGATTGGGAAAGATTCAGTAATGGCTACTAAGTTACAACAGGGTAAGAGCAAAATCTTCTGAGCTGCTATTGTTTGGTGGTATGAAGACAGAAAACATCAAGGACTATGCACTTCCATGTCATGGAGGAAAAGATTCTAAGTGCTGTAGCCAAAAAGAACTGGCTAGTTCTGAAAACAGGAAATGTTTAACACTATTTAAATATTAAACTACATATGGATTGAAATATCAAATTGCCTCATTTGTATATATAAATTTAACATTTTTATGTGATTAAAAATAAATTTAATTAAATTAATAATGGAGCGGTATAGAAAGGTAGCTAATAAGATGAATGTAAGGTGTCATCTATGAAGGACAATCCCTTTTGTCTTTATACCTTGACTCATGTAGTCTCAGATTCTTGGCCATTTGATAGTGTCAAATATGGGTTCCATGTCATTTAATAGACCTTTACTCCAACCAAAAAGTAGCTGGTTACCCCCACTATATTTGTGACAGGATTGTGCCAGTATATCTTGCAGGCAGGTCACTGCTGTAGGTTGCGGTTGCAAGGTTTGTAGTTCGGTGATATTGATGATTACTTATGGTCACTGTTCCCAGGTTTATTTGGTTTCCTCTAAGTAGCTCATTCATATATGGTGATTATCAAATCACATACTGGAACTGATACAAAATCACTGCTTTTAATGCCTCTGTATTAATCTTGGTAATGGATCCTATTTTAATAAGCAAAATCCAGACTCTGACATTTGGAGAAACTAAAGTTACTCTTTCATACTAATGATACACTTAAAAGTGGTAACAGCAGTAAACCTGAAAATTTTAAGGTAGTGTGAAGCATAAGGAAAAGAAAAATTGATGTAGCAAAATTAAATGAACTGAGACATGATATTTGCACATTTAGACAGTTAGATAATATCATCTCAGGGTTATCAAATACTCTTCTTTTTAGCCAACTTGGGTTTCTATCTATCAGTTGTGCCAATCTTGGAATAAGGTCTAATGTTGAGCACATGTAGATGTGCTTGGAATGAACACCTTGAAAATATTTATACATTAAAAATGTGGGTGCATGTTACTCATACAGATATACATATGTATGTACTTTACATACATGTAAATTGTGGTGCATAATTTAGTTACATGAGTAAACTCGCATAAGTTTAAGACTGATGATTAAAAAGGAACAACAACATGCACATTAATTTCCTTAAAATAATTGTTAAATCTCCTTCAGGATATTGTATTTTCAAAATAATTTAGGTTCATTTCTAACATTTGGCCTAAGTTTCTCTACAATTTGGTTGACCTATTTTATATATATATAAAAATATTCTTAGAGTTTTCTCTCTAATAAATTATTGGGGTAGCTATAAATGCCCAGTCTCATTGTTTTTGTTTGTCCTGAATATAAAAAACACAGCAAGTTGTTGCATTTCATTCCATAAAAAATGTATTGCTAAGTTCAGTTTATAAAACTCCATTGTAACTTGTATGATGATTATACAGTGGATTCAGTTGGTATTGTCTGCAAGACCAATTCTCTGTTTTAAAAATCTCAGTGAAGAATATGAGAAAAGGTATCCTCAAAATAAACACAATTTTTTAAAAATAAAAGTTAAATAAAAAAAAGTTAAAATATAAAGAGTCACATTTACTTTTCTTTTTTCTTTAATTTTTTTCATACAATATATTTTGATTATGTATTTCTCCTTCCTGAACTCCTCTCAGATCCTCATTATCTTCCTTCCCCTCAACTATATGGTCTCTCTCTCTCTCTCAAGAAAAGAAATTCACAAAAATAAAAGTAAAAGCAAACAAAAAAAAAGCAATAAGACATAAAATCATGAAAACAAAACAAACTGAAGCCCAAAACCCACAAAACCAACCAAACAAACAAACAACATAGAATTCATTTTGTGTTGACTAACTACTCGTAGATATGGAGCAGGACCTGGAATGTGCTTGATAAACCCAGTGACATCCCACTAGAGAAAACTTATCTTCCATTTCCCGGCAGTATCACTTACAAGTAGCTTCTTGGCTAGGGGTAGGACATCATGTTACCTTCACCACTTAGTGCAGGGGCCCCACCTGGCTTGAACCCAGGCAGGTCTTGTGCATGCTGCCAGTCTCTGTGAGCTCATTTGTATATCAGTCCTGTTGTGACTGGAAGACACTGTTTCTTTGGAGTCATGTATCACATCTGACTCTTACTATATTTCTTCCTCCTCTTCCACATAGATCCCATAGCCTTGAGGTTCGGGTGATAAAGATATTGCATTTAGGACTGAAGTCTATGAAGTCTCTCACTCTGCACAATGTTCAGTTGTATCTCCCTGTGTTAATTCCTATCTAATGCAATAAGAAGCTTCCCTGGTGAGGGTTGAGAAAGATTCTGTTCTATGGGTATAACAATCTGTCATTAGGAATAATTTTATTGCTATGTTCTTTAGCAGAATAAATAGTAGTAATGATAAATAAGTAAATAGTAGAGTTTCCCATAGTCAAGTGACCTATGCAGTCTCAGATTCTTCACTATTTTAGCAGTGTCTGTTATGGGTTCCATCTCATGGAGCTGGCCTTAAATACAATCTTTTTAAAGTAAGATAGTCCCATAACATTTGTGCCATTATTGCATCAGTATATCTTGCAGGCAGGTCACTGATGTAGGTCACAGAGTTTGCAGCTGAGAGATATTGATGATTTTCATGCTCTTATGGTAGTTTTCAGAGTATAATCCCACATCATAAATGTTAGCAAGTAGGACTAAAGTTTCTAATTGTGTACCAGCTCAACTTTTCTTTGTTATATGACATAAAAAAGTGTTATCTTCAGCAATAAAGCCTTACTATCAGGTTGTGGAGAATAATCAATAGCTTTGACAATTGCCTGTGATATTTTGGGGTTCATGATACTCCTTTAGCCCAATGACTCAACAAGATCTAATGAATTCCTGGCACTGGAGATTTTACTTGGTGGCATTAAATGTCTAGTTGGGGAATTGTTTCCACCATTATATGGTAACTCCATTTAGAATTGTTTCATATACATGTATGTTCTAAGAAGTTTCTCCATGAAGTGGAACTCATACCCGCCACTGCTAATATAATCATGAAACATAAAATCATGAAAACAAAACAAGAATGGCTGAGAATCTGAAACTACATAGGTCATTGGCCTAAGGGAAAACCTACTAGTATTATACCGCTAAAGGAACAGCATTATAGTGATAGTACATCACTCCACCTTCATCAGAGAAACTATTTTTTTTCAGGAGATGGGAAAGAGCACAGAGGCCCATACACGGACAATGTGCAGAAAGTGAGAATGAGAACACTTAGTCTTAAAAGAGATGTGTTCATCAAACATTTCCCCTCATAGTTTATGGATCTGTGTGGAAGATGATGCAGAATCGTTGTAAGAGTCATAGATGAAGTGATAGATAACTCCAAAGAAACAGCATCTTCCCAACCCAATAAGGATAATACATATAAAAACTCACAGAAACTTTAGTAGCTTGCACATAAACTGCACAGGATCATACCAGAAAAAAATCTAGTACTGAGAAGGTAGATGTAGACAGAAAGTCCTACCCCTAACCAAGAAGCTTCTTGGAAAAAAATAAGTTTTCTCCAGGGAGTGTCATTGTATATATCAATCACCTTCCAAGGGAGGTCCTATGCCTAGAAGTAGGTGGCCAACACTAAAATGGACTCTATATTTGTTTGTTTGGTCTTGGGAGGGGGGCTTTTGTTTACCTTTGGGATTTTTAGTATTTTTTGTCTTGTTAATTTTTTGATTTCTTTTGACTTTCATTTTCAGAAAGAGAGAAAAAGAGAGAGTGAAGTTCAGTGAGTTCAATAAATTACAAGGTGGGAATTAAATGGAGAGGGGGGAAACATTATAAAAATGCAAAAATAAAAAGAAAACAAATGTTGATAAATGATGTAATGGAAGTTGGGGAAGGGGAGTCAAAATTGATATAGCTACTATGGAAACCAGTGTGGAAGTTTCTCAAAAGGCTGGAAATGTATCTTCCATGTGATACAGCTATTCCACTCTCTGTCATATCTCCAAATGACTCTATATCTTACTATAAGGATACTTCCTCATCTGTATTCATTGCTGGTTTATTTATAATATGCAGAGCATAGAAACAACTGAGTTGTCCATCAATTGATGAATTATAATGAAACTGTGGTACATTCACACAATGGAAACTTATTCAGCTGTTAAGGAAACATGAAAATTTGAAATTTGTAGGCAAATGGATGGATATGGAAGTAATCATTTTGAATGTGGTAACTTACACACAGAAAGACACATATTCTATATTTTGTGTGGATTCTGATTTTCAACATTTGGAGACATGTATCTATATTACTGTACTCAGGGATATCAAGATACTGGAACATAACCACTGAGACAGGCTTTCAAGAAAGGGGAGATAGAGCACAGTTGGTGTAAACGGAGATGGAGAACAACAAATCAGGAAGAGCTGAGTGGAGAAGGCAATGGTAAGACAGGGTAGAGGGAGGAGTATTGAGAGGGATAACTAACTCTAAAGATCTTGAGAAAGTCACAAGGAAATTACTACTGTAGAAGCACACACACACACAACACACACACACAGAGAGAGAGAGAGAGAGAGAGAGAGAGAGAGAGAGAGAGAGAGAGAGAGGGAGAGAGAGAGAGAGAGAGATTAAAAGGACTTATCCTATAATAGCGATATGGGGATAAAACCTATTTTAGAGACCATAGGCTACCAAACAAAAAGCCTAGTGTCAGAAATATTTTTCCTCTTTTAGAGTTTTGGTCAGTGGGGTACCATAGGTCCCAAGTCATTACTTTTGATTACACTTCAGAAATTGATAGTGAAACCCTATTGCTTAAACCATCGTATTTCTGAGCCATTAGACACAGAGAAATCAAACTTTTATTCATCAGGAAGCTTCACCCCTGTTAGCTGTCTTTCAAAGTACTAGAAAATACTATGCAATTACTAAAAAAGAAAATTAATCATTAATCTTGCTAAGCTGCAAAGTACAATGTTGCTGGAGAGCTTTTCTCCAGGTCCCACCAAGCCCCGCAGTCCCACAACCCACGTATAAAATAATCATTCAGACGCTTATATTACTTATAAACTGTATGGCCGTGGCAGGTTTCTTGCTAACTGTTCTTATATCTTAAATTAACCAATTTCTATAAATCTATACCTTGCCACATGGCTCGTGGCTTACCGGCATCTTTACATGTTGCTTGTCCTGGCAGTGGCTGACAGTGTCTCCCCCTCCGTCTTCCTATTCTCTCAATTCTCCTCTCTCCTTATCCTGCCTATACTTCCTGCCTGGTCACTGGCCAATCAGTGTTTTATTTATATAGAATGATATCCACAGCACTTCCCCTCTTCTTTTTTTAAAAAAAGAAGGTTTTAACTTTAACATAGTAAAATCACATATAACAAAATTATCAAGCAAGAATTACAGTTACAATATTATAGAAGATATTCTATCTATCTTATATTTTTGAGTTTAAGGTTTTATATCTAACTTATCTTTTATCATAACTGAGGAAATTACAACTATCTAGTCTTCAACCACATCAAAGACCTCAGAAGGATGTAATATTACTTGAGAAATGGGAGAAGGATGTAACAATTTTCGGGAGTCTTGCAGGGTAGACAGAGACAGCTGACAGCCTGGACAGTCACCTAATGTTCCTTTGTAAAGTTGGGGCATCTGTCTTCAGCTCACAGGGCTAGAGTCTCTCTGTCATTTTTTTTCAGTGTCCTGTAGAATGTCTGACAGTTTTCTCTGAGAAGCAGGAACCTGAAGGACCATCTTGTCAAGCAAAGTTCAGTGGTCATCCTTCCATGAGTCTTGCACGTCCTGTTGATCAAGCAGTCCAGGCAAGAACAGTTTCTTGCCCAAATGGCTATCTTTGCCAAGGTGAAGATAAACTCCATATGGACTGCCTTCAATGCTCATCCTCCTCTTCGAAGTAAATCCAGTGCTGCCAGGAGCAGACATGTCTCATTGTCCAGATCATCTAAATTTTTAAAACATTTTAAATGCCATATTCTGTAGGTCTTTGAAGTGTTTGAAGATTACCTATCTATCTGAAATAAATCTATGCATAAGTAGAAGACTTAACTAACATGGCTAAGATTATCATAGATGACTAATTATTAATCTATTTCTTAATTATCCATTACAATTTTAAATGAGTTACATAAACATAATACCTCAAACAAGAATAGAAATCTATATACAGTATAACAAAATTAACTTTAAGTTTATATCACTAAACTAAAATTTATACCAATGTAAAACATTTTAAACATAAACTAAAATCTATACCAATGTAAAACATTTTAAACATTTAAACAAGTTGTTGTTCTTTAAAAGTAGGTTCATTAATCTAACCTTCATTTATCTTATCATCTCTATATTCTATATATCTATATCATATCCCCTTTTATTTTTTAGAAAGAGATCGCATTTATAATCAACCTATTTTAAATAAAAATATTGTTTTTTTTTCTGTCCCACACCAGAGTGCTCTTCTGATTTGGGACATAAGAATCTCTTAACCATTTTTTTTAAGCAATATGTCTGGGTTTAGAGGGGGAGTGAACCAATTCCACCTCTAAAGCCAGCTTGGTATATTTGGGAATTTGGGCTTAGCATCTCTTACTACTTCCTGCTGGAGGGGGGCGCTGTATCTTATGGGGACGCAAAGAAAATTTTAGGCTTATGGGGTAGTCCGTGAGGGTCTATTGTGTGAGCCAGTTGCCTTGAAACCGCTCTGGATGTTAGATTATCTAGGTCATGGTGTCATCGGAGACCTTTTGGTGGGGGGGAGGCCTTGGCTGGTCAAACCTGATGTATCTTAATCTGGAACAAATTTACAGCTTCTGGCTTTCTGTGCAAACAAAAGCAGAACCTCTTTTCCAAAGCAACATATCCTTACATCCACATTTTGAAATCAAGTTACCTTTAAAATACACATATTGGTTTAATTTAACATCTTTTTCGATCAAAATTTTTTTGCACTTAAAAATCCCAAAGAGAACACAATCCAGATTCTCTGTGTAATATTCATCTTTACATGGCTTTTTCATATTAATTTACCATTTTTGTCTCTTTTAAGCCTACATATATTTTACACACATTGTAAACTATTTCATCTGAATCAGTCATATTGTGAACCTGTTGCTTTAAACTGCAACATTCTAAGACTGAACCAGCTGTGGCTGCTGGCTCCGCCCACTTCAGCTTCCCAACATGGCGGTGGTACGTTTTCTCCAGCTCTGGGAGTCAAGTCTCAGAAATAGTGGGTCTAAGCTTTTATCAAAGTAGCATGTAGCCCAGAACCTCTTTTTTTCTCTTTTTATTACTAGTAAAGATTAAATCCACTCCACAGCGTAATGTACCACTGGCAAACGCCTCATTCCCTCCATACTGCTGGTCAAACACACACATCAGGAACCCGCCAGTAGTTCAAATCCCCATTTTGCAGTGTCTAGCTGCCCTTATGAGACATGAAGCAGGAACCTGGTTTTGGCTCTATTCAGAATTGTTTATTAAATTTTCTCAGGTTTAAGGTGGAAACGAGCCATTGGGTGCCATTTGTTGCTGGAGAACTTCTCTCCAGGTCCCACCAAGCCCCGCAGTCCCACAACCCACATATAAAATAATCACTTAGATGCTTTTATTACTTATAAACTTTATGGCCATGGCAGGCTTCTTGCTAACTGTTCTTATATCTTAAGTTAACCCATTTCTATAAATCTATACCTTGCCACGTAGCTCGTGGCTTACCGGCATCTTTACATGTTGCTTGTCCTGGAGGTGGCTGCAGTGTCTCCTCCTCCTTCTTCCTGTTCCCTCAGTTCTCCTCTCTCCTTGTCCTGCCTATACTTCCTGCCTGGTCACTGGCCAATCAGTGTTTTATTTATATAGAGTGATATCCACAGCAGTACAACAACCATGCTGGCAAGATATGCTCAGTAGTAGAATAGTGGCAAGAATGTCATGGGGTAACCATCCATTTTCTTTTTGGATTTAGAGCATGCTCCAAAAGATTATACTCATGCCTGGCACTATTATTGGGGCCCAGAACCAGTGACTAGATTTTTCATAGTCCCCAGGGCAAAATCAATTACTTTTTTTTTTTGTTGTTGTTGTTGTTAGGTCATCATAGTATTAAATAAATTCATCAAAGAAACTTCTTTTAATAGCATATAACAATTAAAATGGAAATTCACAACTGGTCAAGGTGAAATGAATAAGATAGCAGTGTATGTTCAGCTCTAGATAAGACTACATCTTGTGTCCCTTTCCTAAGTTTCAGAGATAATCAAAGAGGAAGGGGTAAAAGATTGTAAAAACAGAGGCAGTACATAACTACAGCAAAGCAATATTTTCAGGATACACCAGGGACGCTGCACATATTAATTTACAGTGATTATAACAGCATGCACAAGACCAGCACAGAAACAGGCCAGAACAAACCCAGCCAGGAGGGGAGAGGTGGTCACAAAGTCCCACCCATAGCTGAAGACCAAGACCTGTAGGGCAATTGATGGACACTTGGAGAAGGAGAGTCAGTTTTCTTCAAGGCATATATGCCTGAGAGGGAGGCTATCTATACTCCAGTAGATGACCTTATACATACTGGCAATGCTGAGTAGATTCAGTGGGTTAAAAACAAAATAAAACCAAAAGAACATATGAGGTTGGGAAGGAATCATAGTGGAGATGATAGAGAAGAGTTAGAAGGGAGGGATTGGGAAGTACACTAATAAAATCACACATTGTGTCTATCAGTAAAAAAAAATGGAAAACAGTAAAATTCTAACAGTGGAATAAACATTTACAAATTTGTCTTATTGAGATTTCTTGTGTGAAATAAGCATGCCCAATTCTCAACATTCTTCACAAGTAATATATTTTCATATTCAGGGTTTGCTTTAAAGACAGATTCTTAGATTGATTCTCACTGATTTTTTTTTTTTAAGTTCACTTCTATTGCCGAAATTCCTACATCTGAGTTCTTTTCTTTGAACAAGGTTTCAAATCTTCATAGTGAGGATGGCTTGACAGAAAGAGGTAGAATCAGTGTCAGGAACTATAACTGCTAATGTAATACAGCACTGACCACCATGTCCCATCATCCAACATGTGCATCCAGGAGTCAAAACAAGGCACTCTATGGAGTTCCTGTGAGAGAGGAGAGTCCCTATGAATATAATGTTCTTTCTTTGGATGGTGACATCCTGTAAGTTAAGAGCAGGAGTTGCAAATGCATTTGTATTTAATACATACCACTTTGAACTCTTTACTCTTGGCAGGTTTCAAGCAGTCAATGCATTTAAAAACCAAAGAAGGAAAATAGGGGTAATCTGTTGAAGCAAAGGCAGCAATGGAAAAAGAAGAGCAATAAGAAGTGCAGAGGATCTGGGCGGTGGTGGCGCATGCCTTTAATCCCAGCACTCGGGAGGCAGAGACAGGCGGATCTCTGTGAGTTCGAGGCCAGCCTGGGCTACCAAGTGAATTCCAGGAAAGGCGCAAAGCTACACAGAGAAACCCTGTCTCGAAAAACCAAAAAAAAAAAAAAAAAAAAAAAAAAAAGTAATAAAAAAAAGAAGTGCAGAGAAGGGGAGCAGGGGATTTACTAGAAGAAGCCATGTATCAAAGCATCAGAAAGGGAGATCTAAGACAGTCGTACTTGAAAAGCAGAATACATTTTGAAATTTATTTTGTTAGTATCCTATCTTTTCCTTAAAAATTAAAGGTGGTGTTTTAGAGATACAAGTGTATGATGGAGAATACAGAGCAGGTGCAAACAGACTTCTCACATGTAATGTACTGGCACAGTTTTTCTGTGAGCCTCCATCAAAATTTCCTCCCATAGCAATCCTTTATTTTCACAGGTAAGTTTGGAATGAGACACTGTCTCACAAAATTCCTTATAACTTCAGTTTTTAGAATCCTTTACATAACCAAGTATCAATGCCTGTCCTGGGATCCATTGTAAAATATATCTCCTAAAAATTTAATGTGATCAAAATTGTACATTAAATTATTTATTTATGAATTCCTACTAATATATACTAACTAAGCCTCATGCAAGCTATTCTATATCATAAAGGTAAAATTAGGGACACAATTTTATTTAATAGAAAAACGAAATAGGAGTTGGGATACGTAACTTTACACCTTTTGAAATTGCGCATGCTGTTTTTTGAGTCACTTTTCTGTGAAATCATAGATAGATTTAGTTATTACAACTGAATATGCTTCATTCATTAATATTTCATTTACAGTCATACTGACAATGAAGTTTCACTATAGGCTTTTAAACTAACCGAGTCATGAAACTGCATCATGCTCAAAAAAGATGAAACCGTGGCCCTATCAAGAGAAACCTGTTAAGTGTCGTCTCTGGCTTGCAAACCCTATAATTCTCCTTGAATATCCAGTAGTCCGCCTCCATTTCTTAGCAGCAAATCATTATCTGGGAACTGGGGTGAGACCCATTATCACCCACACTAAACTGCTTTCACAGACTATGTTAGAGGAAGTTTAGAAGCCTATCCTGAAGCATTGTCAAACACACGGTAGTGAGTACATTTGTCAAGTGTGTCCTGTGATGTGGTCACCTGCATTTGTCATTATGCTTGCTGGCCTGTTCACTAATTCACTAATTGGTACGTCTCTAACATTTTTGGAAATTGGGCCTGTTCCTCTGTAACTATTGCCTGCATCAAGCTTAGAAGTTTGTGGATGTTTTCAACTTTAAAACATAAATGTAAGCAAGTTTTTGTTTGCGGATCCATCTCTTTAACTTTTACTTAATAGAATACTTTAGTAGAAGACATTTTTTTTTTAAGGGAAACAAGCTGTTTATAGTTATCTTCCAAGTTAGATTATATAAAATTAAATCCTTCTAAATAAAATAAATATGATAAAACAAAGGCAAATAGCAACTTGAGATAATTAAAAAAGTTAGTTATCTAAATTAATTGGGATTAAAAACTCAATATGCAAATGAGCAGGGGAATTACAAAGTGAAAATGGACAGTGGACTTGAAAGATCATAATCATATTATAAACCAAACAATTAAAAATAACAATAGTGCATTATCAATCATCTGAGCTACATCTTAAGTTATGCTCAGATAGAGCAAGTATGGAACTATCACTTTGCATATCACTAATGAAAGTATTAAAACATAAACAATTGAGACAAATGAAAAATAAGTTCAAACTGCTTTATCAGAATTAAGGCAAATCTCTATACATGTAATTCACTAATGTAAAAGAACATTTGTGATTTTGTTTGATTTCCTTTATATAATAATAGAAATAATGTTTAAATATCACTTCACTATATTTTGGTTCTTTTGATAAATGTAGATACTGATAATCTAGTATTATAATATTAAAGAGGAACAAAATTAATAAAATTAAATTCTAAATGAAACCATATATCTATATGTTTCCAACAGAAATCTTACTCCATAGGCATCTGTGACTCTAGCATGCATGCTAATATAGGTTACTTTAGAGTCAAATAAACCTGGAATTCTATTTTAGAAAGATAGAGAAAAGGCAGAAAATTAGTTTTTTTGAGTTTTTTATTTATTGCAGTTCAATGTAATTTAAAATTATCATGTGTATAACTATGAGCTTCTGGTTTCCTATACAGGTGGCACTTAACATGAGAAATACCTTTTAATCTATGTTTTCCAGTTCAATGTTAAAAGCAGACAAATAGCGGTGGTGGTGCATGCCTTTAATCCCAGTACTAGGGAGACAGAGCCAGGCAGATCTCTTCTCTGTGAGTTTGAGGCCAGCCTGGACTACAGAGTGAGTTTCAGGAAAGACACAAAGCTACACAGAGAAACCCTGTCTCGAAAAACCAAAAAAAAAAAAAAAATGTAGACAAATAATAATGGACTATTTCCATCTATAGTTCCCTAAGCATTTTACCTGACCTATTTTAATACTTAAAAACATAAAATATGGGCAGGCCATGCACCCAAAACTCAAAATGTTGTCAATTCCTAGCCACAATGAGTGAAATGATGCTAAGAATACTGTCAAGTCAGCTCATCCTTTGTAGGGATGTTCTCAACCTGTGTGCATAACAGGAGAACCAAATTCTCATAACCTCAAACAACTCATGTGGGATCACCAGGCATGATCAGGGTTATTATCTCAAAATGTAATTAGATCTAATTACACCTCAGATTATTGTCCCTAAATTTCCACTCTCCCAGTTCTTATGCATATTGATTATACCACACAATCATAGGCTCACTGATTTGTTGCCTTTTAATCGGTCTCTAGTGTTTCTGTGATGTATATTAATCTTCCCAATATCATTGAGGGGCTTTTAAAAACACCACCTTAACCATATTCCTTAGTGCTATTGACAATCAGGAAATGTTTCTTTAATGCACACATGATGAAGCAGAAACAGTTCAACATGGACTATTAAATCACTTAATTGTGCAAGAGCTATTCTGTGCCAAAGATGGAATCAGACATCCATAGGATCCAGTTTTTAAAAAAAAGTTAAATAACAGCTTCATGGGTAAAGATGAAGCAAGAAATCTAGGTTCAATGAATTAAACAGGAAGCAAGAAATGATCATAATCAAATAATTTGGAATAAAATTTATACGTCTAGTCATGGAGGAGTAAGGACAGTTGTTCACATATTGCATTTTTTAAATGGTGTGTTTGGGCCTTTATGTGTTTGTATGTGCAAATCCATGAGCACCACTGTTGTGGAGGTCAGAAGACAAGATTAGGAATTGATTCTCTCCTTCTACTTTGTGAGATCAAGGGATCAAACTCAGGTCATCAAGCTTCTAGGCCAACACTTCCATCCAGTGAGGTATCTTGCCAGCCTACATATTTCATCTAAAATATACTATGTATGCCGGGCGGTGGTGGTGCATGCCTTTAATCCCAGCACTCGGGAGGCAGAGGCAGGAGGATCTCTGTGAGTTCGAGGCCAGCCTGGGCTACCAAGTGAGTCCCAGGAAAGGCACAAAGCTACACAGAGAAACCCTGTCTCGAAAAACCAAATATATTATGTATATTACCTTTTTGAGACTTTTATACATGCATAATCTATATTTTGATCATATTCACTGTCACTCCACCCCCAAATCCCTTCCAGATTAATCTCATAATCTCTGACTTCACATCCTACTTTAAAATTTTTCTTTATTACTGTTACATGTATACATGCATATAAATATGCAAATACAACCTGATGAATCTATTTAATGTTGTTCTGATGTCTATGCTTTTAGGGATGATGACTTGGTACTGGATAACCAATTAGGGAGCTCATCCCTGAAGAAGACTGATTCTTGCTCTCAGGAGTCATTCATTGCCTGTAGTTCTTCGTCTAGGGGTGGTACCTGGTGATATTTCTCCAGTCTGTGCAGACATGCAGACATGTATTTTCTTTGTCCAAATCCTGTTTAGCCTACCATATGTTTAAGACTTCATGGATGCCGCTTCCCTGTCCTGAATGGAAGACACAGCATTTCAGCAGGCATACTGCTCTTCTGGCTCTTCCAGTCTTTAGACACCTTCTTTTGCAGTGTTCCTTCCCTGAGATTTGCAGGCTTTATGCAGCAGACATATCATTGGAGGCTATGTACCCCAGAATCTGTCATTCTTTCATTTTGACTAGCTGTGGCTTTATGTAATGGTCTCCATTTTTAAACTCTGTGCTTTTGTGACTTATAGCAATTGAACACAAAAACATTGTTATACTGTCTAACTGAAAAATGGTTTTATAAAATTCAGTTTCTCTGTAACTTTTATGTGTGTTTTCTTATCATTTTTAAATTTCAAATATAATAGGGATATATTTTCTAATTTACAGTGACAGCAAATATATGGATAATCCCACATTATGGCATTGCATAATAATAATATAGTGGAACTTAATTACAAGTACAATCATATGTACATCGCAAGCATTGTGATGACACCATTACCCAGTTGGAAATAGTATTATTTCTAAACCAAATTTATTCAATCCTGCTATTAGCACTTTTCCACATTGGGAATTATTTCTATGCCAAGGTTAAAATTTTAAGTCTATACATCAGTTACAATACATCATTAAAACATCCAAAAGCTTTAGGAACATTCACTGACAAGACATATTTTGTTTAAATACACCATCAAATTACTTTTAATTATTATAGTTGCATTATGTTTCTTTCCATGTGAAATTGGTAACAAAAAACAACTGAATTTTTTTTTCTGAAATTTAAGTTGAAAATGTATTCCCTTTGTCTGTGAATTCTGTCATAGTTATTTTTCTGTTGCTATGGAAAAAATTACTCTGATAAAAAGCACTTTGCGAAAGAAAGACTTTATTCTGCTTTAGAGTTCCGGAAGGATCAAGCGCAAGGAGTCGCTGCAGCAGAAAGGAAAAGCGTGCCGGAAAGAACCGGAAGATGATGGACCACATTCTATCGGCACACAGGAAGATGAAGAGGAGAGCAGGAAGCAGAACTGGGGCTAGGCTAACAGTTCTCAAATCCCATACTAAATGACACACTTCCTCCAGCAAGGCTCCATCTCCTAACGTTTCCATAATTCCCCTAAACAGCACTATAAATGAGGACCAACTGTTCAAATAATGAGCGAATGAGGGACCTTTCATATTCAAAGCAAAACAATCACTGAGTTTTTTTTAAAAAAAAATCTGAGGAAAAGAAATAGTATTTATGAATCAAGCTATTTATTTTTGTAGAGACAACACATCTTTGGGTCTCATATCTAATAAACTGTTATACAGTATTTTCTAAATCTCAGGATATATGGGTACATAATAATTGTTAGCTTTTTTAATTTTTCATAAAACCTTGCAATATAGCTATTACTATAATTCCTGTAATACAGGTAATTATAGTATAGGTAGAAGGTAGTAAGTTTATTCAGCAGTCATACTAAGAAGAGATTAGTGATATTCTCTTGAGACTCCAGTTCTCATGAAACTGTATTGATTCAAAGAGAATTGCAAAAATTCAATACCAACACGGCAAATATTATACTCAATGAATAGGTTAATGAACTTAATAAACTGTTCTCAAAAGAAGAAACACAAATGACCAGTAAGTATTCATCAAAATGTTGAACATCCTTAGCAATGAATAAAATGCTTATTTAGAAGATGAAAATGCAGTACATTCACACAATGGAATATTATTCAGCATTCAACCATCCCCAAGGATGAGCCCCCAAGTTGATTATCCAATTCTAAGTGACCATCCCTGAAATAAAATACATACAAGTAAAACTAAGTGGAGTAAGCACACTGTGTTTATGTAGCTATACATATATGTACTACTAATAATTATTTTATTAAAAAAGATCATGAATTTGAAAAGGAATGAGTAGAGGGGACCATGAAAGTGGTTGAAGGGGAAAAAGGAAGGGGGCTAATTTAATTATATTTTCATTAAAAAATAAAATTATATGTTACAAAAGAAAAGTGAAATCATGAAATTTGCAAGTAAATGGATGGAACTATAAACTGTCTGAGTGAGATAACTCAGGCACAAGAAAGATAAATATCACATATTTTCTTTTTTCTGTAGAAGGTCATTTTAAATCTAAAGTTTGTGTGTTTCATTGGAGTTCCTATCCATATAGGCTGGGAATTTAGTAAGGTTTAATGGGGACATACCAGTGAGTGTAGATAGAATGCAGAGATCTAAAGGGTTAATGGGTGATAATGGAGTAGGCTATTGCCAGTACTCTTGGCTATCCTCCAGAACTCTATGCTAAGACTTTATTGCTAAAGACATCCCACACTTGAGGCATAGAATATGAAGAAATAAAACTGGGTACTCATCCAAAAACTTCCTCTTTACAGGCTAGCTTTCACAGTGCTGAAAGGTGCATATGCATGCTAGTAGAGGAGAAAAGAAATTTTCAATCTCATCAGGCGGTCAACCATGGAAGTACAACAATGACTGACCTGGCAAGATATGTCCACTAGTATAGAAGTGACATGAACATTACAGGAATATTCAATCACATTATGACTGGATATAAGGTCACTCTATTATGGAATCCATGTCTAGTAATGTAAATGAACCAAGAACTTGTAGCTAGGTAGGTCATAGGCCCTATATATCTTACTATTCTACTAAGTGGCTGAGAGGCTCTGTGTATCTTATTATTCTACTAAATGGCTGAGAGAAGATTATCGGTCTGACCTACAGGTAGGGTGGAGGCAAGACCAGTCCAGCCTGTTGCTCCCTGGGGCTGAGAGGGATGGTGAGTGTCAAGGGTCCAGACGCCCCATTCCACCAGAGAGAAGCACACCGGGCTGGGAATCTTGTCAAAGCAGGAACTCACTTTATTGCATCAGGAGTGAACTTATATAGGTTGGGGGTGGGGTGGGGTGAGGATAGCGGGCCAATGAGATGATGCCATCTCAGCAGTTACTAGGCAGTTAGTAGACAGATTCTAGGTCAGGTAGAGCTGAGTCACTCCTATGTGGAAGCCATGTCCCAGGACAGGTCGCCAGACTTGAGCTAGGCTCAGGAAGTTACACTGGACCTCATGGGGCCCAACAGAAGATGGACACACAATCCCACCACTAGCTGAGGAGCTATTGGAATTTGAGAGCTTCTGGGAGGAATAAAGGTAATTTTCTTTAATGATATGAAAAGTGGTGGGTTGACTATATTCCAGGGCAGGCACCATTTTCAATGATAGTTGGGAAACACAATGTTGACTGAAAGATTAAAAAAAAAAAAGAAGGAAACTCTACGTTGGGTTGATAGTAAGGGAAGGGCATAAAAAGTGGTTATAGATGGAATTGGGGCAGGTAGAGAGAATATGTTCAAAATACATTGCAGGGCATTATCAAAGAATTAATAAAATATTTTATTGATGGGTTTGCTTTTGAGACAGGGTTTCTCTGTGTAGCCCTGGTGGTCCTGGAACTCACTCTGTAGACCAGGATGTCCTCAAACTCAGAGATCCACTTGCTTTTTCCTCTTGAATGCTGAGATTAAAGGCAGTCTCCACAAGGGCCTGGTGAAATCAAATATTTTTAAAAAGAAAAAATATTAACAATAAAAAACTTTGAGACACTATCTCACCCCAGTCATGAAACAATTAATGGTGCCCTAGCACTCTCTGCTGAATCATCGATTATTGATGCATGTTGAGGGAGAGGGAGTCATTGTCTTGAGCTGTCTACCTACTGACATCTTACCAGGCTCCTTATGATTCTATATCTATGGTCACTCAGATGGTCCTGGCTAAACTCATTGGGTCACAAAACACAATGAAAAACAAATGAAAAAAGGTCCAGAAACCTACAAAGAGAAGGAGAGATTGACACGGGTCAGAGGGAGATAAGAGGATGGGTAATAGGAGTTAGAACATATCATATACTTTTATGAAATTATCAAAAGACAAATATAATTAATAGAAACTGTAACAACAACCAGTGTTGGTAGGGATGTGTAGAAAGAAGAATCCTCACACACTGTTGATGGCAATGCAAAGTGGTATAACTTTGATGGATTAAAACTACAACATAACCAAGCTCTATAACTCGTGGACATGTCCCCAAAGGACTCAAATTCTACTACAGACATATTTGCATAGTTAATTTTTGCACTGATCTCAATAGTTAAAACATGGATAATGCCTAGATAGCCATCAACAAATAAAATAAATGTATATTCAATAAGAAATTAACAGCAATTAATAATAATGATAATAAAAATGAGTTGTATATTTCAATGAAATTTAATTCATCCATAAAGAAAACTGAAATTATGGCATTTAGACAGTAATGGATAGAACTAGAAATCATTATAATTTGTAAGTGAAATAAGCTAAACTCAAAAGAACAAAAATATGTCATTCATATGCAAATCCAATATTTTAATCTCTGTGTGTGTTTGAGTGATGTGTGTGGTAGGTGTTTATATTTTGTGTGTGTGTGTGTGTGTGTTGGTCACGAGACTGGGAAGATTAGAAAGAATAGATTATAAGTGGGGCAGATAATAGAATGCATATTACACGAAAACAGAAGAGGATTATTAGAGGTGAAATAAAGAACAATAGGAGAGGAAATGGGATGAAAAAGGAAGGATTTGGGGGAGGCAGATCCATAGGAACAAAGTATGTATGAAAAGGTTGTAATGAAACCATTGCATTGCATGCTAATTAGAAAATAACTAAAGAAAAAAGCATGTTTTAATAATTGAATTTTTAGACAGAAATTTATACTCAACAGTTAGGGAATATACCTGGTTTGAGATTGAAAGGGAGCATTCCCATACAGTTCATATACATGAATGTCTTACACTGTTTCAGTCTGAAAACACAAAGCACTAGAAATAAAGCAATGGACCCTATTTTTGAATTCTGAATTCAAGCAATTGAAACAAGGATTTTCTTTTAACCTCTTAAAAGAAAGATAACGTGTAATGGAATAATGATTGCATTAAAAAATAATTTTACACTGACTTTTTTTTTCTTTTTTTTTTTTTAAGATTTATTTATTTATTATGTACACAGTGTTCTGTCTGCAGGCCAGAAGAGGGCACCAGATCTCATTACAGATGGTTGTGAGCCACCATATGGTTGCTGGGAATTGAACTCAGGACATGTGGAAGAACAGTCCGTGCTCTTAACCTCTGAGCCATCTCTCCAGCCTGACATTTTTTTCTTGAATCAGTTTGTTCCTATGTAACCCCTGTTGGCCTGGAATTCATTATATAAGCCAGGCTGGACTCTTGATTCTTCTGCTTCAGCCTTCTGAGTAGCAGGACTATAAACACGCACTCCCAAGCCCAGTTCTATATTGATATTTCTTTAGTAAACAATAAATAATAATTTCTTTTTAAGAATAACAGTAGACACACAAGAAAACATTAGGTGGTGTTGAATTTGTTACTTTCACTGTAGTGATAGAGTCAGAAAAAAATTACATATGTCCAGACACATCAAGCAGTACATATATATATATATATATATATATATATATATACATATATATATATATATGTATATATATATATATCTTTGTATATCAGTTATTTCTCAATAATGCTGTTTTTAATGAAAAAATATTGATCAATACAGAGAAATAAAAGTAGCATTGAATCACATGACAGTTCTTGAATGGCTGTAATTTCCATTGTGTGTTTCTGGTCACACACCCTGGGATTGACTGGCTAACAGTTATTTATAACATCATAGTTTCCTCTATATTACCTGCAGTATGAAAGAGATATGGTGAGAACTAACACCTATGCTCCACACTTGGGTTAGATACAGGTCTGATGAAGGTTAGAAATGAAGATCTAAGCCGAGCGATGGTGGCACATGCCTTTAATCCCAGCACTCGGGAGGAAGAGAAAGGCGGATCTCTGTGAGTTCAAGGCCAGCTTGGTCTACAATTCAGGACAGGCACCAAAACTATACAGAGAAACCCTGTTTCTAAAAGCCAAAAAGAAAGAAATGAAGTTATGGTCAGTTCAGTGAAGTCTTTGAAGATGTAGTCTTGAGGATGATGTTAAATTTTGCATCTCTCGTGCTCGCTTCGGCAGCACATATACTAAAATTGGAACGATACAGAGAAGATTAGCATGGCCCCTGCGCAAGGATGACACGCAAATTCGTGAAGCGTTCCATATTTTTTAAGACAAAGCCAGATTTAAACAATACCTATCCACAAACCCAGCCCTACAGAAAGCACTAGAAGGAAAATTCCAACCGAAAGAAGTCAGATACACACTCGAAAACACAGGAAATAGATAAAGCCACAACAGTAAACCCCAAAGAAGGGAAGTACACACACACTACCACCAAAAATAACAGGGATGAACAATCACTGGTCGTCAATATCCCTTAATATCAACGGACTTAATTCACCTATAAAAAGACATAGACTTACAGAATGGATACGAAAGCAGAACCCAACTTTCTGCTGCATACAAGAAACACATCTCAAATTCAAAGACAGACACTACCTAAGAATAAAAGGCTGGGAAAAGACTTTCCAATCAAATGGTCTTAAGAAACAAGCAGGGGTAGCCATCCTGATATCCAACAAAATAGACTTCAAACTAAAATCAATCAAAAGAGATAAAGAAGGACATTACATATTCATCACAGGAAAGATCCACCAAGATGAAGTTTCAATTCTGAACATTTATGCCCCAAACACAAGGGCACCCACATATGTAAAAGAAACATTACTAAAGCTTAAACCACATATAAAACCCCACACAATAATAGTGGGAGATATCAACACCCCACTTTCACCACTGGACAGATCTCCCAAATCGAAACTTAACAGAGAAATAAAGGACTTAACTGATGTCATGACCCAATTGGACCTAATAGATATCTACAGAACATTCCATCCTAACAAGGAAGAATATACATTCTTCTCAGCACCCCATGGAACTTTCTCTAAAATCGACCACATACTTGGCCACAAAGCAAATCTCAACAGATACAAAACAATTAGAATAACCTCCTTTGTTCTATCAGACCACCATGGGTTAAAGTTAGATCTCAACAACAACAAAAACTACAGAAAACCTACAATCTCATGGAAACTGAATAATGCTCAACTGAATCACAAATGGGTTAAGGAAGAAATAAAGAAAGAAATTAAAGACTTCCTAGAGATCAATGAAAATGAAGACACCACATACCCAAACTTATGGGACACTATGAAAGCAGTGTTAAGAGGGAAATTCATAGCACTAAATGCCCACATAAAGAAGTTGAAGAAATCTCACACTAGTGTTTTAACAGCACACCTGAAAGCTCTAGAACAAGAAGAAGCAAAGTCTCCCAGGAAGAATAGACGCCAGGAAATTATCAAAGTGAGAGGTGAAATTAATAAATTAGAAACTAAGAGAATAATACAAAAAATTAATGAAACAAAGAGTTGGTTCTTTGAGAAAATCAACAAGATAGACAAGCCCTTATCCAAACTAACCAAAAGACAGAGAGAGAGTATCCAAATCAACAAAATCAGAAATGAAAAGGGGGACATAACAACAGACATTGAGGAAATCCAGAGAATTATAAGGTCATATTTCAAAAACCTCTACTCCACAAAACTGGAAAACCTAAAAGAAATGGACATTTTTCTGGATAAGTACCACATACCTAAGCTAAATCAAGACCAGATAAACTATTTAAATAGCCCAATAGCCCCTAAGGAAATAGAAACAGTCATTAAAAGTCTCCCAACCAAAAAAAGCCCAGGACCAGATGGTTTCAGCGCAGAATTCTACCAGATCTTCAAAGAAGAGTTAATACCAATACTCTCTAAATTGTTCCACATAATAGAAACAGAAGGAACATTACCAAACTCCTTTTATGAGGCTACAATTACCCTGATTCCTAAACCAAACAAGGATACAACAAAGAAAGAGAACTACAGACCGATCTCCCTCATGAACATTGATGCAAAAATACTCAATAAAATATTGGCAAACAGACTCCAAGAACACATCAGAACAATTATCCACCATGATCAAGTAGGCTTCATCCCAGGGATGCAAGGGTGGTTCAACATACGAAAGTCCATCAACGTAATACACCATATAAACAAACTCAAAGTAAAAAACCACATGATCATCTCACTAGATGCAGAAAAGGCATTTGACAAAATCCAGCACCCCTTCATGATAAAAGTCTTGGAGCGATCAGGAATACGGGGAACATACCTAAACATAATAAAGGCAATATATAGCAAACCAACAGCCAACATCAAATTAAATGGAGAGAAACTCAAAGCAATTCCACTAAACTCAGGAAGGAGGCAAGGCTGTCCACTCTCCCCATACTTATTCAATATAGTACTTGAAGTTCTAGCCAGAGCAATAAGACAACATAAGGAGATTAAGGGGATACAAATTGGAAAGGAAGAAGTCAAGCTTTCCCTATTTGCAGATGACATGATAGTATACTTGAGTGACCCCAAAGATTCCACCCAGGAATTGATAAAGCTTATAAACACCTTCAGCAACATAGCAGGATACAAGATCAACTCAAAAAAATCAGTAGCCTTCCTATATACAATGGACAAAGAAGATGAGAAGACAATTAGAGATACATCACCCTTTACAATAGCCAAAAATGACATAAAATACCTTGGGGTAACACTAACCAAGCAAGTGAAGGACCTATATGACAAGAACTTTAAGTCCCTGAAAAAAGAAATTGAAGAAGATGTCAGAAAATGGAAAGATCTCCCATGCTCATGGATAGGCAGGGTTAACATAGTAAAAATGGCAATCTTACCAAAAGCAATCCACAGATTCAATGCAATCTCCATCAAAATACCAACACAATTCTTCACAGACCTGGAAAGAATAATACTCAACTTCATATGGAAAAACAAAAAACCCAGAATAGCTAAAAGAAACCTGTACAATAAAACAACTTCTGGAGGCATCACAATCCCTAACTTCAAGCTCTACTATAGAGCTACAGTAATAAAAACAGCTTGGTATTGGCATAAAAACCGACATGTGCACCAATGGAATCGAATTGAAGACCCTGACATTAACCCACACACCTATGGACATATAATTTTTGACAAAGAAGCCAAAAGTGTACAATGGAATAAAGAAAGCATCTTCAACAAATGGTGCTGGCATAACTGGATATCAACATGTAGAAGGCTACAAATAGATCCATATCTGTCACCGTGCACAAAACTTAAGTCCAAGTGGATCAAAGACCTCAACATAAATCCAGCTACTCTAAACCTGCTAGAAGAGTAAGTAGGAAGTAATCTTGAACGCATGGGCATAGGAGATCACTTCCTAAATATAACACCAGTAGCGCAGACACTGACACAAACAATCAATCAATGGGACCTCCTGAAACTGAGAAGCTTTTGTAGAGCAAAGGATATGGTCAACAAGGCAAAGCGACAGCCTACAGAATGGGAAAAGATCTTCACCAACCCCACAGGTGACAGAGGACTGATATCCAGAATATATAAGGAACTCAAGAAATTAGACATCAAAACGACCAACAGTCCAATTGAGAAATGGGCTTTAGAATTAAACAGAGAATTCTCAACAGAGGAAACCCAAATGGCTGAAAGACATTTAAGGAATTGCTCAACATCCCTAATCATCAGGGAAATGCAAATCAAAACAACTCTGAGATACCACCTTACACCTGTCAGAATGGCTAAGATCAAAAACACTGAAGGCACTTTATGCTGGAGAGGTTGTGGAGCTAGAGGAACTCTCCTCCACTGCTGGTGGGAATGCAAGCTTGTACAACCACTTTGGAAATCAATATGGCGCTTTCTTAGAAAATTGGGAATCAATCTCCCCCAAGATCCAGCTATACCACTTTTGGGCATATACCCAAGAAATGCTCAATCATACCACAAGAGCACTTGCTCAGCTATGTTCATATCAGCATTGTTTGTAATAGCCAAATCCTGGAAACAACCTAGATGCCCTTCAACTGAAGAATGGATAAATAAATTGTGGCACATATACACAAAGGAATACTACTCAGCAGAGAAAAACAATGACATCATACGGTTTGCAGACAAATGGATCGATCTAGAAAAATTCATCCTGAGTGAGGTGACCCAGACTCAGAAAGACAAATATGGTATGTACTCACTCATAGGAAGATGCTAGATGTGGAACAAGGATGACTGGACTGCTACTCACATCACCAGTGAGGCTCCCTGGAAAACGGGACCCCAAAAAAAGACACGGAGAAATGGATGAGATCTACATGAACAGCCTGGTCATGAGTGGGAACAATGAAGAGAGACGATCGAGGGAAAGGGAGTGGGAGATCCTAGCTGGATCAAGAAAAGAGAGGGAGAACAACGAATAGGAGACCATGGTAAATGAAGACCACATGAGAAGGGGAGGAAGCAGAGAGCTAGGGAGGCCCACGGAGATCCACAAAGATACCCCCACAAAAGACTGCTGGCAATGGTCGAGAGACAGCAGGAACTGACCTACTCCGGTGATGGGATGGCCAGACACCCTGTTAGTTGTGCCATAAACCCCATCCAAGGAAGGTCTGAGGAATCTGGATGCAGACATCCACGGCTGGGCCCCTGGTGGAGCTCTGGGAGTCTAATTAGTGAGAAAGAAGAGGGTTTATATGAGCGAGAATTGTTGAAGCCAGGGTTGGATAAAGCACAGGGACAAATAACCAAATGAATGGAAGCACAGGATCTATGAACCAAAGGCTGAGGGGCCCCCAACTGGATCAGGCCCCCTGAACAGGTGAGACAGTCATTTGGCTTGATCTGTTTGGGAGGCAGCTGTGTGTTGGTGCCGGGTCCTGGGCTTGCTGCATGAGTTGGCTGTTTGAATCCTGGGACCTATGCAGGGACACTTGGCTTGGTCTGGGAGGGGGGGACTGGTCCTGGCTGGACTGAGTCTACCAGGTCGATCCCGGTCCTCGGGGGAGACCTTGATCTGGAGGAGGTGGGAATGGGGGGTGGGGTCGGGGGAGGGGGAGGGGGTGCGAGAGTGGGAGAACAGGGGATTCTGTGACTATTATGTTGAACTAAATGATGTTGTAAAATAAATTTACTTAAAAAAAATAAGACAAAAAAAAGGGTAGATTATTGAATCTACTTTTAAACTAGAAAAGCAACTACTAGTCTTAAATATATTACATTGGTATGGATTTTTGTATATTGATATAAACTTGAGGTTACTCTTATTATATGGTACATATGTTTCTACTTGTTTATTTTTGTGTAATGATACAAATTTAAGAATAATTTTATTAAAAACCTACTGTACATAATTCTCAAAAAAAAATTTTTGCATCTCTCCCACTAAGAAATTCAGAATTTGATGTAGATCTTTGAATTTAGATATTACAGTTGAACATTCTATTGCTATCTGCCTTTATCAACATGCTCAGTAGCTGCCCAGGTTTTCACTGAGCTCAGAGCAAGAGCTGTCCAGCAAGTCTGCAAGGCATGACTTTACTCTGGCTCTGTGAGGCAGGAGGGCTAACGATGGTAGAGCAATCAAATGAGAATCAAAATGAAGTATCAGATTTAAGGAAATTCTTAATAAGATAATATTGGTGTAGATCACTAAGATGCTGTAGATATCCCATGTTGCCTATTTGAAAAACACACCTGGTTGAATAAAAAAAAAAAAGTATAGTGTGATTCTGGGGAAGACACACAATATGCCTAGATCTGCAGTGTTGCTTGCAAAAGTAAAAGAAATTTGTATTCATCCATAGGTGTCATACAGAGGGAATGGTCCAATCATTTAGATAGTATGACTTGTCTAGTGAATTTCAGCCAGCTCTCTGAGTACATTCCTGTAAGGATAACCAAAAAAGTCTCTTAAACTGCAGTTTTCACTTGATCATTTTTGGTTGATTATAGCTGTGCCAAAAGAATACAGATATTATATTCAGATAATCATGAGGAAGTAACATTGCTTATAGACATCAGTAGGAGTATCATAGAAAACACAGAATTTACTGGAAATTTTGTTCCCAGTAATTAAGGGGAATAGGCACAGCCTGGAAATATCATGAATATTAAGGACTCACACTAAGTAAAGTACTGGCTACTGATGGGGAAATAAAAGTAAAGCTGTAGATAAATAGGGAATTTGAATAGACTTGTGTCCTTAGGCCTTTCTGAAGTAATGGAAATTGAACCTTATTTCACAAGGATAGTATATGAAATTTTGGCAGAGACTGCAGGTAGCTATCCTCTTGAAACAGATTTACTGCTTGCTAGTAGTGAGAATGCAAGTCGTTTAAATGGCAGATTCTATTCACATCTCCATGCACATAGATTCTATTAGTCTAACGAATAGTCATTTTTGAAAATGAGCTTCACATGAATATTCTAATAGTCATTTTTGGAAATGAGTATTACATTAATATTCTAATAATCTTTTATTGGGGGGAAATGAGTATTACATGAATGTTTTTTCTGGGTTGATGTGGTTATAATATGGGCCCCTGTAGCCCTGGTTTTACTTCTGTCCTATATTTCACTCTCTAGCTGCTGATCCCGAGACACACGGGTGATTTTACAGTGTGGTACATTTTCAAGACAAGTTCACAATCTGGGACATCAATCCTAGTAGAAGCAGACGCCCATATTTGAGGATGAGACACTGATATCAAATGCTTTGGTCTAGCAATAAATATTATGCACATTTGCAAATACGCGGCTTGTTTGCAGGTTGACTCTTGGTCTTTGGTCTTGGTCTTTGCTTCAGTCTTTTTTCTGTAGCAATTTGAATGACAAGTCTTAATAAACTTCTGCATTAACCATGCTTTAGGTTTCTATTTACCAGATACGTGGATAGGCAAGAATGTTAATTGTCTTAAGTATTTTTAATGGTAAGAGAAATTAGAAACAAACTGAAATCTGAATGAAATTCATTGTTTTATTACAGAATATTTTTAAATTAATTAATATTTGAATTACATATTCTTAGATGTGAAAGTTAAACTATATATGAGAAACAGATTAATATGAGTCTTTTAGTACTAAAAGGAAAACACAGCATATACATATGTGTATGGAAGTGCAAAGGTATAAGACTGTGGAGGACACAAATAGGAAGTTCACACAATGGATTTTAAACATAAGAATTAGAGTTATTAAGCTTTGTGTTACTACCTTTGGTATACATGTGTTTGTTGTAAAATAAGTAAGAAAAATTTAAATAATAAGAGAAATAATTGTGGCATGGTGCTGATCATTCTGTAATTTAGACAGTCATTGGAAGGCTTGTTTTAGATAGAGACAAAGCCATGATGAGAATAGACTGAAACAAAAAGGAGAGATTAGAAATTATAAGAATTTTTGCTATAAAGTTCAGTTGAAATAGAGAAATAAGAGGACAGAAGGAAAGAGGGAGAGATGAGGAAAGGGAGAGAAAGAGGGAGGTATGAAGGGAGAAGGAGAGAGACAGAGAGACAGAGACTGGGGGCCTGGGCTTTTAAAACCACAAAGCCCACCCTCAGTGACACACTTCCTCAACAAGGTTACACATCTTAATCCTCCTAAGCCTATCAAAGAGTTTTACCCACTGATCTCTAAGCATTCAATTATATGACGCTATGGAGGCCATTCTTATTCAAAACACCACAGAATGTAAAATAAGACTTGAAGTTTTGTGGTATGGCAAGGACATGAGAATATAGTAGAGAGAGTTGACTTTCAGGGGGAGGATTACAGATTTCATTGACTGGTGATTTAATGTGAGTCATAAGAGTCAGCATGGGTTTGTTTATCCAGCTATGGTCATCTGTGCAGGTCTAGACCAAGAGAAGAAGTAGGAGGAGGAAGAGGAGGAGCAGGAGGAGGAGGAGGAGAAGGAGGAAGCTGCTAAAGTATAGGCTTTTACACTCAGTTACAGAGTTGAAAACCCACATTTCTCCTGAGTTATTGAGGATGCTCCTTATTTCTGTCAGAGCAATCTACACATAGCAGAAATGATGAGTGCTGCTTCTGTACAGCAACAATTGCCAAGTGCCTGTGAATTCTCTGTCTAAAAATACTATATGTGATGCTTGGGGTGCTCCATGGGTCTGTAGGTCTGGAATAAACAAGTATCTCTATAGTTTTACTTCGCTGGAAGTCTGGACTTCATAATGTAAGAACCCTACTTTAAAACAAATTTCTCATAACAAAACTCATGCTGTGAAATTACCTTTTGTAATTTGTTCAGTTGAATAGTATAAAGTGGTTTATTTCATCATTGCTATATATAGTTTGAACTAATATAACATTGAATTAGCAGCACTTTAGGAATCACAAGTGTAAACACATGCTTATTAATATGAACTGGTGTCATATACAATGGATAAAGTTTTTAAATAAAATGCTTGACAACAGAGACAAATATTAAAAAAAAAACATTAGGATAAGATTCTAGCACTAGGGACTGGAAAGATGGCTCAGTGGTTAAGAGTATTAAATGCTCTTCTAGCTCAATTCCCAGCACCCACACAGCAGCTCACAATCATCTGTCACTCCAGGGGATCTAACAGCCTCTTATGGCCTGTTCAGGTACCAGGCATGCATGTGGTACACAGATAAACACTCAGGCAAAATAATATATATATATATATATATATATATATATATATATATATATATATATATGATGAAAGGCTTTAGCATCACTATTAAAATTTTGCAGCCTTCTCAAGGTGAATACAAAATAAATTGAGCTGGAACAGGGACAGAGTGGGAGAGTAATGAAAAAGATACCTTGATAGAGGGAAACATCGGAATCTTTGTATCTGCACCTATACAATATCTTCAGAATTTTTGTTAAGCATGGACACTCATAATAGCAAACCTCACCCATGTTGTGGCACATTGTGCTTTGGGAACTTGAGCAGCTTTCAGCCCTGGACATCTGTACTTGATCCTCAGCCACAATGCTGTTCTCTCACGGCCTCACAGATCAGTTCCTAGCCAGCATTCAGAGCACAACTCTAGTATCACCTTTCAGGGAAGTTGCATTGCTCTCTTTATATGTAACAACATTCTATTCCTTACCTAGTCAAGCACAACTATTTTGCTCTACATCAGTGAATACAAAATTTCACCATGTTTTCTTTGTTTTTATTTGGGCTCATCTCTTCTCAATTTAAAGTGAGTGTGGACTCTACAAAGAGCCTTATTCATCTTGTCCATGAAGGTTTTACAACATGGGTTAGCACAGTAATCTCCTTCATCTATGGGAGGATTTCACCTATGCTGTCTAGTGGACGAAGGATACCAAATTAATATGTGTGTGTGTGTGTATATGTGTGTGTGTGTGTGTATATGTGTGTGTGTGTGTATATGTGTGTGTGTGTGTGTGTGTGTGTGTGTTAAAAGTCTCTAGCACTGTTACAATTTTGCAGCCTTCCCAAGTTGAATACAAAATAAGTTAAATTCTAATAAACAAATCAGATTTTCTTGAAGTATATGTATACAGTGGATTTCATTTTTATTCATTTCTATAAAATCACATGTGTATACTAAATAAGATTTTACTATAAGTTGGGCTTAAATATGTTATATGTGTGGAATTTTTACTATTATGGTCATTTATAGTGCCAGAAACTTGAGGGGAAAGTTTCTGTCACATTCTCTTCCTTGTCTTCAAAGTCCCTGTAACAATAGCTTTTGTTTGAATATAATACAGTTATAGAACTTATGAAATATTCTGCATAATCACAAAAAATATATTTTAAAAATTTCTTTATCTGAGAATTACATATTGAGTTTCTCTCATTTTCTCTTTCTATAATTTCTATCATTATGTAGATATATATGTATATGTGTGTGCATAAATTTTCTTGTACATATATCTATAAGATAATTTAGATACATTGAGATTAAAAACAACAAAGTACAACAGTTATAATAATACATTGTAATAAAATGTATGTGAATATGAGTTTTCTCTTTCATATGCTCTCTTTACAGATTTTTCCTTTAAAAATAAAATAGTATTTTAAAAATAGTTGTAGATGGTGGCTGACCCTGGGTAAATGAAACAATAGAGAGTGTTGGCATGACTGAATCCCTTTCCTCTGCTGCATTGCAGCAGGAATGTATATTTAAGGAATAAATTAAGTGGAGTTATATTAATAAAAGTATACATTTTTTTCAAATTATTGAAGTTAAATGAATGTTTCATTAACTAAAAAATCAAATGAGGAACTTTAAAACATGGAACAATTTTGTTATCTTTTTAAGAGCATTTGTAGCCTGCTCCCTAGTCTTAAGGAAAATATGTCATCTGCATCTTGTCCTTCCTAAATCTCAGAGACAAGGCAAAGTGTTTGTGCCCTCTGCTTTCCTTAAGACCTCATGCTCCGAGGAAATTTGTTTTCATCAATGATAATAAGAAAAATGTTTTGTCAATTCCTAAGCTATTTTATTGTTTGAAACAGGGTTTCACTCTGTAGCCAGTCTGGCCTGGAACTCAATACTCAGCCCAGGCTACCCTTGAACTTTCATTAATTGTCTTATTTCCAAGTTCTGGGGTTCTGATCAGGAACCACCATTCTGGTCAACATTTAGGGGACACATTTATTTTGTCAATATTGAGCTCCTTGGCTCAGAGCACTCAGCAGTAAATTAGCCTCCACTGAAGACCAGCATGAGGCATCAATGAGGCATGAATACTGTGTTGCTACTTTACAAAGCCACTGGACATTATTTTAAACATTACTGGGAAACGTTATAATTTGAGAATATTAAACATTAATTTATCATCTATTTTCAGAGTCTTTTAGAAAACCTATACATATATTAAGTATTATCTTTTTCAGAATGGCTAATGAAGGCTCCTGCTTTTACTGTATATCACAACATATCCACTTAAGGGCAAACTGTGGCAGTATCATCTGTTTCACATCCTTTGACAATATTAGGATCCTTTTCAACTTCTTGTTAAGAAACAACCCTCTAGGTTCTTCTTCTGTTTTTCTTCTTGAAAGCACTCTTGTTTTAGCAGAATGATACATTGCAAACTATCCCTCCAATCTTAGAGTGCTAAATACCAGAGTGATTATTGGACAATAGAGTGTTTCCATTACTTCTTGTCTTTCGGACAGTTTCTTGTGTCATTAATTTTTTAGTGCAGACAGACTATGGCAGTATTCTAAAGTGCAACCTCTTTCTCAATGAATCTCATAAATCTCATAGTTGCTATGGTATAACAGGGGTGTTATAATTACAGGGACATCTGGCCCCAAGACAAGGAGGTTTATAAGATTTGTTTTAGTTGCTGTGTTCACAAACATGGAGGGACTTTTGGAGCAATAATATGACATAGCATGAGGGACTCTGGGTAAGCATTTGCTGTCTGGCCTTTGTACTGAAGCTGGGTGGTTGGCTCACCATGTGAAGATGGAAATATTTTTTTCAGCAGAAATTCACATTCAGGTGGACTGTTGTCATCTGATGAATGCAGTAATTCACTGCGATGTTCCAGGAATGACCATGTGAATTCTATGAAAACTCGTCTCAAACAAATTTGGCATTTCTACCTCAAGTTAATACAAGCTGATTTTGTTCTCTAGGGACTGATTTGTCTGGAAAGAAGCTCAGGTAATTACAATGTATTTTGAGTCAGGGTCATTAATTGAAGGTACTCACCTGATAACAATTTGGATGTTAGCATGGGAACCAATAGTGTGAGGTTCCCTAGAGATTGAGAGAAAATCATTTTCAGCATCAAAGCAAAGATTCTCCAAATGACAATCAATGCCATCTAAAAGATTATTTAAAAAGCATTGTTCAGGAAGATCTATAGATGGTTAATAATAGTAGCATTGCATTGCTGAATGATCATTTCAAAAGCTACCAGCTGCCGACTTTTCAGCAAAGACATGAACCCTAATCCATTTTCAATGCTTTATTAATTTTCTTTTAAGATGGGATCTAACTATTTAGCCCAGCTGGCCTGAAACTCATACTGTAGATCAGGTTGGCCTTGAACTTATAGATATCCACCTGTCTCTACCTCTCAAGTGCTACTATTAAAATCACGTACCAACTTGCCCCATACTTTTTCCAATTTTTAAAATGACCTCTCTCTATTTCTGTGTGTAATGAGGCATCACTGGGCTATGGCTCATGCTTGGAGGACAGGAGACAACTGGTGTGAGTTAGTTCTCTTCTTCTACCATGTGAGTTCTAGGCATGGAATGCAAATTGTCAGCCTTGGTGTTAAGTTCCTTTACTGGCTTAGCCATCTCACCTCAACACCTTTATGAACTTGTCAGTACTCAGGTAGGCTGTATAGAAGAAGGCAACATTTGTAACTATTTTTTTTTCTTCTTTTATTAGAATTTTTAACTCAAACATGTTTGATACTTACCTACATAAGTATTTTTCACATTATTTCTACCCATCTCCCTCCACACAAACTCCCCCCTGTGCCTTCCCCAGTTCCTCTCAAATTTATGAACTTTTATTTTTAATTGTTATGGTTATACATACATCAGCTAAGTCCATTCAGTGTTATTCATACATATCTGCCTTATCTGCATTTACAGCTGACTACTTGGAATTGAATATCCCATGAGTGAGTCTGTCGCTGCACAAAACTAATTCTCCCTCTCCCTCTCCCTCTCCCTCTCCCTCTCCCTCTCCCTCTCCCTCTCCCTCTCTCTCAGCAGTTATTGATTGCCTATAATTCTTCTAGGGTTGGAGTTCCTGTGAAATTTCTCCCATCCACGTTGGCCTGCCAACTGTTTATTATGAAGATCTTATTTAGGCAATCAATCATAGTTTTGAGATTTAATGAGTGCATCTTCCATGTCATACATAAAATACACTATCTCACAGCAGTCACTGTGGTCCCCAGCTCTTACATCTTTCCAACCCTTCTTCTATAATGTTCCTGAGCCTTAGGTGTTTGGATTATGCTGTAGATACATCCATTGGGGCTGGACACTCCATAGTCAGTTGTTTTCTGCATTTTGACCAGTTAGTATTTTCTGTAATGGTCTCCATCCACTAGGAAAAGAAGCTACTTTGATGATGGATGGGTGCTATGTTTATGTGTGCTATAAGTGTAAGTATTTAAAATGGAGTTAGCAATTAAACTGGCTTAGGAAAGTTACAGTAGCAGGTTTTCCTCTAGAGTTCATGTGTCACCAGCCACAGTAGTTGGCAAGGTTTACATTACCAGACATGAATTCCCTCCTATTGAACAGGTCTTAAGTCCAATTAGACATCCATTAGTTATCCCCAACAGAAAGGTGTCACTATTGCGTAATAGGGGGCATTAAATCCACAAATACTTTCTCATCCATGTAAATTTGCTTTATATTAACAATAGCTAGGAAGTTAAAACAACCTAAATCTCCTTCTACTGAAGAGTAGATAATAAAAATATGGTCTAAATACATAACAGAATTCTATTTAGTTATAAAGAAAAAGAGAATTTACAGGTAAATTGATAGAACTATGAAATATTATTCCAAGAAATGTAATTCAGACCCAGAAAGACAAGCACCACATGTTTTGTCTAATTTGTGGATCCTAGCTCTGAAATTTTGCATGTGACTATAATCTAGAGTAACTGAAGATACTAAGAAAAGATCATGGTGGTGTGGAGAGGGGGCTGTAGAGGACCAAGGGAGAGGGAAAGAAGCAATAAATGACAATAAGTATGTTTGACAGAGCCATTGGAAACAGTTTTATTTTATTTAAATTACATAGGTAATTTAAATGAATGCATGCATCTGACAAGGAATTAATAGTCAAACTATCATAATCTCTAATAACTCAATGAAAAATAAAGAATTAAAAGGTGAGGAGAAGGCATAACTCCTGAATATTTTTCAAAGTTAGACAAATTTACAAACGGCCAACATGTGAATAAACCAATGCTCAACAATACTAATCATCATGACTATTAATTAAAGCACATTGATTTTTTTTCCAGAGCTGAGGACTGAACCCAGGGCTTTGTGCTTGCTAGGTAAGCACTCTACCACTGAGCTAAATCCTCAACCCCAAAGCACATTGATTTATGAGAGCAATCAAATCAATGTATATGAATACATATAGGAATGGCATATATATATATATATATATATATATATATATATATATATATATCCTGTGAGAATGGCTATTATTCAAAAAGACTATTTTATGGCATATTTTGCTTAACATGATGATTTCCCATTCTATATACTTTTCTGCAAATGACATAATTTCATCCTCTTCATAAAAGAACAGTACTTCAATGAATACTTTCAGTACCTACACAGAATAGGAATGGATTAATCATTGTGTAGCTACATATTAAGAAATTTTTAGCAAGACTTAGAAAGTATCACCTTTTGTCATATTTGTAGGATGAAAAAATAGACATGAAGGGGATAAATAGGAAAAGCAGACTCAGCATCATCCTAAGTGGAGAAACATGTGAAGCAATCCTACTGAAGTTGGGATGAGATGAAGATATCCACTATCCTAACTTCTTTTCATAGTGCACTCAAAACTCTAGATGGAGCAATAAGCTAGAAAAGGAAATTAAAAGGAGAAAAGAGAAAAAGGAGTCAAACTATTCCTATTTTCAGATGACAGGATACTATACATGACAGACTCCAAAAGTTCTACAAGATAACTTCCAGGAATGATAAACAATATCAGCGATGTGGTATCTATAGAATAAACTTGCACAAATCAGTAGCTTTTCCATATACCAACAACAAGCATATGAAGAAGGTGCTCATGGGCCTGCTCCCATTCACAACAGCTTTCTAAAATAATATCAAACATAAATTTAACTAAGGGATTTAAGATACCTTTACTGTGTATTAGTACAATTAACATTGTGAAAATGAGCATTTTACCAAAAGCTATTAGCTCATTCATCATAGAAATATGGAAAATATCCTAAAATTCCTATGGAACCACAAAAGACACCAGAAAATCCAAACAATCTTGAGCAAAAAGAACAACACTGGAGAGATTACCATTTCAGACCATAGCTTAGCTACTACAGAAATAGTATGGAGGTTTCCCAAAATACTTAAAATGGAATAATATGACTCAACTTTCCCATTTCTGGGTGGATTCGCTAAGAATTATATGTCAACATACCAGAGCTACTTGTCTATTTGGGTTTATCGCAGGATTAATCACAATACCAAAACTTTGTGATCAGACTAGGTGTCCACCAATAGGTGAAAGGCATATATATATATATATATATATATATATATATATATATATATATATATATATATATATAGAGAGAGAGAGAGAGAGAGAGAGAAAGAGAGAGAGAGCTCTCTTCCTTCTCCTCTCTCTCTCTCTCTCTCTCTCTCTCTCTCTCTCTCTCTCTCTCTCTCTCTCTTCCCATGTCTTCCACAGGCCTGGTCGCTCTCTTCTGTCCCCTCCATCCTCCTAATAAAGCTCTGATACTGGGGGAAAAAAGGAGTAGAATGATGTTGTTCACACGAAAATGGTTGGAGTTAAAGATAATCATATTAAGGGATATGAGCCAAATTTAAAGACAAATACCACATATGTGTGTTCATTTGTAATTTAGAAGTGTAATAAAGAGACATAAAATGATATTTGTGCGTATATGTGTATAGCATGAAACTAGATGATAAACTATAAAATGAGGGGCATAGCAGGAAGGGGAGAAGAGAGGTGAGGAAGGAAAGTGAGTAAGTGATCAAAGAATATGGCGTGCTTATGTGCTTATGTGAAAATGTAGTTAGGAAATCAATCACTATATACAATGAATGTCCACCAAAAAATATCATTCTTAAAAACAAATTGGATCAAATCATTTTCCTACTTAAAAGCTCCCATGAATATTTGGAAATCACGAAGCAGGTCAGTTTAATATATTTTCAAAACTCTCCTTTTCTCCATCTTCCAGGCATACCTAGATTTCTTCTGCTCCGGCATCATCACATGTATTGTCCTTGCGCCTAGAATTCTACTATTCAAACTTCTTAACATTTAATTTCGTTCTCAGTTTGACCTCTCCAGAGAGACAGCAACCGCTGTGCGTTCTTATATTAGACACAGCCTTCTCCATGACCTTCTCTGTGTTTCACACAACTCACTGCCTGGAATCCAGTTGTTGTCAAGTTAGCATTGGCTGACTGAGTTAATAAAGATTTTAAATGTTATTTATTTATTTATTTATTTGACTATACAGTGGTAGAGGGCAAATGGGCTGGGCCGTAGGTAGTGTACCACCTGTGGGTCAAGAGGAAGGGATGTCTTTCTTCCTATGCTGGGGTCTTAGTAAGGGTTTCTATTGCTGTGAAGAGGCATCATGACCACAGCAACTTTTATAAAGGAAAACATTGAATGGGATGGCTTATAGTTTTAGAGGTTCAGTCCATTATCATTATAGTGGGACATGGCAGCGTGCAAGGCAGACTTTGTGCTGGAGCTGAGAGTCCTCCATCTTAAACAAAAGGCCACAGGAATTGAACTGAGATACTGGATGTGGCTTGAGAATGCATATAGGAGACTTCAAAGCCCACTTACACCGTGACACACTCCCTCAAACAAGGCCACACCTACTCCAACAAAGCCACACCTCTCAATAGTGCCTGTTCCCTATGAGCTTATGGAGGCCAATTACATTCACGCTATCACAGCTGGGATGATGAAGTTTCTTCTTTTGTATATGGAATTCATGTCCTGGGAAGAAGGGTAATCAGTACAGATAGGCTGGCATATAGTCCCAGAGCTTTAGCATGAAGAACACACCTTCTAAGAAGAACAGGCTGGCCTCTAAGAAGCCGAGTACTGGGGTTAAAATTTTAAATATTATCTCTCAGAAGGTATTTGTAATGTATTCAAATTGATGAATAAGCAGATGTTTGGACACTTTAAATCTATCATTGTGATCTTCAAATTAGGAAAGGAAATGTGGCATCATTATCAAAAGGGATTTTTACATTATAGTAGGATGTGAGCAGGCCATGAGAGGTACCTCAATTAGCATTTATAAGTCATTTCCTAAGCTTTCCTGCTAAACTATCTAAGGAAATGGCGCTTGCATCTTCTATGAGTTTCATTTTCTAATTTGCATTGCTTTTCAAATGGGATTTTACTTATTAATAGATGATTTATTTTTAATTCATTGAGTTGTAGTAAAAATATCACATGAAGGGAGCAGTTTACAACACCAAAACAAAAGTTAATTTAGAAATATTTGCATCTCCTTTATTGTAAACTTACTTGAAATATACACTGCCAGACATGGAAGTTGCAAACAGTTAATCATGAATTATAGAGTTATAATTTCACTGATGAATTTTCAAGGCACAAAACCATGGGTCATATTTTATAGATTTTAATATGGAACTCTTAACAGGGAGTTCCACTTGAAACTTGAGATGACTAGTTGTGAATTAATAGTCATAAAAGGCACTGTTCTATGAACTCCATATTGAATTAATAAAAGAAATATGAGCCAGGCTACTGAGAGCTGAAGGTATGTTTTCTGGTTAGTGAAAGAATATACCAGCAACACCATTTTAGAAATAGAAATTAAATCTGTGACTTTTTTCTGGCTGAATGAACTACTTTACAGAAAAAAAATCTTAATCGATTGATTAAAAATCACACTCAGATAAAATACTGGTGTTGGAAATTCCAGGAAGTAAGATGTTAATAAGGAAAGGTAGAAATTCAATTGTCCTGATTTACTCATGGGCTAAGGTCACACATAGATGATTGAAAGAAAACTCTCAGTGTCCCTTAGTGAGATTTGCAAAGGGACAGGAGCTGAAGGATTTTCTGGCCCAAACTCCTTATTTCACATAGGAGGAAACTGAGCTTTAAATACACTGTGAGACAGGGGAAGGCACTGGGATTTGGAAGTAGGCTTCTAAGAACATCAGTTATGACACTTACAAGTGGAGTATACTCTGGTGAATTATTTAAATCCTAATTTTTTTCCTTGCTTGTAAACAGGATGATATCTACTTTGTACATTGTTTAAAAATGTATGGTATGTATTTTAAAGAATGAAATATTCTTCTTACCTATCTACTGAACAATAACTATTGTCAGTGGGCAGCATGGAACAGAATAAGGTGACTCTTACCTTGCAATGATTCATTCTACTTTGTAATAGTGTCTTTCTCTCATTTAAGATTAAATTTTGTTTGCTTTTTGGTTCTCAATTTCTTCTAATTCTCTTCCTTTGAGGCAAATGATTCAACTATATTTTATCTAGCAAAGAAGCTCATATCTAATCATTAAACTAGCAACAATCAACAACCTTAAAACTAAGAAGGTTGTAGAGAGAATCCTCTCACACAGTTGGTAGGAAAGTATGTAGTGGAAGACACTGTGTAAAATATAGAGAATCTTCAAAAATTAAAATTACAACTATGGCATGATTCAATAATTATGCTACTGGTAAAATTAAAAAAATAAACCGAAATCTGTATGCTGAAGAGACATCTATATTTTCATGTTTATTACAGAACTATTTGCAATAACCATGAAACACAGTCTAAATGATAAATGGATGCAATGTGTGTGTGTGTGTGTGTGTGTGTGTGTGTGTGTATACTAGAATACAGTTTACCCATAAAAACAGCTCTGTCATTTGTGATGACACAGAGGAAGAGGTCACTTAATTAAGTGAAATAAGCCAGGTGCAGAAGTCCAGATTCCTCTTTCTCTCATTGATTTGTGAAATCCAAAACTGTTGATCTCTTAGAGCTTAATGTGGCAGTTATTGGAGGCAGGGGAATGTGGTTGAGACAGCAAGAAGCCTGTGAAATATCTCCCATAGGCACATTTTTAACAGCTGGACTTAGCTTGTGATGCTTATGGGACTTTTGGGGTTATGGCCTACTTCAAAAAGTCAATAAGGATCACAGGGATAGGCCTTGAGTGGTTTCTGCTTCTATGGGTCCAGCCATATTTCCCTGCTTCCTGATCAGCATGATGTGAACAAGCTACACTGTTAGCTCCCACCACCATAATCCATGACTCTACCATTGCCATGCTGGTTGATCCGTGATGGACTACAATTCTGGAGCTGAAAGCCAGAATCTACTATTATACCTCAGGGATTTTGCGACAGGAGAGAGAAAAATAACCTATACAGTTGTCAAGTTATAATTATATGTGAAAACTAAATCTTATTCTTTGCCCAATAGAATAATGATAAATAGCAATAATTAAGTATGTATTTGAAGAACTGAAAAAAAAAAGGTTTTGCATGTCATCATTATAAAGACATGGTAATAACACATGTTTGGAAGACAGAAATACTGAATGTGATTTAAACATGTATGTACACATCTGTGCACACTTCAAACAAGTGTTACATGTAAGTTTGAAAGAGGATGCCAAAAAGTTCTCCCTTGCCCCATCAGCCACCTGCAGCATAGGTAGAAAGTGACAAACATGAAGGCAAAGAGGAAATTGCATCATCTGCTGTCTCCTTGAACTTGGACTTCCATAAATGTGTGTAAATTTTTCTTGTGTATGAACTTAAAAACCATGGCCATAACTAAACTAAGTAGATATATTTCTGATTTTTAAATTGTTTTTGTGGCATATCTTATATGTAAGGGTAACAATTAATTTAACTAGAAAATTTTGTTGTTTTTAATTTATCTTTATTTTATTATTTTACATTATGGCTGTTTTGTCTGCATATATGTTTGTGCACACTATGCATGCCTAGTGCCTGGTCCCTCTGGAGACCAGAAAGGGAACTGGATATACAGGAACTGGTGTTGCAGACAGTCATGAGCTATCATATGGGTGCTGGGAATAGAACTAGGGTCCACTGGAAGATACGTCAATGCTCCTGACCACTGAAACATCTGTACATCACTCTAGGAAATATTTGAATGTTATTTTGAAAACCAAAGTGCAGTGAGGACTGGGGTTAGCCTCATGGTTTTCTTGTCTTGCATTGAAGAGGCCTTTTCTCTGATCCCCCTCATCAAAAGAAAAAAGAACAACAACAACAAAAAAAAAAAAACTTCCACATTTTTCCTTAAGTAATTTGCCTCAAATCAGTGTCAGTCATCTTTGCCAAGACTCATTAATATTCACATTGAACACTGAAAAAAATCATGCCTTATTAGATGACTATATGATATGTTTAAGGTTGGTTTTCAACTCAATATCTACTGCAATTTTTAAAGTTAAAAGTAAATTTTTGTCTGCTTTTTAAATCACTCTCCCATATTCTTTTACTGCTCTGAAAATCTCATACATTCGTACAATGTATCATGATCATATACAGTCCACCCTCTCTGCCCAAATCCCCTAGGATCTCCTTCAACACAGAGTCCTTGCAACTTTATGTACTCTGCTTTAACAAAAAAAAGTACACGTCCAATTAGTGATGCATAGGGACAGGGTGTGGGATTTCAAAACTCCCCATAATTGTTACAGCAAATAGCCAGAGTAGAGAGGTTAAGCTAACATTATGAGCCAGTTAGACAAGAAAACGGTCAATAGAAACATTTATTTCTTAATTAATTTTAAATTAAAATATATTTATATCATTTCACTATTTGTTCTCCTTCCTCCAACCCTTTCCATGTGCACTCCATCCAACCCTGCTAACGTCCCTTACTCTTTACACCATCATGGCCCATTTTCCCTTTTTCTTCCTACTGAATCCACTACTGTTGCTCATATTGCTCACTTATATATAATTTCAGGGCTGACTACTTGGAATTGGTTAACTAACTAGGGGTATCATCCCTTGGGAAGACTAATTCCACCTCTCTCAGTAGTCATTAGTTGCCTGTAGTTCTTTGTCTAAAGGTAGGGATCCATAAGATGAGGCCTTCCATGTTAGCATGGTTTTTATTATTGCTCAAGTTTTGTTCAGGCAGCTATGTTGAGATTTCATGGGTGTAGCTTCCCTGTCATTTCTAGGAATCCAAATTTCATCATACATTTTCTGATCCCCTGGATCTTACAATTTTTCTACCCCCTCTTCTGTGACGTTTCCTGAGCCTCAGGGGCAGGAGTTGTTTTTGAGATGTATCTATGGTGGGCTTGTCACTATATCATTTCTGGTTCTCTGAATTCTGGTCACTTTTGTTTTTACAGACTTGTATCTGTCTGCTGTAAAAATCAGTATGGAGAATTCTCAGAAAGCTAAAATAAATCTGCTGTATGACCCAGCTATACCACTCCTTGGCATTACTCAAAGGAATATACATGATACTTCACAGACAGTTGCTCAGCAGTCTGCATTGCCACTCTGATCACAACAACAAGGAAATGGAAACAATCTAAATGTCCTTTAATGAACGAATGCATAATGAAAACATGGTTCATTTTACAATGGAAAGCTATTCAGTTGTGAATAAAAATGGGTGGAACTAGAAGTTATTCTGAGTGAGGTGTTGGAGGCCAGCTGGGAGACGGGCTCCCACATTTTGCCCCAGAGTACTCTTGGGGAGAGAGGGGTAAGAGATTAGAAGGATAGAAGGGAGAGAAACAGACAGAAACACAGGATAGCTTTAGGAGGGCCTGGATCCTTATCCACTGGCCCCTCCTGTCTCGTCTAAAGGGCTATTTATAGGAATGCCAAGGTGTGGAACAAAAGACCTCCCCCTAGCTCAGGCAAGTATAGACCCCTCCAACCACCTAGAAATCATGCACATGGTCTGGCAATCCTCTAATGCAGCTCTGCTGGGTAAAGCAAGCTCAGATCTCACTAGGAAACCTTACTGTGGGACTCCACAGTAAGGTACCTCTGACCTAGAAAGACAAATGCCACACATTCTTATTAATTAATAATGCCACATTATTCTTATTGGTTTCTAGCTACAAATATGCAGAGTTTAGTCTATAAGTTGGAGTAACTACAGGAACTAAGTGTGTTGGCTAGCTTTATGTCAACTTGACAAAAGATAAAGACATTTGGGAATAAGGAAACTAAATGGAGAAAATGCCTCTACAAGATTGTCCTGTAGTACATTTTCTTACTTAGTGATCGTGCTGGATAGTTTTATGTCAATTTGACGCTAGCTAGAGTCATCTGAGAGGAGGGAATCTCAATTGAAAAAAAGAATGTCTCTGTAAGACTGGGCTGTAGAAAACCCTGTAAGGTATTTTCTTAATTAGTGACTGAAGGGTAAGCCCTTTGAGAATAACACCATCCCTGGACTAGAGGCCCTGGGCTCTATAAAAAGCAGGTTGCACAAACTATGAGGAGTAAGCCAGTAAGCAACATCCCTCCATGACCTCTGAATCAGCTTCTGCCTCCAGGTTCCTCCTCTGAGTTCCTATCCTGACTTCCTTCTATGATGAACAGTAATTTAGAATCATGAGTGAAGTAAACTGTTGTGTGATATTTTGTTTGTGTTCTGACAAATAAAGCTTGCCTAGAGATCAGAGGGCAGAGCTAGCCACTAATTTATCACAGAGGCTAGGCAGTGGTGACTCACACCTTTGATCCCAGTACTTGGGAGGCTCACACCTTTTATCCTAGCACAATCAGGAGGTTGAGACAGGAATATAAGGAGAGTAGAGACAGGATCTTGGAAGGTAAGAAGTCACTGGTGGTTGCTCCATTGCTTCTCTGATCTTTTTGGTTATTACCCTGATATTTGACTCCTGGTTTGTTTTTTATAAGACTAATTAGCTTTGTGCTTCAATAAACACTTTCCTCCCCAACATACTATTGGTCATGGTGTAATACCAAAGCAATGGAAACCCTAACTAATAGAGTGATGGATGCAGCATGGCCCAGCCCATTGAGAGTGGTGCAACCCCTGAGCAGGTAGTCCTTGAGTACATAAGAAATGAGACTGAGAAAGCTATGAGAAGCAAGACAGTAAGCAGCACTTCTCAATGGCCTCTTCATCAGCTCATGACTCCAAGTTCCTTCCCTGAGTTCCTTCTATGATAGACTATGATGTGGAATTATAAATTAAATAAACCCTTTCTTCTCCAAGCTTCTTATGGCAATGGCATTTTATCACAGCAATAGAAACCCTATCTAAAATACCAGGGAAGTAAAAACATATAAGTGGAGCCTAAAGAAAATTAGGACACAAGAGATATGAAGGATAAAATGGGAAAAGGGGGATGATGGCTTTAACTGCAAAGGAGTGACAGAAGGAAACAGTGAAGAAGGAAATGATACTAAGGACATTTGCATAAGCCTTGAGCAATCATATTATTTTACATTTACCATATTTATGGTAAATACACATACAAATATTTACTATATATATATATATATATCAGGTGGCATAACTTCATTTAAGAGATATATTTTAAATTATAGATTTAAAATTATATATATGTATACATATACATATACATATATATAAAATGAAGTTATGCCAATTCGTGTGATAATACTCCTACCTCAAGAGCCACAGACTATCTAACAAAACATCAGTACTAGGAATATAAAAATCTCATTTTGAGTCATTGATCAGGGAGTCCAAGAGATTCCCCAAACAATATAGGCTATTGCTATTACCCTTTCTTTCCTCTCAGAAGTTTAAAGTAAGTCTTTATTGCTGAAGACCCCATATATTGTGAACACAGGGCTCAGGAGATGGCAGCTGGATCTGACCTGAAAGCCTCTTCCCTGAGGATTGTTTTCATAGTACCACGAGGTGCTATGGAGGCTTCCAAAGGAAACAAAATTCAAGCAATAGTTCTACCTGGCTATGATGCCTATGAACTGCAATGACCAATACTACAAAATATTCCTAAAGGTGTCATAGAGGTACTCATATTTTGGAAGCAACCAACACCTCTTTAATTGGACTTAAGATCTACTCAACAAGAGGGTAATCATGCCTGATACTGGAAACCTATCCAACTACCCTGGGCTAATGAAGTCATGGATCTTAGAGTAGAATATACGATTACTATTTTACTAGAGCAGCATAATTCTCAACTGCATTCTAAATAGTTATTCTTATACCTACAAATAAGGGTAGTTCTCACCTCTCATCAAAGGACCATTTCATTTTAAGTCAGATTTTTTTATTTTCTCTCTATATCATGACAGAAACTATCCATCAGATTTTTCCTATTGTTTTACATACATAGATTTAGTTAACTGAGATAACTCTGTAATTTCACACTTGTCATATCATTTACTAATGTTTTTTGTCTTGTGTTATAAAATATAAGACAAGTTTTTGTTTTATATTATAAAATGCAACATTCTCAACAAGTACACATTGATAAGGAACTTCTCAAGAACATGGGTTAATGTCAGGAACTTGTAGCTGGAAGTTTTCCTGTGTCCCGCCCGGGCCCTGAGGTCAGGATGAATCTCTCCCACCCACATCCCATAGCACTTGGTCCCAAATAAACACACAAAAGCTTATATTATTTTCAAACTATATGGCCCAATGGCTCAGGCTTAAAGGTTCGCTAGCTGGCTCTTACATCTTAATTAACCTATTTCTATAAACCTATACTTTGCCATGTGACTTGTGACTTACTGGTACTTTTACATCTTGCTTCTTCTGGGGGTGTCTAGCAACATCTGCCCCACTCCCCTTTCTTCTCTATTTCTCTTGGATTTTCCTACCTGGGTTCATCCTGCCTTACCATAGGTCAATGCAGCTTTATTTATCAACCAATCAGAGCAACACATATTCACAGCATACAGAAAGACATCCCACAGCAGGAACTGGAGAGTAATCCTAGGAAATGTAAAATATGGTCTTTGTTTTCAGAACCTGGATGTCAGTGCTGGAAAACTGGACTATAACTGCACAAATAAGTAGTAAGAATTCATGATGCCTCTTGCAGGATAAAGGGGCTGAGTCAAAGCTTGGATTTCTGTCCACACTGTAGAAAAATACAATCTATTTCCTTCACAGAAAGAGAAGTAAGTCTGAATTCCTATCTAGTGTGCCAGTTAAAGTAATATCTGATCTATATATGTAGCAATATCTTGGTGAGTTCCTGTCCATGTTCACTCTTTTTTCAAAAGTGTTTATCAGTGATTATAAGGACATTCGACTAGGGAAGCTTATGTGGAAGAATGAAATAATGAGCAATTTGATAAGCATAAATAATGAGGAGATACCTCAGTGGGGAAATTTCTTGCTGTACAATTGTATGCAGATGTGAAGTCAGATCTCTAGCACCCATGTCAAAAGCCAGGTCTGGGAGTTTTTGCCTATAATTCCAGACAGGGAATTCACTGGAGCTAGTCAGTTAGCCACTTTAGCTTATTCATGAGTCCCTGGTTCAGTGAGAGACCCTGTCTCAAAACAATAGCTTGGGGAAAAAAAAACTGAACAACAATGTATGTGCAAGTGCACCTGAATACACACGTCTACACCAAACCATGTGGAGTGACTGTCGACTAAGGGATGCTGAGAAATAACCTTTCCCAGGGAAGATTTCTGCCCCCAACTGGGAATCTATACCACATAGTTATCCTCAAACCACATCCATATAGCAACATTACACAGACTGAAAAGGTTTTGCTTATATATTTAGGAATATCTAGCTGGGTAACAACATTTAAAGAAAAGGAGGCCAAGAATCTGAGAGCAAGGGGCTTGGGCACATGATGGAGGTTGGAGAGGAAAAATAGAAGGGGGAATTTTTCAATTTTTTAAAATTTAGAAATGGAAAATAAAGCATACCGTTTCCCACTCCCACCCCCCAAAATATAAGATAACCAGATTTTTAATGATTGTAAGTGGCTTGGATCCTTTGTTCTTGTTTATTTTCATTTTTTCCTATTGTTTTTTTTCTTATTGTGAATCTATCTGCTATTTTATTTAAAAGAAATTTTCTTTATAGTATGTATCATGTTACCATTCTCTACTGTATGGTAACATCTTTAGAAGCGATGAACTTTGTATGAACTCTTGTCTTTACTTTATTCTCAGAAGATATGACATGCATAAGAAACCTGTTGACACCATCAAGAAAGGTAACGCATATATTTTAAATTGTAAGCATCACTTTAATTTCTTCACATGAGAAACTATGTTAGAAATTAAACTCATTTAAAAAGATCTATTTACAGTGAGAATATGAACATTAATAATTAAAGATAAAACAACAATATAGTACAGGTAAGTCTCACATTAAAAATTACAAAATATTAGTGAGGAAAAGTAAAGAAATAGAATATGGGGAATATAGTATCTTTATAGGCATACAGGTCTACTCTTCCTAAAATGCCACTTTCCACAAAATTGATCTCTTGAGTCAATGAAATCCAAACTGAAACCCAAGTACAATTTTAACAAAACTGACAAGTTTATTCTAAACTTCATATAGTAACATAAAATAGTTATCAAAATTACCTTAAAATACAATAGAAACAATGAAAAATTTTGGAAAATGGTCTATTCACCATAAAACTTATATTCAACATAGGAAACTGACCTAAAAATAGACAGAAGTAACAGAATGCAAGTACAATTTATTTCCTACAAAACAAATATGTAAAGGCATCTTAGTAGGATTAAGGAGTCCTTTCAACAAGTGATTCTGCATTTACCCATATGGGAGCAAAAATGGATTTGAGTCTACACTATTCTGTTCACAATATATTTAATATGTACTTGAAAAAATTTTAAGTATAAAGTTTTTTTTTTCCTTTTTTTCTTTTCGGTTTTTCAAGACAGGGTTTCTCTGTGTAGCTTTGGCACCTTTCCTGGAACTCACTATGTAGCCCAGGCTGGACTCGAACTCACAGAATTCCTCCTGTCTCTGCCTCCCAAGTACTGGGATTAAAGGTGTGCACCACTACCACCCAGCTCTTAAGTATAAAGTTTTAAGCTAACATTTTTTAAGCTAACATTTATAAGAAAATCTCTGTGGCGATTTAGTAGTTAAAATGTCTTAGCATTGTGTAAAAATCCTTACAATTCCTAAAAAAAGAATTCATAAATTGATATATAAACCTAAACTCGGCTCTTTGTTCTTCTATGATGAAAATGCAAAGGCAAGTGATAGATTTGAAAATATTAGTACAATATAAGTCTGAAGGAAGAACTTGGTCCAGAAAACTACATAAATGGATGGCCATTATGCCAAAAAAAGATATTTAACATCTTTAGAAATTAAGGAAATGCAAATTGAAACTATAGTGTGATATTGCTTCGTCCATTCTGGAAGGTGTGCGACAGTATAAGCCAATCAGGAAGTGAAGAGACAGGAACACTTACCAACGGCTGTGGAAACCTAAGCTAGCACAATTCTCTTGGGTTAAAAGTTTCTCAATTTCTTAAAAGATGAGCATTCTCATGCCACATAGTTCAGTCATTTTATCCCTAGATAGTTAAACAAGTATGGAAGTATGTGTCTATACTCAAACTGAAAACAACCTAAGTATTCATCAATTCACTAATATATAAACAAATTATTAGAGCTAAATATAATACTCAGCAACTAAATGTTTAAACTGTTAATATATCAGTATGAACAAATTACAAAATAATTCTACTGAATGAAAGAAGCTAGACAAAGATAATATGTACTTTAATATACACATATAAGATTCCAAAATAGTTGCAAAAAGCATGGTTAACTCAGTGATTTGGACCCTAGAAGGTGAGAAAGTATTAGACAAAAGGAAATCTCAGGTGTTGTTTCTACATTCAGTTTACTTAATTTACTTTATTTTGCAAACAGATATGCCAAAACACCAAACTATACAGTTTGTTATTTACTATATGTATAATATAGGTATTAATGAGGTATAATGTACCCCAATAAAGGAATTGAAATGCAACTTGAAAGTAAATATAAAGAACACATGAAATAAAATTTAAGAGTGAAAATAAAATTTTAGGTAATATATACTATGTATTTCGATATTATATATTAGACTACTATATACTTAAGTATATATACATATATATATATATACATATATGTGTGTATATACTTAATGTTATAATATTTAGTGTTCCAACAGGAACTAGTATGTGAGAATTCTTACCGCTATTAATAGCCCTACTAATTATTTATTTTATCACTCAATAAAAAAAACGTATTTTAGTAATCATCATGAAAAGAAATAATTCTTTCACAAAACTATTTTCACTTTATTTTTATTTCTACCCAATGGCAAATTTCTGTATTTTTAGCAGCCTGAATTATTTATTCCACTTTTCTTCAGAGCCATCTGAACATGAATATGAATGTGAAGGAGGCTATCATATCCCTGAAGTCATCTGTTCTGTGATGAAAAATACAGAACACTTAATTCAGTCCACTTTTTTAGGCATAGTATTGTGTTTACTCGTCTTATTCAGTATCCTTTGAGTTTATTAGCGTCACTCTTAAAGTATGGGATCCCAAAGTGGAAAGGATAATCAAGATTTAATATTATCCACCCAGAACACGGGAGACTGTGATCAGCTGAGGCACACTAGTGTAAGGTCGGGTTCCATTCTCAGTGGCAGTGTAACGCTGTCCATTCTTACTGAACTTGAAACTAAACAAAAACTTTATGTTTTCCTCCTTCTCTGGAGAACGGCTATAAATCCTGTTTTCTATTTTTTATTTATATAAAACCAACTCTTTAAACCTAAATATAGGACTTTCTATCTGATCCTGTTAAATTACGCCATGTTTTATGCTTCTTGTTTCTGCCTATTTAGATCATGTTGAATCAAGCCTTTTCCATCCACTATATTTATAGTGCTCTTTGCTTCAGGTAATTCATAAATCTCAGACGTAACATTTTATTTCGTGTGCTTTCCTTTCAGCTTTCTGTGCTCCTCCAGCTACCAATTTACCTTTCACCTCCATTTCACAATTACAGTAAAGCTCTACTGTTTGCCCTCCAACATAACTTTCTTTAAAAACTCATTTCTTTTCTTGGAATTGGCGGTCATAGCAAACCACCCCCCTGAACAATAGTAATAACTGAAATGTGCTCTGTGCTAGAAAATTTGCATCTGCTATTTCTAGGCCTGCAGTTTGCTGAAATTGAGCATTTTCTACTCTGAACCAACCAGAGTCCTCTGCAACAGCTGGAAATCAAATCAACTTTCAAATTTACAAACCAAGGAAGGTACTTTATTCTCACTGACATTGAGAATGATGTAAAGAACAGACCATGCAGTGCCCATCTCCAGTGGATCCATCTGCAACCCCCAGATTGAGGAAGAAACAGAGAGTCCTTTGTTTTTACTAGCCTGGTCCCATTTACTGAATTCACTGAGCTCTGCCCTTCCTGGGCAGTACCACATAGGATCCTGAGAGCTCCTCCTCTAAGGTGAGCATGGGCAAACACTGGCCTATCCAGAGGATGAGATGGGGCTTAGGAGAGCTAAAGGACAGTTAAGCTGGTAAGTGTTGGACCTGGGATCCTCTTCCTGAATGTGTTAGCCCTTGTCAGCGTCTACATAATTGAGAAGCTGAAATATCCTATAAAAATGAACAGTTTTTGACCACTTCTCTCTTCATTCACTCAGAGAACATGACAGAAGATGTGCTAGAAAGACTGGAAGAGCCAGAAGGACCAAGGTATCTGCAGAGAGATGGTGTCTTCCTTATGTGACAGGTTGCACAAATTGCACCCATGAAATCTCAACAATATGCCTGCCCACACCGGATATGAACAAATGTCAGCAGTTGACATGTAAATGTGTGTGGGGGGGTAGTTACACTTAGGATTCTATCCCTAAATGAAGAGCTGTAGGCAATTAAAAACTACTGCAAGAGGGAAATTTAATCAATCCATCACAAAGTTTACGGCGCTAAAATCATAAACATATGAGTAACACTAAATGAGATCAATAGATTATATTATGTATTTATTCATACAAACACACACTTGCACACACATTTATAAAGAAGAGGCCATCAATTTGAGAGGGAGGTGTGCTGGGCATTGGGAGAAGTTGTAAGGAAGAGAGGAGATGGTGTAAATGCACTACATATCCCAGCTGGATCAAGAACAGAGAGGGAGAACAAGGAATAGGAGACCATGGTAAGAATAGTGGAAGAAGCAAAGTGCTAGAGAGGCCCATAGAAATCCACAAAGATGCCCCCACAATAGACTGCTAACGATGGTCCAGAGACAGCCCAAACTGACCTACTCTGGTGATTGGATGGCCAGACACCCTAATTGTCGTGCTAGAAACACCATCCAATGACTGAGGGAACCGGATGCAAAGATAAATGGCCAGGCCCCAGGTGGAGCTCCGGGAGTCCAATTGGCGAGAAAGAGGGGGGCTTATATGAGTGAGAATTGTTGAAATCAAGGTTGGATGGAGCACGGGGACAAACAGCCAGATGAATGGAGACACATGAACTATGAACCAATGGCTGAGGGGCCCCCAACTAGATCAGACCCTCTGAATAAGTGAGACAGTTGATTGGCCCTATCTGTTTGGGAGGCATCCAGACAGTGGGACCGGGTCCTGTGCTCAGTGCAGGAGTTGGCTGTTTGAAACCTGGGGCTTATGCAGGGATGCTTGGCTCAGCCTGGGAGGAGGGGACTGGACCTGCCTGGACTGAGTCTACCATGTTGATCTCAATCCTCGGGGGAGGCTTTGCCCTGGAGGAGATGGGAATGGGGGGTGGGCTGAGGGGACGGCGTGGGGGGGGGCAGGAGGGGGGAGAGCAAGGGAATCCGTGGCTGATGTGTAAAATTGAATTATATTGTAAAAAAAAAAAAAAGTAAATTTGATAAAAAAGCAAGATGAAAACTTGTTGATATTTGGATAGCACAAAATAAACTCTGTCAGATAATTTGATAAGTTGTGATAACCTCTGGCTCACACTAAGCTAAAGCAGGCCTTTACGTTCCTGTTAGGCCTTTCACTAATTCAGATTTTACACATACCAATTTGCCTTAGGTAATAGGCATCTTTTCCCTTGTTACTCCTAATTATACTTTATTGGAGAAAATTTACAGACTATATCCAAAAAAATAATATCTATATAAAATATACTATGATTCAGACATTGGCCCTAGATAAACAATTATGTCTTCCATAACTGTGGAGAGTCAATGGATTTGTCCTGTAGTATATACAATTCTACTTCTTTCTTTTATTCTAGAATGCTAGAATTGTTTTCCACAAATTCACTACTATAGGCAGAATATACCTTGTTTGCTAAACATGACTCCAGAAGTGGCTTGGATTTTTTTTTTTCAGGGAGAGAGATAGATCTTGAGATAAAGACATAAATTTAATATACATACTGAAGTTAACATTTTACAATATTGTGTGTGGTGTGTATGTGCTAGGTGTGTGTGTATGTGTATGTTTGGATGCACATGCATGTGAGGACCAGAAGTCAACACTGGATTTCTAACCCTATCATTTTTCCTTTTATTATTTTTGAGACAGGGTCTTTCACTGAATATGTTGCTAACTGCCTCCTCTTACTGCACAATCTCTCCAGGAGGGAGGGAGAGGCTTAGAAGACTCAGGAGGTAAACAAAAGGTCACAATTCTGGGAAGGTGGAAACCTGAAAGATTCTCAAAGACCTCTTCCCTGCTTATCAGAAGGAGTAAACAACTATTCGGTGGAGACTGAGAGATCTTGGACTGTAAAGCTACCTGCAAGATGTGCTCTAGGGTTGCAGCTTTCCTGAGTCCACCTGTGACTGAGTGGACTTTCCAGGGATACAACTGCTTTTGAGTCATCCTTGTTCTGGTAAACAACCCCCATCCACATCCCTGAGAATAACTTCAATAAAAGCCCATTTGTTTACCGTGTTAGACTTTAACAAAATCCTTACTTGGGTCTGTCATGGGTTCCCTTTATGGGGTGAGATGATGGACATGCTGCATCTCCCTGGCTAGAGTCTCACGACAACAGGCTGAGCAATGATCCTATAGATCAGCCTTTCTCTATTGCCCAGCCCCGTGCTGTGGTTGTGATGCCTTTCTCCACCATGCCTGGCTGTAAGCGGAGATGGGGCTGGGAACATAATTCAGGTCCTCATGCTCATGAGGTGGGCTCCATTCTAGCTGAGCCATCTCCTCAGCTCTTAGCCATCATCTTTAATATGCCTGCATTTTCCAGCACAACTAGTGACACAAAATCAAACGCAGAATTCTCCACTTACAGCACCACGTTAGTGCTCAAAATGTTTCAGTCTTTAAAATGAAATTTGAGATACACTCAACCCTGATTGTATTTTTTTGTAATTAGATACACGATTCACCTTTTTTCTAATTCTCAAAAGCAAATAATAAATACTAATTTTTTAATCATATCATATCATTATGTAACTATTTTCACTGCTTTTGAGGTGGTTGTTATGAGCATAATGGGCATCTGTGCAACGAGACTAGTTCAGCCTTTTGTGCCTCTTTTCCCACTCTCAGTGACATGACAACAGATGGCACCAGCCCATCATGGGGACATATACAGCACCCCCCCCCACTGGCAAACCTTACAAGTCAAGCCTTTTTACCCACCTAGCTCCTAATAATTTATCAGCACACTGAGTGTTACAGCAACATGAACAGACAGTGTGCATGTTGATGCACAACACCTGACCTTTTAAATGTGCTAGGCCACTTAGTTCATACTGTAACACCATTAGTTAAGAACTCTCTCTGTCCTCACTTTACACATGAAACAAATGACAAACAGTCCTCTAAAATCAATCATTGGATTGCAAACTGACCTAGTTTAAAAACAAAAAACAAAATCTTTGCTCTACTTTTTAACATTATACAATGACATTGAGAACTTCCAAATAAAGGGCAGTGTTTTGTATTTTATGGTGTTGGGCAAAGGTTTCTCCACTTTAGATATCTAAGATACTTTGCAGATCCTACTGTGCATTCTGAAAAGGCTTCTTCCTCTTGCTTTTTCTAGTCTGCTCTTAGAGAAAGAAGGTAACAAGCAAATGATCTCTGGGGAATTATATTTGGATTCTAAAAATATAATCCTGTAACAATTTAAGGTTTCTATAGCACTGAAATTCTCAGCATATCATCACTTTACTTATTACTGAGCATAATTGTGTTATCCAATGATCACTTCAAAATCACATTTTATTATTTGGGTACTTTATGGGGCTAATTGTCTGAAAACAATGTTTGTTTGCATATTTTTTATTTCCATTTATATATCAATGATATTATTCAAAATTATAAAGTCAGGTTTTTTTTTAAATTTTTTTGTCATGAAACTAATTGTACCAGTAGGTCAAAGCTTCCTGTGCTAAAATATTAACATTCTATTTGCTAAAGTCTTCATCCTGCATGGAACTGTAGTCCAATATTCAGTTGCATGAGTTTTGCTGATATTTAGAGGGCATTACTTTCTTTTTGTGGGTAGATGTAACTTGTATAAAATCCCTATTTTTTTTATTTAAAATGTATGTAACTAATTTAGATCAACTTGCTTTTTTCATAGTAAAATTTCCTACAATATTAATAATATCACAAAAATCTCTGCCATTTAAAACTTCAAATTTTGTTGGCAAGATCTCCCTCCTATCTTTTCCTCATCACCTAGCAGAAATTTTTGCATTAATGATCATCAATGTTTTGTGTAACTGTTATAGAATGTGATTTCACTGAAATCTTAATTCAAACATTACACAACAATGAGAAACATGAAATGCACCATTTTTAATCCTCCATTAGAGTTAACTACTTTTGTGTTTTCAAATTTCTTTGATATTTTAATTTTTTACATTTGTTTTGTTTTTGATAATTCAACCCATAAGTGCTGTAATTATATCAGTTCCACCTATCCCTTTACCCTTCAAGCTCCCACATCCACACTCCCTTATTTTTCCCTGTGATTTTACTTAATTTAGATACCAACTCATAAATACTTAAATACTAGATGTCTGAAAATGATGAGTAAATCAGCCATAAATTTTAGTATGGTTAAACTTCAGCAAATTAGCTTGTTTTTGTTGTTGTTTGTTTTGTTTTGTTTTTACAGGACAAATTAATAAACATTACATTAAGCAGCATGTATTATTCTAGCAATGTCTCTCTTATAGATAGAACTAATAGGAAGTGATTGGCATAAAGCTTGTTGCATAGTAAGTGCTTGGAAAAATAGACTTATATACTCATGTACTATTTAGATATCTTAACTTGAAATATGCTTTAAGTTTTATGAAGAAAATGGTATGGCTATCAGGTAGGCATTTTTCTCTCTCAGTTAAAGAATTAAAAGACAGGATAAAAGCTTAGGTCAAAATGAAAATAATCTTTATTGGCTAGAGCTGCAGACTTCTCCAGTAGAGAGGGACCTCCCTAGAGCCGGGGAAGTCTCTAAGGGAGTTTGGGTCTTTAATTTGGTTTAGACTATCCCACCTGGTGATCCTCTCTCCCCTTTTCTATGGCTCTAAAGCTGTCTATGTGTTCCTTTACAGAGCAGATTGGGTCTCTGTCTCTCTGCTCAAGCACACAATAATTGATTGGGTGATTATCTGGGCATAACTAATGGTATCAGTGAGAGACTTCCTTTAGAGACCCCCCCTCTCTGTCTCTTCCTGTCTCTCTCTCTCTGTCTCTCAGTCTGTCTGTATGTCTGTCTGATTCTCTCTTTCTCTCTCATATACACACATACCTCTGAAAGAGAACCTCAAAGTTACAAGTATGACTTAGCCTAAACCTGGAGCTGCGAACAAAAAGACAACACCCCAAAATAGCAATCCTGGAGCTCAGCTTGATGTCTCAGAGACAAAGCTTCAACAATTCCTTAATTAATCAGAAGCAACAGCAATGAAGCCAACCCACCAGTTAGCTGCCTCCTCAACTCTTATTTTGAAATAGAATCTTCTCTCTGTAGCTTTGTGATCAGAGTCTCTTACAGCGGTAGTTTACTGCTTCTGTAATTCTGGAGAGAAAACCTTGTGAATCTTGCAGACCTAAGACATTTGCTGACTTCTTGAGTCTCTTGAGCCTTCATTCAGGAGATACTGTTGTACAATATATAGAAGGAAGTAGAGAAAGTATTTATTATCTTGGGTAGCTACTTAACTTCAGGGGAAAAATGCCTTTCTATTAGCTCTATTCCAAAATATTATAATGCAAATGGCTTTAAACAGGTTTGCTTATAAAACAGTAACTAAGTGTAGTCAGCAATGAGAAGAGATATCATCTCTTTAAAGGATAAATACAAGTAAATTGACCCAGTAGCTGTTCAAGCTTTGTGCATTAATGATTGGGCATTCTGAACTAGGCTTAAGCTGCAAAATTAATTCACTGTACTTACTACAATTCCAACTCCTCCCATTACTCTTAATGACATTTTTAGGTTGCTAAATTACCAGTGAACTCAGGACTTGAAATATAAACATCCTTTCAAAATGCTAAATTTTCTCTTTAAGAATGGAAATACTATTATATGAAGAGATCATTAGCCTGGTCTGAAAGACCCATGGCCCAAAGCCCAAACCTGACATTTATTCAATATATTTGGTAAATTATCTCATTTTTATGAGTTAGAGTTCCTGTTCCTAAAATTGTGGGAAATTCTTCTTCAGAAAGGAGATAATAAAGGTTAAAGTGCTTTAGGGCTAGAAAGTGAGATTTAACAAAAACTACTATCATGATTATTCCTCACCAAAAAGTAGTTGAACTTAATGTTTAGCTGAAATGCTCTTGAAATAAATTCAAAAATCATTTGTGGAAAAGAGTTTATTCCTAATAGACTTCAGTTTCTGAGTCCATATTTTGGTGATAATAACCAATTTTGATTTTTTTATTGCAAATGCCCACCAAGCTGTTAGTAGAGAGAAATCTGCTACCCAAGAAATCAGGTCAGAGTGGAGAAACTGATATGCAGATGTGCCACTGCCCTTAAAAAGCCTTAAGAATTTCATGTGGTATATTGTAAGTCCCTGATATTTCATCTTGCTTGCTTTTCAAATTTCTGTTAAGTATTTATGTTTATGACATTTTTAATAAGTATTACCCACCCTCATTTATCTAGTCATGATAGATTTGAGGGGCCATATGTACAAGACGGATATCATCCATTTTCTCCACAAAACAATGAGGTTCAGGAGCACTGGGAAGGGGGACATAGCTCTTCAGATGCTCTGTGGAAAATGGCAAAGATTACAGTCTTATAAATTCTAGCTCAAGGGCAGCAGGCTGCAGGTGAAGGGGGTCTTGATAAAGTACTTTGGAGTTAGTACATATTGATAGAATCTGGATACCATAAAAAAAATGAAGTTAAAATAATGCAAAAATTTACTCTTCAGAAATTCCTTATTTAAACTATAACAATGAAGTCCAGCCCAGTGGTTACCACTTCATCTGTACTTTGAAATAACACTAGCCATTATTTTAAGTAACAAATTCTGAATTCTACAGATAATTCAAAATGAAGGCAGTCATCAAGAGAAAGAAATGTTTAGTAAATTTTGACATATAGATATGGAAGCAATTTATTAAAAAATGCAGTTTCACAATATTCACATTCCTGTTTCACAGTGTTGACATGTCCTAGTTCCTCCACAGGCTTAGATGAGACATATGATTTCACAGCCATTTTATCTGATTGCCATGTTCTCACTTTGTCTCCTCATATCTCTTGCCTCATCATAGTTCATTATTGCTTACTTTGACATAGTTACTAATCTATGATGTAATGATGTCCTTAGGAGTCAGCTTAATATTGTGTCCATCAAGCAGAGTACTTGTAGTAGTTATACCCTACTGCCAATGAAATATCTAGGTACAGGTTCTTGGCCCTTATATTGGTAACCAATGTGGGTTTCAACTTGCAGAGTAAGCTTATACTCAACCATAATGGTTTTGCTTACTCCCATGACATTCGTGACACTATTGCAGTAGCAGGCATGTCTTGCCAGCTACTCATTGTTACCCCTCACAGGATTCTCAGTTGAGCAAGACTGATGGCTATTTTCCTCCTCTAGTAGTTTGCATAGCACCTTCCAGCAATTTGAAAAGCTGGCAAAAAGCAATGAAGCTTCAACATCTGTATCAGCTTGATTCCTCCATATTATTTTACTCAAGTATGTGGTATCATGCTACTTTATCACAATAAGTGGATATCCTAACTAAAATAAATGGTATGGCTCAATTATTTGATAGATCTATTTATAAATTTTTGAGGAATCTCCCTTCTGATTTCCACAACTACTATACAAGTTTGCACTCTAAATAGCAGTGAAGCAGTGAATAAGTGTTTTTCTCTTTCTCCACATATACAATAGCAATTTTTGTTATTTTATTTTTATTTTGTATTATGTTGGTTATTCCAACTGGAGTGAGAAGAAGACTCAAAGTAGTTATAAGTTTTATTCCATTGATAGCTAATGATGCTGAACACTAAAAAAAAAAAATGTTTCTGAGCCATCTGTGTTTCCTCTGTTTAGTTCTGTGACTCATTTTTAATTGGGTTACTTGTTCCTTTGATATTTAGTTTTTTGAGTACTGTGTAAATTCTAGATACTAATCTACCAAATACTAATACTGTCAATATATTCTAGTTCCTACCCTAGTAATGAATTATTTTCTTATTCTCTAGGTTGCCTCTTCATATCAATGATGGCATCCTTTTAGTACAGAGGTTTTAATTTCATTATTTTAGTTTATTAATTGTTGATCATAATGCTTGAACTATTGAAATCCTGTTAAGATCTTGTTTAATATGATGCTGTGTATTTTTAGTATGCTATTCTATTTTGTTTACACCACGTAGGTTACATGAAACATCCACAATTATTTTAAAAATGTTTTTTTCTAGTTACATGTCGATATAAAGACAAAATTTCAGAATAGCATATTGCTTTATAGTGAGTAGAGAAAGAAACAAGTAAGAAAATACAACTGGTTTATGTCGAATCAGATTTGGTTGATGTGTAAATATGTAAAGAAATGATATTTTAAAATAAAATAGTGATTTCATCAAAACTAAAATAAAAAATGCAAAATAAAACATATCAAATATACTATTATTATAATAATTATTGCTTATTATAGTTCTTAACTTATAGGATACTTACCACCATTTTAAAATAGATATGTCATGTACATATACTACCAACATTGAATTACATATTTAAAATTTAATATAGTAAATTTTGCTATTCTACTACAATTTTGCATATCTTATCAATATTAGAAAAAAGTAATGAATACATCAACATGTCTCTTGTTTTTCTTTTTTTAATAATCTAAATGTCAGTAGTGGAATCCATACAAGCAAAGGGACTTTGAAATGTTCACTGTTGTCTGAGTGTGTAAAACTGTTCTAAGATCAACAAGATTGATAATGCTGTATCTTTTATCCCATGATTAATTACAATTAAAATCTACTGCAAAAACTGAAAAAGGCACAGCTCTGTCAGAAGAATTTAAGTGTCTTGCAACAAATGAGAACTGACTTCTTTATTATTCATCAGTTCAGTTTTTAAACAAAGATTTCAAAAACTGTAGATGCAAATAACTAGCACTTTTTATCAAAGTAGGTTAGAGTTTTCGTTTTCCATTGAAGAATAAAAGTTGTTTTTTTTTGTTGTTGTTGTTTTTGTTTTGGAATGCTAAGCTATGGCTTTGTCCACTGAATTTTCAAATGAGATTGAAGAAATGGAAGACTCTTCTCAGAGGGAAGATGTTCACCTCAGTAAACACAACAAATCTGTCATTAAGAGATGGGAGTGTGTGTGTCATGTAATAGACGTGAATTTCTCCTCTGTTTTACGTTTACACTGTGATCCTGAGAAGTGGCAATTTTCTCTTATATAGCTACAAAACAGCACTGCTGCTATTATAATAAAAGAGGCCGAGGATGAGAAAATGAGGAAAGCCTATTTCTCACCGCTGTGGTAAAGAAACATGATTGTTAACAATTGTGTGTCATATTACATGCTTGGCGTGTTTGCATCAGTTTACTGTTTGAAAATAACTGCCTTTCCTTAGGGCAACCAAAAAGAAATATTGCTGCACAATTTGGGAAAATCTCTTGCATTATATTTTGAAAAATAAATAAAGCGTGGGTAATGTGGGGGTTCAAATCCGAAGTAGGCAGTGGCATTCAGAGACTGTCATGTACCCCAAAAGTGAAGTTTCGACAGTGAGGTAACTGTACAAGATCACACCTGAGAGAGGAACAAAGCTGATATTCAGACCCCCAGAGTCCACTGCCTGCCCCTCACTGAGACAGAAGCTAGGATGCTGGCATTTGGGGGCTGATTTTAGTACACACAGTGGTCCATTGGCCATTTGTTGTCCCAAGCAATTTGGTCACTCCTCACTTCTCCCACTGGTTTGCTCTTCTGAAGAAAGTCCTTGGGTGTGACCCTGTCCTGTTTGGGGCCATGTTAACACCTGAAAGCATCCCAACTTCATTACATTTCACCCTGCAGAACTGTAGGGGAAAAGGTTGTCCCTAAGAACACAGGAGGCGACAACCCCACCTCTGGTGCTCCTGAGGTGGGGCAAAATCTTGGACAGTGGACAATGCCTATCCTTAGACCTTGGTGCCAGGTTTCAGAAATGTGGGACCTGAGACAACGGAGTATCTGGCCTTTCTGGTGAAATAGGAATGCTACCAGCCACAGTGTCTACCTCTTTACTTTGATTCTTGTCATCAAATTTGTCACACTGTCTTATGGTAGCATGGCCCTCATGGCTGGTGCTTCTCTTACAATAAGGATTGACTTTGCCACTGAGCATATCAACCATACTCCGGGGTAGAGTAGTTTGACATCACAAAGCAACTGTTTAGTTGTTTGTTGTGGCCTTTTTTCTTTATTATTTTTGTTCGTTTGTTCTGATGATTTTTTTTGTTTTTGTTTCTTATTATTTTTTATTGTTTTCTTGTTTTGAGAGAGAGAGGGAGGGAGGGAGGGAGGGAGGGAGGGAGGGAGAGAGAGAGAGAGAGAGGGAGGGAGGGAGGGAGGGAGAGAGAAGAGAGAGAGAGAGAGAGAGAGAGAGAGAGAGAGAGAGAGAGAGAGAGAGAGAGAGAGAGCAGGATACTTGGGATAGGTAGGAAGTGGGGAGGATCTGGGAAGATCTGGAAGAATGGAAAACAATCAAAATATCTGAAAACTTTTTGAAAATTAAAACACAAAAAAAGTAAGACCACTTATTACACACAGGTGTTTTTGTATACCAGACATTCTCTGTAACACAAGCTTTGTAACCGATGGTTGTAAGAGCCACAGATAATGCGCGCGCGCGCGCGTGCGCGCGCGCACACACACACACACACACACACACACACACACACACACACACGTGTGCTGCTTACATTTTATGAAACTTCATTGACTAAAAGCAGCTTGAAAAGCATGGATTTGGTCCATGTGCTGCATCTGAGGAGCTCAGCTTTCTAGACTGCTCCCCATTCTCTACACCTAAGTAACCACATATATGACAAAATGAAATGGTTGCAGTTTTCATGTGGGTTGTCTCATTTAGATGTCATTAAGTTCATTAAAGATCCTTCATCTCTAAGTATTTGTTAAACATGCCTGACATTGTATCGTTAATTTTTCACAAGATTCTCTCGTGATTCCTTCAGAATTTGGAGTCAGAAAGAGGCAACTTCCATGTTTTACAAATTTAGGATTTGTGAGTTTATCCCTGTACTGAGAACTACACCCAGTGCTCTGCTAATGGGTCAGGTTTGGAAAGAATCTTTCTCCCAGCTTCTACACTTGCTAAAGGTCATACACAGAAAAGGGAATTTCACAGATCTCAGACACTTTATAGTGTATCCTGTAGTAAGCACTCCCCCACAGCTATAAGCACTGCTCTGGTGTTGCCATTTACAAATTTACTGCATTTCACAGTCCAGTGGCTCTCTACTGCAATTTTTATTTTTATTTCTTGTGCCAACCTGTGTGAAAATTGTCCCGTCATTGAGGCAGTAAGAGGCAAATATTAAAGTGATTCTGCTCCACTTTTGCAAAAAGAGACTGCAAGCATAGTCACCTCAAAATGTTGATAATGGGAAAGACAGTAAGAGGTGACCTACAGAGCAGGATAGTACAGGACAATAGATATGAGCATCCATTGGCTATTCTTTTTATTTTTTAACTATTTAAATTTTGAGAATGTCATACCTGAGTACTATATATCATTTCCCCTTCCCTTTCCTCCCTCTAACTCCTCCTGTGTGTCTCTGACTCCTTAAATTTTTGGCCTCTTTTCTTAAGTGTTATTGTTTCATATATATACATACATATATGTATGTAAACATGTATGTATATGTATGTACATGCAGATATATGCACATATACATGTACATTCATAAACACCACCTGATGAGTTCATTTAGTGTTGCTTCTGTACACATGTTTAGGACTGACCATATGGACTAGATAAGATATCATGGTTAGACTCTGGAGATGACTGATTTTCCCTTTCTCCGAAGCCATTAGTTGCCTAAAGCTCTTCTTCTAGGGATGGGGCCTTGTGAGATTTACTTACACAAACTGGTGATGTTGTCTTTCAGATCTTGTTTAGGTAATAATATTGGTGAGATTTCACAGGTACAACTGCCTGTCATACATAGAAGAAACCTCCTCTCAGCAGAAGGCCTGCTCCTTGTTTTACCCGTCCAGCCTTAGCTGTGGGACGGTGTTGCAGATATATCATTTGGGGCTGGACACCCATGGTCAGTTTTCTGCATTTTGACCAGTTATGTATTTCTGTAATGGTCTTCCCTACAAAAAGAAGCTTCTTTGATGAGGGGTGAGCTATAAGGATGGGTATTTAGAATGCAGTTTTACCCTGTTTTTATGATCCTTTCTGTCCTCTCCATGATACTAACCTGTCCCTATTAGATTGTTAGGAGACAACCTAGGCTTCATGCTTCATCTGTGTTTCCTAAACATCTGGAAAGGTTCCGAGTACATAGACGTGTAGACATTTGTTGCTTTTAACACACTGATATGAGAAATTCTATATTTACTAAAATATGTTAATAACATTGCTTCTCTAAGTAAGTTTTCAGAAATCTCTAATTTCCAGGTTTGTCATAGGAATTAAAAAAAAGTTTTCTCACTACTGTTTCTTTTGCTAATATAGTATCCTTATTTAACACTGATTATGATAGTCAAGTATATTGTTTATTTTTCAAATTGCTTTGATGAAATATTTGACAAAAGCAACTTTAGGATGGCTTCATTTGACTCATAGTTGGAGGGTGCAGTCCAGCATTGTAGGGAGCAGAGAGAGAGGGGCAGAAGGCAGCTGGTCACATTGTATCCACCTCAGGAAGTACAGAACAATGCACACTCTATTTCACTCACTAGTTCCTTTTTATGAGTCATGCACCCCAGCCCAGAGAATAGGGCTGTTCACACCAGTGGGGTTTTCCTTATCAGTTAAGCTTCTCTGGAGATGCTGTCCTACACACACCCAGGTATATCTCCAAGTAGTTCAATCTTATCCAGTTGGCAGTTAAGATTAACCATCACACAGAATATACTAAAAATCCAAGGAAGATGAAGGTAAGCAAGTCAACAGGAAACTGAGGGATGATTTGGGAGAGCTCCCACATCTTTATACCACAAAAGTCAATCAATTTATCAATCAGTCAGTCAATCAATCAATTGATCAATCAATCGATCAATGTGATTAATTTATCCATAATGAAAATAGCTTCATGCAATTTTAAATAAGATAGTCTCTTACCAATTTCTGAAAATGCTGTTTCAAACTATTATTCTAAACAAATTAGATGTTGTTTTTGTTAGTATTTTTTCTCACAGAAAATCTCATATTACTCACAGTAGCTTTGATTAAGCAGTTAGAAGCAACTATGGCTTATATACCATATAACAAACTATTTAAGCTTGAGCAATAATGATTAAATCACTACCTCCAGAAATTATAAATATATGGGTGTATACTTGCCAGGCTTCTTCTGAGAAATTTTGGATTATTTACAGTCTAATTGTTAAGATCATTTTGTTCTCAGATACTTGTGTTGTGTGTGAGGGCCTACCTCAATGACCTCAACTGAATCAGCTAACAGAGGAAACTTGGCTGTTTGCCAAGCCGCCCTCTCACACAGTCAGTTTTGAGGTCTGAGGTGGGGTACAACTGTTCTGATGATGTGTTTTTTCCTTTAAAGAATAATGCTCTCAATCTATAGGTTAAACAAAATAGCACAGGAATTTGGTTAACCATTAGAATTCCTATGAAAAGAAGTGAACTTCAGAACTTAAGAGAAGGGTTCTTTAAAAAAAGAAGTTTAAACATCTGCATGCTTTCTCTCTCTCTCTCTCTCTCTCTCTCTCTCTCTCTCTCTCTCTCTCTCTCTCTCCCCTTCTCTCTCATACAAACACACACACACACATGCACACGCACGTGTGTGCTTACTCATGTGCCCAAAATCAACTGCCCTCTCACCATGTTTAATTGTAGCAAACTGGATAAACTCACACTCCTCTGTGTGATAATAATCTTCAGACTCTCCACCGTTTAGACATCACCTCCTGTCTGAGTCCTTTCCAGTTTTCTAACTCCAATTCCCCATCAATTTACTGTTACCTGTATTTCAGAGTTACTTTTTTCCTGCTTGGCTCACTTTCCTGAAATAATGCTCAGTCACTTTTGCATTCCCAAACTCTTGTCATTTTATGGCGCCTGACTGCCAAAGACACATGTGAATCAACCCCCACAGTCCTTTTCTTTACATGTGTTGGAGGAGCTGCCAAAAATAAACAAGCAACCAGGTAGATACATGGCACCAAAAATAATTTTTTTCATGCCCAGATAGTGCTTGACATTTACTAAATTATAGACTTGCTTGTCTTCATTTATTGCCTCCATTTCAGTGATGAGAATTCTTCCAGCCTTCTTGTGCCCTTAGTCCTAGGAATTTAGTTCTATTTCAAGTTAAAAGCTAAAGTAATTAGGAGTGGGGATGCTCTAATATCTAGCCTTATTTAAATATCCCTGTCTCTAGCTCCTAAACCTTTTTTAATTCTAATGTTATTTAATGTTAATTGTTTCATCGTCATTGGGTCAAAGAGATTCACTTTTCTTCAAGACAATCCATCCTTCTCCCATTGTTCCCTAACCTTCCATTCTAGAAACTTATCCTTTTCAGACTCTTTGCTACTCCTTAGCATCTAAGCATTTCCATGGCACAGCTCTATTATGTAAACTATTCCACATGTACGTCTCACATCTTTTCTTTTCTCTTGATTCTTTAGTTCATTGAGACTACTTTTGTCTTTCATAAGTTTCACTCTCTGGCAATTATTCTAGATAGCTCTGAAATCTATATTCGATACCAGAATTCACTCAGACTTGTTCATGCATTTCCCTTGGCTCATGTGACCTGCTCTGTCTTTTGAATTCCAGTTCATGCTGGTCTCACTGAACCACCCACAACCCCAAATGCTTTGCCTCCCTTGCAGCTTTTCCTTCCTCGGGCTACTTCACTAATCATGAAGTCCCTCGCCTTTCCAACACCAGCCAGCTTCTTAGTGCAAACTGCTCCACCTTACTGCCACCTTCACTCATTTGTCAACTCTGGTGTGGCATCTACTAAATTCTTACAACAAGAAACATATAACTATCTTTATCAGAAAAATTATAATCGCCTTAATGGCAGATATCTGATGGTATTTATCATGGTTTACTGTGTAACACCTTGAATATAAGCCATACTCTATAAATGATTTAAAATGGACATTACACATAGTCTGATGGGCTTAGGCTACATTTTTCAAGGGCAAGGTTGTGCTTAAAATGATCAAGAAACAGTACTCATATCACATTTCATTGCTATTTTTAGATACCCTCAAGGATGTTCCAAAGTTACCTGGTAGTAAAATTTATTTCTAACAGAAAATCATCTTCCACTACACTCACAAATTTCATGCATATATTCACTAAAATTATAGAACTATAAAATCCATGAATTCACTTGTTTTTTAAAAGAAATTATTTTACAAACCACAAACTTTTAGAAACCTATTTGTCCATTAAGCACTCAGGAAGAAACCTCTCACATCTTGCCATGTATTTATGAAAAGGAAAGAAATCTGTGACAAAATGTCAAAAAAAAAATAGTCACAGTTTTCCACCCTGCAGGACACATCAAATAGTCAAAGCACTCCACAGCCACCACACTCCACTCAGGATCATGGTACATCTCACTGTGTGCATACCTGTAGTCAGGAAACAAATACAGTTCTGACTGAAGGAATTCTCAAAAAAGGAAATCTCCTAACAGGAAGCATTTGTAACTTTGAGTTGGAATTATTGTGAGCAAATTTCTACCTGCTTCTCTTTAGTCTTCAAACTGTTACTAGTTAAATAATATGCCTGAGATTTGTGCAAATTAGGATAATAAACCCATTTTCTTCCTAAAAGGTATTTGTTAGGATTAAATAAGATGAAGTTCTGGGAAGTATTTGAAAATGCAATGCTCAATATTTCTAATTTAGAATTTATTTCCTTGAGTTACCTTTCCATTTAGCTTTCAAAATCACACTCTTCAATCCATTTAGCTGGTTTTAAAATGCATTATACAGTGATCAGGATGACCATGTTAATATTCTATGTATCATGTCTGATATTTCTCCTTAGGAACAGCTCAATGGACGTTAACCTTTCCTGTCTGAAATACACGATGTTGCTCATCTGACAGATCTATTCTTCATGCTGTTTGTATACCTTTTACCTCACTGCTGGAAAACATATATTGGAAACCATTCCTTTTATTTTTAATTTTCTTTTATATGTGGGTATTACATGTCTGTGCACCACATGAGTACAGTGACCAAGGAAGCCAGAAGAGGGCGATAGATCACCTTGAGCTTCAGTGTATGAGCTGGAATCAAATCCCTGTCCTCTGGAAGAGCAGCAGGAAATCTTAACTGCTGAAAAATTTCTCCAGCCCATCAGTGAACATTCTTACAGATCAACTTAAAAAACCTTAACCACTGATGCTGAACACATCAGTAGGAGAAATTAAGTTGGTGATGTAATGAAATTTGAGGCCTTTACCTTACTTTCTTTGAGTAGTAACAAGCACTGCATTCATGTTTAGCTAAATTACATGGTCTTAGTTTTGGACAAGTACAGTTTTATTCACTTAAATTAACATCACTTTTAGTGATTTCTATGCTCTAATGGCCTCAAATAGAGTTTTTTTCAATGTAAATGACTTCTTTGCAGAAAATCCATAGTTATGATAGTCTATCAGAGTAGTAGTCAGTTTCAATTTAGAAATAAAGATGTTTTATATACATTTAAGAAAATTAAGAAACTATTATTAAATTTAGGATTATTGGTGTTAGTGTTCTTCCTATTGTTGATGATGATTTGATAAATAATACTTTTTCTAATAGTTAAGTCCCAAAAAGTTATTTAGCAGTAAGGTCCTCCCTCCTCCAGGATCCCAAGAAACACTCATTTTCTGGAATAGGCCTCTTCTTTAACATGCCTAAAGTATTCTAGGCAATTCTCTGTACTTGTATCTTATAAGTATTCTGAATTTACTATTTATCCCTTATTTATTTATTTATTACTTGCTTACTTACTTATATTTTTAGCTAGCTAGCTAGTTAGTGTCTATGTGTGTGTGATTTGTATGTGGATGTGTGTATGCAGGTATGTGTACCCATGTACACACAGGTGAAAGTCTGAGGAACATTGGTGTTTTCTTCTTTGGCTCTCTATTTGACACAGCATCTCTCTACAAACATGAAGTGACATTTCTGCTGGATGGCTGGCCAGCAAGCTCCAGGACACATCTGCCCCTTCCGCACAAGGTTTGGGTACAGGCACACACATTAATAGCTCGCTTTTATGTGAGTGTTGGGGGTTTCAGCTCAGGCCTCCCTGCTCTCAGCGCATGTTGCCTTATGTTCCTAGCAGCCTCACCGCCATTCCATCCTTTGTAGACAAGCTCTTTTAAGTGGAAGACCTCTTTCTTCACCTTCAGAACTTCTGTACCTAGCTTTATGATCAGATACACATTTTTTACAGAGAAAAACTGAAAACAGATTCAGTGGTTAAATTAATAATCTATAATCTGCTGTATAAAGCAAAGGCAGCATTATTGCTATTGATTGTGGCTCATTCTTATGTTCTCATTCATGCCATTTATCATAATTCTAAGTGAGAATGTCATTGCAATATTGTATAGGTCTAAATAAAACACATTTGAACATTTATTAGAAACTTCTTAGTCATAATTTGTATCTACTGGTATGCTCATAAATCTCTAAGAGCTAGCTCTCTAGAGGAACACAGAAAAATGAAAGTATAGTGGTCTTATTTGTTGTGTTGCTGACTTCTGTGGTATAATATTTTCAACGTGGCCAATTTTAAGCTACTAATAATCATAATAATCATGTGTCTTACAAAAAGTAGGGAAAGTATTAGCACAAGTGGATTCTGAGTTCCCCAGACACTGCTGACTACTCCTACCATGGCTCGCAGAATACATTTCAGCTGGCTTTGTTGAATAATATTCTAAGGTTTTCAGTTGTTCCTTGACAGACTTCTATGCATAGAAGTAATAAATCAAGGGCATTAAAGTAGAAGGTTGCCAGATTCTTTAACAATGTTGTCCTTCAGCAAAACCATTAAGATCACCAAGAACTTTTTTAGGAAACACTTCTTAAAATTCATATAAAATATTGAAAGCCTGGGGGAATACCTTTGGAATCAACTGTGATTATCATAAGTAAAGGCTGTATTATACATAATAATTTTACTTGTTCATGTAGAAAAATAGATGTGTATGTATAAAACTCCTTTTGTGCTGTCATGTTAACTACTTCCTTTTAAAACTTAATTTAAGCTTAGAATGTCTGTGCTGGTAAACCCTCAGAAGGTGTATGTGTAAGGTGAATGACATGCTTTGAGACCCATGCATGTTAGGCATCCTGGTTTCTGCTCACCTGTTATTAGAATCAAGAGAGGGAAGGCTGAGTCAGCAGTCAGTAAATCTTCTAGCAATCATGGCTTTAGCTAAATCAAGAGTAAATGAGACCTGTTTAATCCATAATCTCACTCTGGTGATTTCATGATCTCTTTTTTTTTAATCACATGAGCTGAATATTTTATTAGTGGTCAAATTCTTTGATAATTTAAAATCACAATTGTGTAATACACAAAGAGGAAAATACATTCCAGGTACATACTGTGTATGTCTTTACTCACAAAAGGTGAAGTAATTTCTTGATATCTTATAATATAGAAATAATTAATAATTAATCAAAATTAATTGCATCGGTGACAGTGTGTTTTTAATGTTATTGTGTTTAAGTTATTGCTTACAAGAATTTAAATTCAGAAGGCTTTTTTGATGTATTTATTTATTCATTTATTTTATGTGTATGTATGTTTTGCCTTTATGTATGTCTATGCCTGTGGAGTCCAGAAGAAGGCATCAGATCCCTGGAAACTGGAGTTACAGATGGTTGTGAGCCACCTTGTAGGTGCTGGGAATTGAACCCAAATCCTGTGGAAGATCAGCCAGTACTCTTAACCACTGAGCCATCTCTCCAACCCAGAGATCTCCAACTTTTTAAATGAACACACTAATTTATTGAATTGCTGTATTGCTCTATTTGAGAACTGTAGAAGTCATAACTCCACTAAACAAAAGAACAGAAAGGAATACACATCCTTGAACATGTGCCATTGCCTATCAGAGCTGCTATGACCAAGTTCTCAAAACAGATCTCATATCATCATATAAAGTTTGCTCATAATTCTGGGCTCAGAGAAACTTAGTATCAAGAAGCCAGCTTAGTTAGTGAGGGCTAACTCTCTGCTTCATACATGGCTACTTCTCTGTCCACATGGCCACATAGTAGAAGAAACAAACTCTTTCAAGACCTCTTGTATAAAAGCCCTAACTCATTCATGATGGGCAGCAGCCTTTATGACAGTCTAAATAATAGGACTGTAAATATTATGCCATTGAGTACCAGGTTTTCACATATGGATTTTAGTGAGACTCAGACATTCAGACTACAGCAGTATGGGATATCATAAAACTAAATCTAAAGACAGACTGCTACTGCATTCAGATAACATGTAAATCAAAAACTGAAACAGTGTGTTTTTAAGTGGAGTATACAAACTGAGAAGTCTCAAATATCAGCTGAAATGGAGTCCATCATCGGAAAATCCAGGCACACTTAAATGCAGGTGCAAGAGCTCCACTCCCTTCTGTAGAATGCTGAACCATTAGGAAGATGGGAATTTTGATCAACACATCTAATTATTGAGTTTCATTGAGGCAGAAATCATAAAACATATTTATCAATTATATGTCCTTGTACACTTATATAAATATATATGAATTTATGGTATAGGCCAGAATTTCTCTAAAATGCACTTTATGGTTCCTAATAAATAACTGACATATTTAGTTTACAAGGTCCAGACATTACCACTTTGCATCAACTGAAATGCCAAGGCCTCTGCATTTTGTGTACTTTACTTTCAAGGGCAAAGTAATTTCTTCATAACCTGTTGATGGGATATGAAAAAACTTCAGCATCATTTAAAATGAACCTGGCTTTTAAATAAATGAGGAGGTTGCCAGTGGCAATATCAGAGGAAGAGCAGGTGGCAATTAACTTCAGCCTGCCAGGAAGCAAATCCCTGATGGGCGAATCTGGGATAGGCAAGGCCTGAGACCCCAGACTCCAGAATGTCTTTTGCTTGTGCTGCCTTTACATGTTTGCTGCTGGCATCGTTCTCTGGTATCTGGCATGGTGTGAATGGGTGTGGGGAGTTCCCTGCTGCCTGTTATGTAGTGTGTTTATCTTGTGGAACTATCTTGTTCTATTGGAAACTTTTTCCTGAGGATTATTATGAGGATGATTTCCTCCCAAGCTGTACTGTTTAACTGAAGCAATGATTTTATACAATAACAGTGTTAATTTAAATAGGACTTTGAAGACTGAGGGTTTTTAATATAGTAAGGGATTATGAAAGAGGTTAGTTTAGTGGGGGAAAATAGCATAGGGAAAGGTAGGATAAAATGTTGCCCCTGCCTCTGATAAAGCAGAGGCTGCAGAGGATAAAAAACAAAACAGGGAAGTGTCACAGAGCTAGAACACACGAGTTTCTATTGAGGAGCCATATAGTCCATGGCTTAGGTTAATGATTAAGAAAAACAATTGAGTCCCAACAAGCCAGCTAGTTTAAATTCTTTTAACCTTAATGTTGGGTGCTGTGTTCACAGGTTACAGAGTGTATCGTAGCTGAGAAAAAAGCTTTGAAAATAATGTAAGGTTAGACTAGATGTCAAATAGCTTTGAGGTGAAAAACCCAAGGAGAGCATCTAAAGTTTTAGAAAAGCACATAGTTGAGTGAAAAACTCTTTAAGGTCAGAGAATAAATACAAAGCCTAATTATTGCTAGCTGATGTACTTTCCTTGCTAGGATTGGTTGATGGCCAAAGGTGATGATAATTCCTTATACCCATTTCTACCCTCAGTCTCCTGACATAAAAAACTATTGATGAGTGGGTATGCACACTAAAGATTTAAAGTAGAGCTGACTGACTGTTTCTCATGTACGAAAATTTAGGTTTGTGATTTCTTTAATATTCCTTATAAGATTACCTTTCAGGATAGGTAGTAAAGTGATTGGTCCTTTCTTTGTAACTGCAAAACACAGCCTGCCAGTAAAAGATCTGACTGAGAAGAATACCTTGATTGCTTACACCATTAATCTATAACAAGTTGCTTGTGTATGAATGTACATGGGTTTTGGGGATAATTTGTTTTTCATCTGCAAAATATAAAATGTTAAATCATGTAAAGGGAATGAAAAATATGTTTTTCATTTGTATTTATGCAATCATTCACTTAAAGAAACAGAATGTAACCTCACTGTAATTTTTATATTGCCTGAAAGATTTTGTTGTGGTATATAGGCTGTACGGGAAAGAATAAATATAGAGTTAGACAGAGTTAGAAGGAAAACATCAAGAATGAGAGAAGGAAATCACTACGAAAATAAAGAACAGAGAATACAGAAGAATAAAGAAGGAAACCATCGAGAGAAAGTGTGAATGTCTTTTCCCTTATCCTCCTCAGATAAAAAAGTTGTAGTACAACAAATCTGTGGATTTCCTTTGAGCCCTGAGCTGCTGAAGGCTGGCCCCCCAGGCAGAGGAAGAAGACAATATGTTTTTCTTCTATCCCACTAACCTAGACTTTAGCTATTTCTAGTACTAAAACTCACACAAAGATGTAACTACATGAAATTATATTCAATTAAAATGGTGCAGAACTGTTTAGAATATTTTACCATATATATGTTAAGTTTTTAACATATATAATAGTAATATACAATATAATTAATTATATATTATATAATACATAATTTAACATATATAATTATATTATACAATATATAAACAAAATATGTAAATAAATATATAATATAATATATAATTGTATAATTATATATAACATATATAATAGAACTAAGGAAATAATTCTTGGAAGTTACTGGATGACAAATTTACAAATGAATATTCTATTTCAATTAAGAATATTGTTTTGAGACTGTACCACAGAAGTGGGACACCCTCTGGGTAAATGCATGTGTGATCTTCATGAGAGAAGTTGAATTCAGTGAGAAAAGTGGCAAAATAAAAGAAGTATCACAATGAGAGAAGAGACATAATTGCTACCTACTGATTTCCTCAGGTACCTTGCTAAGCACTTGACATGAATCATCTCTGGTGGTTTTTCACTTCTTGAATCATGACTATTATCAATAAACCTAAAAACTTTTCAAGAGTAAATGGACAAAAATATAGTTTGTGTCTGTCATTATAATCTGATACAACTCTAAAGAAACCAAAATAAAGTGAGATAGCTCTGGTTTTATTAAAGTGTATAATATGGGCTTAAGTTTCATATGAGGAAATCGTTTATAAGAGTACTAGAAATCACACTTGAAATGAGAGAGGTTATGTAAGATAATGGGCAAACTTTATTATAAGGCCTGAAGCCCTGTGATCATTTTTGCAAATGTACACATTCAAAATTATAGAAGGGTTTCTGAGCAGGATCTTTTGTAACAGAAGTTAAGGGTGAAAAAAAAGAATCTTGTATGATATAAAGGACAATTTCACAGAAAACTTGCCATTCTTGGAAACTTCACCATAATCAGATATCAGCTCTTTGTCTTTGTGAAGTTAACTGGATAAATTTCTTCACTGAGGGCACTCCCCCATTGAGTGTCAGAATGCCTTAAATCCACAGAAATGAGTCCCTAAACATTAACTGCTATTTTATACTTGTCCAATAAAAATATAATTTCTGAATAAATGAAGCTCTTCAAACAAGTTTCAATTTAGATCATCTAATTTATAAGTGTCCTAACTAGATCTGTGAATTTTATGAGTCATAACTAATTTTCATACACCCATCATATTCTAGTTCTACCACAGTTGTTCTCAACCTGTGGGTCGTGACACCTTTGGGGGGTCTTAGGACCCCTTCACAGGGGCCACCTCATAGGAAAACGTGGATATTTACATTATAATTCATAACAGTAGAAAATTACAGTTATGAAGTGGTAACAAAAATAATTTTATGGTTGAGGGTCACCACAACATGAGGAACTGTATTAAAGGGTCACAGCATTAGGAAGGTTCAGAACCACTGGTCCACACACTCGGCCTCTACTGTTCAACTCATCCTCATTATCATGGCCCAGTGTAAAAATCTGTTCCTTAATCATCATTCTTCTTGATTTTAAATCTTCAAGAAACTATTCCTTATTTTCTTTCTTGTCTCAATGATATTCTATATTCCCTACTTTAACTACTGATTTCTTGTCTTTGTTCATGATTATCTCTTTGTCTTTCTTCCTGGAAATGAAACATGTATATTTAATTTCAATTTTAAAAAAATCATGCGTGTTATGAGTATAATAATAAAAATGATTTTCTTTGTCCAGAATACCGTGTTTGATAATGGCCAGTGTTATCGAGTGGGGATGAGAGTCTTTCTCCTCTCACATATCTTGGTAATTAACAGGGGAGGTGCTGGAAATTTGCAAAGTAAGTTGCTCTGGAGCCCAAATAGACATCTTCACCATTGTAGCATCATGGGGACTAGAAGGCCAGTCTCACTCATGAATTGCTCTGGTTAATATTAGGCTGCTCAAACACTACTAGTCATCTGATCCTTCACAATAACTACTTCATGAAGAAGTGTCAGAAACTAGTGTCCACAGAGGGGCAACATCTCTTGATGGCCAGCATGTTCTTTATGCTTTCAGGCAACATCTGATTTCTTTCCACGTTCAGAAATGCAAGGTCTCCTTTTCTACTAGGTCAAATAGGACTTAAATTATTATTCCATGTTTAGTTCTATGTTGCTGGAGGGCTTCTCTCCAGGTTCCCCAAGCCCCGCAGTCCCACAATCCACTTATAAAATAATCACTCAGACGCTTATATCACTTATAAACTGTATGGCCGTGGCAGGCCTCTTGCTAACTGTTCTTTTATCTTAAATTAACCCATTTTTATAAATCTATTCCTTGCCATGTGGCTGGTGGCTTACCAGCGTCTTCATATGCTGCTTATCCTGGCGGTGGCTGCAGTGTCTCTCTCTCAGCCCTCTGCTTCCCAGAATTCTCCTCTCTCCTTGTCCCACCTACTTCCTGCCTGGCCACCTACTTCCTGCCTGTCACTGGCCATCAGTGTTTTATTTATATAGAATGATATCCACAGCATTTCCCCTTTTTTCTTTTTTTAAAAAGTAAGGTTTTAACTTTAACATGGTAAAATTACATATAACAAAACAATTATCGAGCAAGAATTACAGTTACAATATTAAAGAAGATGTCCTATCTATCTTATATTTGTGAGTTTAAGATTTTATATCTAACTTATCTTTTGTCATAACTGAGGAAATTACAACTATCTAGTTTTCAACTACATCAAAGACCTGAGAAGGAACATAATGGTACCTGAGAAATGGTAGATGGATGCAAGCAACTTTCGGGAATCTTGCAAGAGTAGACCAAGACAGCTGGCAGCCTGGACAGTCACCTAATGTTTCTCAGCATTGTTGGTGCATTCAAATTGGCTACAGGCCTAGAGTATCTGACAGACCATTTTCAGAAGCAGGATTTCTGAAAGACCATCTTACCCTGTCTTGGCAGAGTACAGTGGTCGCTTTCCTTGTGTCCCCCTTGTCCAGAAAGGACAGCATTATATTTGTACTGTCAGCCATCAAGGCAAGGGCAGTTCTTTGCCCAGTAGGCCATTTTGTGCCAAAAAGACAAACTTCCAAATGGAAATGTCTTAGAAGCCCAACATTCTCTCAGGATCAAATTAGTGCAGCCAGGAGCAATTGTATCTCATGTCAACAGAATTCTAAGTTATTTAAATGTCATATTCTCTAGGTCTATGAAGTGTTTGAAGACTACCTATCTATCTGAAATATATCTATGTATACCTAGAAGACTTAACTAACATGGCTACAAATATGATTATCATAGATGACTAATTATTAATCTATTTTTAATTATCCATTACAATTTTAAATGAGTTACATAAACATAATACCTCAAACAAGAATAGAAATATATATATACAGTATAACAAAATCAACCTCAAGTCTGTATCAACAAACTAAAATTTATACCAATGTAAAACATTTTAAACATAAACTAAAATCTATACCAATATAAAACATTTTAAACAAGTTGTTCTTTAAAAGTAGATTGATTAATCTATCCTTTTATCTTATCATCTCTATATCCTCCTATATATCTATATCAAATCCCCTTTTCTTTTTTAGAAAGAGATCACATTTATAATCAACCTATTTTAAATAAAAATATTGGTTTTTCTCTGTCCCATACCAGAGGGCTCTTATGATTTGGGACACAAGAATCTCTTAACCATTTTTTTTTTAAAGCAATATGTCTGGGTTTAGAGGGGGAGTGAGCCAATTCCACCTCTAAAGCCAGCTTGGTATATTTGGGAATTTGGGCGTAGTATCTCTTACTACTTCCTGCTGGAGGGGGGCGCTGTATCTTATGGGGACGCAAAGAAAATTTTAGGCCTGTGGGGTAGTACGTGAGGCTGTATTGTGTGAATCAGTTGCCTTGAAACCGCTCTGGATGTTGGATCATCTGGGCCATGGTGTCATCGGAGACCTTTCAGGGGGTCTTGGCTGGTGAAACCTGATGTATCTTAATCTGGAACAAATCCACAGCCTCTGGCTTTCTGTGGAAACAAAAGCAGAACCTCTTTTCCAAAGTAACATATCCTTATATCCAAATTTTGAAGTCAAGGTACCTTTAAAATATACATTTTGGCATAACTCAACAGCTTTTGTAATCAAATGTTTTTCTTTAGTTACGAATATCAAAGTGAACATAATCCAGATTGTCTGTGTGGTAGCCATCTTTACGTGGCTTATGTTTTATATTACCTTGAGCCTATTGTTTTAAACTGTACCATTGTAAGACTGAAACGGTGCTGTGGCTGCTGGCTCCGCCCACTTTAGCTTCCCAACAAGGCAGTGGTACGTTTTCCGCCAGCTCTGGGAGTCATCAAGTCTCAGAAATAGTGAGTCTAAGCTTTTGTCAAAGCAGCGTGTAGCCCAGAAACCTTTTTTTTTTTTTTTAAATAATAGTAAAGACTAAATCTACTACACAGCGTAATGTGCTGTTGGCAGACGCCTCATTCCCGCCATATTGCCAGTCAAACGCACACGCCAGGAACCCGCCAGTGTTCAAACCCGCGTTTTGCGGCGTCTAGCTGCCCATATGAGACAAGAAGCAGGAACCTGGTTTTGGCTCTGTTTAGAATTGGTTATTAAATATTCTCAGGTTTAAGGTGGAAACTCGAGCCATTGGGCGCCATTTGTTGCTGGAGGGCTTCTCTCCAGGTTCCCCAAGCCCCGCAGTCCCACAATCCACTTATAAAATAATCACTCAGACGCTTATAAACTGTATGGCCGTGGCAGGCTTCTTGCTAACTGTTCTTTTATCTTAAATTAACCCATTTTTATAAATCTATTCCTTGCCATGTGGCTGGTGGCTTACCAGTGTCTTCACATGCTGCTTGTCCTGGCGGTGGCTGCAGTGTCTCTCTCTCAGCCCTCTGCTTCCCAGAATTCTCCTCTCTCCTTGTCCCACCTACTTCCTGCCTGGCCACCTACTTCCTGCCTGTCACTGGCCATCAGTGTTTTATTTATATAGAATGATATCCACAGCAGTTCTATTTTTTCTGGAAGAACAAGGAACTAAATTGAAAAATTACCTCTACATTTAAATGTTCGTATGTGCCACATACCATAAAAACTTTTAAAATAGCTTTAATTCTTGAAATATACATGTAACCAATAAAATATGATTGTATCTACCCAATTTCACCTCTTTAAGTTCCCTTTATCTCTCAACTTCATGTGTTCATCCTTGAAAAATATTTTTGATAACTCACTAGGTCTGGTTAGTGCCATTCATATGTATATGGTGTAGGGTAACCCGTGAAGCATGGAAAACCTAAGAGTAATGTCATCCTCAAAAAATAATTATACCTGGTAAATGAAGATCACATGAGAAAAGGAAGAAACAAAGAGCTAAAGAGGCCCACAGAAATCCACAAAGATACCTCCACAAAAGACTGCTGGCAATGGTAGAGAGACAGCCGGGACTGACCTACTCTGGTGATGGGATGGCCAAACACCCTAATAGTTGTGCCAGAAACCCCATCTAAGGACTGAGGAATCTGGATGTAGACATCCACGGCTAGGCCCCAGGTGGAGCGCTGGGAGTCTAATTAGTGAGAAAGAGGAGGGTTTATATGAGCTAGAATTGTTGAAACCAAGGTTGGATAAAGCACAGGGACAAATAACCAAACGAATGGAAACACATGAACTATGAACCCAAGGCTGATGGGGCCCCAACTGGATCAGGCCCTCTGAATAGGTGAGACAGTCGATTGGCTTGATCTGTTTGGGAGGCATCTAGGTAGTGGTGCCAGGTCCTGGGCTCGTTGCATGAGTTAGCTGTTTGAAACCTGGGACTTATGCAGGGATTCTTGGCTCAATCTGGGAGGAGGCGACTGGACCTGCCTGGACTGAGTCTATCAGGTCGATCCCAGTCCTCAGGGGAGACCTTGATCTGGAGGAGGTGGGAATGGGGGTGGGCTGGGGGAAGGGAGCCAGGAAGGGAGAGAACAAGGGAATCTGTGGCTGTTATGTAGAACTGAACAGTATTGTAAAATAAAATAAAAAAATAAATAAAAAAACAAAAAGAAAAAAATAATTATCCCATCAGTCATTGGATGAGATTTCTAGCATATCAGTTAGGGTGTTTGGCCATCCGATCACCAGAGTAGGTCAGTTCGGGCTTTCTCTCGACCAGTGCCAGTAGTCTATTATGGAGGTATCTTTGTGGATTTCTGGGGACCTCTCTAGCACTTTGCTTCTTCCTATTCCCATGGGGTCTTCATTTATCATGGTCTCTTTTTCCTTGTTCTCCCTCTCTGTTCTTGATCCAGCTGGGATCTACCGCTTCCCTAAGCTCTCTTTCCCTTGATCCTTGCTCTTCATTACTCCCCCTCACGTCCAGTTTGCTCATGTACATCTCATCCATTTCTCTGTCATTGGGCAATCCCTGTGTCTTTCCAGGCGCCAGGTAGAGCTCCAGGAATCCAATTGGCAAGAAAGAGGAGTGATTGTATGAGCGAGAATTGTTGAGACCAAGATTAGAAAAAGCACAGGGACAAATAGCCAAACTAGTGGAAACAAATGAACTATGAACCAATAGCTGAGGAGCCCACAACTGGATCAGGCCCTCTGGATAAGTGATACAGTTGATTAACTTGAACTGTTTGGGAGGCACCCAGGCAGTGGGACCAGGACCTGTCCTTAGTGCATGAGCTGGCTATTTGGAACCTGGGGCCTATGCAGGGACACTTTGCTCAGCCTGGGAGGAGGGAACTGGACCTGCCTCGACTGAATCCCAGATTAAACTGAATCCCCAGGGAAGTCCTTGCCCTGAAAGAGATGGGAATAGGGGGTGGGCTGGGGGGAGACTGGGGAAGGGGGTAGGAGGAGGGGGGACAGGGGAATCCATGGCTGATATGTAAAATTAAATCAAATTATAAAATAAAAAAATAATTATCCCCCCACCACTTTACAACCATCTACTGCCAGTAGCTCCTCAGTATGGTATAGAGTCTAAGGCACATGTCCTCCATCAATGCTAGATTTTGGCTAATTGATCTCATGCAGGTAAACACAAGTGCTATGACTTCATGAGGGCAATGGCGAAGTCATTTGGTATCACAGCATGCTGTAGCACTTCTTCCCAGTCTCCAGCTGGCGCTTACATTTTCCTGCTTCCTCTTCCATGGTGTTCTTTGAGACTTTGTGATGGGTGGATAGGAGGTTGATAAGACATCTTATTTAGGGCTAAGCACTCAGTCTCTTATTCTCAGGACTTTGACTCAGGTTTGAGTTTCTGAATTAACTGCAGTCATATGAAAGAAGTGTCTCTGATAAAGGTTGAGGAAAACCAATGTATATAGCAATAAACATGAATATTTTACATTTTTAGCACATGTAATTTATTCATTGTTATGAGGCCAGATTTCTGTTCTTAGTGAAGAAAGTAAAAACAGACAAAATGGACAGATAGACTACAATAAATTCTGTTACCTTTGTGTATACATTGAATAGTTCATATAAACAACTCACTGAGAGCTGATTTTCTTTTTCTTTTTCTTTTTTTTTTTTTTTTTTGGTTTTTCGAGACAGGGTTTCTCTGTGTAGCTTTGCGCCTTTCCTGGAGCTCACTTGGTAGCCCAGGCTGGCCTCGAACTCACAGAGATCCACCTGGCTCTGCCTCCCGAGTGCTGGGATTAAAGGCATGCGCCACCACTGCCCGGCGAGAGCTGATTTTCACTCATCATTAGAGAACTTTTTTCTAAATGCATAATTATTTCAATCTGTTCCTCTAAAATATATTCAAAGAATTTGTTTCTATACTGAAAATTTCACTTTTTAACTGACAATACCCAGAATCACGTCATTCCACCAGTGGGTAAGTGTTAGGACAAGACAGTGAAATGAAAGCATCCTTCACCCATATTTCTCTACATAGGCACATTCCAAAAAAATGTTATAATCACAAGACCTAGTGTGAAGTATCGGGAAATGGAGCACAAAGAAGCAACAAATGCAGAACAACCCTTTTTCTGTAGGTAAGTCCCCCAACAGGGCTGTTAAGGAGGTGTGGCCTTCTTAAAGTAGGTGTGGCCTTGATGGAAGAAGAGTGTCTCTGTGGGGGCAGGCTTTGAGGTCTTGATGTTCTCCAGTTTTGCTCAGTGTCATATGGAGACCATCTCCCGTTGCCTGCAAGATGTGGGACTCTCAGCTCCTTCTTCAGCACCACGCCTGCCTACAAGCCACTATGTCCCACCATGATAATGGACTAAACCTCTGAATAGTAAGTGAGGCATTCCAATGAAATGTTTTTATTTATAAAAGTTGCTGTGGTCATGGTGTCTCTTCATAGCAATAAGAAAACCCTAAGACAGAAGTTGGTGATCTGCCTGTTCAAAGAATCACAGCTACCTGAGGACATAGGTATTAACTCTTCTCTGTTAACCTGGAATTTTGCTTGCATTTTATGTATAATACTGTCAAGTGTACAATCTTGGTGGTATACATTTTGAAAAGAAAAAACCTGGGAGCTTTTTATTTAATCATGGTATGCTTATATGACTCTGTTTCTTTAAAGTAGGAAGCCATGAATAGAATATTTTCTCCTGTTCCTCTGGTGGATGTTAGAGGCAGCTTTGCAGAATAGATGACAGTGAGGTAGAATTATGAATGATGAACTGTAGCCAAAACTGAATTTTACTAGAAGGTGGGTGTGACTAAAGAAATCGATGTTTTAAAAAATAACCTAATTAGAACACTCTAATTTATTCCCCACCCATCATCTGGAAAGGCTTGCTGAATACTATGCCAGCCAGAATCTACATCAGCCCCAAGCAGAGCTATTCAATGCCGCCTAACTTTCAATTATTACATAATACAAGAGTGTTTGGTAGGTGGCATAGAAAAACAATGAATTAAGATTTGGAAAGGAATCAGCAGCGCTTTTGAGGAGAGTTTTGAAACATACTAAAAGGTATTTTCATATTCCATTTGTCTCACCTGAGAATCATGTTAATTATACTGTTGATGCACTTCAGAGTTTCAACTCACATTTCTATTGTCCTGGAGGTAGTGTGAAATATTTAAATGCAGTCAGAACCATGTCTTATTATATTTTAATTTCCTAATAGTTTGGTTTTTATTATATATATATATATATGTATGTATATATATATATATAAAATGTATATATATATATGTGTACACACACACACACACATACATCTGTATGTGTATGTCATTGTTGTTATTTGCTCTCTGTTTTGTGGATCTGGAGGTAAGATTCAGGGCTTCACCCATGCTAGTCAAGTGTGTTCCCATGTTGCTATACTCTAGACCTGATAAAAGACACTCCTGTGTCTATCAGAGCCAAATTTCAGCCGTGAGTTGAGGATTACTTTGGGCTACATATGACATATTAATCATTCAGATTTTATGAGATATACACTCTTCATTTGTAATAAAGGACTTTCTTATTTTATGTTACTGTTAAATTGCCCCTCTATCCTGTCCTGCATTCTTCTAAGGTTACTTTTGAGAAATGGTTTGACAAAGCTTCAATGCTAGTATTATCTTCATCAGATGGACTTTTAAGCATTAGTGCTACTGGAGAACACAGCATAATGACACATTTATTAAAAAGTGTCATAATGAAAAACATGGCTTTGAGATAATAATGATTAGAAACATTAAAATGATAAAAAAAAGTCAAGAAAGCATATATAAAAAAATGTTTATACCTTCCAAAAAATTATATTGCCTAGATAAGGCTGAACTGATGACATAGGTAAGTAACATAAATTATATATAAAACTATTAAAATTTCATTAAAAATTCAGAAAATATTTATTAAAGTATCTGAAATGCTAATCCTAAAATCTACAGGAAAGACTGAAAGACCCAGAAAAGCTAAGACAATTTTAAACTAAGGATTATAATGAATCTCTGCTATTTGTTAGGTAATCTTTTACATGAGAAAACACATTTACCATCTATAAAACTGTGATATGGAAACCACCAAGATAGTAACTTTGCAGATAAAGGGCCTGAGGCACTGAGAGTCTGAAAAACTAGCCAAGGTCACGATCCTAAGAGAGGACAGAATTAGTATTGAACCCAGGTACACTGGATCTCAATATTCCATAATAATTTGTCTGTATGAAAAATTAGGAGAGAAGACTTTACTTACTAAATATCACAACATATTTAAATTAATTGATCATTGCATTAAAGCAATGATCAACACGTTGAAAGACAGAGGTGAAGATATTTCCCAGAAGAATATAAGCACACAATACCAAGTACACAGAAGAAGCCTTGCAACTTGATCCCTCAAGAAATGATGGACTATCCTGGAAATATTAGCTGCTCAAAGAAAAAAGATGTAAGTGAATGTTTTGCTTTCTCCCCCGACATGTAACAAAACACCTACTATAAAAATAATGTTCACAAAACTCCAGCAGAAATTTCTTCATACACATACACGCGCGCATACAATACCTACAAGAACTAGAATGATTAATGCCACTACATTGAAATTTAATGATTCAGATTTATTCTCTCTCTCTCTCTCTCTCTCTCTCTCTCTCTCTCTCTCTCTCTCACACACACACACACACACACACGCACACACACACACACAGATATATGCATGCATGTTTAAAATGTAAACTATAAACTACAAAGTGGTGGTGTTTGTATTTCCTTTAATTCACCATGATCTGATACCTCAGTGCATTAAAAATTTCTCTAAGTAACAATAGGTGAAATGAATCAAAGTTTTGAAGAGATAAAAAGAACAGGTACAATTTTATTTGTCAACAAACATTTGATAAGATCAAGAGTTTTATAAAGCAAGAAAGAGGTTATTGAACAAATGGGATGAAATTTCACATCTATCAATTTGTTAAGTGTGTGTGTGTGTGTGTGTGTGAGAGAGAGAGAGAGAGAGAGAGAGAGAGAGAGAGAGAGAGAGAGAGAGAGAGAGAGAGATACAAGGTGGACACAGGAAAAGCTGAACCTTATCTGCATTGCTGATAAGCAATGTACACTTATCTTCACATTGAAGAACCACCTTATCTATTGATCTAGGCATACATGTATATTAAAAAAAACAATTCTTTGGGCTTGGATAAGAGGTGAAGAGTTATTTTAATATTACAAATGAAACAAAATAAATTTTGGGAAATAATGAAGTGTATTACACCAATTAATTCCTATTTTTCTAGCATCAATAAAAATGTTCACTATGTAGGTATGTAGGTTCACTACACCTATATGTATAATCAGTCATATCTATATTATTAATACATTAGTATATATTATCACCTGAACTATGTGCAAAAACTATCTCAAGAACAGGCAAATAAGAAAAAGAATTAATCATGAACAATTTTACAAAAGTATAAAAATATTGAAAAAAGTATGTATAACAATGATATAAATTGGGAAACATAGAAATTGATGTTATGTTTTGGGGCATATAATGAAAGTTGTGAATAGTTATTCATGATTGTAACATGGATCTTAAAAGGTCTTATTCATAAAAACAAACCTGGAGCCAGGTATTGGGGTGAACACTGAAAGATCAGAGAAACAGAACAGGCCACATCTAACCTCACTTCGCCAATTCCTCAGCTGATCTTGTTTCCTCAATCTGGAAGCCTCTGCATGCTCATCCGAATGAATGTCAGCTGAACTGCTGCTCAAGAGCCTAAAAGCTTAGCCAGGCTCTAGTTCCTGGTCCTCAGGCCTTACATACCTTTCTGCTTCCTGCTATCACTTCCTGGCACCATGCCTGGCTGTTTCCAGTGTGGCTTTGAACTCACAGAGATTCAGAGAGATTTCTGCCTTCCAATGCTAGGATTAAAGGTGTGTATGCCACCATTTTCCACCATCTCTATATCTAGTGGCTGTTCTGTTCTATGACCCCAGATAAGTTTATTAGTGTTCACAATATATTGGGGAACACAATATCACCACACAGGATGAAACCAAGTTTTCCACTTTATCCTACTACTTTAGTCTTTCTGAAATAATGTATAGTCTTTTTGGTGTTGTTAATGTTTAAAATAATAAGCCATTTTTATGTGTGGATATAGAGTTCTTAAAATGGTACATAATTGCTGTTCTTAAAATTTAATTATAGCCGGGCGGTGGTGGCTCACGCCTTTAATCCCAGCACTCGGGAGGCAGAGCCAGGCGGATCTCTGTGAGTTTGAGGCCAGCCTGGGCTACCAAGTGAGTTCCAGGAAAAGGCGCAAAGCTACACAGAGAAACCCTGTCTAGAAAAAACAAAAACAAAACCAAACAAAAAAAATTAATTATAGAATGGCTTTAACACATGACCACAAATTCCTGATGCCCTGCTCCTGACAAACAAATATACTATAAACAGCACCTTGCCAAGGACCATTCATTGTTAAATCTCACTAGTACCCATGAGGTGCAGCCATGGGAAGGGAACATAGTATCTGAGGTATTCTTCCCTCAGATTCAAAACCTTCTCCATTCATGAGAAAATGTTAGACATAACCAAACTGAAGGCCATTTAGCAAATTCTTTACTAGTATCATCAGGAGTGTGAAGGCCATGAACATAAGTAAAGACAGAAATTGTTATAAACTAAAGGAGACTAAAGAGAAACATAATGCAAGATGGAATCTGGTATTAGATTCAAAATAAAATATAAGGCTTTAGTAGAAAAGTTGGTGAAAACTCATTAAAGTTGAGAGCTTAATTGATAATATTATGCTAATGTTAATTTCTTGCTTTAAAAAAATATCATAGCGTATGGTATTCAAATTGACAGAAACCAAGTGAAGAGGAAATGGAACCTTACTGGTTTACTGCTCTTCTGTCGACCGACAGTTACTTTAAACTCCCAAGTTAAAATTGCAGGACAGCAAAACGTTCACACGTAATTAATCTTAGACATTTTAAAAGCTCAGATGTCCAGAATATTATATTTGAGGTTAATTAAAAGCCTAGTCGAGTAAATAATTTGCTCTCAATTACAAAGCATATTAGCAATAGAAGAAAAAGCTGCTGCAGATTAAAGTCTTCTTTGGGTGTGTACACATCTTCTTGTGAGTACAGGCACATGTGTGTGCATGTGCATGGATGTGGAGACTAGCGACTGCCAGGTGTCTTCTTCAATCCTTCGAAGACAGGGCTTCTCATCTCACTGAATCTGCAGCTCATGGCTTGTTCTAGGCTATCTTGCCTGTGAGCTGGCATCGGCCACTTCTCTACCTCCACGGTGCTGAGTTACACATGTGAGACCACACTGAAACTTTGTATATGGGCTTTGGAGCTCTGAGCTCAGGTTCTTAGGTTTGGAGAAGACCTCAAGAGCCATCTCCACAGGGCATAAGACTTTCTTCCTGAAAAAAATAGAGTGTGTTCTTAGAAATGGAACTAGGATTGCTAATACCGCATCTGTAGCAACATGTCAATCTCACCCAGAGAGTCACTGACAATCTGTTATGAGCTTTTTGAAGGATTGTGCAAGTTGCACTCAGCACAAAGCTCCATTAAAACCTTAGAATGGTTTAATTTCAAGACCTTAAAAAATGTTATTGAATTTTACATTTGTCTTGCCTATGACACAGATTTATGAATAATTTTAGAGGAAATGACCCTTAGAATTGAGTGGATGAATTCATGCTGAAACATTTGATTAAAGTGAGAAATGGGATTAAGTTCTCCTTCAGTAGCTAAATTCTGAGAAAGGTCTGGAATGGATTGTAAGATATTCTAAATGGATTAAGGTAGACCAGTTCTTTTAGGGCACTCAGTAAAACGTTTCCTTTACAAATAACCCACCCCTGTGATGTAATTCATCCTTATTTATTTTTACTTATTTATGGTCTCTTTCCTAATGGTCCTAATGTTTAGTTTCTATGGTTTGTATAAAAGAAACTATCAAACTATAAATTTAGTGATTCTTTTATAATAAAGAAAATTAAACTCTAGCCAAACTGATGTGTCAAGTCCTAATGTGGCTGCTCAGACCTTAATTTAAAAACAGAAATGATTGAAAATGTTTCTTTGAAAAATACTGTTTCCATAATCTGTTGAGAAATGCATTAGTCAGACTGTGCTACTAATTCAGTTGCAATAAATAGAAATCATACTACATTGTAAGCACTTCAGCTTTAGACTCCTTTGTAGCATGAATCTTAAAAGTTCTTATTAATAAAATGAAACCCGAGGCCAGTTATTGGGGTCCATACTGGTAGATCAGAGAGACAGAATAAGCCACAGCTATCTCACCTCCCCCGGATCCTCAGCTGGTCTTGCCTCCTCAGACTGGAGGCTTCTGTGTCCTCATCCCAATGGCTCTCAGCTGAACTGCTGCTCAAAAGCCTGAATGCTTAACCAGCCAAAATCTTAACCAGCCAAATGCCTCTAGTTTCTCGTCCTCACGCCTTATATATCTTCCTGCTTTCTACCACCACTCCCTGGGATTAAAGGCTGGCTTTCTGGGATTAAAGGCGTGTCACCATGCTTGGTTATTTCCAATGTGGCCTTGAACTCACAGAGATCCAGAGGGATTTCTATCTCTGGAATGCTAGGATTAAAGGTGTGAGTGCCACCATTTTCTAGCCTTTGTATCTAGTGGCTGTCTGTTCTCTGACCCCAGATAAATTTATTAAGGTACACAATATTTTGGAAAACACAATACCACCACATCTCCTCTCTTTTTGTCTAAAATTAAAAAAAGCTTATAACTAATACAAGAAAAAACTATCCAATAAGTATATACAATATATACAGCCAAAAATTACATTAATGATGTCTAGTCCATTAACATTTGACAGATTCAGATAAAAACTCCATTATATATATTAACAATGTCCAGTCCAGTAACATCTGATAAACTCAGACCAAAAAATTTTCATTACTTATCTTATTTAAAACAAGTAGTTCCTTTTAAAAGTAGATTCCATAACCTCCCTTTTTATCTTATCATATCCATATTCTCTCTTTTTTCTTTTCATAATAGATTCAGTAGTCTACCTTTTGTCATTTTTATATCTTCCCCTTTTTCTTCAGTGTAGATTCAATGATCTACCTATTTATCCTATTATTTCTTTATCTTTTTTCTCAGAGTAGATTCGATGATCTATCTCATATCTATATTCTCTTTTTCTTTTTGCTTTCTAGGGGTGAAGATATCTTTAGGGAATCTTGAAAAGAAAATTTTTGGGTTAATCATCAAGTCCTGTATCATTTGTCCAGTCTCTGCATAATAGGAAAGTTCAGGGCTTGTTTCAAGTTCTTGTTCAAGTAGTCTGTCAGGCTGTATCATCTCAGCTAGTCCTCTCGAAATTGTCCTGACCAGTTTGTAGTCCAAAGTCGATTTTTCTGTGGTGTTAATCAGCTTAATGGCTTTACCATAGTCCTTTTGAAGATTTCAAAGTTGCTGTTAGGTGTGGTCATGGGTCCATGCGGCTTTTTTTTTTTTTTTTTTTTTTTTTTTTTTTTTTTTTTGTGCCTCCTCTGTGGTTTGGAGTAATCACAGTCTGATAAATGTCTCTCTCTCGGAACCATGAACATTCTTCCCTAGAACAGAAAATCTTCACAGCAATTTTTCCCCACCATTTGTCTTGCCAAACTTTTCCAAACTGACCTTTGCCGATGCTTTCTTGTAACATGATGGTCCTGGCAATTCTTCTCTCAACCAGCAGCAGTAAACCCTTTGTTCCAGGTAGCAGCATCACCGCAGTCACCAACACGATGAGAAGGAGCTGGCAACGTGGAGCAGTAGCCACTGCTTCCATGGTCCCACCACTGATTGTGGCTCTGTCCGGGCCAAAGCTTCTCCCAAGCCTCCTAGGCCGGCCTCAAACTCCGGATCCTCCTGCCTCTGTCTCCTTCAGCAAATCCTACCGGCGTGCGCCACCACAACCGGCTGAGTGTAGCTTGGGCCTGAGCTGGGGCTCACAAGGCCACAGGCAAACAGCTTTTTCATGAATTCGTAACACGAACGTTGGGCGCCAGATGTAGCATGAATCTTAAAAGTTCTTATTAATAAAATGAAACCCGAGGCCAGTTATTGGGGTCCATACTGGTAGATCAGAGAGACAGAATAAGCCACAGCTATCTCACCTCCCCCGGATCCTCAGCTGGTCTTGCCTCCTCAGACTGGAGGCTTCTGTGTCCTCATCCCAATGGCTCTCAGCTGAACTGCTGCTCAAAAGCCTGAATGCTTAACCAGCCAAAATCTTAACCAGCCAAATGCCTCTAGTTTCTCGTCCTCACGCCTTATATATCTTCCTGCTTTCTACCACCACTCCCTGGGATTAAAGGCTGGCTTTCTGGGATTAAAGGCGTGTCACCATGCTTGGTTATTTCCAATGTGGCCTTGAACTCACAGAGATCCAGAGGGATTTCTATCTCTGGAATGCTAGGATTAAAGGTGTGAGTGCCACCATTTTCTAGCCTTTGTATCTAGTGGCTGTCTGTTCTCTGACCCCAGATAAATTTATTAAGGTACACAATATTTTGGAAAACACAATACCACCACACTCCTTCCCCAAATTTTACTGTTGTTTTTATTTTGGCTTCCTGCAAACTACTAGCTGGAAGTGTCCGGGATCTGTGACTGAGAGCACCTGCCGAGGATTTGGGCATTCTGCTGAGTGATCTTCCTTTAAACACATCCAGCCAAGACCCTTCACACGAAGTCATCAGGTGGCTGTCAAGATACATTATCTGACACAACAGTTGCATAAAGATGTTTGTGAAATGAAAGATTAAGTTTAGGGTTATAACCTCCCTTCAGAAATCCATGTGCTAGTATAGGCAAAATGTTTTTATAAACATGTACTTACTTTTAAACAACTTTTTGTAATACTAAGTATCAAACTCAGCTCTCAGGACCTCATTTATGCTAGGCAAGTGTTCCATCTTGAGCTAAACCAATTGCTATCCTGTTTTTTTCATAGGTTTTATATTTTGCTTCTTGAAATGGTCATGTTGAAGCTTTTATGGTCTATTTCTAATACTATTGATTATCAAGAGGAAAAAGGAAACTCTGTTTTTTTTGTCTCAAAAGAGGCTATCATTCTAGTTCCATATATGTTTAGTTAGTTCTGAATCATACCTATTAGTTGAGAAGAGACAAAGGTTTAGTACTGGGATTATAAATCCAAATGCCTATACCTGCCTGGCTAGTTGCATAGAAAAAGAAGCCATGGAGATTACATTGGCACATTCTTTTCTATGTGTGGTAACCCTGGCCTGCTTGGTTGTAGCAAAGGATAACATGGTGACTGGAGCTTCATTGTATTAGTCCATGCCATAAATCGGTATTTTATAGGAAATATTCTTATTTTTTAATGTTTCTTTTAAGCTGTTCAAACCAAACCCAACTGAAGGTTAGATTATTCACCAATCTGAGCAGGACAATTTAAAATTATATTTGATAACAATTGTCTGCTATTACAGAATAAATATCAGCCTGAAATTTTTCCAAAAACGTTTTTCAAAATTAAAATGTGAATAAATTTGCTACAGGATAATACTGCCAAAGGAAACATTTCTGAAAACCTGAGAATTGATGAACCATATTTAAGTATTCCTCAATTAAGTTTCAAGAATCCTGAAGTTCGGAGAAATGCTAAATGATTAAAAAACTATAGATATGTGGAATACGGTTTTTCTTTCTGAATTTTCAGGAATTTGGACTAAGGTATTCAAAGACTATTTCCCTTCATATTGCCCATGTGTAGCTTTTGTCTATAAGCCACAAACATCCCTTTAGAGACATTGCCAATCAATAAAACTAAATGGTTCTGTTTATTATGGAAATGAACAACATGAAAATATAGGATAGGAGTATGGAACCTTCTTCTAGGTTAATATAATGCTGAAGTATTCAATAAACCTTTAGTTAGTGATAACCATGAGGGCAAGAACATCATGGGTAGTGAGGACATCAGTTTTTAGAGATTTCTAACATTCAGTAAGCTGTGCTATATCATCAGTCTACCATGGTTTCATTTGATTTATGAGAAGACATAGAATATATTACCAGCTTGATGAACACAATAGGAGAACATGCAAACCACTCACCAATAATATTTCAGCACAGTGGTCCTCAACCTTCCTGATGCAGAGACCCTTTAATACAGTTCCTTATATTCTGGTGACCCCTGACCATAAAATTATTTCATTTCTATGTCGTAACTGTAATTTTATTACTGTTATAAACTGTAATGTAAATATCTGATATACAACAACCATAGAGGTCATGACACACAGTTTGAGAACCACTGCAAATTTAACAGCCTTTTTACTATAACGTAGTTAAAAGTCATATAAAATTAGCCATCAAAATAGTCCTCCAACTTTGCAGCTTAGTAAAAAGACTACTCATAATAGTAATGTTGACTCTTATCCTCTCACATGCTTCTTTTTTAACATTTACCATTACTTATTTGTGTATATAAGGGGGGTCATGGTTGCAAATGGCTTCACTGCATGTGAAGTCACAAAGAATCCATTGGATATTAGTTCTCTCCTCTTATTTTGAAGAGCCCTGGGATGGCACTCCACTGGCTTGCACACTCTACATTCTACCCTTTGAGTAGTCTCAGTGGTCCACCTCTTTTGTTTTTGAGGTGAAAGATTAAAACTTGTTGCTATCCAATAGCCAACTATTACTCTCCAAAATTATTTCATTGGTTAAAACAAGTCCAACTATCTGAATTATTCTGTATTGGGGAAAATGAAGGTCATTCATACATAAAGTTATGACTAATAGTCATATATATCTATGAGGAAACAGTAAAAATGAACTGGTCTTTGTTTACTATGGTTAAAATGAATATAGCCACAAGTAATCAATGCTAAACATTTTAATTCTATTTTGATGCTGAGAATTATTATCAAAAATCAATACCCTATAATAAAGTAATAATGACTTGGTGCTAAACTGGGTATTTGCTTTCTGAGTAAATACCCTGAGATGTTTCTGCAATGTTGCTCATTAATACCAGGTTGTTACTGCTTGTCTTCCAAACTGTGGACTTTTCCTTTCTTTCATTCACACACTTTGTTAAAAAGCAGTAGCCTATGTTTATATATTTGTATTTGCTTATGCATTTGTTAACACACAAACACATAACTTTCACCAGTATCAGAAAATGCATCTTCTACGCTACAGCTGCTATTTACATTACAAATAACCGAAGCATTTTATATTAACATAGCTATCTGGTTAAGCCATGTATCTTGATTGTTTCAATTCTCTTTCTTTAAAAATTTAACACTATAAATCATCAGCATTAACTTATTTTCATATTGATCTACAGATTCGACTTCATGTTGGAGCTATAAGTTGAACATAAACTATAAGGCAATTACTGTACACAATAACTGCTTTTCAGGTAGGAGATATTTCAAAATAGAACCAATTACTGAAGTCAGAGGGATATTTCCTATAAGCATTGCCTGAGAAATACTGAAATGAATAAATAAAATTATTATAGTTTTAGATTTAGCTAAAAAGATATACTTATATTCCTATCAAGTGGAGTAGTTTGATCACTTACTTTACTCGTAAAAGCAGAAAAAATTTAAGTTCCAAGAAAATGAAGAAAAAATATCAAACATTAAAATACTTCATTTACAAAATATTTCATACTTGCTCGGAAACAAAAATTACAAAAAACACATATAGCTATTTTTTAGAAAAAATAATAAAGAATTGAATTCATATGGCTCAGGGATTACTCTTAACTAGTTTTATCACAAGACTGTTTTTTCTAATTCTCTCTAGGCTTATGCATTAAAATGTTTTGTAATTTTCTTTTGTTATTATACGAATATTAATTAGTATTTTTATGTTTCCCATTTGTTCATTTGCCATTTCAGAAGTGATAAACAATTATTATCACATCTTATTTTCCACATAAATTTCTGTGTTAGACATTTTTAAGTAGTTATTTTTCTTCTTGAGAAATACATGAGTCTTCTTGTCTTAACTATATGTGAGGACCCAGCTTTGAAGCTCCTTTAAATATGAAAAATTACAACAATATACTAACCTATTCCAGAGGTAAACAAATGCACCTAAATGAGAGAATGTTTCATAATGCAAGACAAAATAATAACATCCAACTCTTCGGAAGGTAAGAGTAGCCTTGCTCTGAACATCTCAAACATCTCAAAGGGTTTTCCCTGGGGCTGAGTTCTTCAGAGAAATCCTAGACCACCTAAACGTCTGATAGAACATGATTTATGACCAAAAACAACATATCTTTATGATGTCTGCTGCTTTCTATAGCTCCCATCAGACTGAATCAATCCGGGACTCAAATCTAAAACTTAACACTGCCTTTTCTTGTGTTTTGACTCCATACATTTTGTGATTTTAGAGAAAATATTTATTTTCTGTGAAAGGAAAAATGGAAAAGCCTTCATTCTGTGTTTCACACACCTCTGCATCAATAATGAGTGTCTATAAAACTGCTACATAGGGCAAATACAAGGATATGAACCTGCCTGGCAACTGAACATTCAAAATTTTAAATGTCCACCAAATCTGATTGATGCAGTTTGTTATACAAGTTTGACAAGACTCACATTGATAACAGAAATCTTTCTCAAGTCCCTGTTTTAAACACTTCACTATTCCCTTGTGTTTCCTATTTCTTTCTTTTTAGTAGTATATTTGTTCTTTTTCAGTTAATTATCTTGAATTACATATCCTTATAATATACACAAGTGTGATAGTTAGTGAAGACTGTCAACTTGGTGAGATCTAAGATCACCTAGGAAACAAGCTCCCAGGTACATTCTTGGGGGGATATCTAGATTAGACTAGTCTCTGGGTAATATCTTCAGTAGGTTACTTGTGGCATGAAAACCCACTCTAAAGGAAGACAGTATCATACAATGAGCTGAGGTCTTGTTCTTCATAAAAGGAGACAGGCGCCTAGCAGGAACATTCAGCTCTTCCTGCTTCATAACGTATGAGAACACAGTGTGACCAGCTTCCTCGGGACCCTGCTGCTATGACTTCCCCACCACAGTGCGCTGTTCATTTTAACCGTGTAGCCACAGGAAATCCTTCCTCCCTCCAACGGCTTTTGTCACTGCTTATTACCACAGTGAGAAGAGAAGCAACGAGGATAAAAGGTAACAGGTTGTACGCCAAAGTCCCTAAGAAAGACAACCCAAGACATAGATTCAAAGGGAAAATAGACGTCTATGGATAAAGCTGAAACATGGCAATTTGAGAATTACATTAAAGCTAAATAAAAGTCATATCAATAGTAATACTGGACACACATGCTCTTTGCTCATGTAGTTGAGAGGGATAAATAGAATCAAACGTGTTGTGTGAAGTCCTCAAAGAACTAATGAAATTGAGAAAGAGGGGAAAAAATAGTTGTTCTGTGGATGCAAGTAAAGTGATAGAGAGTGTTTCAGACTGGGGGACTATTCTGGGACCTTGTAACCCTCCAACAAAACAATCATAAGCACCAACCCCCCAGACCTGAACTTACCCAGACAATACAAGACAAGACAGCTCTTACGATAGAAGTAACTCACACTGCCTTTAAGCTGGGCACCAAATAACTAAAATTTTGCCTGAAGGGGGGTAAAAATTTTATTGATACACGGAGACACTAAAATATGTGTCACTCTGGAAGATGAGGAAGGCAAGTCTAGCAGAAAAAACATTTGTGAAAAGTTAAGTGTTCGGTCTTATTTAATTGTATATCAAATGGTTCCTGTAGCTATTCTATCAAACCCTTAAGTAAATAGTCAGAAATAAATACATCATTCAGGGTCCTTAAAAAACAATAAAATACAAAACAAAAGAACACTCCTTCCAGAATAAATATGATTCTAAAATAAATAAAATAATATACTTATCATTCAATTATTTTAAGGCTGTACAAATTCTGAGAAGATAGATGCATGCCATTTGGATTTTAAAAACAGCCTCTGTGACACATGAAGACAAAGGAGATTCTGACTCACTGCAGGATGTAGAGCTTCACAGGTGACCCCAGGTGACAGGCTGTTTCCCAGAGTGCAGGGTTTCTCTGAAATGGTAAACTTTCATCAGACCACTGTAATTTAAATATTCTGGAAAATAAAGAAGAGAAAGTGAAGCCAAATGTCAGCTTCACTATTTCACATCAGTAATTTGTTTGAGATGAAGATTTTCGAGTTTATGACATGTTGGGATTCATATCACTGATCAATTGAGAGACATGGTAGATGCACACCCATGGCACAAAAGGGGTGTTCACAGTAGGCATAAGGTAGAAGTAACCCAAAAGAGAGTTATTGCCCAGTCTTGAAAATGGAAGACATTTCTGATGCAAGGGCATAGTAAACCCTCAGGATGTTTCTTACATTAAAAAAAAAAAAACCCTAAAAACAAAATCACAAATGAAAGCCAGGCATAGATTAACAGTACTGAAGAATGTGCCTAAACATAAGCGACATGGTAAATTTTATTCTAGTTGTATTTCCTCATGCTTAAAAATAAAACAATGCGCCGGGCGTTGGTGGCGCACGCCTTTAATCCCAGCACTCGGGAGGCAGAGCCAGGCGGATCTCTGTGAGTTCGAGGCCAGCCTGGGCTACCAAGTGAGCTCCAGGAAAGGCGCAAAGCTACACAGAGAAACCTTGTCTCGAAAAACCAAAATAAATAAATAAATAAATAAAATAAAACAATGCACATCATTACCACAAAATCCACAGTAAACAGTTGGTTTCAAGCAGTGTGGTCACTTCCCAGGCATTTAGAACTCGCTCGTGGGAGAAACGGTTAAATATAGAGCTTTGGTGTTGAGACATTTTAGAATTTTGTGAATGGAGCTTGATAGATGTGTTGGTGGGATTTTGGAAGACCAGAATCCTGAGAGAAATGTGGACAAAGATGGTTTTACTCATGAGATTCCAAGGGTAGTGGGGATTATGTCTCTATTTGGAATTGAGCTAGAAGCCTTTCCTGCTGTATTTTGACAAAGATTTGACTACAATCAGTCTATGTCCTATAAATATGAGTGAAATTGATTTTTAAAATGATAAACTAAGCATTTAATTCCCTATATAGAGCTCTTTTGGGGGAGGGTGTGAAAGATTCCAAACTGGTTTTTTTTCTGTCTTTTTTTTTCTTTTTTCATTCTTCCTTCCTTCCTGCCTTCCTTCCTCACTCTCTCCCTCTTTCACTTCTTCCCTCCCCCCTCTCTCTTTCTTTCTTTTTTTCTTTTCTTTCTTTCTATTTTACATTCAGGCCACAGTTTCCCATCCCTCTTCTCCTTCAGTCCCTCTATTCTCTGTTCCCACTTCCCAAGCCACTCCTCCTCCTTTTCTGTTTAGGAAAAGGCAGGTCTCCCATGGATATCAACAAAACATGGCATATCAAATTACAGTAAGACTAAGCACCTCCCCATGTATTAAGGCTGGCCAAGGCAACTCAATATGAGGAAAAGAGTCCCAAAAGCCAGTAAAAGGCTCAGAAACAGGCCTTAGTCCCACTGTTAGGAATCCCACAAGATGACCAAGCTACACAAATGTAACATATATGCAGAGTGTCTAGGTTGGTTCCATGCAGGCTCTCTGGTTGTCAGTTCAGTCTCTGTGAGCCTCTATGAGCCCAGGCTAGTTGATTCTATGGATTTTCTTCTAATGTCCTTGACCCCTCTGGTTCCTACAATCATTTATTTCCCTCTTCTGCAGGAATCTCCAAACTCCACTTAAGTTTTAGCTGTGAGTCTGCATCTGTTTCCATCAGTTGCTGGATGAAGTCTTTCTGATGATAATTGGGCTGGGCACCAATCAATGAGTGTAGCAGAATATTGTTATGCATCATTACATTGACATTTTTTCCCCTCCATCTGTGCTTAGTTCTGTCCTAGGTCTCTGGTTCATCCAGCCTGTGGGGTCTAGAACTTCAGACAGTGTCAAGGGCGTGCTTACTTTCCTGCCATGGGTTTTAGGCTAGACCAGTCATTGGTTGGGCACTCCTTCAATCTCTAGGCCACCCCTATCCCAGCACACCCCATAGATGGGACAGACTGTAGGTTGAAGGTTATAGAACTGGCTTGGTTTCCCACTCCCTCCACTTGAAGTCTTTCCTGGTCACAGGAGACAACCAGTTCAAGTTACATATCCACTATTGCTAAGAGTCTTAGCTGAGATCATCCTTATAGATTCCTTGGAGATTTCCTTGAACCAGTTTTTTACTTGACTCAGAAATGCGCACACACCCCCTTTCCAGTAGTCTTTTTCAGTACTCTCTCCCATCCACCACCCACAACTTGATCGATTGTGTTTCTATTCCCATCTGCCAACAGTCCACTACGAAATCTCTTCTATTCTCCCTTCCCAGGAAGATGTGGGAGTTCCCCCCTTGAACCCTCCTTGTTGCTAGTCTCTCTGGTTGTGTGGATTGTAGCACAGTCATTCTTTATTTTACAACTAATATCTACTTATGAATGAGTGCAGCTGGAGAGATGTAGATATGAAGCCACTTGAGTCCAGTGGATTCTAGTGATGAGAGGATAATAATTATTATCCTAGAGAGAGAGAAATAATAATTATTAGATAAATAAATAAATAAATAAAGCTATTGAGATAGCTTAGCAGGTTAGATTGATGATAGAGAAAAGAAATAAATTACTCATGCTTTGAGTATAATGTGGACACATAGCCATGCCTACCATAACAGTGATTCGATCAATGGCAGACTACATGCAAGTTTCTGGTCCCAGAAAATGATCATTTCTAGTGACATTCTAGCCTTGAAAGTTTGCGCATGTGCACACTGATACCTACAGTGGTACCTCAATTGTTAGATTAGATTTAGTCACCTGAGAATGTGTTTTCCAGACTGTATCTCATTGTTAAGTGATACATTTCTACATATAGCCATTTTCAACTACATTCCATTGTCATGAAATGAAAAAAATAAATTACCACCACTAAAGAAGTTTCCATCTTCTTAAAATGATGGTAGTTTAAATGATGTCTTGTGCTGAGTACCACTCTGTGCTTGCATGCAGCAATGATTAGAACATACAGACACTAATAATTATTACACCTTAGGAACTTACATTATACAAGGCAGCAGGTGTGCTCATGGGTTTTATGGTGTATTTAAGGTCAGTACTACCATGAAAATAAAGCAAGAAAAGGTGAATCCAGAGTGAGATCAGTATGGAGATACTGATGGTGGCTTACAGTAAGAGATATTGTGACAGGACTTGATGAAAGCTTGTGTGGAATGGAAACCATGCATGGGAGGATGTGAGCAGACTCTACACCCAACTGTGGCGAGTGCTTGAAATGTTATAAAAACAGCAAGAAGACTAGTGTGGCCAAAAGCAATTGAGAAGAGAGATAGCAACTCCCTCGAGCAGGACCTTGTCAAAACTGGCAGGTAAGTGGAATTAAATAGGAGCTAAATGGAAAGCTGTCAGAGGACTTTCAGAATAGAAATGACACATTCAGGAGTTTGTTTTCTGTGGTTGTTTTGGTTGGGGTTATTTGTTTGCTTTATAAGATCCCTGCGGTTTCTGCCAGAGATTGGAAAGTTTTATGGGTACTGGAAGAACAGACAGTAACAACATTAACAGTACAGGTGATGAGAGGAAAGCAGACTCTTTGTGTACCTGCATACATTCCTAAGACAGAGCTAATGAGTTATTCTGGCATGCTCGATATGGAGGATGTAGAGAAAGCAATGACAGGTAAAATACCCTCTAAAATGTCTGCATCCTCCTCCATTGGGAACATTTTGCATTTTCTTTTCTTTCTTTCTTTCTTTTTTTTGTTTTGTTTTGTTTTTTGAGACAGGGCTTCTCTGTGTAGTTTTGGTGCCTGTCCTGGATCTCATTTTGTAAAACAGGCTGGCCTCGAACTCCCGAGTGCTGGGATTAAAGACATGCACCACCACCACCCGGCACATTTTACATTTTCTGGAAAAAGTACTTTCCAAGTGTGTTTATTCAAGGAACTTGAGAAAACACAATTATGTTGGTGGACTTAATACAAATAAATATAATATTACAAGATAGAGTCTATAGGGTCAGAGTCAGAAATTGGATACAATAATAATAACAAAATGTTTAAAAGAAATAAGTGAAGACAGAATATCTCTATAATATGCAAAATTTTGTCTACAAAACTATCAACTATTAATTAAGAATTGTGTTGTGTTGATAACTATAGGTGGTTATTTTTCAAAGATTGAAGTATTTTAATAGAAATATAGTTTGTGAGTATATAAATTGATGGATAAGTCAGTAACATCTTAAATAATTTATTAAATGCACACGTATAGATCTGGTATTTGCTAATACCAAGAGCTCAGCTGTGGGCAAAATTGCCTGCAAGTGTTTTGTGCATAAATAAACGAGTTTTTGGCTTGCTGACATTTAATAGAATCACCTGAGACCACAACGAATTAAAAAAAAAAAAAAAAAAAAAAAAAAAAACCAGTAGCTAATTTGATTTGTGAGAATTTGAAAGAAAAATCTGTTGAGAAGTTTAAAAGTTAATCATTCTTAAAATATTGCTGTCTCTAAAGAATGATAATAACACAATATGTCTAAAAATTTCAAAATTTTCCTGAATAACTTTTAAAATATCTGGTAAATAAATATACTCCCTTGATACTGATTAATATTTCACAGTTGCAGTTGAAAGCTATGTAAATTAGTAACCAAGATTGTTTCTTCAAAAAGGAAGAATTTTAAAGGTTGTTAAGCAATAAGCATTAACAAGTCATTTCATCCATTTTCATGTGGCTCCTTGTTTTATGTGTTTTTGGTGAGCATTTATCCTAACAGCAAAGCAGTTGAATCTTTAAAAGAACACAAATGAAAAATGGCCACTGTGTTCATATGTCAGCATTTGCAGAGACACCTCCTGCTACCAAGTCTACGCAGTATAGACACCTACTTCCCTCCAGTTTAATTTCTATCAAATACATTACAAAGAAATCATCCCATGGTCCTTCATAGCAGCTAGACAGTTATGAAGTGCTTATGCTACATTAATGAACATCATTCATTTTTTCTTTAAAAATTCATCTTCATAAAAAGAATTTAATGGCATCTTTGTGAACACAATCACAGGAAGAAATCATTATCTATGTTTTCTGTGATTAAATTTGGAGTTAAGAATTCATACACAAGACCTGCACCAAATACATTTCTAGGTTTTGCCCTTTGAGTAGAGTAGATTCATCCAATACCCCACATCTTAATATAAGACACTGCAAGGGTTCACTAAAATTCATTAGAATGGTCCAGACACTGTACAGGCCCTTAAATCATCACCAATAGATTTAATTAAGATAAGTACAATGCATTTTCTGTAGAACATAATCCAATATCCTGACTAACAAATATTTTAAAAGTCTTATTGACAATTCTAAGTAATATAGCAAAGCACTAGCTGGTAAGTTTGTTACATTTGCTATAAAATATAACAGTAGTAAAACACAAATCCAGTTGATGAAAAAAGATGAATCATAACAGTGACTAAATTGTAATTCAAAAATTCATTGTCTAACACTAACCATAGACATAAAACTCTCAAAAGAAAATTTAAAAATAATAAAATACTGATAAAATCCTCAGTGTATAATGAAATTGTAAATATTAATTCATGTGAAGAGAGCAATCAGAGAAAAGTGATAAATGAAGTATTTGTACATAAATTCGGGTGCTATCATTTTCACATCAGACACCACCATAAAATACTAAAATGGATAATGATCCTTTTCTACCAAAATAAAATCCTGCCTTATCAGAATATATGGTTCCCATGCTAACCTTTCTAATCCTGTTAGTGTGCCTTTGCTTTTGATGATGATTTAAAAAGCATCTTGCAAGTGGTGCTGTGGAAAAGCTGAAACATCAAGGTATTTTTCAACCATTCGGCATTTTTATTTAAAAAGGAATTCAAGGTTAATTTTTAAAAAGAAAATATCAGAGTTCAAGTCTTGATTGGGTACATGCTCTCTAAGCTGTTTCTTTGCAAACCAGTCTCATGGAGGAATCTTCTATATGATTTTATTTTTCCCTATGGTAATGCTTTCAACATATATATTGCAATCTACATTGAAACAAAAATGAATCCACAGTGTTATTTTTTGTAAAATCTTAAATATCAAATTATCTCTTAAGAAATTATATACATGAGGTTCTCTGAAGTCTAATGATCAGGAATAAGTCCTGTCTGAAAAAAAATTTTTATAGACTTTAAGATTTTTGAGTGGCATTTAATATTCATAATAAAAATTTGGTCAAGAATAGTTTAATGATAATAAGTAGAATGGATATTTTATACAATTTTCAGAGAACCATGAGACTTACATAATTTGTTCTACAAGATAGCATTCCATGAAATAATGTATGTAGAGTTTGAATCTGAAAATGTGACCTAAATATTTTCTTAGTTTATGATTTTAAGACAGGGTCTCCCTTTGTAGCCTGGGGTAGCAAGGATCTCCTTCCTCTGTAGCCCAGGCTGTCCTGGAATTTCCTGTGATCATTCTGCATCAACCTTCTAAGGGTAAGCCATAAACATGCTACATTTTAAAACATTCAAGAGAAATGATTCTATCACAATAATTATGGTACTCATACCTCTATACCATTGATAGCCATTAAAGTTCTTTTCTATCCTAGTTAATTAGAAAAAGATAAAAATAAAAGGCATCATGGTGTGTTATTTTAAGAAGAAAAAGAACTCAGAACATAACAAGAAGTTAAAATGACTCAGTGAGAATTGTTGTAGACAAGCTATTAACAAAAGAAAAGTCAATGAAGAGCTTCTAGGCAGGACAGAACACAGTGCCTGTGTGTACATGACTGTTGGAGAGGAAAATGTAACCAAATGAAGCCAGATGCCAGGTCTATGCCATCTTTTTCACTTCGTCTAGTTAGGAATCAGTAAATGGTTCCTCACTGGCATATTTCAGCACTGGAATATCACAGGACACTAACCTTACTTTGGTACTGACATCAGGTGACCTAATATTATTACCTGAGAATTAGTTGGCAAGTGAAACGCTTTGGTCTCTGGAGATTACCTTTGCCTCACAGTTCACAAGGACACATTAAAGAGCTAAGTTTCTGTAACATTTGCCTGAAGTATAAGTATGAAATTTTCTGTTGGTTCACATTCTTTCCTTTGCTAAACAAAGATGCCTTATCAGGTATCTGGTCAACACATCACAAGCATTTTCTTCTGACATGCCCCTTTGCTATGTCGTCTAGACATGATGCATTCAGGAATACTTACTCACAATGTTTATGTCATAATTTTAAAGTGACAACAAAGAGAGCTATGCTTGCTTAGTGCTTTAATTAAATTTTCAAACAGATTTGCAATCAAGACCAGTGTAAGGAGATGTTTAGTTTGCTTTTCTGTTGCTGTGATAACACTGACCAAAAGCAGCTTGGTAGATGAAAGGGTTTATTCCATCTTAAACTTCCAGGAAACGCTCCTGTTGTATCCATCTCTGACATGACTCAGGCCTGAAACTCAAAACAGGACCCAGGAGGTAGGGATCAGGAATTGAATCACAGACCATGTAGTAACACTGCTTACTAACTTTCTTCCTAAGGCTTGCTCAGCTACTTTACTTACAGAGTTTAGGCCTACCTATGTATGGTGGTTATCTTTTCCATTTTGTATAGTAAGGAGTGAATCAATAAATTCAGCACAGAATATTTAAACATACAGTGTTCCTGACAGTGGAAAATGGATCCCTCCCACAACAATCATTAATCAAGAAAATGCCTTTACAAACAGAGCCATAGGGCAATTGATGGGCTAAATTCCATAACTGCTGTTCCTTCTTCCCAGGTGACAATAGTTTGGGTCAAGTTGCCAAAAACTAACCAGCACAATTGATAATTTGTTAGCTTGACACATAAACATACCATTATGTTAAACTATAACCTTTCCTTTCGTGTTTATACTCAAGATTCCACATTAATATGACATCATAAAACATAGTCCAACTTTAAATTGCCCTCAAACTTTAAAAATTCCAACACTTTAAAAATCTAAGTTATCTTTAAACATCCAAGATCTCTGAAATGTGGGCTAATGTAAAATCCAAAAGTAGTTATACAATTTCTTATTCCAAAAGGGAATAACTAGGGCACAATAATAATCAGATCAAAGTCAAACCAGAATACCTCAGTATAAATTGCTTACAGTCAAATTTCTGGGACTCACTAATGATCTTATGGAACCCAAAGTGCTTAAGTAGCCCCATGTCCCTGGTATAGTCATCTACAATACACAGCTACAGCTAACCAGCATCTGTTGTCCAAGAAAAATACAGGTGTCATATCTACAGTTTCTTAAATATATCAATAAAAGACCCATACAGAGTCTTTGATGGACTATCAAACTTTCCTCTGAAACTTCCTAAGTCAGGCCTCCTTCCAGTGTGTGCATTTCTCTTGACAATCATATCTTCCAAGTTCCCATAAAACAGCCTATTAAGCTCTTTAGCTGTTTTTCTAATCCAAAGTTAGAAAATCCTTTCATAATCCTCTTCCAAAACTCCAACATGGTCAAGTTCCACAGCAATATCCCACTATTTGGTGCTATCTAGTTTGGTTATTTTTTTTTCTAGTTTGGTTTTGTTGCTGTGGTAAAATACTCACCAAAGAAAATTTGGAGCAAAAGAGTTTATTTTCTTTTACACCTCTGGGTAACAACAGTCCATCATAGAGGGAAGTCAGAGCAGAAACTCAAAACAGAAAGATGGAGGCAGGAGCTAAAGTAGAGACCGTGATGGAAGGCTGCTTACTGCCTTGCTTTCTTTGGCTTGTTTGGAAACTTGGTTATACAGCCCATGCCACCTGCCTGGGTATGATAAAACCAATGAACTGGGCTGTCCTGCATCATTTAGCAATTAAGAAGATGGTTAACATTCATACCCCAGACCAATCTAATGGAGGCAATTATTCATTTGAAGTTGAATATTCCTAACCAGCACAGAAAGCTTTCTTTCCATTTTATTTTCCAATGTGAAAAGATGAAAGACTCTCTATGTCTCTTTACATTCTTTAAGTGACTGCCTGTATTTGAAATACCAAATATGAAGGGCATTTCCCCTTTGTTCAGGGTTTTATTTATGAGATAACAACTTGATGAATATCTGCCCCAAAGATCACGACACAATTTTAATTTAGAAACAGATGAACATTATTTCACTGAAAGACATTGTCTATATTTATGGAACCATAAACCTGATCATGTTTTAGGGATATTCACAATGGAGAGCAATGAGGGACACCAGGGTAATTGTAACAACAGAGATGTCATCTTGTCTGGTAATCAGTATGCTTTAGTACTTTTAAGGTTTTCCTAGACCTTAGTGAATTTATAGAAAGTTGGGGTTCTTGTAACATTTTACATTCTAAAGAGTCTTGATGAACAGATGAGCTCAAAAACATTGAGCTTACAGACTCAGGCAGAAGGTAATACTTTCTTTCCACTTACAAATGATTCTTAAAAGTCCTACATGGAGTTAAGAAACATTTGATTAGACGCAGTAAAAAAGATAAGTAGAAATATGTTTCACATTCAAATATCTTTTCACTCTTCCTTGTTTAAGTATTGATTGCTAATTCAATCAGAACTTCTCAAGTGAGTGTCGTTGATTACCAAAGAGTAAATGAGTATAAAAGCATCTGCTCCTTAAGTACCAGTGTCGTAAGGATGGTGAATCAGTGATGTAATCTCTTAGAAAATTAAGTGATCACTGTCGCTATTTTATTACCACTAGCATTATTATTGTTCCAATAAAAAGTATTTTCTCAGGGCTGGAGAGATGCCTCAGAGGTTCAGAGTGCTGACTGTTCTTCCAGAGTTCCTGAGTTCAATTCCTAGAAACCATAGGATGGCTAACAACAGTCTGTAATGGTGCCCTCTTCTGGCATGCAGGCATACATGCAGGCAGAACACTGTATACATATTAAACAAATAAATTTTTAAAAATATTTTCTCTCTGGCAATGTCTTCATATTTCAATCATAAGAAGCTATCAGAACACACCAATGTATCCAACATACCTGTCCTTTTTTCATTTAAAACACTGCTTTCCGCCGGGCGGTGGTGGCACACGCCTTTAATCCCAGCACTCGGGAGGCAGAGCCAGGGGAATCTCTGTGAGTTCGAGACCAGCCTGGGCTACCAAGTGAGTCCCAGGAAAGGCGCAAAGCTACACAGAGAAACCCTGTCTCGAAAAAACAAAAAAACAAAAAACAAAACAAAACAACAAAAAAAAACCACTGCTTTCCATTATTCATGATCGTGGAAGAGAAGAATAGTATGGAAAACTCAACAGCAGTCAAAAAATTCTTTCAGTATTAAGATTACATTATATAATAATGGGGCCAGCAGATTTTCCTTTTTAAATCTTTTGATTAAACTAAAATAAACATATTATTTTATTCCCTATGGACATAGAAACACACAAGACTCAGAAGACTGAGAGCAAAATAAAAGGAAATAAAACAGTAAACGCCTACTAAATTGTGGCCCTCCAGCTCTGTTTAGAAGTTGTGCCTTGTACATAGCGATGAATTGATGCAGACTCGTCAGAAATCCTTTGTTAGTATTCCTTTTAAAATATTTCATATTCTTTTATGATGTCCCTCCACTTGCTTTCTAGAATAGAGATAGCAAAACACATCTCGGAGCTGAATGACCCAGATAAAGAAGCTCCCGTGGCTCTGGTTTTAGCCTCTGCACTTACACATAGTCACTTCCTACCACTGTAATTGTTTAGTGAGCCTGCATCCCCTGTCTATTGTCCTACCGCACACTGAGTTGATGACTGACCTTTGAGAGAGCTGTTTGGCAACTCTGCCTCTCTCTTCACGTCTGAGTTTTATTCCTATTCCCATTATGAAGTTTAATTTTCACTTGCTTAGATTCTCAGAGAAGCTTTTGACACAAATATTCTCTTTAATTATTTAAAGGTCAGCCCTTGGGCTGCAGGGTTCTAAAATGTGCTCTTTTGGCTCTCAATATACGATTGCTTAAATATTTGCTACTTCATTCTGGAACCTTACTTCTTCATATCTTTAGGGGGAAAGACATCTATTTCTGTATCCTAAATAAACATATTTATCCAAGAACTTTCAAATCTCCAGCCAAGGATTTCCCTTGTGTTGTTGACCCATTTATCAACCTGCTGCAGGAATGATTTTTTTCCCCTATGTGTTATTCATCTCAAATCCAACACTTCTTAGATTAAAATCAAACTCACCAAGCCTTTTTTACCTTCTAATACTTCCTTATTTTAGCTGATAGATTCCTTCATCCCCTTGTTCAAATAGCTGTGATTCCTATGCCCTTTATTTAATTAACCACCAATTCCCATAGCTTTGAACCCATAAATAGCTCTTGTGTTTGTCATCTTCTTTTGGACATCCTTTCTCTTGCCCAACTATGTGTCATGTTCAGCCTTCTTAAAGCTTGCCATTGACCTTCCTGTTTACAAACTTGTCTGATACTGATCTAGTCTCCACATTTTGCTATGACCTAAATATCAGGATTAAAGTATTTTTGAATATGATAATTATTATGAAATATTCAAATTTTATAGCATCAAACGTGAAGGAGAGAATTCGCCACATGCCTGAAACTCATTTTCATTACCAAGAAATGTTCTGGATCAAGAAAGATGATATGGAGTTGGAGAGATGGCTCAAAGGTTAAATGCACTGGTTACTCTTCCAGAGGTCCTGAGTTCAATTCCCAGCAACCACATGGTGGCTCACGACCATCTGTAATAAAATCTGGTGCCCTCTTCCTGCTTGCAGGCATACATGCAAGCCGAATACTGCATACATAATAAATAAATAAATCTTTTATAAAAAAAAAAAGATTGTTTCCAGGTTCTGGCTATTACATATAATGCTGTTATGAATATAGCTGAGCATGTGTCCTTGTGGTATGGTTGAGCATTCCTTGGGTATATGACCAAGAGTGGTATAGCTGGGTCTTGAAGATTGATAAATGCCCCTCAACTGAAGATTGGATTAAGAAAATATGATACATATACATAACAGAGTATTATTCAGCAGAGAAAAACAATGACATCATGAGGTTTGCAGGCAAATGGATGTAACTAGAAAATATCACCCTGAGTAAGATAACCCAGACTCAGAAGGAAAAACATGGTATGTACTCACTCATAAGTGGATATTAGATATAAAGCAAAGGATAACCAGACTGCAATCCACAACTCCAGTGAGGCTAGCTAGCAGGGAGGACTCTAGGAAGGATGCATGGATCACTCAGCGAATGAGAAATAGATGAGATCTACATGGGCAAACTGGGGGTGAGGGAGGAAATGGTATGCAAGGGGTGACGATGAGAAATAAGGGAATGGGAGGTTTGAGCTGGAACAGGGACAGAGTGGGAGAGCAAGGAAAGAGATACTATGATAAATGAAGACATCCTGGGAGTAGGGAGAAACAGAGTGCTAGGGAAGTTCCCAGGAATCCATAAGGATGACCCCACCTTAGACTACTGGCAATAGTCGAGAGGGTGCCTGAACTGGCCTACTCTAGTGATGGCTGAGTACCCTAACTGTCATCATAGAGCCCTCATCCAATGACTGATGGAAACAGATGCAGAGATCTATGGCCAGAGGGCAGGTCGAGCTCCAGGAGTCCAATCAATGAGAGAGAGGAGGGATTCTATGAGCAAGGGACATAGAGATCATGATGGGAAAATGAACAGAGAAGACCAGTCAAACTAGTGGAAATGCATGAACTGTGGACAAATAGCTGAAGAGCCCCATGGTACTGGACTTGGCCCCCTGGATAGGCGAGACAGTTGTTTAGCTTGAACTGTTTAGGGGGCCCCCAGGCAGTGGGATTGGGATCCATCCCTGGTGTATGAGCCAGCTTTCTGGAGCTTAGTGCCTATAGTGGGACACTATGCCCAGCCTTGGTGAAAAGAGGAGGGGCTTGAACCTGCCTCAACTGAATGTACCAGGCTCTGCTGACTCCCCATGGGAGACTTTGCCTTGGAGGAGGTAGAAATGGAAAGTGGGTTGAGGGGAAGGCTGAGATGGCAGGAGGAGGGAGGATAGGGGAATCCGTGGTTGATATGTAAAATGAATAGAAAATCTCTTAATAATAATAAAAAAGAAAGATGTTGAGATTGCCTTGTAAATATATTGACAGACCTATTGTTAAGCATATTGTGGATATTTTCTAGTGAACAACTTACAGACTGTAGAGAACCTCAGTAGAGTGTACTCCATTTATATAAGGACATAGTAACATTTGGACTCTGAATTATAAGGTAAGTTTCTAGCTAAAATTTTGTATAATCTATGTGATGATTGTATAATGGACAAGTGTCACCACCAATGTGATGAACGTACCCATGTATCGTCTACCTTGTTATCCTTTAAATGTGGACTAAAGAATACATGCTAAGGTAGTAAGAAGAACCAGTGGAGTTGTACTGATATACACAAATTTCTGTTTGTTGTGCATAAGCCTTGAGATTATTTATATACTTAATATTACTGTAAGCTTGTTAGTGAGTCAGCCTGTTGATTCTTGAGTTGGATTAGGCAATATGACACAGTGCTTACCAAGTGTTTTAGCTGCTGTGAAAAAAAAAGACAATGCGCAGAACCTATTTCGGAGAGGTTATGGTATATTTCATCTTGCATTTCCAAATGACAGTATGCGATTGAGGGAACTCAGGGCAGGGATTCAAGCAAAAATCTGGAGGTAGGAATTGAAGCATACGCTGTGGAGGAATGCAGCTTTACTTGTGGGCAATTTGATTTCTTCTAAAGCTTGTCTCATATCCAACTCAGGACCACCCATCCACAAATGACACCACCCACAATGGGCTCGGCCCTCCCACATCAATCATTAATCAAGAAAATGTCCCTACAGACATTCCCAAAGGTCAATTTGATGAAAACAATGCATCATTTGAGGTCCTCTCTTCCCAGCTGACTTTAGTTTGTGTCAAATTAACAAAAAAACTAACCAACATGCCTAATAAGTAGGCTGATCTATTTTAAATTCTTGACCTTGTTTTTTTTTTTTTTGTTTGTTTTTTGTTTTTTGTTTTTTGTTTTGTTTTCCACCATAAACCATGTCCTTCAGTCTAGCTGACCTTCTTTGACTTGGAGCACACAGTAGTTTCAGTCTATTTCTGCCTGATGTTTGGAATAAGCCATTTCCTCTTCTCCAACACTTTTCTCACCCATCCATTCAGCTCTTATGCTCTTTGGCAACCAGTTAGTCTCCAGCTTTGTCTGTTATCCTGAAGTTTCCTCTCATTTCTAGGGTAGCATCATTTCCTTTGTGAGGATTCTCTGACACATTTTTCTAAGTTATAGCAACACCCAAAGTAGTACTGACTAGTTATTGAATTATTTGTAAGACTTGGAGCAGGGAGTCAGAGAATCTTGTCTGGCTTAGTTCCCATCTTATCCTGCTGAAGGTGAAGGGAGAGAGACAGAGAGATGGAGAGAGACAGAGAGAGAGAGACAAAGAGACAGAGAATGTCTTCTAGCCTTCACAGGCCTCAAACTACTTTGCAATCAAGGATGATCTTGAACTTCTAAACCTCCTGCTTTCCCACTCATGTTCTGTTATTATTACTAGCGCTGGGTTTCCAGTTTGCATGATTACCTTCAAAGAATTAAAATAAAAGTCCATATAGATTGCAATGAAGCAAGATGACTTTATTCAAAGCAAAGATGTAGTATAAGTCATAAAATTCACTATTTAAAAAAAGTAGTAAGAAAGTACTCAGGAGCCAAAGTCACTATTTGAAATTTTATTTTATGAGATTTAACAGAAGAGGTTTGGTTCCTAGTGATGTAATAAGGGCGGTTATCATTTTTTGGTTGATAGATTAGAACATGTAATCAGTTTTCTAATGGAATCCATTCTTATAACATATCTGATATTAATCATATGTATACCCAATTATGCATAGGCCTAAGATAGTAAATGAAGAATTCTCCCAAAGCATTTACTTGAGGGCACAGTGTGCCTTATTGTCCAGGCACTCCAAGCCAGTTCAGGTTAGATATATCCTACTCTTCTGGGACCAGAACATATTTGGAATACCTTTGAATAGAAACTCTTCAAGTTTGATGATAGTTAAGGGTACATTTATTCCATTGTTTTGGGTAGAAAGTGTGTGTATAGAACATGAAGATGAGGCTACCAGGCAGCCAAGTGTGTATTAGAAGGCTGTATGCATAACCCAAATAAAATAGTCTCAGGTTCCATATGCATGCCTGACTCACTAGTAGTGTGGTGCTGAACACTGAACCTAGGACTTTGTGTATGCTACCAATCATTGAGCTACATTCCCAAGATGCATCCCCCGTCCCTTCTCTTCATGACGTTTGAAGTCAAATCTTTTTCTCTATAGTAGGTGAGCTTAGTAAAATTACATACTCATTTATGTATCTGATAAGATTAAAATGAAAGTGAAAATAAAGTTTGTTCACAGTTTTATGGATTGTTTAAACTTATAAAAAACATCATAAAGAAAATGCATTAATTTTACACATGAATAATTTTAAAATTGAAGATTTGTTATTTTCCTAAATGTTTACTTTCTCTGTGCCTTTTTTTAATATGACATTTTAACCATCAATTTCTAATGGGATTTCTTTTGATTTTTGACAAATTTCTCTCTGTTGTGTATTACTGCTCCTATTTGCTAGAGTTTTAGAGTCATGATGATGAGTTTAATAATTCATATGTGTACTTCATTTAGTAATGAAGCATCTCCAAATACAGTCCAAGTAATTCACAAAATAGCTAGGAGGTGTGTTGCAATGAAATATATCTCAAACAACAATAACAAAATCCTTCTACTTTCCAAAAGGCATATTGCGTCCACTGTATGGAAGTCATTCCTCCCTGTGTTAACAGAGCTACTTTATCAACACTTGTACCTTACCCAATTGCCTAAATGTATAGGATGGACATAAGTCAATACTCCTGGAAAAATGCAATGCCTCGTGGGCTTTATGACTCTGGAAACAAGATAAAAGCCTTATGACTCAGAGAAAGCAATCAAATGCATTTTGTTGCCACCAGCATCATATTTACTTAAAGAATTGTGACTATAAAAGCACATTTCTCTTACTGGAAGCCAGGACAAAAGCTGTCAGAGAACGTGGTCGTAAATAGCTTTGAAATTGTTTTCTCTGCTTCATTTCAAAAGCTTCAGGTTACAGATGTTTGACCTTTAACAAATGGAATGGTTTCCTGTAGGCCATGGTGTTTCACTGAATGCTGATGGCTGTGTGATCCTGATGTAGTCATCAAAAAATGTGAAACATGTTCATCACTGGTGCATCCTACTACATTGAGATCATTTCTTATCCAGTGACATTTGTAGTTACTCTCAGAAAAGGTAGAGTGATTCTATTCTCTCCCAAACATTTTCCCCCTAGCACTTCTTCACCAAGCAAAGCAAAGAAAATTGTGTAATTGTCTAAAATGATTGTGTATTGCTAAGTGGCCAAAGAATAAAAACTAGGCTAAATAGAAGATATTTTGCTGAGACCATCTGGAGTCAAGTTATTATCAACTTTGCTGTTTTGCAGTGGAGGACATCACATATATTCTTCAGGGTTATGGAAACTCATTGCATTTCCTGACTCTGGGTAATGAACATGTAGGTAGTAGTCTCAGATTCTGATGGAATGACGCAGCCTGACTGTTTCACATATAGATTGAAAAATGTTTATAGAGGGAGATCTGGGGACAGTTTTTAAAGTTAAGTAGGCATGTGTTAAAGCTTTTAGAATTAAAAAAAATATATATATCCTAAATGTTTCATACACACACACACACACACACACACACACACACATATATATATATATATATATATATATATATACATATATATATATATATATATGTTGAGTACGCTTATGGATCACATTGTTAAAAGTAGCAATATATTTTGGCAGCTGTTAATTATAGCCAGGACTCTCTTCTGTCAGCCATAACCAATGATCCAAGGACTCAGTGTACCTACTGTTTGACCTCAGTTCTAGATACTGTTATATAATCAGCATGCAATAATCACCTGATTTTAGGTCATTCTTTTATCTTCTCCATAATTATGTATTAAATTCTTATTTGGTCTACACAGTGTGCTGAGTACGGGGTCATTAAAGACAAGGCAAACAGACTAGGGCTACACCCACAAAACTAAGGCAAAATTTCAACATAGTTCAGAAGTCCAATAGGGAGCCTCAAAAGATAGACTAAAACCAAATCACTGTGGAAGAACAAAATGGAACGTCTTCATTGTTACTCTCTCTCCCAGCATCAACTTAAACAGACCATTCCATTCACCTAATTAACTTTGTCTATAGTGCCTAATACTTATGACTTAAACCCCAAATCTGTAAACTTTAGTTTTCCCACATTAGCTGAAAATTCACACAGGATTATTAGCACACATAGCATGCTAAACTTCTCCTTGAATGCCCCTAACTTCTCCATATTCCAGAATCCCCCAAGAAGATAACTAAGTTTGGATCACAATTAACAGACTATCATCTTGGGTTTTATGTCTAAATCTACATACATATTGCTGAGATAATATTTTTTAAATATTTATCTATTTATTTTTATTTTATACCTTTGGATGTTTTGCCTGTATGCATGTATACCATTTGCAGGTCTAGTACCCACAGAAGACAGAAGGGGGAATCAAATAACATGTAACTAGAGTTACAGGTCTTATGAGTTGCCATGTGGGTGCTTAGAATTGAACCTGGTCATCTGGCAGAATGGATACTCTTCTTAACTGCTGAGTATTTTCTCCAATTGCTAGATAACATTGTATATAGTCAGCATCTAAGCTGGTCTGTAAGATAAAATAAGCATTCTGACTTGCTTTGCCTGATGTAAATACTTCTGAATATCATTACTTAAAACACTCTAACTCCATTCCAATGTGAATCTCTGTTCGAAAGAAAAGTCTCTGATATTGACTTCACCAGACAAATAAAATCAACATAGGAAAAAGATTTTATAGTCAAGTTGATATGACTTTTAACATGAGAAAGGCATATTTCAAAACAACATGTTTATCAGTATCTTTATGTTCTCTTCCTTTTCCATCCATCCTGCACCACTCAGGAATTGTGGTAGTTTGAATAGGTATGACCGCCATAGACTCATGTGTGTTAATGCTGAGCCCACAGGGGGTGACACTATTAGGAGGTATGGCCTTGTTGGAGAAGGTGTGGCTTTGTTGGAGGAAGTGTGTGTCACTATGGAGGCGGGCTTTGAGGTCTTCTATGCTCAAGCTATGCCAAGTGTGGCACACAGTCTCTCCTACTGCCTTCAGATCAAGATGTAGAAGTCTCAGCTCCTTTTCCAGCACCATATCTGCCTGCACACTGCCATGTCCTACCATGATAATAATGGACTAAAACTTTGAAACTGTGAGCTAGCCCCAATTAAATGTTTTCCTTTATAGGAATTGCCATGATCATGGTGTCTCTTTACAGAAATAGAACCCCTAACACAGAAAGAAATCAAATAAGATTCAAATGAGATTCAACGATTGATGTCAAAACTTGTCTAGAAAACACTGGTTAATAATCTTGGACTAGAGTGTAAGTTGACCTACCATCATGCGTGACATCAGTGTAACAGGACAAAAAAAGGTAAAAAACAAAAACAACAACAACAACAAAAAACTAGATATGAGAGGATAATGTACATCACATGGTGCATGGAGAAGTTTACATTATCATTCAATGATTTTATTGTTGTGAATTCATGAAATGAGTCTGGTTAGAGAAAATGACACCTGGTTGCAAGCTTAAGTCATACAGCTTTCAACTTCTTAAGCTGAGAGCCATGGTCTCATATGGACTAGGTCATCAAATGTGGAGTTTCAATAGTTTGACATTGATCAAAGGCTTCTAAACATACAACAACTGAAACTAAATTCAAAACAATCTGAGGCATATGCAGCATGCAACCTTGGTTTTGAACATGGCTTTGTGTGTTGCGTTGCATATGGTGTCTCACAATGCTACAAGAACAGAGGCTGGCAGAGACCTTCCATGTCAGATTAGAGAACATTGTATGCTGTGAATTGCATTGACTTTACTGTTCATGGAAAGGTTTTTTTTTTTTTTTTTTTTTTTTTCTCACATGAAAACATATAGTAATTTAATGACATAAAACCATTACTTAATTGTTTCCTAACATCAATCCTTTGTATGTAAATATCAAATGGGCATATAATTGAGTTGGATTGAGTTAAAATGTTTGATTTTAAGAATTTCTCTTGAGTTTCTAACTTGAATTTCCCCCCCCAAAAAAAAGGTCAAATGAATTTTAAATGGGATTAGGACAAAATTTCCACAATTTCAGAAATTGTCATAAACAGAAGCCTACCATTTTGTTCTACATATTTATACAAAGCAGCTTTCTCAATACTGATGTTTATGGAATCAAACATCAATCAACTTCAGAAATTCTGAAGGTTCTCTGCATTAAATATTTATCTAATACTTTATATTTTGTATAAAATAAATAAGTACATCCATTTCCCTATCATGTAAATTTGATTTAATCTTTAATAAATGGTAAAATTATATGTGTGCCAAAATTGCTTTAAAATAAATTTCTCTATGATTTATTACCTAAAATTAAATTAAATTAAATTCAAATTAAAGAAACCTGAGAATATATGACTATGTAATTTATGTTTCTAGGCAAGGTACTAGATGAGAAATAAAAAGGAACCATTATTGATGGAAGTGTGCCAACTTTCAAGATACTGTTTGGAATCCTTAATATGGTTGATGATAGTTTCTTAATATCACTAATTCAGAAACTTACTTTCTGAATTATTAGCTTCCACATAGAGTAAAACACAAAAAGGCACTAGATTGTCAAGTCTCATGGTATTCTATAAGCAACAGGAAAATTACAATTGTGCCTTTTGAAGTAAGGGTGTCTTTGGTTGCATGTGACCATTCAGTAAAGACTGCCTTCAGTAAGGAAACTTACAGTGGCTGTGAAGACACCACAGACCAAAGTTGGAATCTGTTGGTATCAGTTCATTAGCTAATAAATACAATCAAAGCTTTAACCTTTCTTGATATTTCAAATCTTAATTCTTAAGCTTTTCTCCTTACAATGTAGCTGACACAGAAACATAATTCTCCTTATTCCTGAACAGAAAAAAATACGCTAAAAAAAATACCTTCAAAGACATCTGTAGATCTTTCATGCTATGTCCTACTGTCAAAACTAAGCTTCACAGTTACCTACAATGGCTAAAATATTGCACAAGTGAGCCTTTAAAATTTCATCATCTTCCCATCTATGGATATTAAACTTAGGCCTCACATATGCAAGGCAAGCACTCTCTTACTAAACCATATCCTGAGCAAGTGTTCTTAATTTCCAGAGTGGAAAAATGAACAAAGAGGACAGGAAAATATAAACGACTGTCAGGCCATCAGCCAACATCACTGGCTTCCATTTTACTCGACTTTCAGTATCTAATGTAATTCATTGTCTTGCATATGATTAGCATTCCTTATAGTCTCTGTTTTTCTGACTGAAGAGTGAATATGTTAACTTTTAAATAGGATTTTAATCAAAACTATAGTATTTTATTTCTACTGCTACTGTTACTATTCATCCTAAAGATACTGGGCTACTAAGCTTGTTAGTAGTCCTGAATTTTATCTTATGTAATATTTTCTTTACATGCTTTTCTAAACATCAGGACAATATTATTTCCTTTAACTACCACAAAGTTTTTGCCATCTAGCTAATACTATCCGCCAAATGTATAGAAGAAATGAAGGGACACTTATACTAAAAATATCAATATTTCAGCTGTTTCCCCATATCTTTTATGTCTTTTTCTACTAAATAAATAATTTTGCAAGACTGTGATGTTTCAACAAATATTTACTAGAAATCATTGCGTACTTTTCATTTTGGTTTCTCTCTTGAGGAAGAGTTCATTAAACAACACATCTTTGTTCTTTTCCATTGTTAACCAGTATAGTGTACTCCCAACCCCCATCTACAGAGCAATCTATTCTTGATAGTAATTGTAGGGACATTGTCTGTTCTGTGACACCTTTTCCCAACCTGGTCATCTCAGATTAATCAAACATGAATTAATCAATTTACCTTTCTAAATAATGTAAAACATAGAAAGATACAAACACTTAAAATTCTGAGTAGAAGCTGTCTTCAATTGATGGCCAATTTCAAATGAAAAAAAAAATAATGTTTTTTTTCCAAAGGATTCTCACTGGGGAAATAAACTACTCCTAAGGATAGACTGCATCCCCTGCAGAAGGGGGCAGAAAATGAATTCAATATAACCATTGGAGGTTCTTTGTCTCTTAATGTTCACTCAGGGATTTTGTTTTATTTACCTTATGTCTCCTTTGAATATATATCATGGCTTTGTATTTGTATGAGATAACTATGTGTATGAACGTGTGTGTTCCTGAGTCTATATATGTTTCTTATGCTTTTTCTTTTGGGTCTTTTTCTTCTTTTCTTATTTTGTTATATTAGATTTTCTTTAATTTGTCTATAATTTTATTTTATTATTATTCCATAGGTGCCTGTTTGTTTTCTAAGGAGAAACAGAAATTATGTGGATCTGGATAGGTGGAGAAGTAGGGAGGAATTAGGAATGGATGAAGGAGTAACATAATCACTATATATTGTATAAAAAAACTATTTTTCAATAAAAGAAAAAATTAAAATAAAAAAAACTCTCTGAGTAATGATGAAGGCAGTGGTTTAGAAGGAAGAACCAAATACATGTGTCCTAACTCTGCAGAATTCAAAAGCAATGGCTTGAAAAGGAACCTTTATGATACCTAACTCTGTGCAGGCGAACCAACACTCACTCTCAAAAATGTTGGGTCCATTTTGGAAGAAGAAGTTTGTTTTAAAATCCTTCCAATGTATATTTCTTCCCATGCAGCAAGTTCTTTCCTGGTTCCTGTTGTGGATATTGCTCTGTATGCTGTGAATGTGTTGCTCTGATTGGTTGATAAATAAAATGCTGATTGGCCAATAGCCAGGCAGGAAGTATAGGTGGGATAAACAGACAAGGAGAATTCTGGGAAGGGGAAGGCTGAGTCAGGAGATGCCAGCCTGCTGTCCAGGGAACAGCATGTAATGGCACACAGGTAAAGCCATGGAAAATGTGGCAACATACAGATGAACAAAAAAGGGCTGAGTTTAAGTGTAAGAGCTTGTCAGTAGTAAGCTTGAGCTAATGGCCAAGCAGTTTTAATTGATATAAGCCTCAGTGTGTTTACTTGGGTCTGAGCCACTGCAGACCATGGGGTTGCCAGACAGGACCAGGAAAACTTACAGCTATAGGTGCCTGCTTGGACCTGCCTTACTTTATAATTACTCATTTGGAACAAAGCTCTCATTTTTGTAATTATTCCAACAACTGTTTCATTTAGCAATAAACAAAACCAGAGTACTTCCTCGATACAGTCTGAAAATAGGCTATGACATTTTCCCAAAACATCAATTTAAACAACCATAGATTATACATAGTACAGTACCAGCCCTAATTTCTACATGATTCTGTGGACTGGTAATCATTGCTGGCAGGAGAATGTACTTGAGGAATCTTGAAAAGAACTTTCTCAGGAAGGATTTCAGCTCTTCCTGTTGTCATTATTAAATATCAACCTCCTCTGCTCTCCTGGGCACTTTGCCAATTCACACCTACTCTTTTGCTCCTGGGATCCAAAGAGACAGATCAACCACCAAGAAATACGTATGGCTATGATATTGTAATTATTGGAAGAATTTAAAGTCATCTTGGAGTTATATTTTAAGTTATCATTTTAAATTTACCACTCATTTCTGTCCATACTATAGTGAAAAATCATGCAGAAACTTCTGAAATCAGGAGTTCTATAACTCAGTGTATGTCTCCTTTGAATATATATCATGGCTTCTGGCTTTGTATGTATATGAGATTACTATGTGTATGAATGTATGTGTTCCTGAATCTATATATGTTTCTTGTGCTTTTCCTTTTGGGTCTTTTTCATTAAGAGTGTATATATGTACTCTTAAAGCTATCTGTCCATGCCATTTTTTCTTACTGCATTGGATACAGTGTCACAAAGTTCTCTGCTACAGCAAAGTGAAAGAATGCCTGGGGCTAGTTGCTCTTTAAAAAGTTGTACCTACAGTTATTTACTTTGTCACATACAGAGGTGACCAAATTATCTTATTCTACCTGAAAATATCCTTGAATAAGCAATCCACTTTACTCCTCCTTACTTTACTACTTTAAATTCTCCCTAAACAATGCTTTAATACTAACTGTATATATGAGCTACACTGATTACTTAAACATAAACTATATTGTTAAAATGCTATTAAAAACTATGTCAAACTGGCCGGTGGTGGTGCACGCCTTTAATCCCAGTACTCAGGAGGCAGAGCCAGGCAGATCTTTGAGTTTGAGGCCAGCCTGGTCTACAGAGTGAGATCCAGGATAAGTACCAAAACTACACAGAGAAACCCCGTCTCAAAAACAAACAAACAAACAAAAATATGTCAATAGGGGTTGGGGATTTAGCTCAGTGGTAAGGCCCTGGGTTTGGTCCTCAGTTCTGAGAGGGAAAAAAAAGACAAAATAACAAAAAAGACCAAAAAAATATCAGTCATGCCTATGTTATGTGTAGCCCACCAGAGATGACCACTCAAACATAGTTTGTAGCAATCTGAGAGTCTCTATTTCAGCTGGCTGGACTATTCCCAAGTATTTAGGGACCTAGGTGTAGCCCCAAATGTCCAGAGTACAGGTTTTTGAAGACAAAAACCACATCCTGGCTTCTTGCTCAGCAGCTGCAGGGCACTGCTCAGAAGCAAGCAGTTTGAAAGAAGCTAAGATAAGTTAGCTGGAGGGGTTTCCTCTCTAATAGGAGGTTTAACAGAAGTTAAGTTAGCTAGGACATCCTGACTTTAGATTCCTAAAATAGAGTTGGGTAGTTTTCTACAGGGTTATCTGTCAAGACATTACATTCTAGTTAAACAGCAAGAATACAAGACAAAGGAACTTTTGCATTGTCTGGTACTGTAACACGTAAGCATGAGATAAACAAGAACAGTTGACAATCTAATATGAGTGGGGGAAATCCCATGACACCTTAACCCTACACAAAGAACAATAGGCAACTATACAATGTTGTGAGCTGGAGAAATGGTCTTCCCCAGAGGGAATATATAAGTTGGTTATCTAATACCAAATGGTGAACCCTGAAAGCAGATATTAGAAGCAACATTATACAGACTGAACAGGGTGCATTTATGTATTCATGTATATCTATATGAGCTATAATATCTAATTATTATTATAAGCATTAATATATTAAATATTATTATAGTAATATACTACATATAATAGTAGGAACCAGTCAAATACCACTTCATTTTACCTTCTGTAGCCATGCTTCCTTGTTTCTTCCTCACTCATTATTTGACCTCTTAAGTGAAGAGACAGAAACATTGCAGTCTGTCTTGCTGCTGTTTAGACCTTGACAACCGCATGGCCCAAACTGTGATCTTTCAAACTGTCCCTGGAAACAACATTCTTTCCCCCCACACTGGATCTATTTTTATTTTTCTTTAACTGTTATAATAAATATTGCAAATAAAAGATATCTAGTAACAAAATTAAATATTTGAAAGCTATAAAATTCACTGGACTTCTGTTCAGTTATAATAGCCATTCATTTCTTTTTCATCTTCCAACATTTAGTCTTATTGTTCTTTTTTCTATATGTTATATTATTCCCACGTGTACATTTTTTACATTAGTGGTTCTTCAACTTCCTAATGCTGTGACCCCTTAATACAGTTCCTCATGTTGTGGTGACCCCCCAACCATGAAATTACTTTTGGTGCTGCTTCAAAACTGTAATCTTGCTACAGTTATGAATCATAATGTAAAAATCTGATATGCAGATGATCTTAGTCGACCCTTGTGAAAGGGTCATTTGGCTCCCATAAGGTCGAGACCCACAAATTGAAAAACATTAATATATATGTGTGTGTGTGTGTGTGTGTGTGTGTGTGTGTGTGTGTCCTACCTAACCTAACCATATATATATATATGAGTAGTTTATGTAAAACCATATATATATATATATATATATATATATAGCATGCATATATGAGTAGTTTCCTTATATGAGGGAGAATATGCATTTTGTGCATTGTTTGACATAATTTAATAATATACATTCTAAGTCCATCCATTTTTTGCAAATTTTGTGATTACATTTTTCTTTAAAGTTGAAAAGCACTAGATCTATTTCTATAGCAAACGTGGTGCCATTTATTAATCATGTAGGGTGGAAAACTACCTCAGGCATTATTTTCTACCATACTTCTACATGAAACAAGAGAAACCTAAGTGTCTGGTATATGTATATGGCTGTTATGGTAACGTCAGCTAATTTACCTTAATGAAGGGTAGGATAAGGAGAGGCTTCCTATGGGAGAGAATAAGTTCTATGAAGAGTCTAAAACAATAGATAGACATTTTACAATAAGAGAGAGATAGACAGAGATGTTACAATGAGTCTATGAAGTGAGTGAGCAACTCATGGGCTATGCAGGAAACACAGAGAAGTTTATTATCAGTGTAGAGGTAATCAGTATTTCCAACTAGATGCACTTGACCCTGCTAAAAAGTCAACGTTTATACTATGAAACATGAAGTCACAGTAGTTGAACAGAATATGGAGTTCCTCTAAGTAATTTAAAGCTACTATTTGATCCTAATCAGATGTGTATCATGAATATCTTTTATGATAAGTAGAGTAGTCATTTCTTTCAAATTGAGGGTGCAAGCTTCGGTCAGCCAAAGCTTTTATCTTTGAAAATTAAATCATCCATACTTAAAGATTTAACTCATTAGTTACTGACAATATTTAGAGTCCCTAAAGTACCCCACATTCTCGAATATCCCAGACATTGGAATTTCACTGTTATAGTTAATGAGTACTATGTTTATCTTTAACCACAAACTGTATTTCTTATAAAGCAAGCCAATTGCCCATAGAATTGCTCTGGGTCGGGTGTACTCAGTGTGCAAAGGGAGAGTTCAGACATCAGTAGGCCTTAAGCCAAATGTCCCAGGGACAAGCACTGGTTGGTAGATTCAAAAGGGTGACCTACAGGAAGCCCTGGGTGAGTGAAGTCCTGAGTAAATGTGGATTTTTGACATGGGCACAGCCATGTCAAGAATGTTAGCCTCAGACCTATGGGAAAATGCCAAAGTATTCCCCTGGGGTGAGGCTCAGATGGAAGTGTATAGATGTTCATAATGTTAGCAGAAAATGCCCAAGGTAGCGTTCTTTCCCAGATATTTACATCCTGGTCTTCTACAGAGACTTGTCATACTGAATTTAGCTCATCCTATCTCCCTAATCCAGCTATATGAAATAAACTCCTTCTTAATTTGTATACAGTTGCCCACATCTTTGTACAACTCTATACAATGAACACACTGAACTTCCCTCGTGCCGAGATTTCAAACAAAAATTTTCTATCAACAAGCCTTCCAAGTTTTTGTTTGTTTGCACATTCATCATTATAATTAAAATGCCCTTGAAGATATTTATTGAAGACTTTTTAAACTTCTTTATAGGTTTTCCAAAGTGATATTATTGAGAGAAAATATGAAATATGCCCAATTTTTAATATGCCTTATGTATGTTTTTTTAGAGAACTGTGGTAACTAACATGGCTATCTATAATATATACTAATTTATTATGAAAACAATGACTCCACCACTTAATATCCTAGACATTACTTATTTTTACTAATCAGTTCTTGTATGAGCAACAAAATAATAACATTATAAATTGCAATTTTAAAACTATAAAATTTTCAATTGTGGTGTCTCTTGTTTCATCTATCAACATCAGTCTAGTGTTTGATCTATTTTGGACTGTTTGTCTTTCTTAAAAATATAAAAGACTTTTTTATGAATTTATCACATTGCCAAATGCTTCTAATTCCTAAGTTAGAATGAGATACTAAATGTCTATCAAAATTTTGACATAATTTGCTTTTAACTATGCATAAAATGTCTTCAGATGTATTTTCTCTCCTACTACTAGCACCTTGGGAAACATTAATCTCATAATAATTGAGAAACACTGACTAAGCTGTTAATTTTAAATGACATATTAGTAACTGACATTTAAATTGATAGATGGAGCTATAACTAAATTAATGATAAAAATGTAATTTCCTTGTTATTTTCTGAAAACCAAATTAACTTAAAAAAATGTAACTTTGAACTTATAAGTTATAGAATCATACAATAAAGATAAAATATAATTTTCATGAAATAATATTTATTGTGTTGAATGACTGGTTTAAGATTTAAAAATTAATTGTATTTCCCACATAATATTTAAATATTTAAAGTAATAAAGCAATTATTCCTAGACATACAGCTAGCAGATCACATATCCTAACACATAGACATGAAGGCTAATCATTGTTTTGCTGATGTGTTTTATGTAAGAACAATTAAAAGGTTGATTTTAATTAACAATTAAAAGGTTTTGTGTGATGAAGAATGTTACTTTTCACTAATCTGATAATGTAAATATTTATAGAAAACTATAACAGTGTTTTTGCACATATCTGTTATGAAAAGCATAATGATTAAAGAAACATTTTAAATTAACTGGAAAAAACTGTTTATTTAGGTTTTCTTTGAGAATGACAAAGAAGTTGGTTTTGAAACATAGAAAACAATCATTTGCCTCTAGTTACAATCTCATGGAAATATCCCGATAGTCAATAGGTGACTTTGTATGAACAGTGAGGGTACCCATAAAATAAAGTTCTTTATGTAATAAAAGAAAAACATACTATAGTGGAACAAATGAATCCATGCCTTTAAATATATTCCTCAGCAATCTTTTTGATGTATAATATTATGCTCAAATTTCCACCCACCTTTCTAAGATTAGAGGTATGCTTTTGAACAAATACTTCATTTTCCCCTGTGATTTCAGAAGACCATCTGTTACACTAACTACATGGTACCAACTTTTAATTCTGAGTCATTTAAGGTTCCAGTCATTTATAAGATATCTTATTTGTTTATACAGAAAAAATGGCCCAAGATAATTGTTAGATTTTTTTCCCTAAATGCAAAGTTTTATATCCAAAGCCTTTCATCTTAAAGATACTCAGAGTATAAAATGTTTTACTTATGATTTGTCTTTTCCTTGATCTTCTATATTATATTCACACCAATGTTTAATATTTGATTAGAATGTAAATGTTGAGAATTATTCATATAATTTGTAGAATATCTCAATCCTCTGTTTACTTTTTAGAATCTTCTTTAATCAGAAAACAATGTTATGTGTATAAAATCCATGTTAAATGCACACTTGCCCATTACTCTTGTATATTTCCCTTTAAACATGACACATATCGTTCAATAAATAATTATTATTAAATATAAAGCACAATTTAGGTAGTGTGGAGAAAATCACGGTGCAAATGATGGAGTTCTTGGTTTCCAGGGCAACAATTTGCATAAGAGTCCAAATCATGTCAGCCTATTTGGTATATTTTACGCTTTCCCCCTTCCTTCTGTCCTTCCTTTTATAAAGTATATGCCTATAATCTTTGAGGCTGTTTATTTTTATAGACTCATTACAAAATGTGTTTGATGAGGTATTAATGGTCCCATCTTACAATTGAGAAAATAGAAACTATAGAAATGATTAATTTCTGAGATACAGGGTTAATAGAATTTTTGTACGTATTTTCATTTTTAAATGTTTTTTTAAGTTATTATTTTTATTTATTTTACAATACTATTCAGTTCTACATAATAGCCACAGATTCCCTTGTTCTCTCCCTTCCTGCCCCCTCCCCTTCCCCCCAGCCCAACCCCCCATTCCCACCTCCTCCAGATCAAGGTCTCCCCCGAGGACTGGGATCGACCTGATAGACTCAGTCCAGGCAGGTCCAGTCCCCTCCTCCCAGATTGAGCCAAGCATCCCTGCATAAGTCCCAGGTTTCAAACAGCTAACTCATGCAATGAGCCCAGGACCTGGTACCACTGCCTAGATGCCTCCCAAAGAGATCAAGCCAATCGACTGTCTCATCTATTCAGAGGGCCTGATCCAGTTGGGGGCCCCTCAGCCTTTGGTTCATAGTTCATGTGTTTAGCTTTCCCTATTTGCAGATGACATGATAGTATACTTGAGTGACCCCATTTTTAAATGTTTTAATTGAAAAAAATTACATTACTTTTCCCTTTCTTTCCTCCCTCCAAACCCTCCAAGAAACTCTCTTTCCAAATCCTCCTACATTTTCCCTCACTCTCAACTTGGTTGCCTATTTTTCTTTGATTATTATTGTTACATATATATTCATGTGTATGTATGTGTACACAAATATATAAATATAATCTGTTGTCATATAAGTGCCATCTGATATAATAGAAAAGTAATAAGCAGCTAACAGTTTCTCTTATACTGAATATACAAGGTTTATACTTCTTAGTATCTCTTAGTACTGTGTTCTAATATTTCCAAATTTTAGTGATATTCTAATATAATTTTCCAAGTCTTCTAAAAATTATATTCTTATATTGAAGAAGAAGCATTTGACTTTAACATGCTAGTTTAAGATTGGAGGATAAGATTATAGTTTGAGGATTGAGATTAAGAATGTGGCTATCCCTATACATATGGATAATGGAAATTAAGTGTAAATTACTATGTTTAATAACAAAACTCCCAAATCTTTTTTTGCTAACTCTGATAAACAACTGTTTTCTATCAAAAAATTCCTGTTTCTTCTCTATAATGCTGTCTATTGCTTCTGAGTCATGTGTCTCTAAGCCACAGTTATTCTTAGACTCTCTTGCAGCTAGATGGAGTTATGTAACTGGTTTTCACCAAGAGAAGAAGAGAAATTATATGTATTGCCTTGTTCTTAAAATGAACAAATGGCACACATGCTGCCTTCTCTTCCACCTACCTTTCTGATAACAGGAAGAATGTGACTGTCTCCTTGTTTGTGTCCTTGGTCAAAAATCTTTCCAAGTTGCTGACATAAAAAAGAGAGGAAATTTTGTAAGAACTGATAATATTTTTGTTGTGTATAGAAACTAACATTTTAAAGGTATGTTAGTTATAAGAAATATTATGGGCTTACCCAGCACAAACTGGTTCCACTAAAGCCTTCATCTTAGATCTTCAATGTGTATGTGACCTCTTTTTTCATTTTAATTGATTCTTGCTTAGACATGCATTGTAAGAGAACCAGAAGTTTTCAAGAGAAGAAAGAGGATCAAAGAATATCAACAAAACCAAAACAAGAAACACAAAAAATTTCAAACAGAAGATTGAGGAAATCCAACAAAACCAAAGCCACACACACACACACACACACACACACACACACACACACACACACCAAAAATAAACAAACAGAAAACACAAAACAATATCAATAAACACAAAAGAAATCATAAAAGAAATTATGGAAAATTTAAAGAACAGTTCCAGTGATTCAGTGAGAAATGCTAATATAGATAAACAAAGTTCTCAGTGACCAAATACCTACAAATTGTCCTACTACTCTTAGGAAAACAATTTACAAATCTGTAGTCAAATTATGAAAAGTTTACCAGTCTATACTTTCAAGCCAGAATTAGCTATTGCACATTAGTTTCTAGCATACTGGTCTAAGGTTAAATCCAATAAAAAATAGAAACTGGGGAAATGACTTAGTGGTTAAGAGTAATTACCTCTCTTGCAGAGGACCTAGGTTTGATTCCCAGCACACACATGGAGGCTCACAACTGCATAAAATACACATAATTCCAGGTCCAGGGTATCTGATGTTCTCTTATGATACCTATGGTATCCTGCACTCGTGTTATAAACACACACACACACACACACACACACACACACACACACACACATATGACAAAGTAAAATAAATAAATAAATTTCTTTTTTTTTTAAAAAAAAGAAAGATTATAATTGTAGAAATTTAAGGCTCAGACCTGTGAGAGGAGTATGTTCAGTTATTAGACTGGGAAATTATGTACTTGAATTAAATGTTAAAATTCAGATGTTCTCGCTAGGCTAGAACTAAGAATTTAATTTTACCTCTTAAAGGAAAACAGAAAATGATGAGAAATATTTTTCATCTCCAGATTTCAAAACTCCCTCCTGGAAAATCAGACTAGCTAAGAGTGGGAACTCCTTAGAAGGGTTAATGTAGGTTTTCAGTGGACCTTTGATCAAATATGTATGCATAAACTTCAGCAAACTTCTGAAAACACAGTAGAACTTAGAGTCATTACAGATGTTACTCAGGAAGAGTTGTTTGCAGTAGACACAGAACATCTGAGTATGAGATGCATGATAGTGGAGGTGAATCCTGAACACTTAGCATCTGGACCACACTATTTGCTTCATATTCCTGAGCAATTTCCTGTGGCAACTTGACAGAGTATCGCTTTTCCCCTCTGTGATTCATGTGAAATTTCACTGACACAGTGCTAGAGAGAAATTATGGAATACAGGATTTTGAAAGAGTAGTCTGATAATTTCATTTCAAAGCATCCTGCTCTAAAGGCAACATCTCTTAAAAAGGGTACTTTAACTAAACTGTTTTCTTCCAAAGGTTCAAAGAGAAAATTTAATTGAATGTTTTCAAATCACTGCTTCTGGAAAGAGCCCATGGCAATCTGTGTTCCTTAAACAAAAATCTTCATCATTTCATCATGACTGCTCAAAAGTTCAAGTGTTGTTCTGTGGAAGAGAACCAGACTTTGAAACCTATTTCAAATTTATTTAAAGAGGTACAGAAGTGGGAGCATTGTACTGGTAAGTGGCAGTGCTATCATTCTTAGTATATATGCACAGATGTCATCTTTCCAACTTCTACAAACTTAAAGGCATAATATATTTTAATTTGAAGGGCAAATAGGAATTAAATCTGTGGACATTGTGGGTAGAAATTTTCTAAGCCTTCATAACATAGGAGAGGCTCATCTCATGTTCTAAATTTATATTTTAAATTAGCATAAGAAGTTGTAGTTTCATTTTGATATTTGCATATCTAATTGGTTATTTGATCCTCCTCTCTCTACTCTCTACCCCACTGTCCCTTCCATACCCTTCTATTTCCTACACTACTATCTCTCCATCTACCTTGTTTCCCCTTCTAGTGGCCTTTCTAGTTGCATAACCTGCTTGCAGACTCATAGCCACAGTAATAAACATTTACTTAAGTTAAGCATCCACATATGTAATAATACATGCTTTACTTATCTGTCTGAGACTGGGTGCCTCACACTCATTTCCAGATCCACATGATTCTTTACATTGAACTTCAACAGGATGATAAAATAGAAAGGCTCTCTGGAAGTCATCTAGCTTAATGCTTCATTCTGTCTATGCTGGGGATGTCTTTCTATATGCTGTGAAAATGTTGCTCTGATTGATTGATAAATAAAATGCTGATTGGCAAGTAGCCAGGCAGGAAGTATAGTATAGGCAGGATAAGCAGAGAGGAGAATTCTAGGAAGGGAAGGCTGAGTCAGGAGTCACCAGCCAGAGATAGAGGAAGCATGATGTAAAAGTATCAGTAAGCCACAAGCCACATGGCAACTTATAGATTTATAGAAATGGGTTAACTTAAGATATAAGAACTGGAAAGCAAGAAGCCTGCCATGGCCGGGCGGTGGTGGCGCACGCCTTTAATCCCAGCACTTGGGAGGCAGAGCCAGGTGGATCTCTGTGAGTTCGAGGCCAGCCTGGGCTACCAAGTGAGTTCCAGGAAAGGCGCAAAGCTACACAGAGAAACCCTGTCTCGAAAAACCAAAAAAAAAAAAAAAAAAAAAAAAAGAAGCCTGCCAGTTTATAAGTAATGTAAGTCTCTCTGTGTTTACTTGGGTCTGAGCAGCTGTGGGCCAGGGTGGGACTGGAGAAATCTCCAGCTACATGTCCATAAAAGGACTAAAAGCCTGGGGAACCCAGGGGACTTTTCAAGTAAAATCAGTAAACCAGTGGCAGATGAAACTTTCATTTCCCTCTCTTTGCCGTGTTAAGATATTGAGTTCCATGGTTGGGTGACTAGCAGCTTCATGTGGATTTACTAAAGCAACAGAGACATACCAAACTGTGCTCTCATTACTTTAAAATATTAGATGACACTGTAAAATAATCCCAAGGGAAATTTAATTTGCATGCAGCTTTCTTGGCTATTCTGCTCAGATATGATGAATCAGAATGTCTACCGTGGACCCAAAGCAACCATTTCAAAAAAGGGGCCTGAACTGTGTCTTTTTTTAATTTATTTTTTCCTTTTATTTTATTTTACAGTTCTACATAACAGCCACATATTCCCTTGTTCTCCACCTTCCTGTCCCCCTCCACTTCCCCCCAGCCTACCCCTCATCCCCACCTCTTCCAGGGCAAAGCCTCCTCCGAGGACTGAGATCAACCTGGTAGACTCAGTCCAGGCAGGTCCAGTCCCCTCCTCCCAGATTGAGCCAAGCGTCCCTGCATAAGCACCAGGTTTCAAACAGCCAACTCATGCAATGAGCACAGGACCTGGTACCACTGCCTAGATGCCTCCCAAACAGATCAAGCCAATCAATTGTCTCACCTATTCAGACCTGAACTGTGTCTTTTATGATGTTTTATGTATAAACCTCAGTATACATACAACTTGTGCCTTTATTATCACCAACAAATTGTATCAGATATCATGTTTCCCTCTTCTAATGGTCAAAAATAATCCATTTCTTGCATATGACACATTCTTTATCCTTTTCATGGTAATTTGTGTTATTTCTGCATACGCATGTGTTGTGTGTACATGTACTAACTCATCCAGACATTTTATCTAAATGAATCTGCTAAGTCTTATCATAGGGTTTCAACATTTTCATGATCTTCTAACATGAACAGCAGTGTGCATTAAACAACAACTTCCTGTGAGGTTTATTTCTATTTTCGTACCAACAGAGTTGTTAACAGGGATTAGATTTCAAGAATATATTTTAAATTTCATCACTAAGTTGAAGATTTTTGTGATTTTGAGTATTTCTTAAACCAGATTCTACAGCTCATGCAGCTGTATGCATGAATTATTAAAGTTTCTAGAATATATGAAAGCTTTTATTTGCACTTTTTGATTTATGAGTTAGATATAATCCTGGTCTGTCTTTCACCTAAGATCTGAGGAGGGCTACTTGCCCAGTAATAGAGAGTTATCCTGTCTGTGGTAAGTGAATAGGACATTCAATCCTCCCATTGCAAAATATTTCCTAGGCTCAGGCAAACAACTAATTAATTGCTGATGATGTTCATTTTTAATATCAATATCTATCATTTCTCAAAGAAAATACAGTGGCAAGTTAAAATTAAAAATAGTCATGTAACCATTAAAAATGAAAATGTTATAATTCTTCATCACAAAGGATTCCCAGACAGCATCCAGGAACACAAATGCCAGCAGCTGAGTGAGACTTTCCAGTGAACACTCTGCCTTGCTGGGTGAGAATACACCTCCTGAGTTGTAGTAGCAGAAAGTATTTCACTGACTATTGCTTCAATATTTTAAATATTGACAACCAATGTGGAAATAAGAAATTAATTTGCTTAGATACCGTTTAGCTTCAAAGGTATTTTACAGGCTGTGGAGATGGCTTGGTTGGTAAGAGTGATTGCTGTGTAAGCATAAGGACCCAAGTCCTGATAGCCAGCACCATTTAGAAGCTGTGTGGGGCCACATGCTCCTGCAGCTCCAACATTAAATGTAGGTGGTATACAGGACAGACCATTACTAGAACTTACCCTACAGCCAGTTTAGCCAATCATCAAGCTTCAGTTTCAATGAGAGGCACTGTCTTAAGGATACAAGGTACAATGTGATGGAGCAGGACTCCCGGTGTCCTTCTTTGGCCTCTACATGAACAGGTGTGTGTACCTAGACACACACTCATACACACCGGCACATATATCACATTCACACACACAAAGGTATATTTTTAGTTGCTAGTTTAAATATGACTCTCATTTCTAGTAAAATAAATTCCCTATCTGTAAATCAAACTGAAAATGTGATATTACACCGAAGAGTGAAAAATCTGAATTATAAAAGAGGAAAAGTGATGAATTGTGTGAGGTAATTAATGTGAGAAAATCAAATGTGCTCATGGGAACATTTCATCTTTGTGCTGGTTTTGTGGTTAACAAGGAGGAGTATAAGTATCTGAGACAGTAAATAATTCTAGGACAGACCCTAATATGGTATTTGGCATTTGTGCCCACTTTTACAAAACCAGAAGCACTACTTTGGAAAAATTTTCACTTTCTGGCATGAATTTTATGTCACAGTGAGGTAATCCCTCCAACCTTTGGAATCAGCTCTGTACATTGCAAATCTAATGTAGTTTTTAGACCAAGCCAAGATGACACTTGCCCTTTAATATTTTCTCTCTTTGGGGAAGAACATTAAACCTTAATTTGCTAAATTTCACATCCAAATGATGTATAGACCTCAATATACATACAACTTGTACCTTTATTATCACTAACTAATTGTATCAGATATCATATTTCCCTCTTCTAATGGTCAAAAATATTCCATTTCTTGCATATGACATGTTTAAAGCCCACTCAAGGAATTCATGTCTAGGACTGTAATATAGGTATTGTCCATGGCTGGTGAGGCTGGGGATCTACAGGAGAACCCACTATGAACAAATTCCCAAAGCAGTATAATTTCTACCTTCATAAAAAATGACTCTCATCTCCACAAATTAGAATAGTTTTCACCACTCACCAAAGAAACTTAATTTTGCCCCAGACAGAAGCCATTGCAGAAAGCCACACTGGTCAAAATGCAGAGAGCTGTCTATGTTGTGTGCAACCCCAGATAATACGTCTACAACTCAACCCCTACATCTAAGACTCAGGGAACATCTGAGGGGGTAGAGAGATTGTAAGAGTGGGAGGATCAGGATGTCTGTTGCAAGACTGTATCTTCTATCTATGACAGGGAAGCTGCATCCATGAAATCTCAATGACATGGTCACCTGAATAAGATGTGAACAGCACTATTTACATGCCAACATGGATGGGGGAAATCTCACAAGATTTCACCCAAAGATAAAAAGCTACAGGGAATAAATTACTGCCGAGAGAGGGAATAAATCTTCCCTAGGTATCTGTCTTCTAACTGATTATCTAATACCAAGTAGTCATGTGTGTGTGTGTAGCGATAATAAAGAAGAAACCACAAGACTTGCAAAAACCATGTAAATAAACTGTTTATAAATTAAATTATTTTAAAAATTAAGTAAAAATAAAAAATTATTTTAAAAACATTCTAGAAGTAGTACAATTAAGACAGGAAGAGATTAATCCATAAAATATAATTTTAAATTTCTTAATTGATCTCCATATTTCATTTTTTTTTAAGATTTATTTATTATGTATATAGTGTTCTGTCTGCATGTATGCATGCAGGCCAGAAGAGGGCATCAGATCTCATTACAGATGGTTGTGAGCCACCATGTGGGTGCTGGGAATTGAACTCAGGACCTCTGGAAGAACAGTCAGTGCTCTTAATCACTGAGCCATCTCTCCAGCCCCTGATCTCCATATTTCTAAAACTAAAACTAAAATATAGCTTCAAATAACTGGATTGTGTTTTCTATTTACTTGTTGGTATCATTTTGTCTTTAAATGGTTATACATATCTAGGTGAATATGTCAAATATATTTTGGTTGGTTTTTGACAATTATAAATTTTATTGTTGGAGAAAACTCATGGTGTCCAGATATTTGAGTCTCACTTAATTTGTTCTGAAAATGAAATGTTTTAAATATGTTATTAATAAATATACATAAACAGAAGCCAAAGGCTAGGTGTTCTGTAGCTTATCACTTTCACAATAAATTAAATTACTTTTGAAGAATCATTAGTCCCCACATCCACATGTGCAACAGTTATAAAGCAGTATTTCTACCCTGCAAACCAGCATGCCATTAATGCATAAAATTAACCCAAGTCTTTTTATTGTTAGTGATATTACATTCTTCAAGAATTTGCATTCTTGTTTTATGCATTAGTAAATTAAAAATTTTAATTATAAATGAAAAGATTTTAATTTTAAGTGGTATTTTGTTGATAAGGTTTTCTGAGGTTTTTGTTTGGAAAATTGTTTCAATTGTACTGTCGCTATTTCATGAAAATATTGACAATTGTAATCGCATGCATTAACAGAGCTGAGAGGATGATTAATGACAACATTTGCTAATCACTTTCGCTTGTGATCATTTCAAAATTAAACTACAGAGTGCATAATTTAGCCTTCCATTTTATATCCTAAAATACAAAAATGTGCATAAATGTCAAAAAATGCCCAAATCATAAAAGTATCCTAATGAAAACATCGACCAAACACATGCAACTCTGAGTTCCAGAGTAGTGTCCAGTTTTGAGTAGTGTCCAGTTTTGAGTAGTGTCCAGTTTCTGCTTTGTAGTCTTCACACTGTCTGCTCAGGGAATGCAGACCTAGGCATAAAGCACATAGAGAAAAGCAAGCATCTTCCAGGAGATCAGTTTATTCCATTGCCACATTTTTAATTCATGAACCTTGCTCTAATTCCTTAGCACTGAAATACTTTACATTTCTGAATTATAATGATTCTGTCATCTTATAAGTGATTCTCCAAGGTTAACAAATTAATGTCTGTTTTTAATAGCAATCCAGCCTAAAACTCCCATGTTAAAATAATGGTTTACGTTTCTCATGATACAATGGCAAGTACAAGTTATAAGCATTTTATATACTATTTTTAATCTGAAATAGATTGGATGTCCCTGCATTTAAGGTAAATTTAGCCTCCATGTTTTTGACTTACCATAATACTTCCCATGTCATGTTCTAGGTTACCATTTCCAATTGGTGAAACATTTACTATTTCTTGTCCTTCTGCTTTTGGCTGAAATACATTAATTCAACCAAAACTTACCATCACATGGCACCCAACTGCAAGATGACAGTCTTTCCTAAATAGGTTTTCAGATTACTGTTGCCAGGGTGACATTATCTTAAAAACAATCAATTTTATTCTTTTTCAATCACTTGATGCTCTTCAGATTTTAAAAATATCTCATTAATTCTCTTGGCCCCTGGCCACCAACTAAGCACTACTGACTATTAGAATCAGGAGATTTTCCAGCAAAACCTGAGAAGAATGGGTCCATATATCTTCCCTGATACTTTATTTTTTGTGATTGAATTAGAAATTCTTGAACACAGCTGTTAAAGGTTTCTAGCTTCTTTACTAGACAACCTCAGAAGAGAAGACTGAGCTGCCACAACTCTTGGTCCTTTAAAAAACAAACATAACTGAAACATTTTAAACCTTTAAACTAACTTTAACAGCTTTGTTTGGGTACCCTTGATAAGCATAAAACTATACATGCTTATTTAACTTACGATCAGTGAACTCATTGCCACAAAGAAGATTATAATAGATAAAATGCTCGACTCTGAAAGTTGCTTAGCTTTCTGTGGTTTTTTCCTTTTGTTTTGCTTTGCTCCTGTGATGATTTACCCACATTGTAAATAGCCAGATTTTACACCACCAACAAAACACACCTCTGAGCAAGCCTGTGAGGACATTTACAGAGAGGATAAATTCAAGAAGAAAGACCCACTCTAAGTGAGGCCAGCCCCCAATGAATGAGTTAGGTCTTAGAGTGAATGATAATGAAGGGGAAGAGAAAGGTCCCTGACAACTTCCAACTGGGTGTGATTACCCACCTCCGTCTCCTGCTACCATGTCTCTTCCACCATGAGGTACTGTGTTCCTTCTTAAACCATGGAACAAATAAAACACCTTCCCTCCCTAAATTGTTTTTGAGGTATTTTCTCACATCAACTAGAAAAGTAATTAATATCTTGGTTTGCTATTATTTCATTGGGTTTTTTTTTGGGGGGGGGCTGAGGATAATGGAGACTAAGTTATTAAGGACAAATAAAACAAAAACCCTTCAATTACTCATTACCAAGGAGCCTTTTATTTTAAGACCCACTTTTTGATTAATAACCCACCTTTTGAATGTGAATTTACTAATTAATAAAATCAAAATGCCACATTGTCCATAAACACAAGTCTGAGGGAGAGTGTGGAGAAGGCAGTAACGGGGTGAACTAGATCCAAGTACAATGATCCATTTACAATAATGTCATTACAAAAGCTATTGCTTGTATGTTAACTTAAAATATTATTAATGATAAAAATAGGTGGATACAGATATACCTCAGAGATGTTTAAAGAAAAGTGTAAGATTTTTGTCTTTGAACCTATACTCTGCGAAAGTCCCTTATTAAGAAAATCCACGTGTGCTTTTCAAAGTTCTTTCTAGCTGAGACACAAGGCTCTAGATTATGCTGTTGTGCACCATGAGCCCTGTAGTCATCTGTCTCTGCAGTGGCTTAGTCTAGGGAGGCTGTGATGCTGCATAGGAAGACCTTAATCCTTTTGTGTTAGAAATGACATTGGAGATCTTTTATCTAATGGGTATGTTAGCATTCCTTCAGCACAGGTTTGGAGAATGTGACCAGGATGTTGCAGGATGATTATATGGGATGAAAGCCAGTTAGATACCAGTGTGTCTATGCACTGAATCAATAATACAACAGTCAGAATGTTCTTCTGAGGACACTTCTGTTCTCCTTTGTCTAAGGATTTAAAGTTAAGATTTTTTTTTAAAAAAAAGCATGTTAAAATCAGAAATCAGTGCTTGGTCTTATAGATCACAGATAATTGTTTTATTTATTGTAAAGTTAAAAAGACTTTTTTAAACACTCTTTATTGTAATAAATTTATTTTAATTTAACCTAATATATTTCCCTGCCTAAAATACAATTAAAAGATAACCAATTCTTCAATATGGTTAATTACCACTGGAAGAGAACTTCTTTCCATTTAGAAAGATGAAAAGGCCTGCCATAATTTATTTATAGAACTACAGAAGATTATTTTCCTTATTATTTTTATTTCATTTTTTCAAATTATGTCATTTCTTTCCAATTTTTTGAACATTTGATAAGAGCATAATAAAGTTAATTTTGAAGAGGAATCATCAAAGAAGACAAGTTACTAAAATATGTATCCCTACAGAGATGTAACTAAAATACTGAAGCTGAAATTGTAGACTTACTATAATGAAATAGGGCTGGGGTTGTTATGTTACCACATTGATAAGATTTGAAGGGTTTTTCTGTATATGTGAATGTATTAGAAATTTCTTCAATAATAAATAAGTTTTAATAGTGATTGTAATGGTGAGTTTTAATTGTCTAGTTGACTCAACATAGACTCAACTGGTTAGAGAGTCTCGGTGTGGGATTGTGAACATTAGATTGGGCTATGGGGATATCATTGGGGGAGATATGTCTTATATTAACTGATGGGAGAACAGCCCACTGTGTGGGGAACCATTTACCAAGATTAGTATCCTAAACTGCATGAGTAAAGATATAGACCTAAACATAAGGGAGCAAGTGAAGGCATTATATATATTCATTCTCTGTGTTTGGGGCTATGGATGTGATGTGACCATTGGAAGTTCCTGCCTTGACTTCTCTATGAATTCTAAGACTATGTCTTAGAATTGTAAGCTGAAGTAAAGCTCTAGTTCCTCTATGTTGTTTTCTATTAGGTTATTTTACTACAACAGAAATGGAAACAGAAAATTAAGTGAAAAAGAACTTTAGAAAAGAGGATACCATTCCACATCAACAGGTATAGGGCTTGTGAACAAATTTAACTCAGTCATGAGCTGAAGTTATAATGACACCCTAGAAACAAGAATGTAAAAGAACTGTTGAGAAGCATAGGGAGATATCTCTTGGCTTTAGAAAAATAAGAAAAGAAAAAAAAAACCTTCTGAACCAGAGATTCAGTCATACACCAATATATTTTCTACCTGGTTAGAAAAACACTGATGTATTAAAGAAAATTTGACAAATAAACATTCTGAAAAATAATCATAGTGAAACCACTAATTTAAACAATAAACAAATACCAAGTTTTAGAATATGTCTTTTAAAGGGTCAGTCCCCAGACTCAGAATCTAATGATTGTTCCTGGTGAAGTTCTGACCTTGCTTGGGACCACCCAGCCCTTCCTTTCTTCTCATTTCTCCATTTGGGAATGAGTTTGTCTAGTTTATACCTTTTCCATCTTTTAGCCTTGTAAACTATCTAGTACACTGACCTCAAAACTGGACAGGAATTTTTGCCTGAGAAGGAAAAGCAGCTTGGCTGAATCACATCTGATATACATGATAAATTACACCTTGGGCTTAAGACTCCAGAGCTGACCCTGTAGCAAGCTAAGGATTTGGGAAACGTCGCAATATGCAAGTGTTTTCATGTGAGAAGGCATGCATTGGCTTCAGCAACCCAAATATGGCATCCATTGTCACGATGTTTGATTTCAGCACCATTAGGAAGTAATCAGGGAGAATTAGACCTTCCCAATGTTATCAGTGTCCTTAAAAAGAGGCTGTTCACCTACTGTTTTTCTATCATCTAGAGACACAGTAACACAGTACCAGGAAGAGATGCCTCAGACTTTCAACTTTCAGAACTCTGAGGAAAAACAAAACAACAAAAACATCTATTGCATAAGCCAACCAGTCTGTGGTGGTTTGTTATGTAGTCTAGTGGGATCTAGGGGAAAAAAGGCTTGAAAATCAGAGACATGTAATGTAGAGAAGAGAAAACCAACAGTGAACTTTTTAAAGGCATATTTTTAAATGAAGAAGAAATACAATACCATCTGTTTAAACTATGGATTGAAATGGTGTTTATTTTGTCAAAAATCACAAAATCTCTTCTTCTCTAGGTTAAATAATATTCCATTGTACATGTATGACAATTTCTTACACAGTGGAAGTTATTCCATACTGAATATATGTATTAAAGCATTACATTATACCAGATCAAGCTATACAATTATTATTTTTTAACTAAAAATAATACTGAGTGCATATTTTCATAAATTAAGAGAACCCTGTAGACCTATAAATTTGTATAGCATCTATATACAACTCTGTTATTACTTCTTTACCCTACTTGACATTAACATTGACATTATTTTTTACTGGATATAAAAACATCTGGTTTAATTCCAACTACTGAATTTAAAAGCTGTGAACAGAATAAAAATGGGAGACTTCCCAAATACAAGAGTACATTTATCCAATGATAGTTTTCACATAGCTCTGGTTTCCCATGGGAATTGTTTGTCTTAGTGCTATCTACTAACCAAGCAGCTGTAATGAAAGCATGCTTTTCATAGCCAAGGCTTTTAAGCTATTTACATCTAAACCATACCAAAAATACAAGGGAAAAGTGGCTTCAAGTTTTGAAAAACCTATTTTGAGTTGATGCTCCATAAACTTTTTTGGTTGAGTTTATAAAATGGACCCAGTTTAACAAAATCTGTAGGCTCTCTTGTCTGAGATCCTGTGTTGATTACCTCCAGGATCCACCACCCCTCAGAGCAATCTCTATTAATAATTACCTCCATAATAAATAGATTGTTTGTGTTAGAGAATGTGAGACAGAAATAATGGCATGTGTTCTCATTCAAAATCAATATAACATGGAAATAAATGGAACACAATAACACATCTTAAATGAAAAACATAAGGATTTTCAAAATGTATTTGAACTGAGAAGAATAAAACATATATCAAATATCTAGGTTTTGTTTACTACTGTCACATCCAAAATAGAATGTCAACATAAGTCAACTGATACTAACAAAATATAATCTCAATTTAACTGTTGAATTTAGAGGTAACAGAAATGATACAGACCAAGTTTGAAGGTGATAATTTCACAAATATTTTACAAACTGTGTTCTAGTATCTTTGGGTCAGGAAGGTACTCTGTAGACTACCAAAAGAGAAGCATAGCCACCCAACCCAGCCACAAAACCTTTGACCTACAATCTATCTGTCCTACCTGCAAATGCTAGGGCAATGGTGGCACAGAACTCCTGAGAGGAAGCAACCAATGCCTGATTTGACCTTAGGCCCACGTCACGGAGGAACTCATACTACATACTGCTTGGGCAACCAAGAACTAAAGACTAGATACCCCAAAGACTTAGGGTAAAATAAAACATTGTTAATCTTATATATATATATATATATATATATATATATATATATATATATATATATATACAAAAATGAGGTTTATGGAAAAAGAAAATTTTGTAAGTTTGGATTTAAATACTGCTTTTGCATAGACGTGAGCAGTGAAAAAAAGCTTTCTTCCAAAATTTAGCATACACAGTGACATGTAATATAACATTTTCACTTAATAATCATGACTAATGAGAAATACAGACATCAACTAATTAATATGAAATAGCTTCAATATAATTCAATTTAATCCACATGTACTTATTTAAGTACTTCAGTTATTTGCTTTGTATGAAAAAGCATATACATGCTTTTCTGTATGTTTCAAGAAATAGTAATTGGCTTCCTTATTATGAATGTTGACTAGCTTTTGATTTTACTAATACATTTCAGCTAATTATTCACAAATTAAACTGAAGGATTCTCTGCTTGGGAGGATTTATAAGACATAATAATGTGATTCGCATGTACCCAGAGACTTGTGTAATCAGAATAGCTTGTAAATTTAATAAGTAATTAAACTGAACATTTAACCTAAGAGGAGATATTGAGACTCAACTCTGCTCCACCTTCTCTGCCATTCTAGAAGCTATTATTCCAAGCACTGTTCTCTGTCAATATTTTACCATTTTAAAATTAATTATTTAAATTACACACACACACACACACACACACACACACACACACAGCTTGATTGGACTACCTTAGATTTTCTTTTAACAATAACAACAACAAAAATAATAGTAGTAATAATTATAATAAAATTCAAGAGACATTTGCGCCTAAAGTGTTGTGGATTTTAATAAATATTAAGGTTTATATTCATGTGTGAAATTATTCCAGATTCTTCCCAGTTCTTGATGATGCTAGGAACCCAGTGGAGAGGAAAACACATCTTTCCCTATGCTTCCTGCCTTGACCTGGCAGCCCTGGGGCAGCACTTCAGGAGCTAAGGTGACGGACACCAGAGCTCCACATCACAGGTTCCTCTGAAAGGCCCCTCAGCTTAGCGTGGTGAAGAGAGGAGTTTGCTGAGTGTGGCAGAAGAGTAGTCTGCATGCATGTGGCTCTCAGTTCATCCTGGACTGGAGCTAGTTACAGAGTATCCGTGGTGCGCTTCTGTGCAAGGTAAGGTGAGGCTAGACAGATCCAGAAACGTTGTGTGCGGCAGGGATGGAGTCGGAGGCAAAGGCCTATTCCGTTTCCTCACATTTAAAACCCTGAGTGTGTCCCCAAGCGCCTGTCTGCCCATTCTCCTAAGTGCCATGGATACTGTGAACAAAGGCAGTGAAACGTGTCCTTTACTTTTGTAGCGTTACAGAAATAACTTTGAGTAACAGGACGTACACAAATACCCAACTTCCTGGAACAGTTATTCTAAAATCACTTTCATTATTGTTTCATCACTTAAAGGTGAAATTTTTTTCGCTGAAAATAGGAACTGGAAGTAATAGCTTTTGTATCAAGCGTCTTTCTGGAAATATTTCATTTATGTAAGCACAGATTGGTATTTTAAAGTGTTCATTTTTAGATGATGGAGAAAATGGAACAGTAAAACAATATAACAATTTTCCAGTTTTGTGTGCATTTAAGATTATAAAAGATAGCAGTGTCTTCATTTTAGATCATGGGCACAATGGATAAAACATTTGATTTCATCTTCTCCACCATTACCATTGTGTTTGGAAATACACTGTTAGCATTTTTGAGCCTTCATTTTGGCTTTAACACTTGAAACCATAGTAATTTTGTCACAGATATGTAGGCAAGAGAGCAGATATGGAGAGATGTCTCTGAACAACACTTTGGAGGTAGATGAACTGGAGCTGTTTTTCAATGAGGTTTCTGCTGGTTCGGAGAACACTAAAGAAGCTACTATTGGCAGTGTTCATCTGGGTACCAGTTGGCACCATGAGAGTGAATCAGTGGGGGGTATAGTGCAACCAACCCCATACTCCGTGGTGTCTCATCACGTTCAAACAGAAGACAACAAGTTGTCAAAGGTGCTGAACTATGGAAAAGCAAAGAAAATTATGGAATCGTTTAAGAAATGATGTATGGGACTCCTATGTAATAATTTCTCCTTTTTGGTCTTCATATGTCCATGAAAAACCATGTCTTAAGACATATTTCATATCAGTCTATGCTTTAATATTCTGTGCTAAGCGTTATTTCCCTTCACTTGTTTCTTTTTTGTTTGTTTGTTTGTTTTTGTTTGTTTGTTTTTGAGACAGGGTTTCTCTGTGTAGCTTTGCGCCTTTCCTGGAACTCACTTGGTAGCCAAGGCTGGCCTCGAACTCACAGAGATCCTCCTGGCTCTGCCTCCCAAGTGCTGGGATTAAAGGCTTGCGCCACCACCACCTGGCTCCCCTTCACTTGTTCTTTGGTTTAGTTTATCAATCAAATATTGTTAACTCTATTTCTGTCCAGATGAGAAAAACCAAGTCTCATAGAGTTTAAGTCATTTTATCTTGCAAAACAATTTTGATTTTAGATTGAAAACTAAATTAGTATGTGCCAAAGCCCACATTCTTTCCACCATAAAGCTCACTGAAATTCAGGAATCCAGATTTCTCTATGGATGTTGGGGGCATCATCACCTACTCTTCTGTTAAGGTCAGCCTTCCTTAGTCAGTCAAAAATATTGCTTATTGGACAGAGTGTTGACTTTTTATTTTGTTCATTTATAGTTTCAACTTGTAATAAAGTATGGATTAGGGTCTCCCATGTTGTTTCCAACTATCTTTTATGTAATTGTATAGAATACAAAAAGAAACAACAACAAGATTGTCTTTTCAAAAGATTAACTGTCATTCATTTTATGTCAGATCTGAGCTAGGAACCACTTCTGAAGAGTTTTAAATAATAGACTGTACCCTGGCCACACAGCTTGTGATGAGGTCACAACAGTTCTGTTTAGCAGCTGTAGGACACGCACCCACAGGAGACCTCAGCATTTCAAATCTCTGGTCTATAAAGAAAGTTTATTCACACTGTCTGTATTTTATTAATGTTTTGTAAATTAAATCAATGTAAATAAAGTGCTTAGAATAATAACCTGAAATACAGAGAACTTTGCGAAGTATTTATATCAGAAATCAAGTAAAGTAAGGCAATCAGTAACTAAGGCCATAGAACCTAAGAAATGACAAAGCTGGCGCTTAATGAGAAAAGCCTATAACAACCTTGTTGAGATTTTAAATGTAGATGATATGCACGAAGGAAAGAATGTTAAGAAAAAAATTCTATTTTATGATTCAAGGAAATAATCAAAAAATGGGCTTAATCATGTCAAAAGTAAATGTTTCCTAATAGAAATCTGCTTCATTAAGCCACCTACAGGCAGTTGAAAGAGCACAGTAAGTTACATAGCCAATTAAGCTAAATATGAAGTGAAGAAGAAAGCTGAAGATTCTTATGTTGAACATCACTTCGAACTCTTTTAAAAAAAAACATTTCAGGAAAGGACTCACCTATTAATCCAACTATTTAATTTCCATGCACACAAGTGCAATTGTCATGGAGGATACCAGGAGAACACTGCCCATTGAGAATCTACGAATCAGGGCTCATATGAACTCACAGAGACTGAAGTGACAAGCAAGGGGCCTGTATGGGTCTAAACAAGGTCCTCTGTGTATGTTATGGCTGTTAGCTTGGTTTTTGTGGGACTTCTAGCCATGGGAGTGGGTGTATCTTTGACTCTTCTTGCCTGTTTTTAAGACTCTTTTTCATCCTATTGGGTTGTCTTGCCCAACCTTGATATGAGAGCTTTATCCTTGTCTTACGTATGAATGACAATGACCCAGGTGGATTCTGGGTAGAATCTGTAAGAATTCTAAAGAGGCTTTACAATCAATACTTCTAAAATTATTTAAAAGGAGAGAGAGAGAGAGAGAGAGAGAGAGAGAGAGAGAGAGAGAGAAAGCACTTCAAATGTCCCTCTACAATGTTAGTCACACTTTACTCCCCAAATCACGTAAAGACACAAACAACAATAACAAAAGACAACACAGACCAATATCCCTGATGGACATAGGGACAAAATCCTCAATAAAATACTTGCAAACTGAATATAGACATATATCAAAAAGATCATCTACTGTGATGAAGTGGGCTTTCTCTCAGTGGTTCCTGCATGGCTCAACATATGTAAGTCAGTAAGTGTAATAATTTCTATGAATAGATTTAAAGACAAAGATTACATGATAATCTCAATAGAAAAGACTTTGAAAAAAATCTAACATGGCTTCATGATAAATATCCTACAGAGATTTAGGACTGGAAGGAACATACCTCAACATAATCAAGACTATGTGTGACAAACTCACAGCTAAACATCTTCCTAAATGGAGACAAAACTCAAAATCATCTAATTGAAATTAGGAAGAAGACAAAGCTGTTCACTCACTTCACTCCTCTTTCAATACAGTGCTGAAAGCATTAGCTGGGGCAATAAAATAAAAGAAGAAAATTAAAGAGATACAAATTGGAAAAGAAGTCAATTTATCCTTATTTGCAGATAGTGTGATATTATATAAATAAGAGAAACCACAAATCCACTAGAAAATTGGTAGAAATGAACAATTTCAGCAAAGTTACAGGATACAATAATAGCTTAGAAAAATCAGGACCCTTTTATATCCTAATAACAAACCAACAGAGAAAGAAAGCATGGAAACTCTCATTAACAATATTCCTCATATTGGATCTCCTTGCCCAATCTTAATACAAGGGGAGGTACTTAATCTTACTGCAATTTGATATACCATGCTTTGTTGATAACCATGGGAGTCCTGCCCCTTTATGAACAGAAACAGAAGAGTGGGGAGGAGCAGAACGGAGGTGAGGGGAGTAAATAGGGGATGGGGAGGTTGGGAGGAGATAAGAGAGGGGAAACTGTGGTCAGGATGTAAAATAAATAAGTAAATAAAATAAATAAAAAATATACTAAAAAATATAGCTTAAAAATACTAGAAAATGGAAAGATCCTCCCCCCCATGCTCATGGATTGGTAAAATTAATATCATGGAAATTACCATCCTCCGAAAAGCTATGTACAGATTCTATGCAATGTCAATCAATATCTTGAAAACAATCTTCAGAGGAATACAAAAGTCATTCACAAACTTAAATGGAATCACAAAATGGATTGATGAGCCAATTGTATGTACAATTGACAAGAACAATACTTGAGGGATTACCATAGCATATTTCAAGCTATATTGCACAGTCATAGCAATGAAAACATTATGTTCCTGGTTTTTAAAAAAAGCAGACATAGATAAATGAAAATAGAAGAACCAAACATGAGTGGATTATGTACAGCCAATTGGTATTCAACAAAGTTGCCAAAAATAAACACTAGAGAAAAGACTGCATTGTCAACCAGTGGTCCTGAGAAAACTGTTTGATCTGTCATGTATCATCTTCCACAAAAAACAAACCAAGTGGATCAGAGGCCTTGATGTTGAAACCCACAGAAAATAAAAAAAAACTTAGACAGTAACCAACAATATATAGATGTAGGAAAGGACTTTCTGATTAGGACTCTATTTGCCCTGGATTATGGGCAACAATTGACCAATGGGACCTCAGAAAACTGAAAAGTTTCTGTATAGCAAAAAAAAAAAAAGTCAGTCGAGAGAAGAGAAAGCATAGGACAGGGGAAATTTTTGCTAAGTATAAAGCTATGATAGCAAATTAATTCCAAACTATATAAAGAATTAAAAAAAAACAGACTCAAAGAAACAAGTGATCCAATTAAAAAGTGTGGATGTGGTATGGAAGTGAACAAAGAGTTCTCAAGTTAAGAAATAGAGGCCAGTGTTGCACAAATCGTAAATGGTCTCATAATAAAAACCAGAGCCAGATATTGTGGTAAATGCTGAAAGATCAGAGAGACAAAGGAACAAGTCACAGCCGCTTCTCACCTCGCCAACTCCTCAGCCCATCCTGTCTCCATGAATCCTCTGACTGAATGACTCTAATTCCTATCTCCTCAGGCCTTATATGAGGCTTACCCAGCCATTTCACTTCCTATCTCAACCTTCCTAGTGCTAGGATTAATAGTGTGTGTGCTTCCCAAATACTGGGATTAAAGGTGTGTGCCACCACTACCTGATTCTGTTTCTCTCCTAGACTGGATTAATCTCATGTAGCCTAGTGTGGCCTTAAACTCACAGAGATCCAGACAAATCTCTGCCTCCTGAGTGCTAGGATTAAAGGTGTATGCTACCACTGCCTGGCCTCTATGCTTAACTCTATGGGTGCCTCTGTCCTCTGATCTTCAGGAAAGTTTTATTAGAATACAACAAAATAATCATCACAGACCAGGAAGATTGATGTATGAATTCAAGGCAAGCATGGTCTCCAGAATGAGTTTAAAGACAGTCAAAGCTACAAAACCCTGTCTCAAAAAGGAAAATAAAAAGTAACAAAGTAAAAAGAAAACAGAAAAAAAATATTTAAAAAGTGTTCATCATCTTCAGTAATTAGGGAAATGCAAATTAAAACCACTTCAAAATTTCACCTATCCCAGTCAGAATATCTAAGATAAAAAAAAAAACAAAAAAACTGACATCTAATACTGGTGAAGATGTTGGGAAAAGAGATTCCTTATTCACCGTTGGTGGGATTGCAAACAAGTGCAGCCACTATGGAAATTATTGTGGAGAATTCTGAGAAAGCTGAAAGTATATCTATCCTATGACCTGGCTGTACCAATCTTGAGTGTATGCCCAACAGACTCTGCATCTTACACCAAAGACAATTGTTCATCCATGTTCATTGTCACTCTATTCATAATAGCTAGGAAATTGAAATGACTTAAGTGGCCTTCAACTGATAAATGCATAATAGAAAATGTGTTGCATATACACAATGGAATTAAATTCAGCAGTAAAGAAAAATGAAATTCTGAAATTTGCAGGTAATAGATGGAACTAGAAAATATTATATTGAGTGGGATAACCTAAAATGACAAATAGAAGATGTGAGTTATAACCTTGTGTAACCATGGGAACCAGAAGTGTAAAAGGGAATCACCAGGCATGAAGAGCCTAGAGAAGGGAAAAGCAGAATACTGGTGCTATAAAGGGGAAAATAATGTAAATTTTAACTGGAGAAGGATGGCAGAGGGCAATATTGAGGGAGAGACAAATAGCCTGAAGGATGTTGGACAAAGCCACATGGAAACATTTTTTTTTTTACTTAAAAATACACACTATATATATATATATATATATATATATATATATATATATACATACACATATATATGTATGTATAAGTTTATATACACAAAAGCACACACATGCACACATAGACATATACACATATATATCATAGAATATATATATATATATATACATATATATATATGTATTGTGGTACTATTTTATTTGTGCACTCCAATAAATCTTATCTGAGGATCAGAGGAAAAAGCCAGCTACTATATTAAACATAGAAGTCAGTCAATCCCAGGATTCAGAAGGCAGAGATTCATCTGGATCTCTGCAAGTTCAAGGCCACACTGGGAACAGAGCCAGGCATGGTGGCACAGGACTTTAATCCCAGCAGTAGTTAACCACAGAGGTCTGGAGGTCTGTACATACAGACAGGAAGTGATAGAGTTGGGCAGAAAGAGGAAAGTGATGTATCTGGGTGGAGAGAGAAACTAAGATGGCAGAACACAGAGAGGCATATAGACATGGACATACAGGAAGTAGCTTTCTTTTTGGCTGAGGATTTCATATCGGTAAGAACGCCGCTGGCTTCTTTCTGCTTCTCTGATCTCTCAGTTTTCACCCCAATATCTGCCTCCAGGTTTTTATTAATATATTAATAAGACCGTTTAGCAATTCATCATACACACACACACACACACACACACACACACACACACACACACACACACGGAAAGTCCAAGGGAGTTCCAAAACAGTATAGGCTATTGCTGTTGCCCCTGGCTACTTCCCAGAACTTGAAACTTGGACCCTATTGCTAAAGACACCACTTTTCATATGTAGGATTGGAAGAACTGATCTGCATTTGACTTGGAAGCTGTCTACCTCCATGAGGACTTCTAATAGTAAGATGAGAAGCAATCAATGCAAGCTGCCAACATAGAAAAGAATCAGCATTCCAGTCCTTTCCATCTTTAAAACATGGAAACTGCAGCACTGACCAGCATGGCAAGATATCCACAAGGGTACAATAGATACTCTTTGGGTGGCTAACAGCCCTATAATTGGTCTCAGGGCACCACCAGCAGGAGGGAGTTCATGTCAAGTGTTGTAAACCTAGCCAGTCCCCTGTCACTGGAGAAGTTGCAGACCCTGAAGGAGAATCTAACACTGACACTTTCCAGGTATAATTTCTAAATCCATCTGAGATACCAATCCTTATATCCACAGATCAGTGTAGTTTTCTCTCCTCTAAAAAGGAGCTTGTTTTTATAGCAGATAGAGACCATTACAGAATTCTACAGACAATCAAGGTGCAGAAAACAGCCATTGGATGTCAAGCCCCCAGTTGATACATTTACAGTACAACTCCTACACCAAATACTCAGGTCACATTGTAAAAGAGGGGATGAAAATATCACAAAAGTTAGAGGAACAGGACATTTGCTAGCAGGTACCGTCTTCTATACAAGACAGTGAAACTGCACCCATGATATCTCAACAATATGGTCATCTAAACAAGACCAGTACAATGACATACCAGTTGACATGACAATGTGAATGAATGAGAATCTCACAAGTTCCCAACCAAGATGAAGAGCTACAGGCAATTATTGATCATTAAGAGAGAGGGATTCAGTCTTCTCCAGGGAAAATATCCCTGTTAGGTAATGTAAGCCAAACAGGGCAGCACTAAACACAAATACCTTGGAGCAATATTGAATGGATTCTGCACATTATAAATGCATATGTATGCACCCTTGTAAATAAAAAGATTTGTGGTAATGTATGCTTGTAATCCCAGTGCTGAGGAGGTGGAGACAAGGTGGATCCTTGGAATTCTATAGCCATCCAGCCTATTCAAATAAGAAGCCACACTTTGCAGTGGGATCCTGTCTCAAAAGACAAGGCATAAGTCTCCTGATTCATATAATACATTTTAATGTGAGAGGAGTTGGAGTGGGGAAGGAGCAGAAGAAATGGTTTAAACACTGTACTCATGTATGAAATTCTCATTTTAAAGAAAGAAATAGGAAGTAACCCATGAGATGATTGGCAATCTCTCTGTCTCACTCACATACACACAGTGTGTGTATACAACCCAAAATAATGAGCAGTAGAGAATATTTTTCATTAGTAGACTCAGTATCAAAATAGTTAATCATTTAACTATAAAAATGCAACTGCTATGATTATATCAAAATATGATTAGCAAAAAATCTCACAGTACATTTTTACTTTGACATATCCACGGTTATTCTCAGGTAAGAGTTGAGATTTTTATACTGCATTAATTCTGACAGGATGAAAATACAAATCCTAAGATAAAATATTCTTACGTCACTCAATTAAAAATGAATTTTTAAAAATCAAGTTATTTTATTATTAACATATATTCATTGTGCCAAATAATGAATTCCATTTACATTTTTATACATGTATAAGATATATTTTGACCACATTCACCCCAATTTCCTCTCTCCTCACACCATGTTCCCACCAGTTCCCTTCTTCTTTCCTAATAATAACCTGTCTATTTTATTATCTCATGTATTTAAATCTAGTTTCCACATATGTGAGAAAATATGCAATGCTTGTCTTAGTCTGGGTTCTCAGCTTAACAGGATCATCTCCTGCCTTCCTGTTTCCCTGAAAATGATGTGACTTCATTCTTCTTCACTTCTCAATAAAACTCCACTGCTTACATACCAAATTCCCCCTATCCACATCCACACCTATCTCCACAGAGGCTTTACTAATCTACATTCTCATCAACAGTGTATAAGGGTACCTTCCCTCACTCCACATCTGTGCATCCCCATAAGTACTTATTGTTTGTTTTCTCAATATTAGGCCTTTTGATCAGGGTGAGTTTGAATCTCAATGCAGTTATAAGTTTTGCTTCACTGATAGCTAAAGGTGTTAGTCATTTTAAATGAAGGTATTGGGGGAAAGAAACAAGTATTATTAGGAAGAAGGAGTATTCTCCAAAGAACACAAATAGAACTGGAAATGATGCAATCACAAAACTTGGGTGAGTGAGGGGATTTGCAAATTAGAGCAGCTTAGACCACAGATGCCTGTGTTGAGTATGTAGGCAGAAGGAAGATGAGGAGAGGTGGAGAAGGAGGAGGGGGGGTTATCCTTTAAGCTTGTTGTTTGTTTGTGTGTGTGTATGTGTGTTTGTGTGTGTGTTTCATCATATATATATGCACACACATACACACACATACACACACACACATATTATTGTTCCCCAGGAGCTTTACACCTTAATTTTAGAGACAGTATCACACTGTGGTCTGTGGCTCCTGATTTGATAGGCTGGCTGGCTAAAGATCTCTAGGCATCCCCATGTTCCTACCTCCTCAGCACTGGGATTGCAAGGTCATGACACCACATCCAAATTTTATTTACATGGATGCTGGGGGTAGAACTTAGTTCTTCATTTTTGTGTGGCAAGAACTTTACTGAATAATCTATTTCATATGTCCAGTCCTCAGCCTTCCATGGACATAAATGAACAATTGTTATCTCTCAAGTTTCTTCTCAAAATATCTACCCAATTTCCTTCCATTTACAGTTTCTACTGGCCTCAATACTTCAGTATTACAGACTAAAACAAGAATGATTTCTGCCTTCAGTAGGAAAAGGAAAACCAGCAGGCAAATTGGGGTAAGTTAACAATTCTCCAGTTATTCAAGCATAGGTGAATAGAGTGAGGCTCAAACTCCTGAGAAAGCATAGCACTGCTGTTATTTTCCTATGCAGCTAATGGGATGTGACCCTGGAGAGCTCAGACCATACTAGGAAATGTGATCATGAGCTCTGCCTATGATATTTCGGTACCTAATTTGTGTAATCTATATATGACACTTATTATAAAATACTGTACCATTAAATATCAGTTTGTGCATTTATTTCCTCAAGCAAATGCTGTTATAAACACACTAAGTACCTAGCTATCCAAAATTAACATTGTACTTTGCACAAGCTCATTAAGGGTAGAGAATCTTTGAATTGGCCCAGAACAATCCTCACTTCCAGTATTCACATCACTGCATAGCCCCTTGCCTTTCTAGTGGGTTTGGATTTCATCATTTGCCTTAAATTGATAAAATGCCACAGGACTTACAGGATGCCACCGGACAGAATTGACATCAAAAAGATGCATGTGTCTCTAGGTTTTTTTTTTTTTTTTTTTGCTTATGTGTTTCTTTTTTTAAATTTTTGTTTGTTGGCCGGTTTTTGTTTTAAAAGAGAAAGAAGAAGTGTGGAGTGGGAAGGGTGATTGGTGAGGAGGATCAGGGAGGAGTTGGGGGAGGGAGACCATGATTGGAATGTATTGTACCAATCTTTTTTTCAATAAAAAAGACTTGTATTTTGAACATGTCTGACTCTCCTTTGGGTCACTGGCCCTGGGGAAATCCTTATCATCAGGCAGTGCTAAAAGAAAGTATCACCTGACCGTCTCCACAGGAGCAGACTGGAAAGGGACCTTCCCAATGACTGAAGCTTCAGAAAATAAGTCAATAAAGACAGAACTGAGAAAAAACCACTCAGTTGAGCCAGGCATAGATTCCTGACCAGCAGAAATGATGAGACAATACAAGTCTCTTGGGCCATTGTGCTTGGAGATAATGCGTCTAACAGCACCAATAGTCAACACTATAGCTTTATATGACTATCCCCGAAATCCTACATTATTAGACATTGTTTTATTAAATGAGAGTAATGATGGGATAAACTGAAATTTAATAACATATAACTTCAGAAAGAAAACTTAAACATACAGGATTTAAATTATTGTGTTTCCTTACTGACAGGAATTTTTCCAAGTAATCAGATCTTCTTCGAGATCTGATCCATTCTTTCTTATTATTTGGTGTGCGCAAAGAATTCATTAACAGAGAGACCTCTTACAATTCTATTTTGACATGGAATAATTTGCTCTTACATCTTTATATATCAAGTGGAAAATTCTACACTAATCTGATTCAACCTGTACTTGATAGCAAATGACCTGTTCTATCACAGGAAATGTGGTGATGTCATCACACTTGGAAACACAGAGCTCCCCTGCCCCCATTGCATGAACTGGGTGTTCTTAGAGTAGCTGTGATTTTCAGAAAGAAGCTACACAAATGGATCAGGCTATTTATTTTCTGGTTGATTTCTGGAGGGAAAACAGCACAGCAAATACATTAAATGCCATTCAATGTGTATGCAAAGGATGTTAGGTGGAATGCTCCATGCTTTGCTTACACAAAGGATAGGAGAGAGGTGATCAGCACAAACAGAACCATAAACAAGGTAAAGTGGTACAAAATAGAAAGTACACAAAGGGTAGGAGAGAGGTGATCAGCACAAACAGAACCATAAACAAGGTAAAGTGGTACAAAAGAGAAAGCTAAAGTTCTCTGTTTTCTGTCAAACTGCTTACTGAGTGTGTGTAAAAAGTTTACACTGTGAATAGAAAACAGACCTTGTCCAGAATGAGCACCCGCATAGGCTCTTCAATCCTAGTGGGTTTGCCCTGAACATATATGCAATATGTGTGTGTGTGTGTGTATGTGTGTCTATGTATGTATATATGTGTGTGTAAATATAATATATACTGTATTTATGTATTTGTGTGTTAAATGTATTCAGTAAGTTGTACATAATGTGTATGTCTGTGTGTATTTGTTTAAGCTTGATATGTGTATGTCAATATCATATACATAACAAAAATAATTTAAAAAGAAGAGGTCACAAACCTGGAGAAGTGGAAGTGGAAGAGAGGAACAGGAGTGATGAAGATGTGTACATGTATGAAGTTCTCAAAAAAATCTTTAAAATAAATTTTTTAAAGTTTATGTTGACAACTATAATTATAGTTATAATATCTAGTCTATTTATATTTGGCAAATTAAAGAAAATATTTTATCTATCCTATATGTGTAAGTTTAGGGGAAGTGATGGGTCTTTCTGTACTCTGTGAAAATATGTTGCTCTTATTGGTTGATAAATAAAGCCATTTGGTCTATGTCAAGGCAGCTTATAAGCAGGCAGAAAATCCAAACAGACAGAAAGAGGAAGGAGAGAGGCAGAGCAGAAGAGATGCTGCCAGCCGCCACCATGAGAAGCAAGATGTAAAAGTATCGGTAAGCCACAAGCCATGTGACAAAATACAGATTTATAGAAATGGGCTAATTTAAGATATAAGAGCTAGTTAGTAAGAAGCCTGAGCCAGTAGGCCATACAGTTCATTATTAATATAAACCTGTGTGTGTTCATTTGGGTCTGAGCAGCTGCGGGATCTCAGGGCCACAGAAGGAGGGTGGGACCAGGAAAACTTCCAACTACACTCATTTAATAGTCTTTTTTTGTAAATTTGCAGATGCAGAGTTTATCAGAATAGTTACTAACTCCATGGACAAATAGGTGAAGGGATAGCAGCATGGTGGGAGTTCCTGGGAAAGTTCAGGCCATCACCAGAGAAAGACATTATGGTCAGCTCTCTGAAGAGAATCTGAGTCCCTTATAAGACAATTTTAAAGCTTGAACTCCATTAAAAAAATAAATCAATTATTCTGCATTAAATATTGCATGTCTAGCCTCTTTCTGCCTTGGGAAATAATGAAAACTAGGTTATTCTTAAATTCATGAAATTAGATGTTATTAATTTAATTATATCCATTTAACATGAGATATTTTATAAAAAAAATACTCCAAATAAGTCTCTGTATAGGAAGGTTTTCTTTTTCTAGACCCCTTCAATGTTTAATTCTGTGATTTTTAGCGTAAAAAAAACCTGCTGATATCAGCACCACAGGTTCATAGTGTGCCATCAGCTAAAAGGAACCAGAGCTTGATGTCTGCAATTTAGTACATTACATAAAATATCCATTAAATATTCTTTCAGTCTGTGATATAAGGGAAGAGATTTATTCATTTTACCACTCAGTGGTCCCTCAAGGAATTCTATATAAAAAAAAGGAAAGAAAGAAATCAGCTTAAGAACTTGGAAGATAACTCAGATGGTAAATTACTTTGCCATGAAAGCCTGAGGACCTGAATTTGATTCCCAGGACCTACACATAAAAGATCCAGGCACAGCAACAAGTACCTGTAATCCTGGCACTGGAGAGGTAGAAATGGATGGGTTCCTGGAGATTAATGGGCAGCTAGCCTAGACATAGAGTCCTGGGTTCCTGTGAGATACCCTATCTCAAAACAAGGTAGATGGTTCCTGATAGTACACACACACACACACACACACACACACACACACACACACACACACACACACCAGAGCTTTTAAAAATCAGTGAAAGGAAATGACATGCAGTTCAGTAGTTAAGATCACAAAGTACTATACTTCTTGAGTATTGGAATTCAGTTCCAGCACCCCTTTAGGCAGGTCACAACCAATTGTAAATCATGTTCCTGGAGATCTGACACCCTATCCTGACTTTCTTTGGAACCTGCCCTCCGTGCACATAACCACACAAATACACACACATATGTACAATTTAAAAACTAATAAAAAAAAGTCTTCTAAAAATATATTCAGTGAAAATCAACTAAATGAGGAGCTCCACATTAACAAACATAAACATACTGGAGGCTCAGAAGGGCTCTCAATAACATATCTAGTTATTCTAGATTATTTAAAACCAGCCCATGACCCACATAGCCAAACAAGAAGCCCAATATCATCCCAATTGTCTAACCCATTGAAATACACTCTCTAAAACCCTTAGACACATGTGGCTTCATAATGCAAAGGGAGACTATTCTGACCCCTTATACAAACAAAGAAAACTCTTCTTTCCAATGTTATCTTCAGCTTCCACTCAAGGCTTCTCTTGCCAAGGGTGTCTTATAGTTTTTCAGATACTTCTGTCCACTGATTCTAGCTCTGTTTGCAGCTAGCTACTTGCTCTATTAGCCGCTGAAATGAAGGTGATATTAATTACACAGGTGGTAGACAGTTATAACTTCAATCTTCCTGGCACATGTAGATGAATTCTAAGGAGACACTTACGCCCCTCAGTCTGACTCTCAGAGTAATGAAACAAAGCGCTTCAAGAGACCGGAATACTACCCCCACCCCCAACCCCCAGATTAAGGAGTGAAATTGTTGGGAGAAAGAAAATGCCCAAGCTCAGCTCCAGTCAGAGAGCAACCTTGTCTCCCAGAGAGAGATTGCACAACATTCTGAAGAGACTAGAGGTCTGAAAGTGAAGAGAAAATTGAGAGAAATACCACATCTTGATTGGGACTGCTTAGCTATGCATAGCTCTGACATCTACTTAAATTTTAATTTCACTTCATGACTGAAGATTGACTTGACAGGGTCACTGGATATTTTGTCCATCTTCCTGATGTGACCACATTGAATAAATCTCCTTTTCCATCTCTTTACTCTTAACTTGGCTATTTTAATTGGCCTCTCGGGGCACAGACTAAACCAAGTTCGGTAATGTATTGAGTGCTTTTAAGTCATGGAACATCTTTATAAGTATGTTACACATTTAGCCAAAACTGGATGGTTTAGGACACACACACACACACACACACACACACACACACACACACACGCATGTGTGTGTGTATTATGTATATTTATTATGTATATACATTATGTCTATATATTATGTATATTTCCATGATGTGTCATCCAGAACTTCTGTAATAGGTGTCTGGAAAGACACCATAGGCTGAGTGGCTTATAAAAGATGAATTTATGCTTTTATAATCTTGGACGTTGGAAGCTCAAGATCAAGATTTTGTTCTCTCTTGTCTTGAAAATAACTTCCTTCTTGCTATTTGCTTGGAGGTCCGCCCCTTGTTCTGTGACTTCATGTAGCAATGTCCTCTGATGGTAAAGACACTAACTAGACTCCTGGATCAGGGATGATGTAACAATAGTATTTCAACTGTGTTATCACTTCAAAGGCTCCATGTTGCACAAATTCTAATTGATCTTAATAATAATAATAATAATAATAATAATAATAATAACAATAATAATAAAGATGGAGAAGGAGAAGAAGGAGGAGGAGAAGAAGGAGAAGAAGAAGAAGAGGAGGAGGAGGAGGAGAGGAAGAAGAAGAAGAAGAAGAAGAAGAAGAAGAAGAAGAAGAAGAAGAAGAAGAAGAAGAAGAAGAAGAAAAACCACATCAGATATCAGTGTGAAAGCTGAAATATCAGAGAAGCAGAGTAGCCAGCCACTAGTTCCTACCTCTATGAAACCCTCAGCCTGAAAGGAGAGCTGAGTTCCTATCTCCTCCTTCCTTATATTCCTCTCTCCACCCAGCCATATCACTTCCTGTCTCCACCTCCCTAGTACTGGGATTAAAGTCATGAGATTCCAAGGGCTGGGATCAAAGTGTGCTACCACTGCCTGGCTCTGTTTCTCTTTTAAACTGGATCAATCTTGTTTAACCCAGGGTGGCCTTGAACTCACAGAGATCCATCTACCTCTGCTTCTTGGAGTGCTGGGATTAAAGGTGTGTGCCACCACTGCCTGGCCTCTATGGCTAACTAGTGGCTTAGCTCTACACTCTGATCTTCAGGTAAGCTTTATTTGTTAGATAACAAGCAAAATGTCACCACAAGCTCTGTCTCCACAAACGAGAGGAAATAAAGTTTCAACATTAGAATTTTGCAGGAGATATACATAAACCTGTAACATTCCTGAAATCAGCATGGCCATCAGAATCTGCTTTGATCTATCAGACAGAAGACAGTGATTATCTAGTGTTCAGTCCTCTAGTGTAAGAGTTTCACTTTGGGCCCTGGAAACAAATGTGTTTAATTATTTAAATGTTAGCATTCCAACAACAATATTCACCATCTGTAACAAAGCAAGGCTTATGGAGCATCTCTTGGAAGCAGAAAAAGGAGTATATGGGTGTCAGAAACTTCGTTATGAACTATTCTCAATGACAGAATGACAAACATGTTCTGACAGCACAATGATTCTGTGTGTGTGTGTGAGAGAGAGAGATTCTATATATAATATTAACAATTTATTTTAAATATAACAATAACAAGAGCTATAGAATTAAGGGTAGCAAAGCCCATAGCATCTATTAACATAAGGATTCTTGCAATTGAAATTTTACTAGACTTTGTTTTTTACAGCACTTTTAGTTTCACAGTGAACTTAGGCTGGAGTTAGGAACTTCTCCTATGTCCTATGCAAACGCACATTTTCTGCAGCCTTGAATAAACCCATGCATTAACCCAATCGGCACAGGGAACACTTCAGACAAATCGCATTGGCAGTTTATTTGCACAAAGAACATTTATGGACTAGGCAGGCAGCAAGCAGAACCAGGAGAGTGTTAAAGGGCTCCACCCAGTAGTGTGAGTTACTTGAATAGAAAAAGAAGTTGCTTACAGAAAGAAATATCTTGACTGGTTATGACTTGGCATTTGCCCTAATTTTGCCATGGTGTGAGGGGTGCAGCCTGCAGCTGACTGGGGCTATGCTGCTGTGCTTGGCTAAAACAAAGCCGCTTGTGACAAGAATGCCAAACTTCTCTCACAATAATTGAAGTTACAGTCAGTTAAAAGAAAAATTAAAACTATGGAGGCAACATTTTGATAGAGAGTTCTTATTGAGTTTCAAGGTTTCTTTGGATGTTTTTAGACAAGAATTCACTCAGATAAATTTCTTACAAATATGTCCCCCCATTTTGTGCCATATTTTCTCTATGGCTTCACAAAGCAGAAGTTTTTAAACTTTGATCAAATTGACTATAAACTTATTTTCTTATAAATTATGTCATTGTTGTATATAAAAACTTGTCACCAAACCCACGGCCATCTGGATTTTTCCTTCATGTCATGTTCGATTCTTTCATATTTGACCTTCCTGTTCCATTTGAAGTTAGCCCTTGTGAAGATTAAATGCCTAACATTTTGCATATGGATGCCACGTTATTCCAGCATCATATATTGAAAGATTTATCTTTTTTTGTTGTATTGATCAAATCATTTGTCAAAGACTGGTGAGGGATACTTATGATACTTACATGGCTCTATTTCTGAATTCCCTATTCTGTGCCATTGATCTATTTGACTGCTCTTTCCTGGACCACACTCTGCAATTACTGTAACTTGATAGGAGGTATTGCAACTGAGTAACTTGGTTTCTGTAAAACTGCTCTTCAGTATTGTGTTGGCAGTTCAAAGTCTTCTGCTCCTCCATGTAATATACAGGTTTAGTTAGAATTTGCAAAGTATTTGGATGATGTTTTGATTATGAGTATGCTAAATCTATAGATAATGTTGGGACAAGATGGCATCTTGGCAATATTGAATCCTCCTAACCAAGAGCATAAATATACTCCTCACTAATTACCTAATCAGATCTTTGTGGCTTTCCACATATACATTTTAATTATGTTTAGATTTTAGTATTTGTTCCTTATCGCTGTCTGGGGGCCCAGTCTTCAGCAGCACAGGACTCTAAGGGAATCCACAGAGTCAGCGTGTACCATGACTTTTTTTATCTGATGGGGGGGTAGGAAAAAGACACTCACACTCTCTCTTGAGGGTTTCCTTCTTTATTCTTCTGTATTCTTTATTCTGTTCTATATTCTCTTTTCTTATCTCTATGTATAAATATCTTTCCTGTCTCTCTTGATGTTTTCCTTCTAATTCTTTCATCTTTGATGTTTTCCTTCTGTCTTTTTCCTTATTCTCCTTCTTCATGTTTTCCTTCTCCTCCTTCTAACTCCCTCACTCTTGATGTTTTTCTTCTAACTCATTTTAATTCTATCTCTCTTCTTTTCCTTACAACTTATATACCTTGGCAAAATATTTCAGGTAACATAAAAATTACAATGTGGTTAAATTCTGTTTTTCAAGTGAATGATTACAATGAATACAAGTAAAAAACAGCATGTTTTCCATATTCCTTATGTGATTAAACATTTTATGTATTACAAGTGAAAAACAAATTATCCCAAGAATGCACTTGCATTCATACCCAAGCAACTTGTTATAGATTAACAGTGTATAAGCAAAAAAGATATTTCACTGGAAGGCTGCATTTTGTGGTTACAAAGAAAATACCAATCACTTTATTACTCATCTTGAACTGTAATCTTAAAGGAAATATTAAAGAAATCTCAAGCCTAAACTTTTATATATAAAAAAGAATCAGTCAGCTCAACATTAAATTTTTAGGGTGCATAATCACTCATCAATAGTTTTTTATATCAGGAGATTGAGGACAAAAATGGGTATAGGGAATTAATCATGACCTTTGGTCATCAACCAATTCTAACAAGAAAGGCATGTCTGCTGACCATAATGGGGCTGCTTTGTTCTTGTTCCCCGAACTTAATGAGTTCTGTATTCAACTATGTGCCTTTCTGTAACTTTAGATTGTATTCTTGATTTTTCACCTCAAAGCTATTAAACAAAAACATCTTAGTCTAATTTTAAGTTATTTTTAAAGCTTTGTTTCAGCTATGATACACTTCAAAACCTGTAAACACATCTCCTGACTTTAAGAGTAAAAGAATTTAAACTAGCTGTGCTAGTGGAACTCAATTGTTTTTCTTAATCATTAACTTAAGCCACAGTCTATATGGCTCAATAGAAAATCATGTGCTCTAGCTTTTTGACACTTGCTTGTTTTACTTTTTATCACCAAAACTCTATTTAAACTAATATTACTATTATCACTTGGACAGTACAGCTTAGGAAGAAATCATCTTCATAATAATCCACCGTAGAACAGGATGTTTTCATGAGATAAACACATTACATTCCAGGCAGTAGGGACCTCCCCATACCCATTCACATCATGAATACAAGAGAAAAATGCCATTGGCAAACATGTAAAGGCACAGCAGAAGCAAAAGACATTCTGGAGTCTGTGGTCTCAGGGCCTTGCCTATCCAAGAGTCACAGATCAGGGACTTCCCTCTTGGTGAGATGACAGCCTAAAGTCAACTGACATCTGCTGCTCCTCTACCATGGCCACCAGCAACTCTTTTGGTGCTAATGAAAATGACATTTTATTTTTAATTTTGTATAGCCATGCTATAATAACTTGTTACTTCAAGGGTCTTTTTTTTAGGTCTTTCAGATTTTCTCCATAAACAACCAGCCAAAGTACAAACAATGCCATTTTTATTTTGACTTTCATGACCTGTAGGCTTTATTTCCTTATTGGCTTGCTGAATCAGTTCAGACTTCCAGGACAGTTTTGAAAATCAGTAGTGTAAGGAGATATTCTTTACTTTTTTCAGAAAAGTTATGGAAAGATTCCAAATGCTCATCATGAATAATTTTATTTATTTTTTAATTAAGGTTTTTATTCATTTTAAATCAAAGATCCCCCTCTTCCCTCCTCCAGCCTCTCCAGCCTCCCCCTCCCAACCCACACCCATTCCCTCCTCCAAGGAGGTAAGACCTCCCATGGGGAGGTACATTGAGTAGAAACAGATCCAAGACCTTCCCCTTGCCTGAAGGCTTAGCAAGGTGTCCCATCATAGGTAGTAGCCTCCACAAAACCTGCTCATGCACCAGGTATAGATTCTGATCCTACTGCCAGGAGGCCCCTTAAGCAGATCAAGCTACACAACTGTCTCCATACGCAGAAGGCCCAATCCAGTCCCATGCAGGCTCCACAGCTGTTGATCTGAATTCCATGAGTTCCTACTAGTTTGGTTTGGTTGTCTTTCTCATCACAAATGTTATCTTTAAAGTGTTGTAGTTAGCCTTTGTCTGTGCTCTTCTCTAATTTCAGTGTGTTGAGAATTTGCTGTGAACAGGTTGCAGACTTTTTCCAAATGTTTTTGCTGAATATGTTCATAGCATCATCTAATTTTCCAGCATAGTCACATGAACTATGTTAATTCGTACTTCAGTGTTTAACCAGATTTGCACGCTTGGGATAACTCCTACTTGGATGTGGTAGATAATCCTTCTAAGAATGCTTGGGTTGAATGTGTTTATTTTCTCTCAGATATTCTTGCATGTCTGCCATAAGAAATGCAAATTTTCAGTTCTTGGAGCATCGCTGTATGGTTTTTTTGTTTTGTTTTGTTTTGTTGTTTTTTTTTTTTTTTTTTTTTTTTTTTTTGGTTTTTTTTGAGACAGGGTTTCTCTGTGTAGCTTTGCGCCTTTCCTGGGACTCACTTGGTAGTCCAGGCTGGCCGATGTATGGTTTTAAGACTGGAGTATACTGAGTTGGTATTTCCACTGCTTCCATCTCCATAAAGGGATTTTAGAGAACAGGAATAATTTCTTCATTACACATTTGTCAGAACTCACAGCTAAAACTATTTGGGTCTATATTTTTTCTGTTTGAGAAGATTTTAAATTTTGCATTAAATTCATTTAACAGTTGTGATTTTAATAATATCATTTGTATCTCTTTATATGATTTCATGAAATATGTCTTTTAGATAATTGTTACATTTAGTCTATAGTGTTAAATATGCAAATTATGGTTTTGCACTGTGCTCATTTTTTGTTTTGTTTTGTTTTTTGTTTTATTGAGACTGGGTTTCTCTGTGTAACAGCCCTGGCTGTACTGGAACTCATTTTGTAGACCTGGCCAGCCTCGAACTCCCAGAGATCTGCCTGCTTCTGCCTCCTGAATGCTGGGGTTAAAGGCATGCACCACCACAACTGGCTACTGCATGCATTTTATTCACGCACTATCCCCAGTATCTATTGAGGCAATCTCTTCTTCATCTCTGATATTAGATCTTCATATCCTTGCTATTTCTCTTGTTAGCTTGTTAACCTAACTAAAATTCTACAATCATATTTATTTTAAAAAGACAAACTAGGAATACAGTTAGCAAACAGAGGCACTTTTTTTCAACTCTTTTTTTCTTTTATTTGTTGGTTTGTTTTGTTCTATTCAGGTGAGTATGTTTTATCTTATTTTATCTTAATTATTCTCTAGATGCCTGTTTGTTTTCTAAGAAGAGACAGAAATGGTATAGATTCAGATTGGTGGAGAGATGGATCTGGGAGGAGTTGGAGGAGGAGAAACCAAAATAAGAATATATTGTGTGAAAAAACATATTTTCCATAAAAGACAAATAGAGAGGAAACATAAGAAAAAAAGGATCTTTGCTTTCAGTTTAACCTATTTTGTTCTAATTTTGGTATCTGGCATTCATTCAGGATTTAATTTTATGATTCTTTGTCTAAAGTGGAAACTGAAGTGATAAAAGTTAGTTACCCTTGGCTAACACATTTGTTCAGTGTTCACTTTTGACTCCGAGAGCTACTTTCACCGTGCCGCACAGATTTTGCTAAGTCTTATCTTCACTTATATTTAGTTCAAGTAGCTTTTAATTTATCTCAAGATGTCTCCTTTTACCTGTATGATATTTAGAAGTTTATTTGGAAATTTTGACTCACATCTCTCTTCATTCTACTCTTAGTAATTAATTAAGTAAGTAATTCCATTAAGTAATTCTATCTCTTCTTGATTTATCAGCTCATGAATATCCCCATCCAGGAAGCCTCTCCTTGCTCTGAGAACTCCTTTGCCCTAAACTAACACAGCCTGCTTCCTCTTTCTTTTTGTTAGGGCTAACAAGGAATATCTTTTTATTATTACTTCAAACAATTTTGAAATTGAAATATATTTTGATCACGTTCTTTTCTCCTCAAAGTTCATCTAGATCCTGTCCCACTCGCTACTCACCTAACTTTAAGCTTATTCTCAAAAAATAAACAAAAACCCAACACAACAACAAAATGTCCAAAATGTAGAAATAAAATACATCATCACCCAAAAAGAAAAAACAAAACAAAACTGTAAGCAGATAAAAGCACACCAGCACACACACATACACACACACACACACACACACACACACTCAAAAAGAAAAAAAAACAACGAAAACACAGTGGAGTCCATTAGTTGTTGGTCAATTGCTCCTGAATATGAGCTCTACCCTGGAGTGAGTAATCTATCCCAGGTCATTCCATTAGAGAAATCTGATTCTCCCTCTCCCGGCAGGCATAAATGGACAGTTACATTTTTCACATTAAGCTAAGTGGCTGGGTTTACATTCATTTATTCACTCATTCACTTTTTTTAATATGAAAAAAATTAAAATAAATAAAAAACTATCACACTGAAGTCAGACAAGACTTGAGTGAGATATCCTGGACTCAGAAAGACATATATGGTATGTGTTCATTTATATGTGCAAATTAGCTGTTAAGTCAATGACAACCAATCAACAGTCCATAGAACCACAGAGAGTAGGTATAGAGCATGGGACTAGAGGGAACTGATTGATCTCATTAGCAAAGAGGAGTAGAATAGATTTTATGGGCAGATAGGAGGTATCTGGAATGAAGAGTCAATTGGGGATGGGAAGGGGAAAGTGTGTAGTGGGAGGGACTATGGGGAGAAATAACATGGCATATCTTTACTACCTAATAACTTTTACTCAATTGATCCCTGGTTAACTACAGTACATGTCATGTGGATAATGTACTGTGCTCTTTATTCTCTATTTTCTCTGAAAATTTATTCTATATTTTTTGCTTATAAGACATTTTCTGAACTCAGAAAATTCTTTCTCAAAAAGTGCAGTTTATTATTTGTTGGTCAATTACTCCTGAATATGAGATGTGATATTTTTAAACCATTGGCATTAAAATGATTTTTTATATAATTAGATCAACATGCAACATGTTTGTTGTTCTTTACGTACATTTTTTCATTCTTCATCTGTTTTTATGATTTTTTACTATAGAATTTTGATGATTACATTTTGTCTGATTCTTCAGCTTATCACTTTTGTTTTGTCATATTTATTTCAGTGGTTGCTCCAGAGTTTACAATAAAAATTTACAGCTAATACAACTCTAGTTCCCTTGACTCAATGGCTTAATTCATTTCAATTATACTTATAAGCATTTAAATACATCATGATGAACATTCAAATTCATACTATGCATTATTGTCATAAGAGTCATGTTTTGGGTCAATCAAATACAACTAAAAAAGGTTTTAATATATTCTTGTCTATCATATTTTGACTATATATCCAATTCTCTTCCATATATATATGGAAGTTTCATTTTTTCCTCTCTAGTTATTCACTCACATTTCTTTCCAGAATGATCAATGAATAAAAGTAGAAATTCCATCATTATTTATTCATTTTTCATGTTTGAAGGATAACCTTGATGCTCACTTCTTCAGCACATATACTGAAATCATAACCAGACAAAGAAGGTCAGAGTGGCCCCAACTCAAGATGGCCTGCAAATTTGGGAAGCATTCTATAGTTCAAAAATAAAGGATATATTATTAACACACACATTAGGTTGATAATTTCTTCCCACCACACTATCAATATTTCACACTAAATTTCTTATTTTGTAATCTCTGAGGATAAGTTACTTTTGGCTTTTTTCATTTCTCTTTTTCTGTATCTAGCTTGTCTTAATTTATTTTTCTTGACATTCTCTGAGATTTCTTGATCTGTAGTTTTGTGATAGACAATTGGGAAATTTTTTAGTAATCGTTGTTTGAAATAATTCTTCTCTTCCTTTCTCCCTTTACCTTATTATGTGTAGCTTATGTATACATTTTGAAATTATCCTATGTGACTTGGAGAAAAGATTTGTGGAAATTGAAATCCAAAAAGAGCTTAGATTTGAGGTCATACTTGAGAGGTCTGTGTGGTAGTCATCCAAATCCCTTTCATTTTGAGAACAATGCCTTCCTTATTTCTGCTTTCTGAGAGCAAAATGAAATATTAACTTAAATATTTCTGTTGGTCACTTTAGTTAGAGATTATCTTTGACTAAAGAACATTGTTATGTCCGAGACAATATCTTCTTCTGTGAAGCATGCAGGTAGAATTGATTTATAAATAGGGTCTCCAATTAGGTGAGGATCTTGTTTATTTATTTATGTACTGCTTGTGTCATGAAATGTTGGGGGTAGTATTAAGACCATCTCCTTCTTTTCCCATTAGAATACTATGTAAGGAAGCTATTTTAGCTCACGAGTTCCAAATGAGATGCTAAAATATGTGTGACGGTTTATAAAATATGGTATCACACACATTTTCACTCTGACCAAACTTCTGTTCTTGTTCCAGAAATGCTCTGCTCTTCCTCAAGAAGTATTGATGGTGATCCTCCTGCAAATCAACCACAAAGCATATCCATAAAACATATCTCACTATTATAGTCAGATTTCCAGTTCAGCATGCTGTGGGATGTTCTGTATGTCCTGTGGGAGCCCTTCTTGGGTTCCTCATGGCTTTACCCAGCAGGTCCGCATAGAGGATGATTAGGACCACGGGCCTGAGTACAGGTGTCTGAGATGGTCTGCACTTGGCTGTGCTGGGGGATGGTCTGTATGTCAAGTTGCTCTGATTGGTCAATAAATAAAACCTGATTGGCTGTGGCTAGGCAGGAAGTATAGGTGGGACTAACAGAGAGGAGAAATAAAAGAACAGGAAGGCAGAAGGACTCACAGCCTGCCAGCTGCCACCCTGACAAGCAGCATGAAAAGATGCTGGTAAACCACGAGCCACGTGGCAAGGTATAGATTTATAGAAATGGATTAATTTAAGCTATAAGAACAATTAGCAAGAAGCCTGCCATGACCATATAGTTTGTAAACAATATAAGTCTCTGTGTTTACTTGGTTGGGTCTGAGCAGCTGTAGGACTGGCAGGTGACAAAGATTTGTCCTGACTGTGGGCCAGGCAGGAAAACTTAAACTACACCAGCATGCAGCAAGCCATGATGACAAACAAAACTAGAGATGTACAAGTTTACAGAAAGAAAACCGTAGAAAACTATAGAGTAATATGACAGAAGAATAAGGCAGAAAAAAGAACAATGAGGGGAAAAAAAAGATGAAGCCTTGGGGGCTGGGTTACCACATTTGGAAATTGAGCAAGAAAAGTGCTTTAAGACATCCAGCCAAGAAGCATAGACTGTATAGATTTAGGATCAATCAAATTGTGGGTAAAGTTGGAAACAAATATCAGCAATTCAGAATAGAGGAAGTAATTGAATGATGTGTAGAGAGGAAAGTTTAGTATTTGAGGGTAAAGAAAAAAATTTTAAATAGTAGATAAAGAACCTATCCAGACAGGGGTGGAACATCTAATAAAACAAGTATGGATAGACAGACGTCCCAGAGAAAGTGATTAAAACTAAGTTTCAGAGCACACAAATACTGAATTTAATCAAATTAGGTTTGCCTCAATGAAGTCCAGGAGTAGACAAATTACTATTTTTACTCTAGTTTCAAGGAAAAAAACCTCATTTAGCTATAAAATGTATGTGGTTTCCATAAGCTTCCAGAGAAGTGAAATTTCAGGGAGAGCAACCAACACAGTGGACAAGAGGAGACCAGACGGCAGCACTGCTTCTTGGGAAGCAAATGTCTCTGAACATGGGTCAGAAAGTTGACATACAAGTCTGAGTTCAGACTACTAGATAAGTATAAGGACCCCAAAACCTAAGTATAGGAGTATGCCACACTTCTTTTCTGCAAGAACCCCACCATGTATTCAGCACAGTGAACCTAAGCAACTGTCCTGAGAAAGACTACCTGTTGGGATATGGTAGATGAACAAGAAATAGGGTTCCTGAACAGGAAGCAGGGCTAGTAAGCAGCAACCAGAGCTGCTGTGGTCAGCATGAAAAACTGCGGACTCTACTCTTGTCTGCCCTGTATGCCAAAACCCTTAACCTGTCATGAGAAGGAGGGACAGAAATTCGCATCTTCAGGTTACTAGGGCAGTATCATTGTAGAAGAGGTGAGAATGCATGTAGAAGAAATGAAATAAAATAACAAAACCAGGAAACAGGATGGAGTGTGAGTCAGACCCCAAACTTGGAGAAGGAGCAGGAATATGTGCTAACACTCTATCAGAGGCCCAGGAGTGAGGTGCAGATCTGAAACACAAGGCTGCATTGTACCATCACAACCCAGCTCTATGCCATCCCCAAGCACTCAGTCACAGCATAACTAATGACAGAGATGCCAAGAGGAAGACTCTCTCTGAAGTGCATCAAGAGCTGTGCTGTTCAGACATGGAGAAAATCCTGTTGGCATTCAGCCCTCTCAGTAAATCCAGTGTTTACTCTAGGTAACTGCGGTAACAAAAGTTTTTAGAAATCCTCAAGCCAATTCCAGTTTCTGACTAGATTCACACAAATATACCCAGAAGAATGAAAGGCATACCCATTTACAATCAGAAAAAGATCATTTTAGTCTCTGTAATCTCCCACCGTATATCTATATCTTCTCAAAAAAAACTAGAAAGTTAATTTCTAAAAAAAAAAAAAATAAGCATAGCCTCCAGATATAAGCAACACAAACATAGTCAAATATGTCATGAAAGAGGAAATATTTAACAGGAAATTTACAGCAATGTTTTACCACTGAATTGGTTACCCTCTTCATGTCTGTAATAGAAAGGTCAGTTTACACAACTATTGGTGAAATTATTATGGCTACTCTACATAGTTAAAAGGAAGATGTATTTCGTGGGTAACTTACAAAAAAGGGAAAAGTAGGTTGTGGGGTCTGGGGAAGGTGTATTGAAGTCCAGCGGTGTTCTCTGGAGCTCTGCTTGGTCAACCTCCGCTGTCTAGGGTCCAGGAACAGAGAGAGTGTGCTGGCCCATCCAGATCTCTGATCTCCCGGTGCCTCACTTGGCCCCGCCTTGTAAGTGTGATAGTTGTCGAAGCCTCAATGGGGATTGGAATTTCCAGATCAAAGCTGGAATGGCTACCCACTACATCTCCCCCTTTTTGTCTAAATAAGAAAGTTCTAATCTAATACAAGACTATATACAATTTTAGATAAAAAAGAAACATATGTAATGTAGTGAATAGCTGGGCAGTGGTGGTGCATGCCTTTAATCCCAGCACTTGGGAGGCAGAGACAGGTGGGTCTCTATGAGTTTGAGGCCAGCCTGGTCTAAAGAGAGAGATTCAGGACAGGCACCAAAAATACACAGAGAAACCCTGTCTTGAAAAACCAATATATATAGTGAAATAGAAACCCTAGGATAAAAGTGGTGAGAGGAAGTAAAACTTCCAGTGAAAATTCAGCAAGCTGACAATGATGGTTAGAAGTAAATCAATAAAAGAGAGGTCAGCAGCAGTTAACCGACTGAAACAAAGTCTGAAGAGTGAAAAATTATAGACTAGAAAGAGCATCCGGGATCTACTGGGCAAGTGCATCACTGAAATCTCAAAGGAGAAGAATGAAGAGTAGTGTGTAAAAAATATGCAGTCTAGTACTGCTTAAATTTTTCTCAAAATAGTGACAACCAATAAAACAAAATTGTTAGGTTGCTCAAAAATAACCTTCAGGATAAATACATACATTCATACACATACACACACACACACACACACACACACACACACACACACACACACACAAAGTAAGTGTGTCATAGTTAACCTACCTGTGAAGGCACAATTTTTTAAATAAATCTAAACCTCACAAGTCGAGAAAGAATGACAGCCCTGCAAAGTCCTGTAGCAGAAGACAATGGAGTAAGGTTCTTTAAAATAATTTTTAAAAGTCTGCCAAATCATAATTCTATACTGAAAAAAAAACAGCTTATACAGTTGAAATAAAGAATTCTCAAACAAAAACAAATAATTCATGACTAGGAGACAGGCATTGCCAGAAATTTATAAAGTTATTCAGGCAAAATACATTAAAAGAGCATAAACCCTATCCACACAGACATGGGGAGAGCTATGAATGTCATAAAGAAAGGAAAAAGAAAAGTATTTAATGTCTTATTTTAATTATTCTTCTAAAATATATTTAAATTAGAAAAAGAAAGAATATACTCCATGCTTATAGCATATGCAAAAAACAAGTTTATGATAACAGCAGAAAGTAGGGTGCAGTATATTGGGAATATGATGGTGCTAGGTCCCTTCACAGCATCTGAAGAAATGCAGTATTTGAAAGCAGTCTCCGATTAACTAAGAATTCATGTTATAAATGAGTGTATATAAAACATGGCAAAATAATAAGCTGAGTTGACTCAAATTTTAATTTTTAAATTCTCTAATAAATTTAGAGAAGATAGGTGAAGGAGAAAAAAGAAAGAGTAGACAGAACAAGCAGAATGCAAAAAGCAAAACATTAGGGGGAATCTAAGTGCATGCTTAACCATTTAAATGTCAGTTATCTAAAGTCATAGCTGAATGTCTGTCAGTCAGAATGAACAATAAACATTAACTTCATATTCATTACTGCAAATCTTTTAACTTCATTGTGCTGGATTAGATTCAACTCATGCTTTGATAGGCAGTTAGGTATACACATATACACTCATACAGTTATGTGACGTGTGTGTGTGTGTGTGTGTGTGTGTGTGTGTGTGTGTGTGTGTGTGTGTGTTTCTGTGTGTGTGTGTGTGTGTGTGTGTGTGTATGTGTGTATTAGTATACAGGCTTCTATCTCTTGGATTTTCATTCAGAGTGCCTGGAAGGAATGTCACCTGGAGAGCATCATGGATGTCTAGCATATAGATCTAAGAACTGAAACATAATGAAGAGAGGAAGAAGGAGAAGAGAAGTAGGGAAGGGTTCTGTAGCTGCTGCATTAGAAGTGGCTCTATGATGTGAAGAGCTGGATCCTAGCATCTAGTCAGGGAGAATTCCAAATGAATCTCCCATATCTGTGGTATCAAAGCATGAGCACAGATGTAACAAAGGATGGGAAAATGAAAACACTACAGGCCTACCTGTAAAGACCACATATTTACTAAATCTGAAATAACTATGCCACAATATAAATAACTGCATCGTATGGCAATCAATAAAATAAATCTCCGTGAGACCACAGTGGCAGTGAAGTGAATAAGTCCTTCAAATAAATATACAATTGGGATGGAAGCTCTCCCCTATTAGAGAATTCTAGGGTACAATTTTTTTTCAGGATTTATTTATTTTTATTCTATATCTGGATGTTTTGATTGTATGTATATAAGTGCACCACATGTATGCTTGGTCCCTACAGAGCCAAGAGAGGGTGTGAGATATTCAGGAGCTGGAGCTATAGACAATTGTGATCTGCTGTACAGATGCTGGGAATGAAGCTTAAGTTTTGCCAGAGCAGCAATTGTTCTAACTTCCTGAGCCATCTTTCCAGCTTTAGTGCTTAAATCTTGAGTGAGTGAAGTAAATAAGAAACCATCAAAGAAAATCACAAGCTTCATAGTTAAGATTTACCCTTGTATATGAAAATTGTGGGGTCAAAACTTAAAAGTCAAACAAAATATGTTTGTAGTTTCAAAGTAGATGTTTCATGGTATATATTCAAAAAGGAAATCTTTGCAGGTGGGAAACTTTGTTGACACTCTCTCAATCAGGTAAATAATGCTTGTATTTCCCACCTTAAGACCTCATAGGGCCACAGAGGGGGAGCAGTCTGCAATCCCAGGACTTCAGAGCTGGATGCAGGAGGATCATGAGCTTAGATCCATCTTGGGAAACAGAGTGAGGCAGTATTTCTTAAAATATAGAGACAGGTACCCTTGGTTGAATATACCCAGAATCATACACATGTCTGTGGTATTCATGACAAAATGCTTCCACCATAATACAGGCATAGGGAGATAGCAGACAACTGTAGAGCACTACAGAATGTGAACAGTTATTCTTGATTAAGCCTGAAAAGCAAGAGAAGACAGGTTTGCAAAGACTGGAGGATACTGGAAAGATGTGACACCTAAACACATCATTATTGGAGTCCTCATGAAGCTGAGAACAGGACAGTAAGACTGACAGAAAGATTTAGACTGACGAGTCATGGGCTTCCAGTGTTTGTTGCCTTCTTATCAATTACCCTCTTTGACTAATACATTTACTAGCATTATAAGGAATAGGAACATTAGGTAGGGGATTACGAGTAAAGTGGATTGCTCCAAAATTGTGGCAATTTCTCTTTAAGTGTAACCCCATTTCAACATGAAAATTTTAAAAAACTATTTTATTAATTAGTGAAAATGTCTAAGCCTGAAAGTATGAGAAAATAACATTCAGTAAAACAATTTAAAATGAAACCTATAAGGAAGTGAGGGCCAACAAGTTAACCTGTCTAAAAGCAATATTATCTTCCAATCTCTACCAAAGACCACACAAAATAATCAATCTAAGGAATAGTGAAATATCCAAAGAGGCTTGAACAGGCCTGCTCGATAAAGTCTTCAAAATTTCAGCTTGACATTTAAACTTCTGAAGGCCATGTTGTACCATTTCTTACTACCTTTTAATCTCCCATTACCTGTATTACTACTTGATATCCACTGCCTCTTCTGTTTGACACTTAGCTTTACTTTCCACTTCCATACACGAGCACTAGTTTCTATATGACTTCTGAGTGGGATGCTTCTTTGCCACAGGCTATCAACAACTAGGGAATCCTGAAGTAAAAGAACATGTAAGTTCATACCATCTTACAATAGTTACTGTATGGCATGATGATTAGCAAATTTGAGACATTGAATTAAGTTTTGAATAACTAGTGAAATTCAGGTTAAAAATCAGTAAAAACTTAAGAACAATAATTATCAACAAAAGAATAATTACAAATAAGATTGAGCAATACTGTCAGGAAATACCTGACAATTTCTTCTCTATTTAGGATTAGGTTTTCAATCAGTGGTTCTCAATCTTCCTAATGCTGTGATTCTTTATTACACTTCCTCATGTTCTGGTGTCCCCCAATCATAAAATTATTTTCGTTGCTACTTTGTAACTGTAATTCTGCTACTATTATGAAATGTAATGTAAATATTTTTAGAGATAGAGTTTGTCAAAGGGATTGAGAACCACAGGTTGAGAAACATTGCTTTAGAGGATACAAGAGTTTCCAAAGGTCTCTTAGAATGTAGAATCCTGGTCTCCTCACATCCAGACAACTTCCTCTCACCATCTCCTATTACCTCAGCTTGATAGAGCTAGGAAAAAGTAAGAAGTTGATAATAGCGGATAAATGCAGAGTATGAAATTATTTTACTGTCACACTAAGGAATAATAACCTGTATCAAAAGTTTGTTTATGTGGCTGTTTGTTAATTTTGAACTGATATTTCTTAATATTTGTGGTTTGAATGTGAATGCCCCATAGGCTCATTTGGATTAGGAGGTGTGGCCTTGTTGGAATAGGTTCTGTCACTGGAAGTGGGCTTTATAGTTTTGAAAGCCCATCCCAGGCACAAGGTCTTTCTCTCTGTCTGTTGCCTGCAGATCAGCATGTAAAGCTTTCATCTATTGCTCCAGAGCTGTGCCTGTCTGCTCCCCACCATGATGATCATGGACTAATCCTCTGAAACCTTAAGTAAGTCTCCAATTAAATTTTTTCTTTTGTAAGAGTTTCCTGGATCATTGTGTCTCCATAGACAATATAATAGTAACTAAGACAAAAGTCAATAGTTTAAAGTACATTATCCTCTCTACCCCAGACTTCTTATCTGTCAAATGGCAATACATTGTAAATCTATGTAGTTTTCCCCATGGTCAATAAATAATGGTCATTATTGTGATAAATATTATTTTATGATGTACATGATGTACATGAATTTTTTGTAGGGAACCTCAATAGGCCTCCCAGATTGGCCTCAAACTCAACTAGCATTCCAGCTTTGCTATATAGCCCACTGGCCTCTAATTGCTGTCCTTCTGCCTCAGCTTCTAGGAAACTTGAATTAATGTGTACCCCAACATATCCCATTGATATCTGTAATGTTTTTGTACATCAATATAAGAGTGAATGTTAGTGTCTATTTTTCCTTCTATATTTCATTCAAAAATTCTAAATTTTTCTGTTTACTACTTTTCATATATTTTTAAATTTTTTTCTTCTCTTCCCCAGCCCACTCCCATTTCCTCCTCCAACAAGGTAAGGCTTCTCATGGGGAGTCAGCAGAACCTGGTACATTCAGTTGAGGCAGATACAAGCCCCTCCCCCTGCATCAAGGTTGTTTGGACCACCAGCTGTGTAGCCTCCATGGGACTGGATCAGGCCCTCTGTATAAGCGAGACAGTTGTGTAGCTTGATCTGCTTAAGAAGTTCTCTGGCGGTAGGATCAGGATCCATTCCTGGTACATAAGCTGGCTTTTTGGAGCCCACTACCTATGGTGGGACACCTTGTACTTTATATATTTTTTTCAAAACATATAGAAAACCAACAATGGTGTTGGGGAAATGGTTTTATTTATAGCCTCACTTACTAGTAAGGATACAATAAATACTGAGCAAATGATTGATGAAAAATCAGATTTAATCACCTGAACCTATATCATGTGTATCATGATATATTATAAAAATAAGACATTATACTGATGAAATTTAGACAGGTGAGTTATTAAGCCTTCAAGGAGAGTTTAATACTATAATGTCTTATGTGTTATCATAGTCATGCAATAAGAAAACTTAGAAATGACATCATTGAGTATGATGTCACTGAGGCTGGAAATAAAACAGCACATATTGACTTAGTTACTACTTTTTTTTGTTTTGTTTTTTCGAGACAGGGTTTCTCTGTGTAGCTTTGTGCCTTTCCTGGAACTCACTTGGTAGCCCAGGCTGGCCTCGAACTCACAGAGATCTGCCTGGCTCTGCCTCCCAAGTGCTGGGATTAAAGGCGTGCGCCACCACTGCCCGGAGACTTAGTTACTACTTTTTAAACAAGTTATACAACCAATTTATGCTTGATACCTCTCTGACAATTTTCCCCAACATATTCAAACCAGTAACTTACTCAGAATGTACTGAATGTCTACAATATGATGCAAGCTAGTTAAACCTAGGGATCTGTAAAAAATAATGGAAAACTGTCTTGATATGCATGATTGCATCCACCCAGCTCTTCAAAACTGCACTATTTACTTTTCTCATTGTTGGGTCACAACAAGGGCATCAAAAAAAAAGAAAGAAATTAATTTGGCCCATGGTTTGAGAAAGGATACAGGTCACCCTGGAGGGAAACCATGTTGATGGGTGCCAGAGACCATTGGTCATAAGGTAGTCAAGAAGCACAGGAAGATAAATGCTGTTGTTTAGCTCATTTTCTCTATTTTCTTCTGCTCTAAGACCTCAGTGGGTGGAATAGTGTTATTCATTTTCAAGAGATGGTCTTTCTTCTTCAATCACACATCTCTAGAGACACCCTCAGAGACACGTCCAAAGGAGCATTTCATGGAAAGGATTCTAAACCCCAAAAATGATCAACCATCTGAAACTAGATCCCCAGGGTAAGAGGGCTGGGAAGTGGGTCTTATTGAAGTGTTTTGGTTATGAGGGTTCTGTTTTCAGGAATGCATTAATACTGATATAAAAGGTCTTATCACATTATGTTTATGCTCTCTCCTCTCTTGTTCTTCTGCCAGGTGAGGACAGAATATGGGTCCTCTTCACTCATCTTCCCAATGCCTATTACATGATGTTGAGTAAGAATGTGCTCACTTGATGCTGGCTCTTTGATCTTGGACTTTATAACCCAAGGCTGTGAGAAGTAAATTATGGTTCTTTACACATCATTGTCTGTTGTGTTTTATTACATAGCACAAGTTACTGACAGATCTTTACTCATGAAATTCAACATGATGTAAGTTGCAAAGATAAGTAGAATATACAACCCATAATTAAATTATTATCCATAAGTAGACAGTTTTGTCATGCCTGTTGGTATTCATTAGTTCAAAGAAGTTACTTAAATTTGTAAGGAAGCATCAAGCTATATACTAATATCATTTTAATTAAGTTTGAATGTAACATAAATTTTCCAATGGAGTTAGATATAAACTAGGAAAATAAGTTAACAATAATGAATAAAGTAAAGTATCTTTGTGACTAAATTTAAAATAGGATGGTATTGTGATCATAAAAGTTTCATAATTATTATTAAATAATTTTACTCTTTATTAACTAGTACACTAGAGTATATTTGAAATATAAACAGTGCCAGGCACTGCAAAATCATTTATTTAATGGTTAGACAAAAAAAAATTCAGTTTGCCAACTTTGAATGTAAAAATTTATTTTTATTAACCTTGTAGTGACTAAGAATGAACTTGCTTTCGAGTAAATTGATTTTCAGTGCACAGTAAAATCATTCCATAGCAATAGCAATGAATCTTTGCATGCTCATTTATACATATGCTGGCAAGAAAAATGGTGGCATTGCCAGATAATTACTAAATTAACAAACTAATTATAGAAAATGTCTAATTAAAAAAAGAGCACAATTGATCAACTAAGCAAAAGATCAACAATTTCTGTTCCTTAGCACAAATTCTGTTTAAAGAAAATATAATTCTTCCTAGGAGAGGTCAATACTCAAAAAAAAAAAAGACAAATAATTGATTGCTTTATTTTCTCCTTCATGATTCACTAAATCAAATGGAAACACATTTATGTGTTAAGTATTCAAGCTCTCTAGAAATCAATGAGTATCTGTTGGCATACCTTAGAAATTACTTTTTATGTGATATTATACATAAGCATTTCATTAAAGTGAGTTTGTAAGGCTAGCTACTAGCAGGGCCCCATCTGAGGCAATAATACTAACCAATGGATTCAGCTTCATTAAAGGAGAACAAAGGCTGTTACACACACAGAATAATGCCCCTGCATTTGACTTCCTGCTAACATCTTTTTCTCTTTGATCCTGTTCTTACAAGCCTATAATCATCAAGTTTCAGGCAGCCAGTTCTTTAATGTGAAAACTGGAATAGCTGAGAAGATAATTTCTTAAGGCAGGTAGCACAGGACTGTGCCCTGCAGTGCTGTGTGATCCGATTCGGAGAGAACTGGATTGCCACTTAAATTGTGGACATATGCAATGAGATCCAAATGGCCAGCAGGGTTGTGGGATGGCTGCCAAGATCTTACAGACGAGTGCTCTATTGTCACCTTTGCTTCCTACAGACGAAAGCTTAACAAGGAGCAAGCGATTTATTCTGTTGATGATTACAGAAAGTAAGAAGAGCTTCTAGGGAAAGCTGTAAAAAGAGTAGGCGGGAAGCTTTAAATGGCACATTACCAATGTGGAGGCTCTCCCCTCTCTTCCACTTCACCAGTGATGGCGCAGCTGTGAGGAACACATTTGAACATGACGTTGTTGGTGACTGAGCAAAGAACAATGACACCCAGTTACCCCCGACCAGCTTGTGGCCTTCAAAGGGAAAGACACTAGTGTTCCCTGTTTATAGTAGCACTTGGACATCTACACACAGCACACGGCCACCAAAACAGTGAGTGGCCATGTGCTAGCTAGAGGTAGAGTCACGTGTTTTCAGTAATCATTCCCTTTAAAATAACTGTTAGCATAGAATGTCAACATCAGAGCTCAGAAAAGCATCTCATATCTAAACCCCTTTGGATATATAATCCAGCTCTTTGAAAACCCCCTAAAATATGGAACTCATGATTGATTTTTCATTTGAGGAGAGGTTATAGGTATTACTTTTGGCTATAAAAGCCATGAAAATCATTGCACACAGGCTGCCAAGATGACTCAACAGGTATAGGCATGTGCTGTCCAGCCTGAACACCCGAGTTCAACCCTTAGGATCCATAGAGGGGAAGGAAAGTGCCAACCTCCACAAGTTGTTCTCTGACCTCTGTAGGTTCACTGAGGTGCATGTGCCTGTGTACACATGTACATACCTGCAAAAGAAGGAAAGAAAGGAATGTAAAGAAATTTAAAACAATCCACATAGAAAATATAAAGGTTGCACTTCTAGCTAAAATAGCAGCATGAAGATGAATCACAGAACTTTCTGTTCTTAACACTGTAAATTAAGACAGAGATATGAGTTTTTGTAATGAATAAACAATTTCTCCTCAACAAATAGGAATGTTACAAACGGTTATATATAAACTAACATATGGCTCTGGAGTTGATGATATTAGGATGCCTGAAAGTAATATTTTATGGCTCTCCATGTCAAAACCTATAAAAACTGGAGCGGGGGTAATCAGAAGAAGCAAGATCATTAATGTATTCATAATAATGCAGAGAGAGTTAAAACATTTAAACAATTTATCACTAGATTAGGGAAACAATGTCAATGTAAGAAGCATAAGGATTGTGAAAAAAGAACTGTAAAGAGAAATCAAGTCAGGAATTAATGAAGCAAGAAGAACAACTTACTAGTATTGATAAGGAATCATACTAAATAATACATATCAATACACTAGCTGAAACAACGAACCAAGGAAAAGGAGCAAACATCAATGTGTTTCACACTAGTGCTATTTTGTTTTATTTTTCTTAGCACACAAGATAAATTTTATAATAGTAGAATTGAAAAACTAAATGAGAAAGACTGCGCTATTAAACCATTCATTATTACTCACTCAAGAAAGAGCAGCTCCTGGGGACAGCACACAAAAGAAAGTGAAACACCTGCTGAGGTCTAGGGTGGTGAGTCCTTGAAGTCAGCCCTTCTCATCCATAGGAACTACTTCAGAGCAAGACAGAGGTGGCAGTGGTCCCAGGTCATGCTCTAAGGGCAGCATAACTGTGGTTCCAGTAGTAACAGAAGAGGAAAAGCTAGAGGCTAATCTCATTTTTGGAACACAGAATATTCTGATTGAAAAAATACAAGATATAAATCATACGATCCAGTTCTAATGTGCAGACTAAAGGAAAGATGCACCATGTCCTAGAAAATCAACGATGGTTGAACATCAGAAGTTTGTTGAGGTAAAAAAAAAAAATGTTGATGTAATTAAGGCAACTTACAGATAAAAAGAGAAAACCAGTTCAGAAAGACTGATTAAAATCAAACTTACATTTAAAAATTAAAATATCCACTGTGGTTTAGCTAGGAAAAATTAGGGAACTTGATAAATGGTGGATAACAGAAACCTTGCACACACACACACACACACACACACACACACACACACACAAAAAAAAAATCAATGGTTAAACTCTAGATTCTACTAATATATTGAGAATAGTTTCGAGTTGAAATTTGAGATGAAGGTATATTACGTGTGTAATTTCAAAGAAGGTTTTAAAGTGACTTCTTAAAAATTATTGTGGCTAAGCAGTTGTGGTGAACACCTTTAATCCCAGTACTCAATTAATGAGGAAGCAGAGGCAGGGTGATCTCTATCATTTCAAGGCCATCCTAATCTACAGAGCAAGTTCCAGGACAACCAGGGCTATACACAGAGAAACCCTGTCATGGAAAACCAATATTAAATGAATAAATAAATGAAAGACAAAGTTTAAGAAATATTGTGACATAGGGTAAATACAATAAAATATACAGGCTATAACATTGGTTCATTTGCTCTGGAGCTGCATAATTGGTCTTTTTGCTTGTTAAAACTGGAATAAAATCTGAGATAAGACAATTTTATTATTTAAAAAATTACTAGCAACAAGTAATTTAACTTTAAAATACATGTGTCAAACCCCCATACTTCTGAAAATCACAATATTGGAAATAAGCAAGTCAATAGAAATCATTAATAGTGATTTCTGAAACTCTATGTGCTAAATCCTAGAGGGAAGCTGAAGGACACAAAATCCAGATGAAACTAACGAAACAGAGAAATCACACAGCACCTTGAAAACATAGCTTGTAAGTAAGTAACCAGTAGGGTCAACCCTCAGGGCTGTTGTTCGCCAGGCTAGAACCTAACAGCTGTGCCATTAGCAAAGTCATTCAATTATTTTTGTGGTGAATATCTTCTATTAGAATGTGAAAAACATTTGGATTTATACTAGCCAATCCTCTAGATACTTAATGCAATAGCTTTATTTTATAAGGAAAGGTATTTCTGTTCTGTTTTCTCCTGAAAAGAGTAACAGATGAGTGTGTAAGAGAGTGTGTGTGCATGCATGTGCTCATGTGCTTGTGTGTCTGTGTCTATATGAAGTGAAACCATAAGTCCACACAAATACCCACTCACACAAGATGAAACTGCCATCAAAATAATCATGTGCTTTTCTCCAAAGAGTATATTATGAGTTATACACACACACACACACACACGTGTATGTGTGTGTGTGTATTACATTTTCTTTTTGATACAAAGATAATGATACTTTTATTTATTTTCTGCATATTGGTAGATGTATAAATCTTAGCCTTTTGTTGGAATAAACAAGCAGTGCATTGGTATTCTTTCAGGTTTTATGTTACCCTTCTTTGTCCAACTCATCTCATCTTGCCTGTTTGGTTTTAATAGTGAAAGATATCATAACTAATGTATAAGTTCCTTCTTCTTAGTCTGAAGTAATTTTGGTTCTAATAAAGTATTTATCCTAAAGTTTGAAGGTTTCTATTTTCTGGTCTAGAGAATATAACTTTTTAATAAGAACATAGAAGCATAATGAGTCTTAGTCTCCTGGGTTTCTCTCCTATTCTGAAAACATAATGTTATAATTTAATCTCCCTGCAAGCCTTTCAATGTATAAATTGGAATTTCTTTCTTCCATTCATATGAGAGCTAAGATACCAAGTGAACGTCCTGGGCCCTATGGAATCTGCTGGAAAGAGGGATGATGGAGAGTTCGGTCTTCCATTCAGAAACAGTTGGCTCTTCTATTGACGTTTCCCTGACCCGAATAACACAGGTGAGGTGAGTACAGAGCTGGTTTCAATCCCAGTGCTCAGGCAGTTGGATGTGAACAAAAGCCACCTTCAGGAGTCCAAAGTCACCAGCTTGCAGACTTATGTAGAAGGCTAGATCAGGCACATCAAAATAAACCTGCACAAGGCCACGGCTGACTTTCCATTGCTCTTCTGGTTTCTTTAAGTTGGGGATCTGATGCTAAGTGCAGTGAGAGCAGACTAGATCCTTGAACATGGCACAGGGAGTGGGTTACTGAATGTTGATGGACTAGAAGCTTGCTAATGCCGTTCCTCATTGCCATTATTTCTAAATAGCCAAGAAAAGTTAAAATTCATGATCCATAGTTGATAATTTTCTTTTCAGACACTGTACAGTTCTCAATGGCTCAAAATGTTTGAAATGTAATTCCTAAGCCAAATTGACATTTTTAATATCGTTATTTCTTCTCAGGCAATTAAAAACAGAAATGTTTAGGTTCAGAGACTTGCTTCGTATTTCTTTCTTTTTCCACAAATGGAAAAATGAACAATTCTAATTTTCTGTAGCAATAAAGAGAACAAACTAGGATCTAACCCACAATATTCCATTATTTGGACTTGTACATGATCTTCCTTCCTTTACAGACTCTTATACTAGAAAGAAAATGTCTTCAGGATTTAAGCACTAGTCAGTTCTCTATGACTAAGGTACACTTCGTATTTGAAGGTTCATCTATGTTTAACTCCCACAGTATTTCCTCATTTCTCAGACTGTGTCTGGGCTGTCTCTTTCACCATCCAAATAAGATGTAACATGGTCTTAATTTTATTTAAGTCCAGAATGACTAAAAACATCAATCTAGTATAAATTATTATATAAGCGAATCAAAGGCCTTCAGACTTGCAACTCTGTCATCCTCACTTAATCCAATGTTCCTGTGTAGACTTCACTCCATGATAAAGACATGTGTCTGTTTTTTTTAAGTTGATATGATGCGAGCAACTAGGTACTTACACGATGATTATGTAGGACAGAGGCTTGAGTCTGAAGCAATGATACTCATAAGAACACTGGCAAATTGGTTTTCCAAAAGAGACTGCCTGGTCGGAATGGAGAAGTGGGAGACGGCCTGGCAAAATACTACACTACTTTTAGCAGTGCAAACTTCAACAAAATGTGCCAAACTGAATCCAAGAAATATGCTGATAAAAGAAAGTATTTAATTTTCCAGTGTTGTCAGTACAAAAAAGCATGAAAGCATGGAGCTCTTAGAGATACCAAGAGCTAACTCATCTTCCATATTCCATGGTTCCAACTGTTCTGTCTGTTCTTCAATTCCTCTGGGATTTGGGCTCAATCCGGTATTTCCAAGGTCATCTTCTGCAAACTATACTCTTTGCATGATTCTTATGCCAGGCAAAGTGAATTAGTTTACATAATTTCCTGGATATGTTGCAACATACCCTATTTTTGTACCTTTGATCACCCATCTACATCACACTATTTCTTCAGAGCAATTCTTTTCTGAAGTGCTATGCGAGGGTCATTCCTGATGCATTATGCGCCTTGAAGGCAACATCTCTCTGATATTTTAATATCCCTCACTGCCATTTAGCATAATGTCATGAATATAGGAATTAACAAAACATTTGGGAAAACATAACAGAAGCAGTTGGACAATTTCACACCACTGATTTCCTTCATGTGTGCTTTATGGAATATTAACTTTATTGTAGACAAATACTACACCTTAATTTTCCAAAATCCTTTCAGACTTGGAACATTTCATTCAAATCAAACATTTGTTTGTGTAGCTATTATGATTAAAAGATGTCATGATTTGGATCAGTTGGGTCCTAAATAGTACCAATATGCACCTATATCTACAATCCTGTACATGTACAAACACTGAGCTCTTGTAGATCTATTCAGAGTTTAAAATGACTCCCTTTAATACACCCAGTTTGCAACTGTACACTCATTAGTGTACAGTTTTACATTTTAAGTATTCTTTAAGCTACATCCACACACAGGAGTATTGTGGAGATCTTAACTGATTATAGTCCTGGACATTAAACTAAAGATTAAGCGCTATGCATTTTCATTCATATATTCTTACCTAACCTATCTCAAACTATGGCCATATAGAAATAGATGGTGAATATGTAGAAAGAGCTATAATAAAGGAAGAAAAGTAATTGGGAGATGGAGACACAGAGGGAAATATATGAGTGATTGGTTCAAGTGGTAGAATGGACCTTTTTGTATGTAAACCAGAAATTTTTAAAAAGAAAAGATATGAAATTCTGGGTCACTGCTACAGCACCCAGTGAATTGTCCAGGCAGGATGATTTCCTTTCTGTCTATGTGGCTGAGTTGTGACTTTTTCTGTATTTTGGAAACATTAATACTTTATACAGGCCAATTAAGTGGGTTTTCATTTATGTATGAAGTAAAAGCACATCTCCCAAGAGTACATTCCTTACATTATTACTTCTTCTCATCCCCATCACATTTAAAACGAGGCCTTTAAAACCTCCCTTCCCTAATCATCCAGAGCAGTGGTTCCCAACCTTCCTAATACTGCGACCCTATAATACAGTTCCTTATGTTGTGATGACCTCGCTGAGCTATAAAATTATTTTTGCTGCTACTTCATAACTGTAATTTTTCTACTTTTATAAATCCTGATGTAAATTTCTGATACATAGCATATCTGATATATGACCAAAGGAATCGCGACCCACAGGTTGAGAACCACTGATCTAAGGCATCATGTTTATTGTCCTTTATTCAATATCCTGTGCAATAAAACATCAGGATAGGTTGATGCTATTGAGATTTAGTAAAGAACATAAAATATACTCTTGGTTACTAAATCTTTAAGTTTTATTCAGATTCTTTCAATTAGACAATATAACCATCAAATTATTTTTTTCATTATAGTCATATTTAGATTTTGATTTTGATTACATCTACATAATTCAGGAAACATCAATACAATCACAGTATCCCTCACAAACTGTCAGGCTGTGATGTATCAAGCCATCTTTATTGTGTTTCTGTCTGTCTAAATACAATACTGAAAAGACTCAAGCACCTTTTGAAATTTATGTATGAAAAGGGACAATAAGAAATATTCTGTGTGCAGAATTTCACAGAAACTAAGTAATTACTGTGATTTTATTTGGCTGCCCAATACGGAAGGCCTGTGACTGGGTTACTGAGTTCTGACAAAGTAGACGTGAGGTATCAGTGGTTAGAATAATGGATTTTTACAAATTAAAATATTCTTCTCCATTTCCTGGCCAGCTACTGATTCAGAATTTGACTTTGAAACGTTAGTTAGTTGGGGAGAATTCTGCTGAAAACCTAGGTTTTTGTAACTCAGCTGAGCTGTCACATAAAAAGCAATCATATATTTCTTTTGCTCTTAAAAATGGCATTTTTCCTTTTCTAAGTATCCATTTTATTGAAATAAGTAAGAAAATTTCTCACATTTGAAAAAGCTTTGACAAATTTCTTAATTTAAGTAATATGTGGATATTTTAACTTGTAATGTTTAAAATAAACTTGAACACATTTCAATTGAACTACATGTATCTATTTATATATATTTCTTTTATTGTATATTTTCTTATCTTATTTTGTATATATCATATGTGACTTACAACTGTATTGTCATGGTTGTAACACTTACATTATGTAGCTTTATAAATAGTAGTAAATAAACGTGCATTATGTACACACAGAAAAAACATCAATTCCTTCATGTTTATGATTTTTGTTTACCTCCGTATTCCCTGAGCTCAGCTGAGCACCTGTGAGAAGGGCCCTAATAAATGTTTCAGTGAATGAAAGAACCAAAAAATCTCAACATATAAATAAAGAAAGGGACCTTTCTTCATATTATAAAACATTTTCATCTGAAGGGCAAGATACTGTCATGAAACTTGGAGGAAAGTAATAGGTAGCGAGAGGTGGGGAGGACAGAGGCAGAGGGAGGGAGGGAGGGAGGGAGGGAGGGAGGGGGAGAGAGCGCAAGCTGCTTTCAACATGATATTCACTGGCACTACTTCAACTTCTATTGTTCATCCAGAGCTTTCTACCATGTTTATATGTGTTATTCATCAATCAAAGAACCAGCAAGCCAACATTGGTTTAAAATTACTGTAATGACATGAGTCTATTCAATATGTGTGGGTGGACCCAGCTAATTGATTTGGTTTTTATCACAATGATTATATTCTCCTCTATGTGTCTGTAATATGGAGTGAAATAACTAAATTTAGGAAAAGAATAAATGTAACCTAGGAAAATCACATTCCTAAACCAACCATGAAAATTTAAACACCGATAATTAGTTGGACACATTATCTTTTACCCTTCACATAGAATGCTTGACGATCTGTTCATTCAGACTTAGTGAGAGAAACAATTACTTGCTGTCATGTACTTCGCTGCATGACAGTGTAAACAGTTCAATCGTGGATCCTCAGTATTTTAGGATCATCGACACCACTGAGATGTAACCAAGGCTTACTCTTAGGAAAATAAACACTCAGGAGCCTTGGCTTCATTTTGGGGACATGAGTGCTTATTTGTGCACAGAATATTCACATCTGTCTTATTTAGGATGCTTATGGACCTATCAAAGCTGGAATATAAAATCCCTCTACTTCATAGGAGGTGTAGAATACTTCCTGTCCAGTCCTCATTCTTCTGTGTTAAACCATAGACTGGACAAACATAATCAGCTACTTGGCCTACTCTCTTATAAATTTTTGATTCCTGGGGGGAAGGGAAGTAATTATGCCATCGACTATTCCATGCCAATACCATTCTGGTAAGGGTCTGAAGAATTAGACATTTGCTTCTCTTTTACTGACTTCTAACCTCTGTGAGGCAACAATCCAGAATCTTGCTTGACAAATCCATATTAATCCCAGGTGTATTACACCAGTGAGTGACATCAGCAGAAATGGAGAGGTCAAGTGCATGGACATATGCAGAATGCAAGAGAAGCCCAATTAGCTGGAGCCCAAAGCTTTTCTCTTACACTGATTCATTAATTTAAAAAAAAAGATTAATGTAGTCTCAATTTGAGAAATACATACAGACATGTCACTTATCATGCTCTAAAACATTTTAGCTACATGGAGGAATCAAATCTAAAACCTGAAGCAAATTATAACTGTTTTTAAAACTGGTGTGGGGGTGGGGTGAGGAGGCTGAGAAGCCAAGAGTCCATAAAAGGGTTCAAATGCCCTGAAACTGGAGTTATAGGTGGTTGTGAGCTGCCTAATGTGGATTTTGGAAGTAAACTCGGGTCCTCTGAAAGAGCAGAAAGTGCTCTCAACCATCTCTCCACCCCAAGTTATACTGCTTGTCATTATTTTTAGTGATAGTGCTCAAAACTTGCAAAACTAGTTTCTTCAAACCTACACCATCTCATTCTGAGGAAATTTCAAAATATTAAATTCATTCTCTATCAGATTCTCATACAACCAAATAATTTTAAAAGGAAGATTGCTCAATAAATAAATAAAAGTGAGAGGGTACTTTAAATTCTGTTTACTTCATGAAATCTTTAGACTATGGATGAAACTAAAGAATTAGCAATGTTTAATTTTTATATATGAATATATATATTCATGTTAATCATAAAATAAGGTCTAATTTCCTCATTTTACTTTTGAAAATACTTTTAGCTCCATCCAAATAAAAAGTATAGGGGAGATATGTAAGTTCTATAAGTTCTAATTCCTCAGCCTGGGCTGCTGCAGCAAAAAAAAAAAAAAAAAAAAAAAAAAAAAAAAACAGACTAAGAAGTTTAAAGCAGACATGTATCTCTCAGTTCTGGATGCTGAACCATACAGGATCAAAGTGGAGGTCAAGTGTGATGAAGAAACTCCTGTCATCTGATGACATCTCTCTAGGATGTCCTCCACTTATCAGGGTACTCACCCTATCAGGACCCTCACTTTACAACCTTCTGTGACCTGATTGCTTGCTAAAAGTCCCATAACCAAGTATCATCTCATGCAGATGGCACTTCACTGCAGATTTTGAGAACAACCAAATATCAGTCAACAATTGTTACCAATTTAATTGATGCATGTGTGCGTGTATATATACATGTGTGCGTGCCTGTGTATTTATGCCTGTGTGTATGTATGTATACAATCTGTTATAATTAATATTTTGATGTAACTAATAATAACTCAGTGACAGTAAAATAAAATTACTACATATACAGATTTAACAGATAAAAAGACAAAGTCATCTGTCCTATCTTTAAATTTACTTTCCTGTTTTACTATTTACTCCTAGTTATTTGGTTCAAACAAATAAGTACATATTTTTACTCTCTCTTCTAGGTATGCACACCATAGTTGTTGAATAAACTGAGCTGTATACAGTCTCCTCTTCGCACTGTGGGCTGGTTACCTTTTCTGTCAACTTGACTCAATCTGAAGCCACCTGAGAGAAGAAAACCTCAACCTGGAAATTATTCCATAAGATCAGGCTATAGACAAGCCTACTGGGGGACTCTCTTAATTAGTAACCACTATCAGACAGCTCAGCCCGTAGTGGGCAGTGCCAAATCCTGACTTGTTTGCCCTAGGTTCTATAAGAAAGCAGGCTAACTAGTCAGTAGGCAGCACTCCTCCTTAGCCTCTTCAGCAGCTCCTATTTCCAGGTTCTTGCCCTACTTGGGTTTCTGCCATGTCTTTCTTCAGTGGACTGTTATGTAGTATATTTAAGCCAAATACCCTCTCCTCCCCAAGCTATTTTTGGTCATGGTAGTTTATCACAGCAATGGAAACACAATTAAGACAGATTCATAGTCTGAAGTTGCCTTTATGTTTCATTTGTAGTGATTCCAGGGAGCAGCATGAGGGGAAGGGCTGGTTTGCTTTCACACTGTATTCTGAAGCCTCTTCACTTATTAAATCTTTCCAAGCAGACAGTGAGGCTGCTGTTTTGTTATTGGTCCTGCAGTTACATTGTCTTTCTTGGTGTCTCATGTTTCTTTTAAAAATAAAAATTGCTGGGAATCATTATCAGTAAGCACCGAGGATGCTAGTTCTGTTTATAATTTCATTGTTCGTAGATCTGACATTCATCTTTTAAATTCAAAGTTGTTTTTCACCCATGAGGTAGATCAAAGATTTATTTCCCCAGGTACACAGAAGGAAGCACACTGGTATTTTTCCCAGTGTTGCTAATAAGTGTTCACTTGATATTGAGTACTAGTGATAACTCACATGGATGGAAACTGGAATAGAAGGTGATGTAATCAGTCAATGTGTTGAAAATAACTCGTTCTTTTACTTGTCAACCAAACTGAAAAGGAAACCAAAAATGTTCTCTGGGTGATTAAACTTCCCAGCCTTTAACTACCTATCAATTCTAGACTTTCTCCACGTGAAAAATTTAGGATGCCATTTTAGGATCTCAAAATTACTTATTTACCATATTCACTGGTGAGTCTCCTCTCTACCTGGTATTAATTAATTTTTTTTATAGTTAAGCTGGAAAATTTTCAATGCCTCGATTTAGTTAAACTGAATGTATTGTAAGCCAGGGTACCAGAATGATGACAATATAATACCATCTTCTAGATATAATAAAGATGTTACAGCACAAGCTTTCAACAATATAGTTGCCTAAATAAGACATGCACAACCATTGACATGCCAATGTGGATGGAGGCTGAATGAGTTATAGGCATCCTGTTTCCATTGAGAAAGAGGAGATGCATTTTCTTCAGGATTTAACTGGAGCTTATCCACTCCTAACTGGTCAGATCTAAACATATGTACATATAGACAACCTGCATGGGACTCAGTATCTTTTAAAAAAGTAATGATTATAAAAGTTGTCATGAATACAAGAGGGAGTAGAGACAAGGGAAAATTGGAAGGGGATACGGAGGGATTTAAATTGTGTAAATACAGTATATTCATATATAAAATTCTCAAAAAAAATAAAAATAAAAAGATATTATTTGAAAGTTGCAGTGACTTCATATGATTCCTTGAGATTTGAAACAAGCAAATGACATATGAAAAGTCATTTATTTTGTCCTAAGAAAAGAAGTAGACAGTATTATTTCTTGTACTCCATTCTCTTTGCTCTGAATTCTGGCAAATAACAAAATTAGGAAATCAGAGGTCATCTGTGAAACGGGATATAATGAGTTTGGGTCATGTTTAAGTAGGACGTGTTCTAGAATGTTTCTGCTTGCTTTCTCTAAATTTTTGTAAAATCTTCTAACATCAATAAAGAAAATGGGAGCCCAATGTCATTTTAAAAGGAAAAGGCTGAATGTGAGCATCTCCTCTTCCTACTAAGGGGCCCTTGTTAAATTATAGATTACCTTTACTGTTCTGTGCTTTCTTTCCTGCTGAATTCTGTGATTTTTAGATGCAGTCACTGAATCATTCACCTATTTTTCTCATGTTCTGTCTCTCCTAATCATAGAACTTCTTCTTATCAGAGTCAATTCACTAAAAGCTGCCACTGTTAACTTGGTGTCTTTTTACAGGCCATTTAGAAACACTAGAGATTAAAATTATTTATTTTAAAATCCCTAAGTAAAAAATAAAAGACCCAAATCCCAAAGTATATTTTTATTTGTCGTAACATGATCCAAATCATCACCTGATGGTGAGACAAGGGAGCAGCTTCCTGCTACCAGATTTTCAATTGGGAACAGAGTATCTCATGAAGGGAGAAATCATTTTTCTTTAACTTTTTTATTTAAATTTTTTCACTTTACATACTAACCCCTGTTCCCCCTCCCTCCCCTTATCCAGCTCCTCCTCTCACACCCCCACCCCACCCCTCCATCCCCTTCACATAGGGGGCAAGGCCTCACTTAGGTAGTCAACACAGACTGGCATACCAATTTGGGGCCAGACCAAGCCCCTTCCCCCTGCATCCTGGCTGAGTAAGGCATGGCACCATAGGGAATGGGATCTAAAAAGCCAGTTCTTGTACCTGGGATAAATCCTGGTCCCACTGCCAGGGGCCCCACAAACAGATCAAGCCATGCAACTGTCACTCTCATTCAGAGTGCCTAGTTTGGTCCCATGCAGGCTCCACAGCTGTCAGTCCAGAGTTCATGAGCTCCCACTAGCTTGGGTCAGCTGTCTTTGTGTTTTTTTCCAGCATAATCGTGACTCCCCTTGCTCCTATAATCCCTCCTCCCTCTCTTCAACTGAACTCCAGGAGCTCAGCCAAGTGCTGGGCTGAGGGTCTCTGTATCTGCATTCATCAGTTACTGGATGTAGGTTTTATGATGTCAATTAGGGTAGACACCAATCTGAGTACAGAGGAAGGCTACTTCAAGCACCCTCTCCACCACTGGTATGAGTTTTAGCTGGGGACAATTTCCCTAGCTCCAGATTTCTCCCTAACCCCTTAATGGTTCATTGTTAAGACATCTCTTTCATTGCTCTCCTTCTCTATCCCTCCCTCAATGGGAATGGGGAGTAGAAGGGAGGGGATGGGCAGAGGGAACATGAGGGTTCCAGATGGGAGAAATCTTCTTAAAGTTGATGTGATGTCATACAAGTGAAAACCTTCTCTAATGAAACCTAAAGCATAAAACGGGGCTTCAGTGTGTGTAGTATGGTGTGTGTGTGGTGTGGTGTGTGTGTGTGTGTGTGTGTGTGTGTGTGTGTGTGTGGTGTGGTGTGTATGTGTTAAGAGAGAGGAAAGAGAAATAGAAAAAGAAGAGGAGAAAAAAATAAATGCAACCTCAGTGTAAGTCAGTTTGTAGCTCTGATCTGATACCTGGACCTGAGAAAACAGCCTGTTGAACATCTTCAGGGTGCCCTTACCAATTCTTCTCCATTCTTATGCCATTTTTCATTATGATGATTATTTACATTTCTATCTGTCCTCTACAAAGATACTCACTTTGTCTTGCTGATCCAAGAGGAACTTTTCTGATACTAATTTTGAATTAATAAGCCTGCCGATAAACTATGATTTATCAAGACTGAAGACAGTAACACAGATTTGTTATTTTATGTAGCTTTACAAGTTACACTAAATTGTACATCCTCCAAAAGAGTTTCTCTGTATTGAGCACATTTGGTTACTCTTATTCTCCAAAGGCACCATCTCTGCTATTTAACAAACTCTATTCCAACTTCATGTTTCCAAACAGGCTGCCACATGCCAGGTGTGTCTTCATAGAAGATGAAAAGCAGATGGATTACATAAATTCACAGACCCAAAAAAATGTGTACTCACAATTCCCTTTCAAAGCTGGGCGAAATATCCTTCTTTGTTTTGATTCCTGTGTCCTTCCTGTAATGTATCAAATAGATTTAACTCTGTCTTCATAGCTTTGCTTTTTACCAATTTTTGATGCAAATTGCTTCACTTATTTTTCCTAGGCATGGTACAACAGAGAATTTCTTTATTAGGCTACAAAATTGATTCCAGGATGCATTTAGCTGCCATATCCATCTAAACTTTACTTTCATATGATCATGAGTTTATTGGCTCATCAGTATTCAGGACTAATCCAATCTAATATCCACATTACCATCCAATTTCTCCCAACAATGACCAGCTCATAATCTAAGGGTTTTCATTGATGACAAAAGTTCACAAACAGAAATACCACTGTTACCTCATGAAACTGTTTTATAAATGTTGGCACCCTTCCTAGAAGTCCATCCATACACTTCCTCTGTAATAGAATGATGATTTTAAGTGGTATTCCCATTATTTAAACAGCTACTGATGATAGAAATGCCTTACCATAGTGTTCTATGATTTGAGAACTTCAAACCTAACCAACTCCTGAGAAAAATAATAGATGGGAATGGCATTTGGAAAGACAACAAAGGAATCATTTTGCCATATGTTCCAATCTTCATAAGGGCAAATCTCAGAGACTTTCATAATCAATGTGGTATTTCCAAGGCTTAACAAAGAGCTTAGCAGCTACTGGCTGTTCATGACATATTTTTGAAATTAGTTTATGAATAAAGAAAATGATCATATGGCTAAGGATACTAATATGTAGCCTTTGAAATGTTGAATAGGGCGCACAAATACAACATCAAAGAGACCACAAAGCTAGAACAGAATCTTTGTCACAATGGCAAAGAGAGTTATAGATTCTGGAAATTTACTTTAGACTGATCAGTAGTTATTCAGGGGTTGAGTACTTGGGATTTTTCCAAGTCCTATCACCTAAATTATGAGCAGTGTGCAATAACCAGGGTCACTTACTCCTGTATATACATTTCTTCCTTTCAACTCTCAGGCTAGACACAATTCTTTTCTTCTTTTAGTGCTGGCTAATTCTCTCTAAGGAGCCTAGTATCCTCTTATTTTACCTCTTAATATTGGAGTGCTCCAAGGACAATCCCCAACCCCCATCTATTTACATTCATTCTCTGATGCCCTGTCCTGTCTGCCTATACATTAAGCAGATGCACTAAACAGCACAAAATTGCTGGCATTTCCACAATGTTTCTTCCTTTCACTTTATTTTTATTTTATGTTTATGTTTAGAGCAAGGTAGAAACACACAGGAAAGTGAAACGAAGTTGCTGTTGGGGTTGTTAGTAAAAGCTTTCTTTAAAAAAAAAAAAAAAAAAAAAAAAAAAAAAAAGCATGTCCACAAGGAGAAACAACACTTTTCAAATAATATCTTTGGTAGAATCTATTATGACATTGGCACTATGCTCATAAGCCAAATGGGAGCTAGTTCTATTTACAAAATGCTTATAGCAGTGACACAGAATGTCAGTGTACACAGCTATAACTGTAAAAGGAGACTGAATGATGCCTCTCTCCGTCCTTAACTGTAAACTTGCTCCTGCTGTCCTCCACCCTATGAATAAGAAGAAGGAATAAAAAGACCACACAGGTATATTTTCTTTTAGAATTTCTACCTTTTATGATTTAAAATTCCCAAACCTCGAAGGAGAGTCATGTGCTTACTCTTACTCCTCAATATTTTAACACCTGTCCTCTGACCTCATTTGTACTGACTTTACTATTGTCAGGCTGAGTAATGGCTGATCTCCTTTGGCCATATCTCTTTTTCTCCATAGTCTGCATCTTCTCTAATCTTTCTGTTGTATTGAATGCCCTTAGCATCTCCTTCATCCTTAAACTCTTCCCATTGTTCTTTGTTCTTTGCTTAGAAAAAGCACTTTAGGAATTAGCAATATTAAATCATGAAAAGCTCGGTGAAAGTTTATACTGCGCAAAATCAAGTAACAAAAATCAAAAGCAATAGCTTATATTGTAAGACAATCTCTACCAAAGCAAAGATGTAGACAAATTTCTAAATGGTCTTATTAAATAAAAAACATGGAGCTAAATATAGGGGTGAAGGCCTTAGAGAAAGATCAGGGAAATAGGGAAAGCCAGAACTAACCTTACCTCACCAACTCGGGAGCTTCCAAATGCCATTTAGAAATTCATCTACATAAAGACATTTGATTAAGTTATAGGTTTCAGGATACTAAGATAATAACCAATTGAAATACAATCCTAAGAGTTATCTGAGACATTGAAGGACTCCGCATTACAAGTCACACAATAAATAGTTGAAGATCTATTAAGGCACTGAGCCTGAGAAATAAGCATAGCAGAAACAGGATTATTGATGTTAAGCAGTGTATGGTCTACTGTGTACAGTGGGAAATGAGACTATGACAGTAGAAATTTCAACAGGTACTTTTACAATCTGAGCTATCTGTTATAATGGACTGTGTCATTAAATAAGGAGAGTGAAGGTGAGGCAAAAAGGCAAGAGTTCTCAAACTCTATGAAGGGGATTCTTTGATTGGGTTGTAGATTATATCAAAACTAGACATGTGTCATTAGTTTAAGCTTTCAAATTTAGACAGCTTTTGATTTAGGTTTACATAAATATCCAGTGTATCTTAAACTTGCAAAGGAGCTGATGAGAACTAGTTATGCTATAAATGACTAATGAGCTTTAAGTCATTGAAGTTTGCATATGAAACACTAGTATGAAAGTAGAAGATATATACTTCCTTTTTGTTAAGGAAATTTTACATGGTATTTTTAATTAAATTTTGAGGATGACATACAACATGTTCTGGTCATATTCATCCCCCCTCACTACCCAACTAACTTCTTGTTCTCTTTTTTAAAGATCCAATGAGTCCAATTTGTGTTACTCAAATGCTCTTAGGTGTGTTCACACCCTTAAGAAAACTGACACTCATTCTCCTAGCAGCTACCAACTGCCAATAGCACTTCAGCTAGGTGTTGGATTTCTTGCCTTCCCAACCCCATATTGGATCTTGTCTAATTAATATTTCATTTATTATTTTTATGATGACAGTAAATTTGAAGACTGTTAGCACTGAACATTGCTATGTCCTCTCATGGTATACCTGTTTCCACAGAGTAAAAAACAGCAACCAAACACCTGTCCCCCTCTTTTAGTATCTTCAACTGCCCAACATGTGTGTATATTCACATTTGCATGCCACTACCCATATATAAATGATATAAATATTTATGTCCATATACAAATTGCATGTATAGTCCTGAGGCCATGCTGTGTGTACTTAATTTCTCTAATGAAATTTTAAGTCCCAACTGGCAAGCTTCTTGCCTGAGATTGTTCTGAATACAAAGTCAGTCTTAAATAATAACTAATAATTCAGGTAAATTGAGTTTTATTTGGAGAATTCTGCTATGAAGAATATTAGTTATGGAGGAATCTAAATGTCTGTTGTTGAAGTCAGTAGGGGAGCTGGGATGTTAAGGATGGAGACTGAACTCAATATTTTTAATCCAGCAGCCTCAATGGATCAGATGCATCATTTCATCTCTGAAATGACGGATTACCTTGAAATAAATAAGACAACTACTAATTAAAAAGTGAGTAACAACGACTCAGGGAAAACTAATTTCATATTAACAATTATTCCTGCCTGGAGACATTCCCATATTTAAGAAAATAAATGGTATCATTAAGTTGGTGTGGGTGTCTATTACACATTGTGAGCATCGAATAATGTATTTTAAGAATGGCAAGCCGTCTTCCATTTACAGATCCTCTTGGTTAAATTTAGATGCTGCTCAACTTAGAAATGACAAATTAACAATGTAGTTCAAACCCTTCAAGGTCATGGTTCAATTTCCGCATTTAGTAAGTCGTGTTTATTTTTGCCGACACATATGTCACTGTCACATGTGTCTACTGAGCAGTCGATTAACAAGAACAATTGATGGCTGGTGTTAGATACACACCATTAAAATCAGAGTTGAGCAGAGTCATGTTGTTATTGTGTTTAAATAAAGTGCAATCAGTGGAACTAGAGGTGAGGTTCTAATCATATGAATGGATAGCAGAATTATCTCAGCCCTTCCTTCACTAAAGCTGCCTCAAAGATCGCTGGGAAATTGCAAGTTGTATGAAAACAAAATGAATAGATTTGACCTTTAAATTTTACGTGACACCATGATACAGTGAGGTGTGTGAGTGCGGAGGTGAGGGGCAAAGTTTGAGAGAGTGGTCTCATTAGGTACCTCTGGCTGTCCAGGAACTCGCTATGTAGAACATGCTGGCCTTGAACTCACAGATGTCTGCCTGCTTCTTCCTCCAGAGTGCTGGGATTAAAGATGTGCATCACCATGCCTGACCTTTATTAAGGTATATTTACAGGGAGATCTTAGCTCATGTTCTGAAACTATATGTAAACACATAAATTCACAAAGCAAAGAGGAAAAAATAGGATATCTCATATTAGTGAATGGGTCTGTGAATATCCTATGGTTACAGAAAATTATATTGAGATAATGGAGTTCTCTTCCATGAGAAGGCAAAGAATATTTTGCTCAAGCACTCTTGTTTTCTAAGCAAATAGAAAACAGAGCTTATATTTCTGTAATATATGGTAAAATTGATGTTGTTTTTCCTCACAGACATTGCTCCTGATAATCAAATATTTGGATTAATGAAACCATTGTCAGAAACTACTTTAAATCAGAAAACGAAATATTGAGTTTTTCACAATTTTACAATGAATGCCATTGCATTTTGAAAACCATAAACTGAATTTACTTTCTGTAAGAGCTGTAAAAATTGTCTCATAACAAGGATTTTTTCAATGGATTAGATATTGTGTCGGATATGATTAATCGCTCAGTTATAAGTTTGAAGTGAGGATTCAATGAGCCAATGTACATACATTAAATAGCAGTGTCTGAAACAAAACAAGAATTCATGCTGCTATAAGGGAGTTCCAATAATGATCATTTTCTGCTTGTGTTCCCCATTTCTGTTTCCAGCCATGTCAAGGACAGATCGGGCAGCTGCCAGTACACACTGAAATTTGCTATATGATAGTACTCATTATTTCTTTCATGTATTCACACTCAGTTACTTTAAATAATTTTATGTTTTTAATTATGTGATACCAATGCTATAGACTTCTGAAAGGCTTAAGAAGCTAACATTTTATCATAAATTTCAATTTTTGAGGTCATAATATAATTACATCATTTCCTCTTCAAGTTCCTCCTTCGAACACTTCCCATGTACCCAGACCCAGCAGACTGTGTTTATATATTTAAAACACACACACACACACACACACACACACACACACCAATTAGTGATAAAGAGATGGTAAATCTGAAAGAGAGAGAGAGAGAGAGAGAGAGAGAGAGAGAGAGATTTACATTTTTTTTGTTTTGTTTTTATTTTTTTAAGTAAATTTATTTTACAACATCATTTAGTTCAACATAATAGCCACAGATTCCCCTGTTCTCCCACTCTCGCCCCCCTCCCACTCCCCCCATCCCACCCCCCATTCCCAGCTCCTCCAGATCAAGGTCTCCCCCGAGGACCGGGATCGACCTGGTAGACTCAGTCCAGCCAGGACCAGTCCCCCCTCCCAGACCGAGCCAAGTGTCCCTGCATATGTCCCAGGATTCAAACAGCCAACTCATGCAACAAGCCCAGGACCCGGCACCAACACACGGCTGCCTCCCAAACAGATCAAGCCAAATGACTGTCTCACCCGTTCAGGGGGCCTGATGCAGTTGGGGGCCCCTCAGCCTTTGGTTCATAGATCCTGTGCTTCCATTCGTTTGGCTATTTGTCCCTGTGCTTTATCCAACCCTGGCTTCAACAATTCTCGCTCATATAAACCCTCTTCTTTCTCACTAATTAGACTCCCAGTGCTCCACCAGGGGCCCAGCCGTGGATGTCTGCATCCAGATTCCTCAGACCTTCCTTGGATGGGGTTTATGGCACAACTAACAGGGTGTCTGGCCATCCCATTACTGGAGTAGGTCAGTTCCTGCCGTCTCTCGTCCATTGCCAGCAGTCTTTTCTGGCGGTATCTTTGTGGATCTCCGTGGGCCTCCCTAGTTCTCTGCTTCCTCCCCTTCTCATGTGGTCTTCATTTACCATGGTCTCCTATTCGTTGTTCTCCCTTTCTTTTCTTGATCCAACTAGGATCTCCCACTCTCTTTCCCTCGACCGTCGCTCTTCATTGTTCCCACTCATGACCAGGCTGTTCATGTAGATCTCATCCATTTCTCCATGTCTTTTTTGGGGTCCCGTTTTCCAGGTAGCATCACTGGTGATGTGAGTAGCAGTTCAGTCATCCTTGTTCCACATCTAGTATCTTCCTATGAGTGGGTACATACCATATTTGTCTTTCTGAGTCTGGGTCACCTCACTCAGGATGATTTTTTCTAGATCCATCCATTTGTCTGCAAACCGTATGATGTCATTGTTTTTCTCTGCTGAGTAGTATTCCATTGTGTATATGTGCCACAATTTATTTATCCATTCTTCAGTTGAAGGGCATCTAGGTTGTTTCCAGGTTTTGGCTATTACAGACAATGCTGATATGAACATAGCTGAGCAAGTGCTCTTGTGGTATGATTGAGCATTTCTTGGGTATATGCCCAAAAGTGGTATAGCTGGATCTTGGGGGAGATTGTTTCCCAATTTTCTAAGAAAGCGCCATATTGATTTCCAAAGTGGTTGTACAAGCTTGCATTCCCACCAGCAGTGGAGGAGAGTTCCTCTAGCTCCACAACCTCTCCAGCATAAAGTGTCTTCAGTGTTTTTGATCTTAGCCATTCTGACAGGCGTAAGGTGGTATCTCAGAGTTGTTTTGATTTGCATTTCCCTGATGATTAGGGATGTTGAGCAATTCCTTAAATGTCTTTCAGCCATTTGGGTTTCCTCTGTTGAGAATTCTCTGTTTAATTCTAAAGCCCATTTCTCAATTGGACTGTTGGTCGTTTTGATGTCTAATTTCTTGAGTTCCTTATATATTCTGGATATCAGTCCTCTGTCACCTGTGGGGTTGGTGAAGATCTTTTCCCATTCAGTAGGCTGTCGCTTTGCCTTGTTGACCGTATCCTTTGCTCTACAAAAGCTTCTCAGTTTCAGGAGGTCCCATTGATTGATTGTTTGTCTCAGTGTCTGCGCTACTGGTGTTATATTTAGGAAGTGATCTCCTATGCCAATGCGTTCAAGATTACTTCCTACTTTCTCTTCTAGCAGGTTTAGAGTAGCTGGATTTATGTTGAGGTCTTTGATCCACTTGGACTTAAGTTTTGTGCACGGTGACAGATATGGATCTATTTGCAGCCTTCTACACGTTGATATCCAGTTATGCCAGCACCATTTGTTGAAGATGCTTTCTTTTTTCCATCGTACACTTTTGTCTTCTTTGTCAAAAATTATATGTCCATAGGTGTGTGGGTTAATGTCAGGGTCTTCAATTCAATTCCATTGGTCCACATGTTGGTTTTTATGCCAATACCAAGCTGTTTTTATTACTGTAGCTCTATAGTAGAGCTTGAAGTTAGGGATTGTGATGCCTCCAGAAGTTGTTTTATTGTACAGGTTTCTTTTAGCTATTCTGGGTTTTTTGTTTTTCCATATGAAGTTGAGTATTATTCTTTCCAGGTCTGTGAAGAATGGTGTTGGTGTTTTGATGGGGATTGCATTGAATCTGTATATTGCTTTTGGTAAGATTGCCATTTTTACTATGTTAACCCTGCCTATCCATGAGCATGGGAGATCTTTCCATTTTCTGACATCTTCTTCAATTTCTTTTTTCAGGGACTTAAAGTTCTTGTCATATAGGTCCTTCACTTGCTTGGTTAGTGTTACCCCAAGGTATTTTATGTCATTTTTGGCTATTGTAAAGGGTGATGTATCTCTAATTGCCTTCTCATCTTCTTTGTCCATTGTATATAGGAAGGCTACTGATTTTTTTGAGTTGATCTTGTATCCTGCTATGTTGCTGAAGGTGTTTATAAGCTTTATCAATTCCTGGGTGGAATCTTTGGGGTCACTCAAGTATACTATCATGTCATCTGCAAATAGGGAAAGCTTGACTTCTTCCTTTCCAATTTGTATCCCCTTAATCTCCTTATGTTGTCTTATTGCTCTGGCTAGAACTTCAAGTACTATATTGAATAAGTATGGGGAGAGTGGACAGCCTTGCCTCGTTCCTGATTTTAGTGGAATTGCTTTGAGTTTCTCTCCATTTAATTTGATGTTGGCTGTTGGTTTGCTATATATTGCCTTTATTATGTTTAGGTATGTTCCCCGTATTCCTGATCGCTCCAAGACTTTTATCATGAAGGGGTGCTGGATTTTGTCAAATGCCTTTTCTGCATCTAGTGAGATGATCATGTGGTTTTTTTCTTTGAGTTTGTTTATATGGTGTATTACGTTGATGGACTTTCGTATGTTGAACCACCCTTGCATCCCTGGGATAAAGCCTACTTGATCATGGTGGATAATTGTTCTGATGTGTTCTTGGAGTCTGTTTGCCAATATTTTATTGAGTATTTTTGCATCAATGTTCATGAGGGAGATCGGTCTGTAGTTCTCTTTCTTTGTTGTATCCTTGTTTGGTTTAGGAATCAGGGTAATTGTAGCCTCATAAAAGGAGTTTGGTAATGTTCCTTCTGTTTCTATTATGTGGAACAATTTAGAGAGTATTGGTATTAACTCTTCTTTGAAGATCTGGTAGAATTCTGCGCTGAAACCTTCTGGTCCTGGGCTTTTTTTGGTTGGGAGACTTTTAATGACTGTTTCTATTTCCTTAGGGGTTATTGGGCTATTTAAATAGTTTATCTGGTCTTGATTTAACTTAGGTATGTGGTACTTATCCAGAAAAATGTCCATTTCTTTTAGGTTTTCCAGTTTTGTGGAGTAGAGGTTTTTGAAATATGACCTTATAATTCTCTGGATTTCCTCAATGTCTGTTGTTATGTCCCCTTTTCATTTCTGATTTTGTTGATTTGGATTCTCTCTCTCTGTCTTTTGGTTAGTTTGGATAAGGGCTTGTCTATCTTGTTGATTTTCTCAAAGAACCAACTCTTTGTTTCATTAATTTTTTGTATTATTCTCTTAGTTTCTAATTTATTAATTTCCCCTCTCACTTTGATAATTTCCTGGCGTCTATTCTTCCTGGGAGACTTTGCTTCTTCTTGATCTAGAGCTTTCAGGTGTGCTGTTAAGTCACTAGTGTGAGATTTCTCCAACTTCTTTATGTGTGCATTTAGTGCTATGAATTTCCCTCTTAGCACTGCTTTCATAGTGTCCCATAAGTTTGGGTATGTGGTTTCTTCATTTTCATTGATCTCTAGGAAGTCTTTAATTTCTTTCTTTATTTCTTCCTTAACCCATTGGTGATTTAGTTGAGCATTATTCAGTTTCCATGAGAAAGTAGGTTTTCTGTAGTTTTTGTTGTTGTTGAGATCTAACTTTAACCCATGGTGGTCTGATAGAACACAGGAGGTTATTCTAATTGTTTTGTATCTGTTGAGATATGCTTTGTGGCCAAGTATGTGGTCAATTTTAGAGAAAGTTCCATGGGGTGCTGAGAAGAATGTATATTCTTTCTTGTTAGGATGGAATGTTCTGTAGATATCTATTAGGTCCAATTGGGTCATGATATCAGTTAAGTCCTTTATTTCTCTGTTAAGTTTCGATTTGGGAGATCTGTCCAGTGGTGAAAGTGGGGTATTGAGATCTCCCACTATTAATGTGTGGGGTTTTATATGTGGTTTAAGCTTTAGTAATGTTTCTTTTACATATGTGGGTGCCCTTGTGTTTGGGGCATAAATGTTCAGAATTGAAACTTCATCTTGGTGGATCTTTCCTGTGATGAATATGTAATGTCCTTCTTTATCTCTTTTGATTGATTTTAGTTTGAAGTCTATTTTGTTGGATATCAGTATGGCTACCCCTGCTTGTTTCTTAAGACCATTTGATTGGAAAGTCTTTTCCCAGCCTTTTATTCTTAGGTAGTGTCTGTCTTTGAATTTGAGATGTGTTTCTTGTATGCAGCAGAAAGTTGGGTTCTGCTTTCGTATCCATTCTGTGAGTCTATGTCTTTTTATAGGTGAATTAAGTCCGTTGATATTAAGGGATATTAACGACCAGTGATTGTTCATCCCTGTCATTTTTGGTGGTAGTGTGTGTGTACTTCCCTTCTTTGGGGTTTACTGTTGTGGCTTTATCTATTGCCTGTGTTTTCGAGTGTGTATCTGACTTCCTTCGGTTGGAATTTTCCTTCTAGTGCTTTCTGTAGGGCTGGGTTTGTGGATAGGTATTGTTTAAATCTGGCTTTGTCTTCGAATGTCTTGTTCCTTCCGTCTATGATGATTGAAAGTTTTGTTGGGTATATTAGTCTGGGCTGACATCCATGGTTTCTTAGTGTCTGCATTACATCTGTCCAGGTCCTTCTGGCTTTCAAAGTCTCCATTGAGAAATCGGGTGTTATTCTGATGGGTTTACCTTTATAGGTCACTTGGCCTTTTTCCTTGGCTGCTCTTAATATTCTTTCTTTATTTTGTACATTTAGTTGTTTAATTATTATGTGTCGAGGGGACTTTTTTGGGGGGTCTAGTCTGTTTGGTGTTCGATAGGCTTCTTGTATCTTCATAGGCATTTACTTCTTTAAGTTGGGAAAGTTTTCTTCTATAATTTTGTTGAATATATTTTCTGTGCCTTTGAGTTGGTATTCTTCACCTTCTTCTATCCCTATAATTCGTAGGTTTGGTCTTTTCATGGTGTCCCAGATTTCTTGGACATTTTGGTTCATGACTTTGTTGGCTTTAGTGTTTCCTTCGACTGATGAAACTATTTCTTCTACTGTATCTTCAATGCCAGAAATCCTCTCTTCCACCTCTTGCATTCTGTTGGTTATACTTGCATCCGAAGTTCCTGATCTTTTACTCAGGGTTTCTATTTCCAGCATTCCCTCTGTTTGTGTCTTCTTTATTTTTTCAATTTCCTTTTTCAGTTCTTGGACTGTTTCCTTTGTTTGTTTCATTGCTTTTTCATGATTTTCTTTCAGTGTTTTATTGTTTTCTTCCAGGACTTTAATGTTTTCTTCCAGGACTTTATTATTTTCTTGGAGAGCTTTATTATTTTCTTCTAATTTGTTTGCTCTTTCCTCTAGTTGTTTATAGCGTTCTTCCAATTTCCTTGCCTTTTCCTCTACCCAAGCCTCTACCTTCTTCATGAAGTTACTCATAAGGCTACTTTCTTCTGCTTCTTCCAATTTTTGGTGTTCAGGTCTAGATGTTGGAGGCGGGCTAGGTTCTGGTGATGCTGTATTGCTCTTCATTTTGCTGTATGTACTTCTGCTTTGACGTCTGCCCATCTCCTTGTGGTTCTTTCTTCGTCTTATCAGTGTACAGATTCAGGAAAGACTGACAGATTCAGGAAGACTCTCTCTTTTGTCCAAAAGGGAGTTCTCTTGTCCAACTCTCTGGTCCAGAAGGGAAGTCCGGGGCGGGCTCTGGTCCAGAATGGCAATCGGGGGCAGGCTGGGAGCTGGGGGCCGGTCTCTAAGTCTCAGGAAGTGGCTGGAGTCGCGGGCAGATGGGCGTGGGGGCGGGGGAGATTGCAGGGGCTGCCGGGGGGCTTGGAAAAGGGGATCCCTCCCGGTGGGGCTAGAAGGGGAGCTGTCCGGTGGCCAGAACCTGGTGCCAAGTTGGGCAGGTCTTCCTAGAGTGGCTGGTACCCAGGGATGGGGTCCGGGTTGGACCCGGGCACTCACCTCTGGACCAGAAGGGAAGTCGGGGGCAGGCTGGGAGCTGGGGGCCGGTCGAGATTTACATTTTAAAACATTTTTGGGAACAGGCAAGATGATTCCTTGCTTAAAAGCACATAAGCAGCCCTGGTAACCTGAGTTTGATCCTTAGAACTTACAAGGTTAAAGACAATTAACTTACTCATGTTCTCCTCTTGCCTCTACATGAGTGCCTGCTCTGACATGTGCACACTCACATGAACTAACAAAATACATTTTGGTTTCAAATAACTAAGTCTTTAGTATGAATTAACTGGCTTTACTGAAAATGCACTGTGTATGAACAGAAATACCATGACACTCAAAGGAATGGATTGTAGTGCCTTGCAGTTCCACCCTGTGGAGTTTCAAACTAGTCTACTTTCTCTTGAAGACTTAATCCCTTAAGAATCAATGTAACAAAAGTTTAGGTTGGAAATAGGTAGGGAAATAACTGATACAGACTCATTAGACTAAAAACTATTGGGGAGCAATTATGGGATGTAGAAGGTCGCCCTGGAGACAGCACACACTACTGTATTTCTCAAAAGTTCAATTATTCATTCTACATGAAATGTGCATGTATTTTATCTCACAAGACTTTTGTGAGACAGCAATAGTACTTGTAAAATATATACAACTACTAGAATGTAGTAACTAGTGAGTAGATGCTTTCTCTCCTTTGTGTCCTTTCTCTACCCCCAACTAATCTGCCAATAATCCTTATTTCTCATTGGAAATCATATTTTGCAATCTGAGGACACCTCAAATTATTCCTAACAGCCTAAATACCTGTCTAGCTGATTCATTGTAGATAATACATTACATAAAATCTTTTTTTTTTGTTTTTTTTTTTTTGTTTTTTTGTTTTTCGAGACAGGGTTTCTCTGTGTAGCTTTGTGCCTTTCCTGGAGCTCACTTGGTAGCCCAGGCTGGCCTCGAACTCACAGAGATCCGCCTGGCTCTGCCTCCCGAGTGCTGGGATTAAAGACGTGCGCCACCAACACCGGGCCATAAAATCATTTTTTAAATGTTAAGACTTCCTTCTTTTCCTGTCCTTTGTATATATTCAGTGCTTTAACATTTATTTTTCAACTTGCAATTATGTCCATCTGTAAAACCCTAGTAACAATCAGAGGTGGAAGATGATGAAAACAATTCAATGGAACAAATTTTTCAGAGATAATCTATCAAATTTCATATGTCTACAATTGGGCTGTATCCTTTAGTCAATAGAATTTTCAAATTGAGGGTGTTGGGAGGTTTCTTTTGATCAATTCTTATTGTATAAATATGTAAAGGTATTACAGAGAGCTCTGTTAGTATGTTTAATCTGTACATGTTAAAATAAATGTGAGCATACTAAAATATTGTACAAAAATATATTCAGTCTATATATGTAAGGTGTAATTATGTAACATAAGTGAATTTAGTACTTATACTTTGATGACAAACCCAAGTTATCTCATTATAAATATATAAATATTCCCAAATACAAAACATTGTGAGATCTGATACACTTGTACTCACAAGCATCTCAGAGAAGGCATCCACAGCCAGCATATTAGGAATAGGAAATGTGCAGTTGGTCCATAGAGAATATTCTCTCCCAAATTAGTGAGTATATTTCTTAAAAATTAAAACCAACATTGAACTATGAACCTCCTCTATTGGATAGGTGCCAATCTCATAGATTTTTTTCCTTAATTGAACATTTTCCACTATTATATTGTCTAACACCATATATTTCTGTGTTGACCCTTTGTATTTCTCCTCTGAGAATGTCAATTCAGTTCATTGTCCCATTTACTGAATGATATTTTTTATTTTTGGTATTTAAGGTTTTCAGTTCATTGTATGTTGTAGATAATAATCCTTCGTCCAAAGTGTGTTTGGAAAGATGGTGTCGTGGACTGTCTGTTCACTCTAATGATGGCTTTGTTTGTTGTATACATTCATTTTAGTTTTACATTACCCCATTTGACTAACTATTGCTGGTATTCCCTGAATTACTGAGGCTCTAGTGAGAAATTTTTTGCCAGTCTCTTTACCCTGAAGGACATTTCCATTAATAAATTAAACTTCTCTATTTTTATATAAGGTTAGTAATTCAGTTTGAATTGATTTTGGTACAGTATGAAATATACAGATCTAATTTCATTCTTTTTCATGGGAACATTTCATTTTGTCAGCACCATTTCTAGAAAAGTCTGTCATTTATTGAATTCATGTTTCTGATGCCTTTATGAAAAATTGGATTTCCAAAACTGGATGAGTTTAACCACTGTGTCATCAATTAATTCCATTTTTCTACGTGTCTATTTTTGTGCAAGTCCAATGTTGTCTTTGTCACTATGGCTCTGAAGTATTGTTTGAAATCAGGTAATCTGATACCTCTGGCTGCTTTATTTCTTTTTAGAATTGTCTTGGCTTGGCGTATTTTGCATATCCATATGGATTTTTATGATTTTCATAGCTATGTAAAGAAAATCACTGGAGTGGTGATGGGCTGCTCTGACTGTGTGGATTGCTTTTTGTAGTATAACCATCTTCACAATATTGTTTTGGTCAGTATTGAAAATCCTGTAGATAGGAGGTCTTTCCATCATCTAGGGTAGTTGTTCTCAACCTCCCGAAAGTTGTTATCATATAATACAGTTCCTCATGTTGTGGGGACCCCCAGTCATAAGATTTTTCTCATTGCAATCTCATTTATGTAATTTTATGTGATGAGTTATAACATAAATATCTGTAGTTTCCAATAGTCATAGGCAACTCCTGTGACAAGGGATTTCAACCCCCAAAAGGGGTTACAACCCAAGTTGAGAAACACTGGCCTAGGGTCTTCACTTTCTTTGTTTTCTTTTTTCCAGTCTCATGACATTTTCCTTATTAAGATCCTTTATCCCTTTAGGTTGATTAAACCTTACCTGTTTTCTGAGCCTAAAATGAGTGAGATATTATTTTCCCCTCAGTAAATTTACTATTGATATGTACAACAGCTACTGATTTTCATGTGGATTTTGTAACCCTGCAAACATACTCAAAGTGTTCATTAGGCACAAATTTTCCTTAGGGAGCAATGAGGACTTTTAAGTGTAGCACTGTACCATCTTCAAGTAGGGATCAACCAACTTTTTCCTTTCCAATTCTTATCCTTTACATATCTTTCTTTTGTCTGCTTTAGCTAAGCCATTGAACACTATTGCTGTTGGATGTTCTATATGCTGGGAATGCATTGCTCTGATTGGTTGATAAATAAAAAGCTGATTGGCTAGTAGCTAGGCAGGAAGTATAGGTGGGATATACAGACAAGGAGAATTCTGGGAAAAGGAAGACTGAGTCAGTAGACACCAGCCCACCATCCAGGGAGCAGCATGTAATGGCACACAGGTAAAGCCACAGAACACCTGGTGACATATAGATGAACAGAATTGGGCTGAGTTTGAGTGTAAGAGCTGGTCAGTAGTTAGCCTGAGCTAATGGCCAAGCAGGTTTCATTAATATAAGCCTCTGTGTGTTTACTTGGATCTGAGCAGCTACAGACTGGGTGGGACACAGGGAAACTTCAGCTACACAATATAATGAATAAGAATGAAAAAACTGTACCCTTCCATCATTCTGGATTTTAGAGGATAAGGTCTCAGTTTTTCTCTGTTTAGTAAAATATTGACTAGATTTGCACTCCTTGGCCTTTATTATATTGATATTTTCCATCTAGTCTTAGTTTCTTCAGTATTTGTATCATGAAGGTCTGAAGAACTTTGCCCAGTGCTTTTTCCTGTACCTGTCCAGATGATCCTGTGATGTCTGGCATTAAGTCTTTTGATAGGGTGTATTACATTCATTGGTTTGTGTGTTCTGAACCAACTTTGCATCCTTGGGGATGACTCCAACTTGGTGATAATTTATAACCTTCTTGGTGAGATGATCAATTTGGTAAGTAAGGTAAGCAAGGATTTTTATAACAATGTTTATTGGGAAGATTGATTTTAGCTTATCTGTTGCTGTGTCTGTAATTCAGTTTTGATACCAGGAGTGTACTGGCTTTATAAAGTGAGATGGGTATGTTCCTTCCTTCCTATTTTGTAAAACCATTTGAAAAAAATTGTGTTAAATATTCCTTGTGAGTTCAGAAGACTCCTTCAGTAAATCCATCCAATCCTGGACGTGACTTTGTGGAGGGAGTTTTAAGTACCCTTCAGTCTCAATACTTGTTTAGGGTTCTGTTTATATTGCTTATGTCTTCTGGCTTTGATTTCATAAGGCATACGCCTATATAAATGTATTCATTTTCTCTAATTTTTTCAACTTGTTAGAATTTAAACTTTTCTTTTTTTTTACTTTTTATTTATTTATTTATTTTACAATTCTATTCAGTTCTACATAATAGCCACAGATTCCCTTGTTCTCTCCCTTCCTGTCCCCCTCCCCTTCCCCCCAGCACACCTCCCATTCCCACCTCCTCCAGATCAAGGTCTCCCCCGAGGACTGGGATCGACCTGATAGACTCAGTCCAGGCAGGTCCAGTCCCTTCCTCCCAGATTGAGCCAAGTGTCCCTGCATAAGTCCCAGGTTTCAAACAGCTAACTCATGCAACGAGCCCAGGACCTGGTACCACTGCCTAGATGCCTCCCAAACAAATCAAGTCAATCAACTGTCTCACCTATTCAAAGGGCCTGATCCAGTTGGGGGCCCCTCAGTCTTTGGTTCATAATTCATGTGTTTCCATTCATTTGGTTCTTTGTCCCTGTGCTTTATCCAACCTTGGTTTCAACAATTCTTGCTCATATAAACCCTCCTCTTTCTCACTAATTAGACTCCCAGCGCTCCACACGGGGCCTAGCCATGGATGTCTGCATCCAGATTCCTCAGTCCTTGGATGGGGTTTATGGCACAACTATCAGGGTGTTTGGCCATCCCATCACCAGAGTAGGTCAGTCCCGACTGTCTCTCGGCCATTGCCAGCAGTCTTTTGTGGGGGTATCTTTGTGGATTTCTGTGGGCCTCTTTAGCTCTTTCTTTTCAAAGTATTAACTGACAATCTTCTGGATTTCATTGGAGTCTGTTGTCACAATTCCCTTTTCATCTATAGCTATATTAATTTGTTATTTCTCTTGTGGTTTATTTGGTTGGAATTACTCAATATTGTCAATCTTTTCAAAGAATTAACTCTTGATGTATTTTATTCTATATATTGTTCTTTTATTATCTAGTTTGTTAATTTCTTTTCTTTGTAATCTTTATCATTTCTGGCTGTTTCCTGAGTTTGAGACTGACTTTTTGTTATTTCCTTTTAAAATTTCTATGATTCTTTAACTTTAAATAATATTTGTACCTATAAATTTTCCTCTAAGGACTGCCTTGGCTGTATCTCAGCAGACCTGGTAGGCTGTACTATCATTTTATTTGATTTTAGATATTTGTAAATTTCTCCTTGATTTCTTCAATATCTACTATTTATTCAAAAGTGTATTATTCAGTCTCTAAGTATTTATGTATTTTTAAATGTTAGTCTTGATATTGATTTTTAGTTTTATCTCTCTGTATTCTGAAAGGAAGCAGGGGATTATTTTGATTTTTTGAAATCTTCATTAAGGATTATATTGTGTCCTATAATATGGTCAATTTAGAGAAGATTCCATGTGGTATTAAGAAGAATATTTATTCCCTATATATTAAGCAAAATATTCTGTAGATATCAGTTAAATACATTTGATATGTGGTATATTTTGGCTCTAATGCTTCATTGATGACTTTTTTAATTTGAAGACCTATCTAGATGTGAGAATGGAGTATTATAGTCTTCCAATGGTATTTTGTCCAAATATGTGTAATCATTGTTTTTTGTTTTTTTGTTGCTGCTGTTTTAGTGTTGGGTTTTTTCCCTACCTGTTTTGTTTTTAATAATAGTAGGAGTCTCAGTAGTTGATGCTAAATATTAACAATATGTTTGTATTCTTCATGATTTGTTCCTTTTTTTAATATGTAAAGACCTGTTTTAAAGTCTACATTATAAGATACAATGTTTATAGCTTCCCTTTCATTGGTAGTTTGATTCCACCCCTTGACTCTCAGTTTATATGCTTTACCTAGCTGTGTGAATTTTATGAAGACAGGAGAGAGTTAGATCATGTTTCTCCATCTACCCTTTTAGTCCAGACTTCATCAGTGAATCAAAGCCATTTGCATTCAAGATGATGGCTATAAATGTTTATGTATTGTTTATGATTTTGTTGTTTGTTGTTCTAGTTAACTGTTTAACTGGTAATCTTTTCCTTCATCACTGATAGTACTGGGCATGATTTATCCTTTTCCAATTAAACAGTTCATCTGTTGCATTCATAGAATGCATTATTTCCTGTGTTCTTGTATACTGCTTTTTTCTTCTTTTATGTTCATCATTCCTTTAAGTGTTTTATACAGGAGTAACTTAGTGGTTATATACTACATAACTTTTTCTTGGAAAATTTTTCTCTGTTTCTTCTAATTAAGAATACTTCATTTATCTTAGCTGAGAATAAGAATCTTGGATTGATGATTATTTACTTTTCAGAACTTGAAATATGTCAATCCATGCTGTCTCTGTCATGTTTCTTTCTCTGTTTGTTAGCTGACATGTCTCCCTAGAGATTTATATTTATACTTTTATAACTTGATTATGTCTCATGCAGTTCTTGTCTAGTTGTGTTGGCAGCTGCAGTAGCTGCAGGGCAGGATGTCAGGTTGAATTGTGGAGGAAGTTTGCTAGTGTGTAGAGCAAATGCTGTCCCTGAGTGGTGATGGGAGCAGGTTGACTAAGTAATACATCAGCACTGGTCCCTCTGCTTGCCTAAATCAAATCACCCGCTCATTCGAACATGATTTCTGATCTAAAGTCTCATCCATGTGTCCCTATTTAAGATTTTGGGAGAGTAAAGTAAAATTCTAAAAATTATGGAAGACTTTTTATAGTATTTTTATTTTATAATTAACTTAATTTCACATATCAGTTAACTATTTTTATATTTTTATCAGCATATATTAACTACAGTTATTAGTGGGGTTCAATGTTATTTGTAGTATGAATGTGGCTTTTTCATTTTTTTATTGATGAGTATGTTTCTATAAAAGAAAATTTGCTTTCGATTTAGCCACATTCTTTCGCAAAGGTGCTCTGAATAAAATCAAAGATATAAAAGTAATAACATAAGAGCAGGGAGGGAGGGAAGGTGAGTGTGATGGAGGAAGGGAGGGAAGGAATGACTGGGAGAAGGGAGGAAGAGAGAGAAGAGAGACATCAAAAGAATTATTCATTCTCTATAAGTATTTATGTTGATTACATTTTACTACATAATCTTATGTCTAGTAATTAGTGATTGTGTCAGTTTAGCATTAAAATAGTTTAAGTAATTAAGCAATTACAAGTATAAAATAATTATAAATGAGTCTTTTCAGCATAGAATGCAGCCTGTGTTTTTACTCCAGCAATAAATAAAACTGTTTGTATTGGACATGTTCTTCATTCAATGGGAGAAAACTTCTTTAAATATAATGGATTTATTTGTCTTCTTGACATAATAAATGAAATTGTTTGTCATAAAATACTGAGATAAATATGTGAGTCAAAGTAAGAATAAATCCTGTTTATCATTAAAACAGTCCAAAAAGTAAAAGTATTTAACTATAAAACTTGATTCTACAAAAAATGTAATAACCATAATAGTCAATTAAAGGAGAGATAATAGTGAAATATAAAAGAATAACAACCCAAAGCAGTTTAATTACATAGAAAAATTAGAAAGAAAAGTCTCCAAAATATTTTCTGAAAAACACAAATTGGGAAATACATCTTAAAGAAACATAATTTGAGTTATTTTCATATTTAACAAATCAGTAGCTTAATGGAGTGATAATAACTGTTCACAGAGAAAATAAGTTTTCTGTATAAGTAATATGCAGCTTGTGCTGACTTCTGAAAGAGGTCCATAGACAGTGGATAGGTTTTGAGTAGCTATGAGTGAAGAGACTTTGAAAACATGTAGGCCTTTCTCATATGTGAAGAGGGAAACAATGGGCCACAGATTGGAATTTGATTGCTGTGCCTATAAGTTTTGTACTAATATCAGAAATATCCTGCAACCCCATCACAGTGTGGTGTGGTCAAGCTCTCTCAGGCCCCTGTCTAAAATGTCCTGAACTTCATTTAGAATCTCTGTAATTTTCCTTGTCACCAGCTTATGGGTCTTCCCCAAACAAAACAGCCATGTGGATCTCTCTAGAAGATAAACAGCATCTCAGCATTATGTCTCTGTTAAGGAAAATGGTTAAGTACAAGCTCAGTGGCCTCCTGCCCTTTCTCTTTTATAATTATGGTCTCCAGTAAATCATTTTTACATAGTATTTCAAACTGGTTATAAGCATCTATGTGAGACTCGTGTTGTGTGAGACTGTCCCTGTCTTCACAGCTAAAAAACTGAACACTGACAGCACTAGATTCATCACTACCAGAGTTAGAGTCTGAGGCTCATTTAAAATTCCAAGGCAATGAATACACCCGATGAGGAGGTTCAAGTTATTTTCGTACCATGAAGCACAATCAATATTGAGTTCATGAAACTATTAATTTGGACACATTTTTATCAGTGTTTCAATGAAGTCTCATAGATTATCTCACAAAACAATTTGGTCTGCTTTAATATATTTCAGTTTCTTTGGAGCCTTAATATAAGCCTGAGTAAAAATTGCCTCCATTTAATACATTCATTTTCTATGAAGGTAAAGCAAATTTATGTGTATGTTTGTGTGTGTTCAAAAATCATACTAGTAATCACATTTTCACACTATAAAGATTTACTGAACAAAACACACAAGTAGAGACAAAACTGTTTTTCCGTGGATATGGGAAGGATGATGGTTAGAAGGCAGCTAAATTTTTACCATAGAGAATTTGTCTGTGAGTCAGCTGTTTAGGATTTACAGTTTCCAGTAGTAGAAGATGAGAATTATAGCCTGCAGGTTGTGTTCCATGTTGTCAATGCAATCAATACTGTTGAGTATTCCCACCCTTGAATATTCTGCTAATACTTCCCTTCAAGACAGGAGTAAATACTAGAGATATGATTTTCCATTATGAGTACTTGTAGCACAGAGCAACTTCAAAAAATATGGAGCAGTCAGGTAACAAAAAGTATATTTTGAAATTACTGTTATACTCAATATATATTATCATTCTGCCTTTCTTTTCTATGCCTGTTCATGACAAATAAAATTAGTTTAATGAAGATGAATTTACATATATTAATAATTAAATTTTATAAAACTTACAAAAAGGAACACTAATATTTTAAATTTCAGTATGTAGTAAAGCTTGATCAGTAAGATATTAAAGTTCAAATTCTATTGTAGTGAGATTACTGGACATCAGCTAGACAATATTTTCTTGTGACTTCCTTTCTTTTTTCTCCTTTAATTAAATTTTGAATTGAAAGTTATACTTACAAAAAAACATCATGATGTTTGAGAAACATTGGTTACCTTCCAGAACTTCAAGGTAAGAAATCATTGCTGAAGACAACACATGATTTAGATGCAGGACTTGAAAGAGTCAAATTAAATCTGACCTATAAGCACCTCCCTAAGAACTGGCTCTCATAACATCTGAAAGTTTTGTACTGCAAATGGAGAGAAGTAGTCAGTTGTTATACCCAGCTATAAAGCCTATGAGCAGCAATTGCTGGTCCAGAAAGATATTCCGAATGGTGCAACAGTGGTACTTTTATCATAGGGATAACCAGCAGCTGTCTAATTGTACTTAGGTCTGGTTAACAGGAAAAAGTTCATTCCCATTATTGTAAACCTAGCCAACTACCCATGACTGAATGGTCACAGTCCTTAAGAAGAATCTTCTATTGCCATTTTCCCAAACTAATGTAATCTCTAATTATTGTTTAAATACTAATCCTTATATTCACAGGTAAGTGCAGCTCTCAATCCTCATAAAATAAGACAATTTTACAAAAGAACCATGTTAAAGGGCCACAGCATTAGGAAGGCTGAGAACCACTGCCATAGACACTTGTGTTGCTATTTATCTTGGAAAATATTTTCATGGAGAGCAATTACTCATGAATTGGACTGTGAATACCTGATGCTCCATTTATGGTACTTCCATACTGTAACAACATAATGATCTTCTTTAAAAGTACAGGCAGAGCTACAGAAATAATCCTAAAATAAAATGCTCTGCTTAATTCATTAAAACAAGTATTTTTCTTGTAATTATAAAATATAAAACCAAGTATAAATCAAGAAATTAAAAAACCCAACTAGGATTTTTTTCTTTTTTATTAAATATTTTTAATTTATTTTACATTCCAATCACAGTTTCCCCTCCTTCCTCTCCTCTTGTTCCCTCCCCTCAACTCCTTTCTACCCACCCTATCCACTCCTCAGAAAGGGTAAGGCCTCCCATGGAAGTCAACAAATCATGGTATATCAAGTTGAGGCAGGATCAAGCTCCTCCACCCTGCATCAAGGTTGAACGAGGCATCCCACCATAGGGAATAAGCTCTAAAAAGTCAGCTCATGTACCAGAGATAGACAGATCCTTGTCCCACTGCTAGGGACCCCATAAACAGACCAAGCTACATAACAATTGTTCACACACAGAGGGCCTAGGTCAGTCCCATATGGGCTCTCTAGCTGTCTGTTTAGAGTCCATGAGTTCCCACAAGCTCAGGTCAGCTGTATCTGTGGGTTTTCCTATCATGATCTTGAATCCCCTTGCTCATATAATCCCTCTTCCCTCTCTTCAGCTCAACTCCCAGAACTCAGTCCAGTGCTTAGCTGTGGATCTCTGCATCTGTTCTCATCAGTCACTGGATGAAGTTTTTATGATGACAATTAGGGTAGTCACCGATCTGATTACAGGAGAAGATAAGTTCAGGCACACTCTTCACTATTGCTAGGGGTCTTAGCTGGCATCATCCTTGTGGATTCCTGAGAGTTTCCTTGGCACCAGGTTTCTCCTTAACCTCATAATGTTCCCCTCTATCAAGTTATCTCTTTCATTGTTCTCCCTCTCTATCCCTCCCCCCAACTCCACCATCCCGATCCCTCATGTTTCCATCTCCCAAACCCTCCCCTCTACTCCCTTATCTCTAGTTTACCCAGGAGATCTGATCTATTTCTCCTTCCAGTGTACAGAAAATTCTCAAAGCAGAATCTTATCACTTAATGAATTGTTCAACATCCTTAGCGATCAGGGAAATGTAAGTCAAAACGACTCTGAGATACCATCTTATACCTGTCAGAATGGCTAAGATCAAAACCACAAATGACAGCCTGTGTTGGAAAGGATTTGGAGTAAGGGGAACAATCCTCCACTGCTGGTGGGAGGGCAAATTTGTCCAGACACTTTGGAAATCAGTATGGTGGTTTCTCAGAAAATTGGGAATCAACCTACAACTAGGAATTTTTATTTAAGTTACATATACAAACATTTACATATGTCTGTATGGTAAATAAGCAGTTATTTCTTATAACTTTGAAATAAGTTATAATATAAAATCAGCATTGTGTTACTATGTTAATAGCAACCAAAGAAGGAGGGTCCTGAACAATAAACTACCGATAGAATATAATTTACTTTCATGCTTTCTGTCTCAATAAAAATTCCTAAATTATTATCAGTTTAACTAGCAGCCATGATTTTGTTCTGACAAACATTTAAACCTAACTCACAAAGTACAATTCAAAGAGTTGGAATTGTAATATTCAGTAGATAACAAATTGCTACTGAGGCTAAATGGATTTTATTGGTGGTTTGAATAAAATGGAGTGTTTTAAGTTTGCCACTAGTCATTACAGTAAATATGGTAGAAATGTAACAATGTCTTTTTATAGAGGCTTGACCTTCAAACTTACAAGTGGATTATTTGCAGAAAAATTCTATCACAAACATATATAACACAGAAAGGATTTTAATTTTTACACTAAATGAAGAAAGTGCCCCTGGTAGAAATACATCAGAATAAAACCTTTTGTGGAGAACCTATAGACTTCCATGAAATAATCTCACTCTCTACCTCCAATATAGAAAAAAATCACAGAATCAAAGGTTTGAGCTAGCACTGTGAAACTAGCAATGTTTCTGTCAGTCAAATTAATTAGCATTTTATATAGGGTTATGTAAAATTTCTTCAAATGTTTGAGCAATAGCAACCACACACTAGCTTGAATTCATTTACATTTTTTTTACACTTTAGTATTCAACTACTAAGGTATTCATTCAGTTTTTTTTAACTATCATTTGATTGTATTTCAACTATTTGAATTTATTTTGGTATACTTTTCTCTATTGCAAAAACATGAATTTTGAATGTTATATTCAATGTCCAGCAAAATATTTGATTGGGTAAATTTGTTCATTTCACTGACTTCAGTGAAAGCCTTAAAAATGAAGACATTAAAATTTTGCTCACATATTCTGCTTCAAAAATGGTGTCCATATATTAGCAATTACGTGAAAATTTCTGGAGATTCATTATCACAGATATTAAGATATTTGTTATTATGTCCTATTGAACATAAAAATTCTGTAGCCAGAAGTAATATTTAAAATGTACATGAAGTATATGGAAGCTTTAACTATAAGGAGCTTGTCATAAGGGAATAAAATACAGTTTAAAGGATTAACAGTAAAATATTTGGACATCTGGACCAAAGTAACTGAGTTATTCAGAAGTTTTATCACTAAGAAAGACCTTTAAAATATTTTTGTTACTTCTAAGATTTATTATGCTTCTCAATAACTATAGGTCTAAATGCTAGAAATTTTAAATTTTATTGAAATTTGAAATGTTATGTCAATGAACAAAAGAATAGAAATTCATATTTGTTATCACTAAATTATAAATCTTTTTGCTTTTACATTACAAATCACTGAATATCTTCCAGAATAGTAATTTTGTATCTATCTTTATACCTGCAGAAAAATTGGTGAAAAATTACTGCTGTGGAATATTCAAATCATTCTTATTATATTCCATTCTGCCCCTTACAATATATTCAAATCAAAAGTTTAATTTTTTTCAGGATTACCTGTCTTAAAACTTTTCACACATGTAGGTTGAATTCTTCCACATCTTGTGCTTTAAAGCATTTAATATAGAAACACATCTTCAGTGGGACGTCTCTGCCATGAGGGATCGCTATGTGAAGACACCGTCACAGGTCTTCCTCAGGAAGGAAGCATTTAACAAGTTCATTTTTTACTTCTTCATAAGCAAACATTTGAATATGCATGGATCAGAAAATGTTTATACAGTGTGAAGTTAACACCTTTATTCTAGTCTTCTGATTATGCTTATATCCATTTGAAAGTCAATGATAACATCAGCTACTCTATTTTCAAGTTTATGTCATATTCTGTTTAAACAACTTAAAATAACATACTTGTATAAAGGCTAAATTCACTGGAGTAACTCAAGAGGCATAAAAAATCGATATGAAAACTAGACATCTTCAAGTACTCTCAAATCCTTATGTAAACTTGAGAACAAATTTCCCAATTTAGGAATACCTTCTCCATAACATACAAATGGGACATCACCAGAGAAAAGGCACAGGACATACTATCTTCTAAATAATAAAGAAGAAACAAATTTCAAGATGCATGCAGCAGAGATCAATTTGATGATATTAAATTGGTAATAACTTTCACCAAAGAAAAATTCAAGATGGCAATTTCTTACTATGCAAAGGACAAGGAATGTAAAGAATTTATTAAGCCAGTGGAGATCTCTGAGGAAATCAGACGGGAGAGCAGAAACACAGCTCATTCTCTTGTATAGGTGCTGTGTGGGCCAGCCAAGTCAAACTGTGCAGAAAGAGACAGTAGAAACTGCAGGACAGTGCTGGCCCTTACACCAGATCTTCTTGCATACTACTTTTCATCCATTCCTAATCTTATTGACTAAATGCAAAATTTATACCACACTGTCCTTAGTTGTTTATCCTCAAATAGTTACTAAAGTCAAAGGGGCCTCTGCTGTCAATTGGCTAGTACCACATTTGCATAGTGGGACTTCCCAGTTGATGTATTTACTCTAGTTTTTTCGTTGTTTTTGTTTTGTTTTGTTTTAATTTTCATTTGTTTGTTTGTCTTTTCAAGACAAGGTTTCTCTGTGTAGTCCTGACTGTCCTGGAATTTACTTTTAGACCAGGCTGGCCTCAAACTCACAGAGATCCACCTGCCTTTACCTCCTGAATGCTGGGATTAAAGGCATGTGCCACCATCGCCCGGTCCGTGCTTATCCTTGAAGTCAATATTCTACTCAAAAAATAATACTCACCAGGCACCCTGAGCTCCTGGACTAAGGAATGTGTTTCTGAGCTACTCAGCTCAACACCAGAACATCCACATCTCACTTGAACATTGCAAATACTTCAACTGAATGTATACATCTGATTAAAAAGAACAAACCCAGAGTATTGAAACAACACTGGACCATAAATCCCAATACAGCAACACAAGGACTTTCTAAATAAGACTCTCTCTGCTCCCTCAGGTAATAAAAACAATAATGGACAAATGGGACCTCATGAAATTTGAAAGTTCTGTATAACAAAAGAAACTGTTTTGAGTGAGGAAGCAAGCAAAGAATGGAAGAAAATATTTACCAGCTGTACATCTGACAGGATTAGCATCTAAAAGAAATAGAATAGAACTCATTAAAATCAACATCAAGAAAACAAACAACCCAATAAAAATGTGCCAATAAACTGATCAGAGAGTTCTCAAGAGAAGATATACAAATGGCTAATTAACATTTTTAAAAGTGTTCAACATCATTAACCATCAGTGTCATGCAAATTAAATTTACTTTGAGAATCTGTCTCCCCCCTGTCAAAATATCTATTATCAAGAAAACAAATGCTCGTGAAGATGAGAGAAAGAATGAACCCTTATCTAGTGTTGGCAAAGTGTAAATGGCACTTTCATTGTGGAAATCAATGTAGAGATTTCCAAAATAGCTAAAAGTACTCTGCCACATGGCCTAGCCATACCATTCCTGGGTGTATACCTAAAGAGCTTTATATATTACTACAGAGATACCTCCACATCCATGTTTATTGTTGCTCCATTCACAATTTTTAGAAAAAAAAAGCAGTCTGGGTATATATCATTTGGTGAATAGATAATTAAAATGTGATACATGTACACAAAGGAATTTTACTCGGGTATAAGGGAAAATGAAATGAAATTCACAGGAAAATGGATGGAATTGGAAAAATATTATAATAAGTGGATAACTCAGACACAGAAAGAAAGGCATTATATGCTCTGTCTCTCTTTTATGGATCCTAGATCTGAATTTTCATGTTTGTGGGTTAAATTTGAAATGTTTGTAGGGGTTAAATAATCAAAAGTAAGAAATTACAAAAGCCATATGAAATATCACTACATTGCATACTAATTAAAAATATTATGTTAAAATAAGTAGTTTTGAGCTAGTAAAAAGTGGTATTTTCTCTTCAAGAGGACTGAAGATTGGCTCCCAGCACCTTTATAAGGTATCTCTAACATTCAACTTCAGATGATATGACACATGAGTCTGGCCTTTCAGTATACCTATGCCCACGTGCGTGCACACGCGTGTGTGAACACACACACACACACACACTGATGCATACACATGATCATGCACACACATAAAAAGAGAGAGAGGGAGAGAGAGAGAGATACACTATTGAAAGGTGAAAAATAAATTGTTTTTCAAAAGAACAGAAGTAATCATCTGCATGGGTACATAATGCTCTTCCCAGAAGCCATGGGTTATTAAACAAGATCCCCAGTGTCAAGTGTAGGATATCTCCCTGTTAATTATTGGCCAAAGATGCCTCTGTTGCCTAAAAGAATGTAGGTTACTACCACTACACTTGGTGGCCTGACAGAATTAGATATCATGACCCTGTTGCTGAATCCACTGGATACCTTGGTTAATAACATGGAAATTTCTGCCCTGTTTACTAAATTCCATATGGTCAAAAAGTACAATACAGGTTTCTTGGGAAAAAGTCATCAATAGTCTTACCCAGCAATAGACCCTGCATGTTACAGTAGTAGCCTGGCTGGCAAGGCATTCCAACTGCTACAACAGTAGAATGACTATTTGAAGGTTAACCAACTACATTTAGATGTTATTTGAGGCCTGTTCCACACAGGAGGACTTTTATGCCTAGCACATGGTCAAAAATCATGCCTTAGGAAGTTGTGGGCCATAAGGTAGAGCCTCTGCTATTGTTTCCCTAATTGGTCGTGTCCTCAAACTTCCTTCTAAACATTTATGTTTATAACCACAAATACATACTATTTTTCAACCTCAGTGAGATATTTCTCATTTGTTTCCAACCAGCACTAGTTAAGACAAAAAGAAAAATATAAATGATCAAATTACTAAGAATAATTATACATCATTTACTCACCCCCAAGATTTAAGGAACATCATAGAAAATGGCAGAAAGAGTGTAAGCACCAAATGACAGGGAGGAGTATAACGAAATGCTGTCTTTTTGATACAGGTTATTGGAGTCATTAACTGACAGCCACTGTGGTTATGGGTACATACCTGCACAAAATCATGCATCAACATGGATGGGGACGAATTCATGAGGCTGAGGCCTGAGCAGAGGTGCTGTTGGCAATTGATGGCTTCTTTGAGCATTTGTTTTTGCAAGATGTAGCCACTGGTAATTTTCTCATAACCCAGTAAATAACCCTGACCCATGTACATGCAAAAAAAAAAAAAAAAAACCTTAATTAAATGCAGTGGATTATTTTTTCCTGAAAAAGAAGTTATGAAAATGAAAATAGAAGGGGAGTGTGCTGTGCCTACAAGTTAAGAAGAAAAAAGATAGACTATGAAAATGTATAAAATTGTCAAAGAATAAATAAAAAAGAAAGAATGTAGAATCTGATGGCCTCGTTACTGAATTCTAAATTTATTCATAGAATAAAGACTCGGCCGGGCGGTGGTGGCGCACGCCTTTAATCCCAGCACTCGGGAGGCAGAGCCAGGTGGATCTCTGTGAGTTCGAGGCCAGCCTGGGCTACCAAGTGAGTTCCAGGAAAGGCGCAAAGCTACACAGAGAAACCCTGTCTCGAAAAAACCAAAAAAAAAAAAAAAAAAAAAAAAAAAAAAAAAAAAAAAAAAAAGACTAGTTCTCAAAAATCTTCTGAAATAATCAAAGTTAAGGATTCTTTCTAAACTTATTGTATATATTCATCCTTACCCCAAATCAGAAAACACCACCTTTAGTAGAGAAAATCATATGCCAATATTTATAATGAAAATAAATGCATATCTCTTCAACAATATAATAGAAACTGAATATTACAGTACATTAATAAGGTCCTTCCTCATCACAGTCAAGTAAGATTGAGTTCCCGGGTTCACAAACAGCTAACCATACACAAATCAATCAAGTGATAAATGACATTAAAGGAGTTGATGCCAAGGACCATATAATCATCAAAAGAAATATAGAAACATTGTTTGATGAAATTTAGCACTTTTCTATGATAAAAACACAACAAAATAAGTTTGAAAGGAATATCAACCCATACAATAAAGAGCATATATAACCAATTCATGAGTAATCCATGTACATGTACTAAGGCTTGGAAGCTTTTCCTCTGAGACCTGGCTGACAGAAGGAAGGGTGTTTCCTCTTGTCACCTTGTTTCAGCTTGTGACAGAATAGTGAGGCAAAAGAAATGACAGAAATCCAAGTCAAGAAGGGAGAACTTAAATAGGAAACTCTCAACACATAACAAAACATGAAAACAATTAAACTAAGCTAAGATGTAAGATCAAAATCAACATAAAAATTAGTAGCAATTCTATATAGTAAGTGGCCCAAGAGGGAATTAAGAAAATTATCTTATAGTAGTCATAAAATATTTAAGAATAAATTTGACTAAGGAAGTGTAATGAACATATACAGAGAAATGTACACCACTGGGTAAAAGAACTGAAATCACACACTAATCAAAAACATACTGTGTTCATGAAATAAGAGAGATGATACTGCTTTGGCCAGTATCTGAAAGGGTTAATAAAGGATGTATGGATTCGAGAAAATGGGCTGGCTTCTGTAGGAGCACACATTTATGAGGAGCTAGAAACCAGAGCTCTTTCTGATGTGCCTAACCGAATATCCAGGATAATTTCCTGCTTCTGGCCAAGGATAAACATGGAACTACTCAATGCTCCTAAACTCGCTGGACAACAAATTTCTATTTCTTCACTCTGAAAAGTCAACCCTAACTCCCATTAAGAAATTTAGGTGATGATTGAGTCTTATTTATTCTTACTAATGGGGTCACAAGATATGGCAGGCAGGCTATCCTGTGAGCCTATCTAAAGGAAACTCAAAAATGTATCAGTGGTTCTATTTGTACAACAGGTAGGTGTAGTGAGGAAGTATAGTGGCAAGGACCTACATAGAGTTGTGAGGGAGGTGTAAGGCAAGAGAGGAATCAGAGAAAAGTAAAATTGAAGCCTTTTGACTTTTGAGCAAAGGAAATGATTTCATTTCACCAGGAGCAGGCATTCAGTAATATAACAGCTTCACATCAAAAGCTCCAGGCAGAGAGCCAGGAAAAGCAGAATGAAAGATGGTTTAAGACGTCTGAATCAAAGTCCATTAGAGTCTCTCAACCAGCTCCCAAGGGCACCTGTCTATGTCTGACCTATTGGACTCCACATTGGGTATTTCCTTCTTTGGCATTTGAGGATTGGCTCAAGAGTGGTGGAGAGTACGTCTGCTTTTAAGTACTTTGATCACTACTGGAGGGGCTAGAATCAGAGTGTGAGGTCCCTCCTAAAACGGTTGCAGCAGAAAAAAAATGAAAGATTTAAACATTATATGATTTTTAGGTTAGAATAACAGTGAGTCAGTCTCTGTAGGTTGCAAGTCCCATATAGGTGCTGTGGTTTGAAACTGGCCAAGTTTCAAATACCAGTGTTCTATATTTGGGCAGCATTTTCTTTATCAAGAAGAAAATTATTAATGAGAAATGATTGTCTTAATAACATCTCATAGATTTAAGCTTAGTGTGTGTAGAATGTGATTCTTTAGACCATCAAAAAAGTTATTTAAAAAAACAATTATTTTAATCTTGTTTCTTTTTTCTGTTGAGTGCTTAAGACAATTCCTGTTAAGGTCAGTTGAGGGCCAATATTTATAACCCACTCTGTAACTAACAGCTGCCCATGAGTGTATGGAAAAGGAAATGCATTGCATGGGCTCCATGCATCACTATTTATCCACAGGAAGGAAGCCTGTGAGAAGGAGGAAATAGATACCCCTTTCCTTCTTCCCATAATGGTAGAATGCCAAAACAAACAATGAATATTTAGAACTGGGCAAAACAGAGGTAAAGCCTGGAGATTCAATCTCCCTCAGAGAAACCTTAAACAAAAACAAAATGGGGGCTAATGAAGACCTGAGCACCTGAATGAGCTTACCTAGATATTCTGCAACATGCACACCTGGTTTCTCCTTGGAAGAGCTTCTTTTGGGTCTCCTTATGGTTACAAGAACAATCCTGAAGCTTTAGGGAGCCTGATGTTGGATACCCTATATCACCAAGGAAATCTAGAATACGTCACTTGCATTCTAAGTCTCATTAATAAAAGAATCTAAAACCACATTCCATCAGAAGCTCAACAAAAATCTTGTTAGTGTTTGACAAGATAAGCAGGCTATAAATATCAGTGGCTAAGAGGAGGGTTGTGGAGACAAGGAAGAGAGAAAGCCATGACATTTGTGTTAGGCTGGCTTATTCAGCAATGGCAGTCACAAGCAGTCAAGCGGCAGCCAGCAGCTACTTGGCAAAGGACATATAGCGTCAAAGGAATAAGAACGCCTAAGGTCTCCAAGAAAACAGGCTTTGGCTTTGGCCCGTTTCTGAAGGAAAAGATAGAAGAGAAAGGAAGAGCTGTGCTTTCCTGAGCTAAGACTCAAGAAAGTAGACAGACTTAACAGCGCTGCACAGCTGTGGCTTTGTGAGCAACAGTCCGTATGAAATATTATAGAAAATGGGCAGGAAAGCTCACATCTGTACTCAGTGCACTTGGGAAGCTGATTTAGAAACATCGCTGCAGGTTCCAGGCCAGTCAAATCAATATAGTGAGTTTTAGGCCTATTGGACTGTAACATGAGATCCTTTGTTAGAAGGAGAGAGAAAGAGACAGAGACAGAGAGACACAGACAGAGACAGAGAGAAAGGAAATCTACTTTTCAAGAGATCTAAAAAAATGATGAAGATTTATTAGTGAGAAAAATCCTACTGAAATGGATGAGACCCTAGCAAAACTCAATTTTCCACTACAAGATCCTAACCTTGAGAACTCTGCTCATTTTCACAAGTTACCTAAATAAGGAGATCATGAAAAGCAAAGCTCTTAGTAAAAAAAATCACCAGTAAAAAAATCACTATCCAGGGTAGTTCCTGGTCCTCACACTTTATATACCTTTTTGCTCCCTGCCATCACTTCCTCGGATTAAAGGCTCACTTCCTGGGATTAAAGGTGTGATTCACCATGCCTGGCTGTTTCCAGTGTGGCTTTAAACTCACAGAGATCCGGATGGATCTCTGCCTCCCAAGTGATAGGATTAAAGGTGTGTGTGTCACCATTTTCTGGCCTCTATATCTATTGACTGTTCTGTTCTCTGATTCCAGATAAGTTTATTAGGGTGCACAATATTTTGGGCAACACAATATCACCACATCCCAAAAGTTATCAGATAGATCAAATCAAGCAACTTGTTTTTCTAAATGTAGTTTGATCACAAAATAGAGTATAAGCATAAAAGTCTTTTCACTGGGGTTTATTCATTGTACGTAGCATTTGGGGAAGATAGTATCTTTCAAAAATAGCATGTATGTCAACAATATTCACCATCCTCCTGCCTCCTCCCTTTAGTTTACTTGCTCTCCTCTGATCTCCCTTCTACTGTTCACCTTCCTTTCTCCAGTCTCCCATCTGTTTGTGTTTTCAATGTGGCATATATATTCTTTACCCATTCATCTGTGATGGGCACTAGGCTGGTTCTGTAACTTGACTAATGTGGATAGTCCCTCAATTGGGGAATACAGAATCCTTTAGTGGAGCTGGGCCATGTGATAGCTATATTGTTAGATTTGGGGAGAATATCCAGACTTAAATGCAGACTTGACCAGTTTACATTCCCACCAGCAATACATAAATGTTCCCTTCCCTGACATCCTCACCAGCATTTGACATTCCTTTTTGTAATGATAATCAGTTTGACTCAGTGAGATGGAATCTCAACTACTATTGGCATTTTCCTGATTGCTAAGGATATTGAACATTTTTTCATGCACTTATTGGCCATTGGACCTCTTATTTTTGAGAATGTTAATTTTATTAACCTATTTATGCATTTGGCTATTTGATTTTCTAGCATTTAATTGTTTAAATTCTTTATATAATTTAGATACAAGTCCTGTTGGATGTGTAGCTAGCAAAGGCTGTATCTTCACTCCAATACTTTTGCTGTCCAGAGCTTCTTAATTCTGTGCATTGCCATTTGCCAGTTCCTGATACTATTTCCTGAGCTGCTAAAGCCCTTGCCTAGGCCTACATCTTCAAATGTTTCCTCATTTGCTGAAGTTATCACTGATGAATATGTATTGATTTTCTCAAGTGCTGTTTTAGACACTGATTATATCTGAAAAAACTTTAATTTTTTTTCTTTAATTCTGTCATTTCTTAACCATTGCCTGTAATCTGCATTTGAGCTTTTGAATTCATATTTATTTAAGTGAGCTTAGCTGATGATTCTGTTGCACTGGTTGTTAACCTACCCTCATTTGATTTATATTCAGTGGCTAGACTGGCAACATGCAATGGCCAGGGAATTTTCTTTCTCATCTTATTTGTTAAAATAGTTTCTACAGGAGTGGAAACATTTGTTCTATATTTAGAGAGCACTCCCTTTAAAAGCCAGCCTCATTAGTATCCTGTATTTCTGTAAGGTATTTATGTAACCTGTACTGTTTTGGCTATAAAACCTGCTATTATTTTTACAAATTATACCTATACAGCCAAGATTAATGTAGCACAGCCCTAGACACTGCCTTAATAATTTTAACGTAATCTGTCTTTTAAAGTAACTAGATACTTACAGTATACAAATAAAAAATAGCAGGTCTTGGATAATAAAATTTTAAATGATAAGGAGTAAAGTTATTACATTTTAATTTTTATAAATACTTACTTAACATGCTTCCCCTATTGTAAATAACAAAAATAAAAATTGCTATTGAACAAGAAACTTGGAAAAGAAATAGAAATTTAAAAAGATATATGGGCTGGGGCAATCACTCATTTACTGAAGTATTTGCTTGGCAAGCATTACGACCTGAGTTTGATTTCCAGAACCCATGCAATAAAAAAGAAATGTAGTGTTGCACACATACCGTTCTCACACTGGGGAATCAGAGGCAGCCAGTGCCTTGGGATTCACTAGCCAGAAGACAATCCTCTCGAAATGAGTTCTCCTTGCCCAGAAACAACCTAAAATGGTTAATGGTGCTAGTGCTGACTACTTGTGGTGATTATTTGTGCTTAAATGACACTGTCATATTCTGTAGCTGCAGCTCATATAAACTGATTTCATTCAATACATTGTAGTTACTGATAATTTTTAATAAAGCCGAGACCGCAGAGAAATGTTACTCATTATAGTAAAGATGGTATAGTAGCACCAACACATTTGTACATTATCTCTATACAAGTGTTTTCAAGATTAGGTTTTTGTATTCACTAGTAATTATTTTAATTCACAAAATATTCTAGAATCTGGCAATATTAAAAATTAGATCCATATATCTTTTTCTTCAGTTACAAAATATATTTCAGTGTCTTGGATTGTTTCATTTGGAATATAAGATAAGTCTAACTAATTTATAACCTCTTCAAGAATGTAAAGTTACCACTTCAACTCTAGTGAGGATTTTATGAACAATTACTCATTTATCTGATAGGATATGGTAACTTCAATGTTTCTTTTTTGCTACATAGTTGGTTAAAATGGTCTGCAGTCCATGATAGCTCTCTGGAAAGTCAGAATTATAGATACAGTTCAGCTTGCCAAAAAAATGGTTATTTGACCCTGCTTAAGGAAGCATGGCCCCTACTCTAAATATCTTTCTATTAAGGATTGGGCTTCATGGTCGATTACCTCAGCTCAATGTAAAATATAGATTTATTTGGAGAAGCTTCAATAGGAAAATTTGAAAAAGGGCTTACCATCAAATTTCTTTTCACTTGACCTGATGAGACAAATCAAGCTCATGATGTTGATTTAATGAGGCCATCAGCAGTGTGCCAGATCTGATTGATATGTCCCTCAGAGTATGGCAGGTGACTTGATCGCCAAAATCCCAGAAGAATTTTCCCCAAAAGATACCATAAGTAATAGTACCATGATGTGTTCTTTCAATTGTCTTCTATTTTGTCCTTGAAACAAAATGGCGTTTTCTTTGTTCGGTCCTCTGCTTTGAACTGAATAGTACACAGTGACCTCAAGATACTATTTATGATAGAGAGCTCACTTACCTTTCAAAATGTCAAATGTGTAGTCAAGTGGCAAAAAGTAATTTCTCTGCGGAGACTTAAGTTAGAAAGTAATAAATGTAATTTTCACAAAACACCAGTTTTAATAGCTATCAGTGTGTTATAAACACAGTGAAATTTACAACTGGCTCTGAGTCAGCACTCTGTCACCTTCTCTCCTCAGCCTCTATCCTCACAAGCTCAGCACTGAGGAAGGAGAGTGAATATCACCCATGTGCACATCAGCTGGCTGTTGCCGAAACTCAAGGGCAGATCAAATAATCGTCTCAAACAACAGCGTTTTGTCTTCTAATCCTTTATACATTTGGAAAGTTAAAAATTCATGAACACGTGTGATGTGACATATACCCCTTGCTCAGTCTATAAGAACCCCCAGATATGGCAAAGTGACAGACTGGTGCTAAGAAATTACAAGAAATAATATGTGATTCATGTCAGTCTTGCTTCTGAAAGTATGATCCACAGCACCGGCATTGCCAGGGAGCTTGCTACAATTTCAGGATTATCTTAAGTGTTGTTTTGGAATCTTGCTTCTATTGAGACCTTCAATTTAATTGTATAAGCACTAAAACTTGAGAAGAAACACTGATGTAGAAGGAGTAGTTGATTTGCATAAAAGAGGTCAGTTTCTGCTTGCTATGGCCACAGTTAAAAAGTAAGTTTCCTAATGTCTCTGAACCTCAGGCTGCATGAATAATGTAAATTAGTTCACTAATTTATATATCACATGTATTGTCACCAAATAGAATTATTACAGAGATCAGATAATGTAGCCTGAGTTTCTCAGGTCCCACCCAGCCCCACAGTAGGAATGGATCTCTCCCACCTGTGGGTCCTGCAGCCACTTATAAAATAATCACTCAGAGGTTTAACATGCCAGGTTATATCCAGGCAGGAAATCCAAGGGAGAGAGCAGAGAAAGAAAGGCAGAGGCAGGAGAGATGTGAGCCAGCCACCTGAGGAACACCATGTAATGGGACTCAGGTAAAGCCATGGAACACTTGAAAAAACATAGTTTAATAGAAATGTATTAAGTTAAGATATAAAAGCTAGCTAGCAAGAGGCCTGCCATAGACCATACAGTTTGTAAGTAATATTAAGCCTCTGAGTGATTATTTTATAAGTGACTGCAGGACCTGCAGATGGGAGAGATCTGTCCCTGCCGCAGGCCTGGGCAGGACCTGAGAAAACTCTGGCTATAAGATAATGACAAGAGAGGTGTTTATTATTATCACCAATACTAATTTTTGTCATTCTTCATTAGTTTACATTGAGATGTTTTTATATAATATTAAGGAATTTCTCTGATGCTCCCATATGTCTGTTTCATCTTTGTTTACAGGCACATAGAAGGATTTTTCTCACTACTCCAAATTTTTGTCATGGATGAAATCGCATGAAGAGTCTGAATAGTGATTCTAGGAGAGTCACTTACATGCAAGAACATTTGCTGTTTGAGACTAAGTAAGTGTAGTCAGAGTTTCCCAGTCCCAACTGCCTGCTCCAAAATAATCACTCAGAGGCTTAATATAAATTATAAATGTTTGGCCAATAGCTCAGGCTTATTACTAACTAGCTCCTACATTTTATGTTAATCCATGTTCCATGTTTATTGTCTGCCACTTGGTGGTACCTTGATTAGCATGGCACATTTATCTCCTGCTCTCTCTGTGGCTGACTGGGGACTTCTCTGACTCTGCCCTTCTTCCTATCATTCTTTTTGGCTATCCTGGCTAACCTTATTCTATTCAGCTATTGACCAGTCAGCTTGTTTTTTAAACCAATCACAGCAACAAATCTTCACAGTATACAAAGGGGTTATCCCACAGAAGGTAAGAGATTTCTTTCTTCTGCTTCCTGCACAGATAGTAGGGGTCTCCCCAGTCTGTGGCCTTGAATGTGAATCTACCAGCATATATTTCTCTTGGCACATAGCAAATATATATCATGAAAAAGATATAAAAATTACTCACTGTAAGACAAGAGATTTTGGAGCAATGTGTTACTATACCATAACAAGTCTACTTTAACTGATAAATACACCTACTTTGCAATGCCAGCTTTTAAGGCTAGTGTTGGCTTTATTCACTCAAATGGAATTAGAAGTCATCTAACTAAACACGAAGAAGTTACATATTCTTTCTGATTCAGCCTTACCTCTTCAGCTTCTGTACACAGTCTACCACAAGAAAAAAAAAACTACCCTGAGGGTCCTAATGGCCCCAGCATGGTGTTGTATATTTACATGTTTTTCTATATTGTAAAGCTGGATATTAACACTGAAATTTTTAAATTTTTTAAGAGGTAGGATCCATACTTATATTTATTTTAACTCAAAACATTTGAAAGCTTCTAGTAATCCATCAGAGTATACCAGAAAGATTATATTTTCTATCATTCATTTGAATTTTTCTATATCTGAAATAAACACTCTTTAAAACATGATTTTACTTTAATGCTCATTTTTATTTCTTATGACTTCCCACACCAAATAATATTTTCTTGAACAAGGATACCCTATCTTTATTCATTTCCAGAATGTTAAATATGATAATGAAAACTATTATTGAGACATTTGTGCCTCCAGATATGAAGTCTACTTAATTTGTCCATTCTCACTGGTTATAAATATAAGACAGGGAAGAATCGGTATACCAAGAGGATTTTCAGAGATCCCTGAATATGTTAGAAAACCAAAGGTATATCAGTGTAATTCTGAGTGACATCAAATTATGTTTCTGAGCTTCATACACTAGAGTGCTAACATTGATCCTATAATAGCAATAATGACACTAATAATAAATAACACAAATTGAAAATTCACTCTGTTACAAATGAGAAATGGGTGTAAGGAAGTTTTTTCTTTTGTTTATTTCTCCCTAAATCTCTTTCAGATGGGCATAATTCCATTTAAAGTTGAGAAAGCTGAGACTTAAGACTTTAAAAACTTCTCCATAGTGGCATAACTACTCTATTAAAAATAGAATTTAACATCTACCTACAGAGCTACCTGGCTACCCCATTTCTCTAGAATGAATTATATTTTGAGATCATAGTAATCATTCTTCTTGAAACAATGTGTTTTAGGAATAATCTTTTACCTGAGGAAAAAAACTACAGCTTAGCTTTAGATCCAGTTCTGATTTCAGCTCTCTATTTGACTTTGGAGAGGATAATTATCACTTTTGGAAAGCTAAAATTAAACGTTTTTCTGTGGTTTTTACAAACATAAGCTCTATGGAGTAGCAACTTGCAAACTAAACTATATTTGCAATCACTTTGTATCCTTAAAATATTTGATACTGTCTAAATCTATGTCTATATCTATATCTACATCTTTTCATATGTAAATCTACCAGCATATACTTCTCTGGGCACATAGCAAATATATATCATGAAAAAGATAAAAATTACTTACTGTAGGACAAGAGATCTTGGAGCAATGTGTTACATAACAAGTCTACTTTAACTGATAAATACACCTACTTTTCTTTTTTTTTTCCTTTGTTGATGTAATTATTTTTATTTTTTTAATTTTTTTTATTTTACAACACCATTCAGTTCAACATAATAGCCACAGATTCCCCTGTTCTCCCCCTCTCGCCTCCCTCCCCCTCCCCCCAGCCCACCCCCCATTCCCACCTCCTCCAGATCAAGGTCTCCCCCGAGGACCGGGATCGACCTGGTAGACTCAGTCCAGGCAGGTCCATTCCCCCCCTCCCAGACCGAGCCAAGTGTCCCTGCATGAGTTGGCTGTTTGAATCCTGGGAAATACACCTACTTTTCAATGCCAAAGTGTGTGTGTGTGTGTGTGTGTGTGTGTGTGTGTGTGTGTGTGTGATAGTTACTTTTAATTGTCAACTTCATAGAATTGAGAATTACTAGGAAGACAGCCTGTTGCCATGACTGATAAGGAATATCTTGATAACATTTATTGGTGATGGGAAGACCTGCCCACAATGGGTGTCACCATTCCCTAGGCAGGGGATCTTGGACAGTATAAGAGTTGAAAAAAAGGAGCTGGATACTGGTATGATACATTTACATAATATGACCAGTTGCTTCAAGCTACTGTAGCTGCTATGACTTCTACACCATGACGCACTCTACCCTTTAACTGTGAGCTAAATAAATCCTTTCTCCTCTACATTGTTTTGTCAGAGTGTTCTATAACACCAACAGGAAAAGGAACCAAGACAATGCAACTTTAAACAAGTAATTCTTTTCATGAAAGCAATGACTTGCTACTCATCAGATTTTTGAAGGTTTATGTGCTAATATTTCTCAGTAGACAACAAACAGAAAAAAATAGTATCTCAGCTATTCATATTTTAAATAGAGCTCCAAGCACTTCAATTAGTGATTTAATGTTCATTTTCAATTAACCAAGAGGTTTTCCGGGGTGAAGTTTTCAATGTATTTTCATCTGTAAAAGTTGGAATCACTGAACATAATGCTGTAGGAGTTTTGAAATGCACCCAAAGATATGAACCAAGGACTTATGTATTATTATGTAGTGGAAGCATTAGAGATATATTTTTGTTTGAATAAAAAAGGAACATTAATATGCTTTTAAATTTTGACTTTTTAATTGTTCTTGTTGAGGATTTTTAAGTCAAGACAAATATAGAAAGAAAGTATCTATAATAAAAATGAATCCACTGGTTCACTGAGCAGTGTTGGCACACACCTTTAATCCCAGCACTCAGGAGGCAGAGGCAGGCAGATCTCTGTGAGTTTAAGGCCAGCCTGGTCTACAGAGTGAGTTTCAGAACAGCCAGGGCTACTCAGAGAAACATCGTCTCAAAGGAAAAAAAAGAAGAAGAACTGATTGGATTATTAAAAATGCCAGCTCATTGACAGTTACTATGTATATGACTAAATTATTTCTTTAATTTTGGGCTCTTCAGTCACTTATAAAACCAGTTAAATATTCTCCTCCCTAATAACTGCGTGAAATTGTTACAAGACTATGAATTCAGAAATATGAAAGTGTTTTACCCTCTGTAGTGTTATAAAACACTCAAGGTCTTGTTACTATTGTCAATTTTCCTCCCCTGTATCTGTGGATAAAACTGCTGGTATAAATAATGGATTCAGCCCTCATTGGTTTTTTAATTAATGAAACACTGACTGATGAAAGTCTGTTTCTTACTTTCATTTTATATTCAAGAACACACAATATTACTGTATGACCTCTTTTATTTGTTTGTTTCTACACTTAATTCTAATCTATCCAATTAGCCAAAACACAGTGAGAAAATAGAAAGAGATGTGTATATTTGCATATACATATACATGTATAAAAGGTTATTAGGAATAAAAAAGGTACCAGAATTGATAAGTAACTTATGAAGATCTTGATGTAACTCATTTTGATACTAACTAGTGAGTGGTGGAAATAGAATAAATTTAAGTGGACTTTGTAGCTGAAGTTTTCTATAGTCCTGCCTGGCCCACAATCAGGACAAATCTCTCTCATCTGCCAGTTCTGCAGCCACTCAGACCCAACCAAGTAAACACACAGAGACATATTATTTAAACTCTTTGGCCTAATGGCTCAGGATTCTAGCTATCTAGTTCTCACATCTTAAAATTAACCCACTTCTATAAATCTATACTTTGCCACATGGCTCGTGGCTTACCAGTATCTTACATGTTGGTATTCAGGGTGACTGGCAGTGTCTCCTGACTCAGCCTTCCTATTCCCAGAAGTCTCCTCTTTGCTTGTCCTGCCTATACTTCCTGCCTGGTTACTGGCTAATCAGCATTTTATTTATACAGAGCAATATCAATAGCACTTCCCCTTTTCTTTTTTTTTTCCAAAAAGGAAGGTTTTAACTTTCACATAGTAAAATTACATATAACAGAACAATTATCAAGCAAGAATTACAGTTACACTATTTAGTCTATTTATAATATCTAGTCTATTTGTATTTGGTAAAATTAAAGAAGATATTCTATCTATCTTATATTTGTGAGTCTAAGGTTTCATATCTAACTTATCTTTTATCATAACTAAGGAAAATTATAACTATATAGTCTTCAAATACATCAAAGACCTCAAAAGGATATACTATTACCTGAGAAATGGGAGAAAGACACAAGCAACTTTCAGGAGTCTTGCGAGAGTAGACAGAGACAGCTGACAGCCTGGACAGTCATCCAAAGTTTCTCTGTAAAGTTGGGGCATCTGTCTTCAGCCCACAGGCCTAGAGTCTCTCAGTCACTTTTCTCTGTGTCCTGTAGAACGTCCGGCAGTTTCCTCTGTGAAGCAGGAACCTAAAGGACCATTTTGCCAAGCAAAGTTCAGTGGTAGCCTTCCTATGGGTCCTGCATGTTCAGTCAACCAAGCAGTCCAGGCAAGAACAGTTTCTTGCCCAAATGGCTATTTTTGCCAAGAAGATAAACTCTATGAAGAGTGTTTTTGATGCCCATCTGCCTCTCTGAAGTAAATCCAATGCTGCCAGGAGCAAACATGTCTCACTGTCCAGAAAGTCTAAATTTTTAAAACATTTTAAATGCCATATTCTGTGGGTCTTTGAAGTGTTTGAAAATTACCTATCTATCTGAAACATATCTATGTATACCTAGGAAACTTAACATGACTATATGTTTGACTATCACAGAAGACTAATTGTTCCATTACAATTTAAATGAGTTGTATAAACATGATACCTTAAACAAGAGTAAAAATAATGCAACAAAGAAGGAGAACTAGAGACCAATCTCCCTCATGAACATTGATGCAAAAATACTCAACAAAATTTTGGCCAACCGAATCCAAGAAAACATCACAACAATCATCCATCACGACCAAATAGGATTCATCCCAGGGATGCAAGGATGGTTCAACATTCGAAAATCAGTCAATGTAATACACCATATAAACAAACTGAAAGAAAAAAACCACATGATCATCTCCTTAGATGCTGAAAAAGCCTTTGACAAAATCCAACACCCCTTCATGATAAAGGTCTTAGAAAGATCAGGAATACAAGGAACATTTCTAAACATAATAAAAGCAATTTATAGCAAGCCAACAGCAAACATCAAATTAAATGGAGAGAAACTCAAAGCGATCCCACTAAATTCAGGAACAAGAAAACACTGTCCACTCTCCCCATATTTATGCAATATAGTACTAGAAGTTCTAGCTAGAGCAATAAGACAACAAAAGGAGATCAAAGGGATACAAATTGGCAAGGAAGAAGTCAAACTTTCACTATTAGCAGATGATATGATAGTATACATAAGTGACCCCCAAAACTCTACCAGGGAACTCCTACAGCTGATAAACTCCTTCAGTAAAGTGGCAGGATACAAGATCAACTCAAAAAAATCAGTAGCCCTCCTATACACAAATGATAAAAGGGCTGAGAAAGAAGTCAGAGAAACATCACCCTTTACAATAGCCACAAATAATATAAAATACCTAGGGATAACACTAACTAAACAAGTGAAAGACCTTTTTGATAAGAACTTTAAATCTCTAAAGAAAGAAATTGAAGAAGATATCAGAAAATGGAAGGATCTCCCATGCTCATGGGTAGGTAGGATTAACATAGTAAAAATGGCAATCTTACCAAAAGCAATCTACAGATTCAATGCAATCCCCATCAAAATCCCAACACAATTCTTCACAGACTTGGAAAGAAAAATACTCAACTTTATATGGAAAAACAAAAGACCCAGGATAGCTAAAAGAATCCTATATGATAAAGCAACCCTTGGAGGCATCACCATCCCGGACCTCAAACTCTACTATAGAGCTATAGTAATAAAAACAGCTTGGTACTGGTATAAAAACAGACATACGGACCAATGGAATCGAATTGAAGACCCTGACATTAATCCATGCACATATGAACACCTGATTTTTGACAAAGGAGCCAAAACTATACAATGGAACAAAGAAAGTATCTTCAACAAATGGTGCTGGCATAACTGGATGTCAATATGTAAAAGATTACAAATAGATCCATATCTGTCACCATGCACAAAACTCAAGTCGAAGTGGATCAAAGACCTAAACATAAATCCAGTTACACTAAACTTAATAGAAAAGAAAATAGGAAGCACTCTTGAACGCATTGGCACTGGAGACCATTTCCTAAATAAAACGCCGACAGCACAGACACTGAGCACAACCATTAATAAATGGGACCTCTCAAAACTGAGAAGCTTTTGCAGGGCAAAAGACACAGTCAATAAGACAAAAAGACAGCCAACAGATTGGGAAAAGATCTTCACCAATCCCACATCTGACAGAGGATTGATCTCCACAATATATAAAGAACTCAAGAAACTAGACATCAAAGCACTGAACAGTCCAATTAAAAAATGGGCTAAAGAGCTAAACAGAGAATTCACAAAACAAGAACTACAAATGGCTGAAAGACATTTAAAGAAATGCTCAACATCCTTAATCATCAGAGAAATGCAAATCAAAACGACTCTGAGATACCACCTTACACCTGTTAGAATGGCTACGATCAAAAACACCAATGACAACCAATGTTGGAGAGGATGTGGAGCAAAGGGAACACTCCTCCACTGTTGGTGGGAATGTAAACTTGTACAACCACTGTGGAAATCAGTATGGCGGTTTCTCCGAAAATTAGGAATCGAACTACCTCAAGACCCAGCCATACCACTCTTGGGCATATACCCAAGGAATGCTGATTTATACCATAAAGATACATGCTCATCTATGTTCATAGCAGCACTATTTGTAATAGCCAGAACCTGGAAACAGCCTAGATGCCCATCAGTGGAAGAATGGATGGAAAAAATGTGGTACATATACACAATGGAGTACTACTCAGCAGAGAAAAACAATGAAAGCATGAAATTTGCAGGTAAATGGATGGAACTAGAAAAAATCATCCTGAGTGAGGTAACCCAAACCCAGAAAGACAGTCATGGTATGTACTCACTCATAAGTGGATTCTAGATATAAAATAAAGAACAATCAGACCACAGCCCATAGAACCATAGAGGCTATATATATATAGAATGGAGGTCCCTAGGACGACTGTGGCTTATAATAAATTTCGGTTCTACTCAATTTTGAAAAAATAAATAGCCAAATGAATGGAAACACATGAACTATGAACCAAAGGCTGAGGGGACCCCAGCTGGATCAAGCCCTCTGAATAGGTGAGACAGTTGATTGGCTTGATCAGTTTGGGAGGCAACTAGGCAGTGGGACCAAGTCCTGTGCTCATTGCATGAGTTGGCTGTTTGAAACCTTGAGCTTATGCAGGGACACTTGACTCAGTCTGGGAGGAAGTGACTGGACCTGTCTGGACTGAGTCTAACAGGTTGATTGCAGTCCTTGAGGGAGGATTTGCTCTGGAGGAGGTGGGAATGGGGGGTATGCTGGGGGTAAGGGGAGGGTATGGGAGGGGGGAGAATAGGGGAACTCGTGGCTGATATGTAGAACTGAATGGTATTGTAAAATAAAATAAAATTAAAAAATAAAAGATTAAAAATACACATGCAGTATAACAAAATTAACTTTAAATTTGTATCAATAAACTAAAATCCATAGCAATGTAAAACATTTTTAAATAAGTTGCTCTTTAAAAGTAGGTTCAACAATCTACCCTTTTATTTTATCATATCTATATTCTATATATATCTATATCATACCCCCTTTCCTCCTTTAGAAAGATATTGTATTTATAATTAACCTGGTTTAAATAAAAATATTGGTTTTTGTCTGTCCCATACCAGAGGGCTCTTTTGATATGGGACACAAGAATCTCTTAACCTTTTCTTTTAGTAATATGCTTGGGTTTAGAAAAGGAGTAAGCCAATTTCATCTCCAAAGCCAGCTTCATATATTTGGGAATTTGTGTGTAGCTTCTCATACTACTTCCTGCTGGATGGGGGCGCTGTATCTTATGGGAACACAAAGAAATTTTTAGGCTCATGGGGTAGTCCATGAGGCTGTATTGTCTCAGCCAGTTGCCTTGAAACTGTTCTGGATGTTCGATCATCTGGGCCATGGTGTCATCAGAGACCTTTCATGGGGTCTTGGCTGATCAAACCTGATGTATCTTAATCTAGAACAAATCCATGGCCTCTGGCTTTCTGTGGAAAAAAAAGCAGAGCCTCCTTTCCAAAGCAACATATCCTTACATCCAAATTTTGAAGTCAAGGTATCTTTGAGATATACATATTGGCTTGACAACAACTTTTACAATCAAATGTCTTTCTTCAGTTACAAATATCAAAGAGAACATAATCCAGATTCTCTGTATGATATCCATCTTTACGTGGTTTATTTTTTTATATTAATTTTACTGTCTCTTTAAAGACTTTATTTTTTAAAACTATGTATTTCTTTATATAGCTGTATATATCACTTTTTATGTCTCTTTTAAGCCTACATATATTTTATACACATTGTAAACTGAATCTGTCTTATTCCTTGGACTAACCTATGTGAACCTATTGCTTTAAATTGCAGCATTCTAAGACTGAAAAGGTGCTGTGGCTGGTGGCTCGGCCCACCTCAGCTTACCAACATGGTGGTGGTACATTTACTGCCAGCTCTGGGAACCATAAACTCTTAGAAACAGTGGGTCTCTGCTTTTATCAAAGCAGTGTGTAGCCCAGAAACCTCTGTTATTTTTTTTTAACTAGCAAAAACTATATCCAACACAAAGCATAGTGTGTAGCTTGGCGACACCTCTGTGTAACATAGCATATGTCAAGCCCTCATGCCATGAACCTACCATAGAGTAGCTCAAACCTGCATGATGCTGCTAACTTGAGAGAGACAAGTAGGAAGCTGTTTTTAGCTCCGTTTTAGAATCTTTTTCTCAGGTTTTAGGTGGAAACCCTTGCCAACCCATTGGGCGCCATTTGTAGCTGGAAAGTTTTTCTCCAGCTCCCGCCAAGCTCCTTTTTGTTCTTTAGAAAGAGATTGTCACACACTTAATATTTCAATTAAATCTACAAAAGTAGAATTGTTATTCTCAACTTATCATTCTATATCAAGGTGTTGTTAAATTAACTGCCATGAAGTAGCTTGATACAATGAACATTACTTTTTCAATATTCCTTTGATATTTTAATATTTTGTTCATGGCACTCTGAAAACACAGTAATTTGGTAAGAAATATCTTGTACATAGAGTAGCATTAATTTTTTCCCTTCATAACTAAAATTATTTTATTCTTTAGCATGACAAAACATGGGGTTGGACTAAAGTCAAAAGTATTAAAACCAATTTCCTTTTGCTGAAGTAACTTAAATAGTTCTATTCCTTTTTTTCCTCCATAGTAAACATGTTTCACCACAGAGCTATTTCAGAAAGTGTTGCATTCACTTTAGGATGGATTTCATTGTGGAGAGTATATAGAAATAACTGGATAAAATATGACTGATAACGCATAGCTAAAATTAAAGTGTGTGGAAAGAAAGACTGCTAAGTTCGAAATGTGACAGTTTTCCACCATATTCATTCTACTCTGTTAAAATGTTCTTTGCAAGATTCTCAAGTTCGCGTCAATTCTAGCAGTCTGTTTCTTATATAATCCTTAAAAGTTTTAACTACAAAATTAAGTCCAGAATTACAGGCTGATGTGATGTCACAATTTTTATACCACTGTAATTTACCAGAATACACATCTAAATAATTAATTTCCCTATTTACAGTCCAATTAACATAGCTAAGAACTGCAAAATGGTGATTTGTGAAAGGTCTTACAAAAATTGCTATATAATCTCAGACAAATTCCTTGCATTTAAACAATGTTGAGTATTATATAGTATTTTGGAAGTTTCTTTTGTTTTGTTTTTTAGTTTCTGTGAATTATAACACACAGACAAAGGAATACATAACCCATACTTCAGGACTGTCTTTTCCTGTGTCGCTACCAATGTAGCAGGTACAACACAAGTCATTACATGGAGCACATGAGGCATCAGTTCCTTTCCCAATTCGATGTGTCTTCTAATACCACTGAGTGGATTTTAAATGGTTTTGTTTTAACTATGTAAATGAAAGCACAGACTAAGCATGCTCTCTTGTTAACCTCTCACTGAACATCGTGTTTCTAAGATGCCTCTCTGGACTTAGATGTAGCAGCTCGCTCTGAATCATCGTGTATAAACTGCTATTATATGAACTTTCACCAGGCTGCCCACTCAACTAATTCATTCTTCCATTTGTTAATTGTTTTGTGGATATTAGCAGATTTTGTTAAAGAAAAAAGTGCTGCTATTAGCATTGCTTTTTGTATATTCTAATTGTGTACACCAAGGAGCTAAATTGCTGAGTTACTGAGCACAAATATATTTAGCTACTATAAATGTTGCCAGACAGTTTCACAAATGAACTAAACATTTTATTCCCAACAACAGGTAGAAAATTCTGGGTCATCATATTTCCCAAATATTTGATGTAAATAATTCAGTCTTTTGCATCTTACTTTTTCTAAAGTATGTACAAAGATAGTGAATAATGATTTTTCCATAGCTTCTGTCTAGTTATTACTGAAGCTGAAGATATTTCATAGTTTCATTGATGTTTAGAGATCTTAACATGTGAATGTCATGTTCAACATTCTTATCCAAATTTCTATGCAGATATTTTTCTTCTTTATTTATTAAAAAAATAATCAGCTCTCTCCCTCCCTCTTCCCCTTGTTTCTTTTTTTAAAATTCATTTTACATACCAACCACAGATCCCCCTCTCATCCCGCCTCCCTTTTCCCCATTTTCCTCCCCCACTCATCATCCCCTCTTCCAACAGGGTAAGTTCTCCCATTGGGGAGTGGGGACAGCTAAGCCTGGTACATTCAGTTGAGGAAGGATCAAGCCCCTCTCCACTTTATCAGGGTGTCCGACCACAGATAATGGGATCCAGAAAGCCAGCTCATGCACCAGGGATAGATCCTGATCCCACTACCGGGACCCCTCAAACAGACCCAGCTATGCAACTATCTCCCATATGCAGGGGGTCTAGTCCAGTCCCATACAGGTTCCACTGCTGTCGCTTTAAAGTTTGTGAGTTACTTTGTGCTTGGTTCAGTTGTCTCTGTAGATTTCCTCATCATGATCTTGATCCCCCTTGCTCACATAATCCTTCCTCCCTCTCTTTGACTGGACTCCAGGAGTTCGGCCTGGTGCATGATTATGGATCTCTGCATCTGCTTCCATCAGTTACTAGATGAAGGCTCTATGATGACAGTTAGGGTATTCACCAATCTGATTACCAGGTTAGGCCAGCTCAAGCAGTCTCACCACTGTTGCTAGTAGTCTAATCTGGGGTCATCCTTGTGGATTCCTGGGAATTTCCCTAGCACCAGGTTTCCCCCTTGCCACATAATGTCTCCCTCTATCAAGATATCTCTTTCATTGCTCTCCTACTCTGTCCTTCCCCCAGCTCAACTATCCCATTCCTTCATGTTCTCATTCCCCAATCCCTACCCCCTATTGCCCCCCATCCCCAGTTTACTCATTGGGATCTCCTCTGTTTCCCCTTCCCAAGGTGATCCCTACATACCTCTTAGGATCCTCCTGCTTTCCTAGCTTCTCTGAGCTGTGGGTTGTAGTCTGATTATCCTCTACTTTACATCTAGTATCCACTTATGAGTGAGTACCCCCTCCTTTCTTTTTTTTTTTCCATCACAGGCAATTTATTTTGTTCTATTCATTCACAGTTAATACAGAAAATACTTGGAAACATTACCCCCTCCTTTCTTACTGCTTTAGTCTTACCAAAGCTTTCTGTCCTCTCTTGCCTGAATTAATACAAGGTCATTCTAAATAGCTTTCCTATTACCAAATTCAGTCTAGTAAATACTGTCTTGCCCACTGCCTCTAGAATGATGTAGGATGAAAAGATGCCATCAAAAACAAAATACTATCTCCAAGTTGTAAAAATATAAACATTGTTTCTGTGAGTATGAGTCTGGACTTGAGTCATGAGGAAACAATAGAGAGAAGGAAGAACATGAAATTTTCAAAATTGTATGCATCCAAATCCATGTGCTTCCAAATATACAAACAGAAAATTGTATCACTGAAAAAAATAAGGCAAATCCAAAATTATACTGAGAGATTTTAGCAACTGCCCAGGAACAGAAAGAACAATGAAGTTAAATGTGTAAGGAAACACAAGATTCAACAAGGAGTAACAAATGTGAACTAATTCATGTACATAGATCAACTAATGCCCCGGGGACACTATAGTTAGTACCACAAATAACTGGGAAGTTTAAATAGAAGTTTATGATCTCCCAGTTCTGAGGGCTGAAAATCTAAAATCTCAATGTTGGTAGAACATTGATTGACATCTGGATTCACATATGAAGAATACAACCACAGGTATGCAATTTGCGTCTTTTTTGTTGTTGTTGTTATTTATTAATCCCAATCCTTTCAAGGATAAATGAATTTGATTTATGAAGGATAAAATAGAATAGGTCTAAGTTAATGAATGCATTTCAAAAATCTGCTTTCTTTTTTTATGATCTGAGGAATTTCAGGGAATAATCAAACCAAATGTTTAGAAATGACTTCTATATCTAATAGGAAATGTCAACATAAATCTTAAAGGTGGACCATGCTTTTCAAATTAGTATGACCCACTTTATTCCATTCTATCTTCAAATTTCTTCTGTGATTTAAATGGGGGTAGAAATGATGAATGATGAACCATCCTTTTGTTGTTGTCTGTTTTTTGTTATTGTTTGTAGGCTCACGAGAATTGAAGTTTTGTGAGTGTCAAAGCAGTCTATTTGGAAGCCTTGTTTCTGTAAGCAGAAATAGGAAGCAGTAAAAAGCACATGAACATGATTCTGCTAAAGGTGATTTCTTTGCATTCTCTTCCTATTAATAAAATATAATTCTTGAGTCAAGGAAGATCACTTAATAAGCTACATGAAGGCACCATGATGAATGTGTCAACCAGCAATCCATCAGTTATAGGTATTTTATGACTTCCTATATGGCTGACTATATTGAGACAGGAACATTTTTTTTCTTAGATTAAAAAAAGACTCTTTGCAGTATTCTGACATATTATACTAGAGGCTTACTGAAACAAATTGCTGACTCTGGAAGTTTTGCCCATGAGACCAAATATTTGGCCTCTGCCTATGCCACAGTGGATATTTATAAATCCAGTCAGATCCTTCACAGCATTTAGGTAACAGGCTTTTCATGACTTCCAACATTTATCATCTACCTTTTACTCTAATCATATCTTTTCTTTATTTAATTAATTTGTTTATTTTACTTCCTATCCACAGTTTCCCCTCCCTCCTTTCCTTCCATTCCCTCCCTCTTTTCTGCCCCCCCTCAATCCACTCCTCCTCTATTTCTGTCTAACCATCTCTTATATGAATTTTGAAACTTAATTTCCTACGTCATAGGCCAGAATCAATGAAATTTTATCATTCATTCTGTGTCAGAACTCAACAGGCAAAAACTGTCTTCCTTCATCAACATTTTTTTATTATTTAAATTTATTTATTTATTTTATATCCAGACCAAAGTTTCCTCTCTCCTCCTATTCCTTTCCTCCATCCCCTCTTGTGCCAATCCACTTCTCTGTTTCTGGGGCAGGCCTCCCATGGGTGTCAACAAAACATGGCGTATCAAGTTGAGGTAGGACTGAGCTCTTCCAGTTGTATTAAGTCTGGGCAAGGCAACCCAGTATGAGGAATAGATTTCTGGAAGCCAGCCAAAGCCTTAGGGACAGGCTCTGCTTCCAACACTAGGAGTCCCACAAGTATATCAAGGCACACAACTGTCACTCATGTGAAGAGGGCCTAGGTCAGTCCCATGCAGGCTCCCTAGCTGTCAGTCCAGAGTTTGTCAGCTCCTATGACCTCATCAGTTGTTTCTGTTGGTTCCCTTGTGAAGACCTTGAACCCCCTGGCTCATCTTTCCTCCCTCTCTTCAACAGGATTCTCTGGGTTCTGCCCAGTGCTTGGCGTAGGTCTCTGCATCTGATTCCATCAGTCAATGGATGAAGGCTCTCATGTTTGTCTTTCTGTGTCTGGGTTACCTCACTCAGGATGATTTTTATTCTAGTTCCATCCATTTGCCTGCAAATTTCCTGGTGTCATTTTTTTCTTTTTATGTTTTCTCTGAATAACTTTGAAATATTGAATCATTCTTTTCAGAAGCATATAACTTCCTTAAGCTGATATATTCATGTCAGCTATCCTTAAAAAAAATTCCATTAAGATGAAACTTTGCCTCTTTCCCCTGAATTTTACTATTTTTCCAACTTCTCTTTGATGAAAACTTTATATTTTTTTAATTAAGCACAGAAATCTAAAATTCAATGGCTAGTTTAAAACAGAATCCACAAAATACTGTTGAAAAGTGTACCAAATGACATCAGATTATCCAACTTAATATTTATTCATTAAAATGCATAAACTAAGTGCTTGCTTAAAATTCTCTAAAAATGCATTAATTGATCTGAAGATATAAATAAATTAATTAAAAATTTGGTGTGATATGGTTAATATAAGAAAGATATATAAAAGTTCTCTAAGAGGACAACAATATATATAACAAGTATATAATAAATAAATAATAAACAAGTATATAATTCATAGGTAAGATGATGTTTAATTATTAAAATAGTCTTAATATTATATAAAGATAGTAGAAAGTTATAAGCAGACTGCAGTCAAAGACTATAATATGTTATTAGTCACTGCACAATGAATAATAATTTTACCAATTTAGTGGCTTAAATTCACCTATATTTGCTATCTCAGAGTTCCCATGTGTCAGAAATCTAGGTATGCTTAGCTGAGTATTCTACTTGGTCTCACATACCGAAATTCTAGTATTTTTTCTGGTCTGTATTCTTATGTGGTGGATCAACTATGAAATAATCTGCTTAAAATCTTATTTGGATTTTGTTAGAACTAACTGACTTTATCTTTATCATATGACATGTCCTGATTTGGTAGTTTCTAAAAGACATAATGAAGTTCTAAAAGCAACCATACACTATTCTCATTAAGGCTCTGTCCATGGGAATTGCCAACATGAATTCTCACCTCTACAGGTCATCAAGAGAGCTGCCTAAGGGATTTTAGGGATTTGTCTGGACTAACCCCCCTTTATATTTACCTAAAATCAACAAACACAGGAACTGAGGTATATACAAAACTCCCTTTGTCTTTTCCCATCTATCATAATCTTACCATAGAAGTTGCATCTTTTCACCTTCCATGTACTTCTTGCTTATATACCAGTCACAGATTTTGTCTATAATTTGGAGAAACACACACACACACACACAAAAAAAAAAACCTGACCACTTGATGTTGAGAATTATAGCAGGTATCAGAGGACTTTCCACAAAGTAATTGTTCCAAACTATACATACCAGTAATACAAAACTGTAAATGTTAAAGGTCCGTTTCATAGAAAATCAAATACAATATATGAATTTGAGGTTTTAAAAGTCACTCTGCTGCATGTAATAAGAAAATTCTATGAAATATTGTCATAATGTCCTTGAGGCAGTTGTACTGGAAGCACCATGAAATGTGAGAGACAGCAGAGTGAGTTTTAAATTAAGAAAATTTGTTAGTTAGGAACAACTTGGACAAGAAGAGTGATTTTTTTTTCAGAAGCAAAGAAATAAAAATATAGAAACAAGTATGAAGAGATATTTAAGAAAATGGGTGGCTTTAACCATCTTTATATATACAGTTTCAATGGTTTGCATGAATAGATTTACAAACAGTTTTTACTTCCTAAGTTTCTAACAAAAGCTACAATAATTATTAGTTTGTTCCTTGCCTCTTTCCCCTTTCATCTCCCAACTCTCCCACAGGTAGCCATTACTGTGCTTATCCATATCTCTATCATCAGAAGCATAAGCAGTCTTGCAAGCAAAGGAACTTTTCTAACTAGGCACACCTACAGGTAAAATAGTGTGCCCAGTTAGCAACACATGCAGTTTCAGAGTCATGTAGGGTGAGAGACAGTTTGGTCTCCTGTGGTTAATATTTATCTCTATATCATCTGGTAGGGTCTTGGTTCTCACAGTCAACTCACCAGATAGAACTGGATCAATCTATTCTACATCTTGTACTGCTCTATCTCCTCTGGGGGCCTACCAGGTTCTCCCATTAATCCTATAAGCAATGTAACCTGGAAACTTACTCTTAACAGTTGGCAAGGAGAGCATGCAGCATACATGCTCCTGGGGCCATGCCCAGAATTATGCATCGAACTTTTCACAGGTTCTTGCCAAGTGCGTCAAAGTCTCTAGAGGCCTTGCCACAAGGAGAGACACTTGTGCTATTTTCAGGCATTGTTCCACAAAGAAGTTGCATAGCTCACACCAGGAAGTAAGATCTAGAAAGAAACATATTGCATGTTTTTCTCTCACATGTAGAATATAAAGTGGGAGGAAATAAAAGTAGAATGGTATTTTAGGTATGAAAGGACAATGAAGGACAGCGGAAGACATGGGTTAGAGAACACAAAAGACTAATGGAAGTAGTATACATGACAAAAATACACTAGAGGAATTGAGAGAAATGAAAAAAAATAAAGCCTTTATTTTATATAATTCATGTATGATGATAAATTAGCATGAAATTGAAAAAAGTCACTCTTAGTTAGAAATACATGCCTTCCTGCTTCCTGAGGACTAAAGATTTCTATTTAACTAGTAACCCCTTTATTAACAACAGAAATAAAATTTCTATTGACTCAAACTTCTAGTGGTAGCAATATTAGGACTCTAGTCTAGATTGTATAGTACAGAACTTACACTCTTGGAGAGCATGCAAAAAAAGTTACATACTAAAAACTCAATATATTTTTTGCTACCTCCTCATTAAACTCTTTCTATAGAAGATTAGTATGGCCTTTTCCTACTTTTTATTTCCCCTAAAGTGAAAGCTAGATGCTAATGAACAAAGTTTAATTTTTAGTTTTTTTAATTTATTTAAACCTTTTTCATTTTACATACAAAACACAGTTCCTTCTCCCTCCCCTTCTCCCACTCCCCATCACCATCCCCCCCACACTCCCCCTATCTACTCCTCATAGAGGGTAAGACCTCCCTTGAGGAGTCAGCACAGGCTGGCATACCAAGTTGGGGCAGGACCGAGCCTCTTCCCGCTTCATCAAGGCTGAGCAAAGTATCCACTATAGGGAATGGGCTCTAAAGAGCCACCTCATGTACCTGAGATAAGTCTTGGTCCCACTGCCAGGGGATCCACAAACAGATCAAGCCACACAACTGTCACTCACATTCAGAGGTCCTATTTATGTCCCGTGCAGGTTTCCAGCTGTCAATTCAGAGTTATGAGCTCCCACTAGCTCGGGTCAGCTGTCTCTGTGGTTTTCCTTATCATGATTTTGACCCCCCCTTGCTCCTATAATCCCTCATCCCTCTCTTCAACTGAACTCCAGGAACTTGGCCCAGTACTTGGCTGTGGGTCTCTGCATCTGCTTCCATCAGTTACTGGATGTAGGTTCTATGATGACAAGTAGAGTACTCACCAATCTGATTAGAGGGGAAGGCTGGTTTGGGTACCCTCCCCACTATTGCTAGGAGTCTTAGCTGTGATCATTCTTGTGGGTTCCTGGGGATTTCTCTAATACCAGGTTTCTCCCTAACCCCATAATGTCTCCCTCTGTCAAGATATCTCATTCATTGTTCTCCCTCTCCATCTTTCCCCCAAAAAGAGGGCACCTACATTCTGAAATAATATTTACTTGAAAATAAATATTTCTCATATCATGGACCTTTGGAAAGAACTCACTACTATTACTATACTAAATGGACATTGTATTAAACCAACTCTTAACGCCTTCTTATACCCAGAGATTATTGCATCTCTGAACCCTTGTAAGAGAAGTGTTTGTTTGCAGTAAATGATGCCTAATACAGAGAACAACAACTGGTCAAGGTGCAGAGAATAAAATACTGAAACATGCCCAGTCCTAAATGTAACAAATATTACCACACCTCCTTCTCCAAAGGTTAATGGGTCATTGAGGAAGAGTAGGCAGAAACAGTGGAAGCCAGAGGTACAGGATGGCCATAAAGAAACAGTGTCTTTTGAACAGAGCAGGGGAGCTATATATGTGAACTCATAGCACTCTGTGACATCATGCATAAGACTTGTCCAATCCTAAACCAGACCAAATCCCAACACAGAGAGGGGAGTTGGGCACTAAGTTATTCCCTTAGCTAAGGGTCTACTAATAATTGTTAGCCACTGAGAGTAAAAGGGTCAGTTTCCTATAAGAGTGTAGCCCCTCACAAGTCAACCACATTCCAGTGAAAGGCCACATATCCAAGAATATTTGGACAGTACAAATTGACTTTGAAAGGAGAAAAAGGGGCACAAAGTTGGCTGACAAAAGAAACAGGTGGATCTGTGAGGTGTTCGCAAATAGAGGTAAATATGAACAAAACACATTGTACAATAATCTCATAGAACTAATAAAAATATAAAAACACATATTTTTGTGTTAAGGCTTAAATAGAATAATAATGCAATTTATAAATTATAGTTGTCATGTTAAAGAATAACATACTGCCTAGTCAGTTAAATGTTCACATTACAATTTAAAGTCACTAAGTCTCATGTTAAATAAGCATTTCCATCATTTGGAAGCTATGTCAAAGCTTCATTTTCACCTTAGATGATGGATTCCTATACACACAAGGATTTATATCATCAAGCCAAATTATATCACCCAATAAATAAATAGACAGCCATTTCTTTCTACAAGGTATACTGCTTCCGTCTACTCACTTTTGATTATTTATTCATTCAAATTAGATAGACTAGGTACTAGATTTGAGAGATATTGACAGTTTAGAGGTGAAGAAATTATTGTTTTTTCTTTTCTGAGGAAAGACATTAAATTGCTCTTGTGATTAGAAACTAGAAGAGCGGCATAAAGAGGACTGATTTATGCAATTGGAAGAGGCATACATAGACCAGAAGGCTAGGGCCATTCTGATGATTGTGATCTTCAGATGGGTTTCCCTCCTTATTTGATAACAGGAGGTGTGTGTGTGTGTGTGTGTGTGTGTGTGTGTGTGTGTGTGTGTGTGTGTGTTTGTGTGTGTGTGTGTGTGTATCAAGACAATATATATCATACACACATGTATATCAAGATATATTATATGCATGTGTGTGTGTATACACACCAGGGGCTGTAAAATTTCATGTTGGAAATTCACTGTGGTGTTTTGAATAAAAATGGCTCCCATAGATTCATATATTTGATTGCCTGGTCACTAGGGAGTGGAACTACTTGAAAGAATTATAAGGATTAGGGGTTTAGCTTTGTCAAAATAAGTGTGGCCTTGTCTGGCAAGGTGTGGCTTTGGTTGGAGGAAGTATTTTGTGGGTTGGGTGGGGGTACCCTTGGAAGTTTCAAAAGCCCTTTCCAGGCCCAGTCCCTCTTTTTCTTTCTCTCCATCTGCACATCAGGATGTAGATCTCAGCTATTGTTCCAGTATCATGCATGCAGCCTACTTTTCACCATGATGAAAATGAACTAAACCTCTGAAACTCTGAGCAAGTCCCCAGTTAAATGCTTCCTTTGATAAAAGATCACTTGGTCATGATGTCTCTCCACAATATTAGGACAGTGACTCAGATACTCATTATCTGAGTGCAGAGGCTCATTAGTGAGTAGTAAGAAAAAAATGTGAAAAATTCCCCTGGAGCTGGAGTCTGTTAAGGAAATTCACAATTTTACATATAGATTTTGTTTGCTTGTTTGTTTGTTTCTTCAATGAATAATATTCTTTACTTGGTTATTAAGTTATAAAAGCCTTAAAGTTTGGAAAACTTATTATAAAAACAAATACTAAAAATTCAGACAATGGAAAAACAAAAGAGAAGAGATGTCCATTGCATACAATAACTCAAAAATCTTCCATCCCCCAAATAAGGTAAATTTATTTAATAAGATAGAGTATTTTGACAAGAATGTCAAAATGATTCCACTAAAATGGACTCTTTGCAACTCATAGCTAAAACTTAAAACCACCTTCTTACCCTTTGCTGCCACTGCTGTCCTTCCCCTGAGAAAGAGACCTACTTCCTGTGTATCTGTCTTTTTATTGACTTTCTGTTCTGCCTTCTCATTGGTTGTAAACCCAACCACATGACCTCCTTGTCACTGCCTGTCTATACAGACCTCCAGGTCTTGTATGGTTGGTATTGAGATTAAAGGCGTGTGTCTCCATACTGGTGGTGTCCTTGAACACACAGAGATCTGCCTGTCATGTGATCAGGATTAAGGGTGTGCGTGCGCTACCACTGTCAGACTTCTGCTATGGCATGCTTGCTATTAGCTCTGACCCCCAGGCAAATTTATCTATTAACATACAAATAAAATCACATTTCAGCACAAATAAAATATCACCATATTTTTTGTTTCTTCATATGAAGTTGAGAATTGTCCTTTCAAGGTCTGTAAAGGACTGTTTTGGAGATTTGATGGGGATTGCATTTAATCTGTGGATTGCATTTGGTAGGATGGCCATTTTTACTATGTTAATCTTACTGATCTATGAGCATAGGAGATCTTTCCATTTTCTGATATATTCTTCAATTTCTTTCTTCAAGGACTTGGAGATTTTATCATTCAAGTCTTTCACTTGCTTGGTTAGAGTTACGCCAAGATATTTTATAGTATTAGAGGCTATTGTGAAGAGTGTTATTTTGCTGAATTCTTTCCTGGTCCATTTGTCATTTGCATATAAGAGAGCTACTGATTTTTTGAGTAAATCTTATATCCAGCCATTTTGCTGAAAGTGTGAATTTTCAAAAGATGAAAAAACAATGACTGAAAAACACTTAGAGAAATGTCAGCATCGTTAATCATCAGGTAAATGCAAATCAAAACTACTTTGAGATTTCATCTTATACCAGTCAAAATGGCCAAGATAAATAAAGCAAATAACAGTTCACACTGGTGAGAATGTGGAATAAAGGTAACACTCCTCCATTGTTGGTTGGAGTTTAAACTTGTACAACCACTATGGAAATCAATATGGTGGTTCCTCCAGAAGCTGAAAATAGACCTACCTCTAGATTCAGCTATATCATACTTGGTATATATCAAAGGATTCTACATCCTACTATAAAAACATTAATTTGGGCGTGTTTGTTGTTCCTCTATTCATAATAGCCAAAAATTGGAAACAGTATAGATTTCATCGGTAGATGAATAGATAAAGAATATGTGGTACATTTACACAGTACCTCTGTGTATGCTCTGAAAGAGTTGCTCTGATTGGTTAATAAATAAAGTGCTGATTGGCCAGTAGCCAGACAGGAAATATAGGCAGGACTATGAAAGAGAAAAATTCTGGGAAGTGAAAGGCTGAGTCAGGGAGATGCTGCCAGCCGCCACCACCATGAGAAGAGATGTTAAGATACTGGTAAGCCATGAGCTACATGGCAACTTATAGATTAATAGAAATGGGTTACTTTAAGATATAAGAACTAGATAACAGGAAGCCTGAGCCATGGCCATACAGTTTATAATAATATAAGCTTCTGAGTGATTATTTTATAAGTGGGCTATAGGACTGTGGGGGCTTGGTGGGACCCAGAAAGAAACATTCCAGCTACACTGTTTAAAAAATTAAAATCATGAAATTTGTAGATAAATGGACAGTCCTAGAAAAAAATCATTCTGAGTGAAGTAACCCAAACCCCAAAAGTCAAATATCATATGTATTCACTTTAATGTATATGGTAGCTGTTAAGTAATTGATAAGCAAACTATAATCCACATAACCACAGAAGTTAGGTATGGAGCAAAGGAATAGGTGGATGAATGGTTTCTCCCTATGAAGGGGAAGTAGAATAGATATTTATCAGTGGATGAGGAGGGGGGAACTGGAACAGGAGGATCAAACAAGGAAGGAGAGAAGAGAATTTAAGGGGGAGAATATAGGGAGGGACAGCTAAAACTCTGGGTCATTTCAGGGGTCATATGGAAACCCACTATAGAAAGCTTCTTAAAATATACACATATATGAAAGAAATCTAAATGGAATCACCAAATAATGGGGGAGAGAAAACCTCAACTAGACATCTTTCATTATCAAACGAAACCTCCAGCTTTGAAAATGGGTTACATCTAATCTAGTTGTTAGCCAAAGGGGCCCCTTGGAAACTCTCAGACAACTCAGGCTATGTTCAAGGCTAATGATTGCTCACTAAAAACTGATGGTAAGTCCCTAGTGCTGGAGACACATCATTGAATGTGTATAAGTCAAGTTGGTGCCTACCAAGAGCTTTCATCTTTCTTAACTAACTGTTAATAGTATTAGACGGTACTCTGAATACAACAAAAGGAAAAAGATCAGCACCTAACTAGCTATAAACCATTAAGTCTACAGTGATGACCTGCCTGTAAGATACACTAGTATGATTGTGGCACAAATCTGGTAGGAGCAACCAACCACTATCTGGTTGGATTTAAATCCCAATTTGTGAAATGGAACCCATGACTGACACTGCTCAGTGGTCAAAAACTTGAGATTAGATAAGCCACATCCCTGAGGGAAAGCCAAATACTACCATTCTTCTAAAGGAAGGTAACAAAAAACAACTCCTACTGACATTCTGCTATACTCACAGGTCATCTCTTGCTCATCCATCCTCAGAGAAATTTCCTCCCACAGTGGATGGGAGTAAACACAGAGAATCACAGCCTGACAATGAAACACCCAGTCCTAAATGGAATGTCTCTATGAAATTCCTCCCTTCAGAGCTCAGGGGACCTTGTGGGCTCTGAGGCAAGTATAACATTGAGGAGGTATTGTGAGAGCTATAGGAAATGGAGGACACCAAGGAAAAAAGGCCTTCTAAACATAGCAAGACCAACAAACATATGAAGTCACAGAGATTATAGCAGCATGCAAGGGGCCTACACAAGTCTAAGCCAGATGGGATCCCAGTACAATGAGGGGGAAGTGGACAGAAGCCCCCATCCCTAGCCCAGAAGCTATTTATGATTGATAACTACTCAAAAAAGAAAAAAATAGTTATCTCCTCTGGAGTCTCACTGGGTATAAAAAATGCTCTTAAGGGTAGGACCAAGCCCAGTAGTAGATGCCCAACACAAAATGAACTTAATTGCATTTTTGGAGATTCTTTGTCCATTAAGGCTTTGTCAGGACATCTCCTTTTTTTTAACCTTACAGTTCTTTTGCATATGTATTATAGTTTGTACTTTTAATGGAATCTCCGTAGATGCAAACATCAGTGTCTCTCTAGGTCTACATGTGCTCCTTTTGCTGTTTCTTTATTTTTTTATTTTGTTGTTTGCTTGATTGTTTCATCCTATTATATTTTTAAAAGCTCATATTATTTTAATTATTATATTTAGGTGCCTGTTTACTAATAAGAGTGATAAAGTGTGTGGATTTGGGTAAGAAGGGAAGTGGCAAAGATCTAGGAGGAGTTAGGAGAGAAAAAATTTTAATCAGAATATATAGTATAAAAATATTTTCAGGAACAAAAGAATTGTACACAATGTACTCTGATCATATCAAATATCTTTAAATTCAGAATATCATTAATAAATCTTTTGATACAAAGTTCATGAGAGAAATTTTATTTCTCCTATTTTGAGAGTATAATTACATCATTTTCCCCTTCCCTTTTCACCCTCCCAAGCACTCATATACCCCTCTTTACTCTCTTTTCAATTCATGTGTTGTGAGATATTTGATAGAACTATAAAACTGGAGACTGTTAATAAAAATCAACCTTTAATCAGGGAGTGGAGCCAGCAACTAGTTGACAGGAAGTAGCCACAGAGTATGGAAGAGCCAGAAAGATGGATAGAGTGCCTCACAGGAAGGAATAGGGAGGAACTTGGAGTTTCATGATCTTTTTGGTTTGGAACAGCTGGCAAGATGCTCTCTTGCTGGGTCTTTGGCCAAAAAGGAAGGTCAGCTGGTTTCTTCTAAGCCTTTCTGAGTTAGCAAGTTTTCACCCCAACAATTGAGTCCTGAATCTTTATTGGTAAATAAAACAGTAGAGTCTTAGTTTAAAACTACATTCATGGCTTCTTTTTTCATTAATTATTGCTACATGTCTGTATTCTTCCCTGGAGAAAACTATTTATTGTGCCCTTAGCATTGCTTACTCACTAGTTCTTTGTTGAGGTGAGTGGGGTTGAGGCTTTGTGGTCTTTCTCCTGTCTACTTTGGCATGTCTGTAGTCATCCCTGTTTGGCTCATGCTTTGACAGTCCTGTTGGTGAGACTTTAGGGGTATAGCTTGTGACATTACTAGGAAATGAAATTTTACAGAAAATTCCTTGATCCTTTGACTCTTATCATCTTGTCTGCCACTTTTACATGATGTTTCCTGAGCCTTTGTTTTAAAAGTTGTTTTGTAGACATAGCCATTGGGACTTGGCTCTACAATTCTACATTTTGATTGGTTCCCTTCTATGGTGATATTTTATTTGTGCTGAAATATGATTTTATTTGTATGTCAATGCATAAAAGTGCCTGGGGGTCAGAGCCAATAGCAAGCCATAGCAGAAGTCTGACAGTAGTAGCACATACCCTTAATCCTGATCACATGATAGGCAGATCTCTGTGTGTTCAAAGACATAGCCAGTATGGAGACACATGCCTTTAATCTCAATACCAACCATAGAGACCTGCATGTCTGTATAGATAGGCAGTGACAAGGAGGTCATGTGGTTGGGTTTACAACCAATGAGAAGGCAGAACAGAAAATCAATAACAAGACACACACAGGAAGTAGGTCTGTTTCTCAGGGGAAGGACGGCAGCAGCAGTGGGTGGTAAGAAGGTGGTCTTGGTCTCAGCTTTTGGTTACTGCTCTCTGACCTTTGGGGCTTTTAACTCTGCATTTGGCTCTGTGTTTCTTATTTAATAAAACCATTCAGAATTACATCTACACCCTTCTTCTTTCATAGTCTCCATTTGTTGCAAAGAGAAGTTTTATCAATAAAGGATGAGAACTATCTTTATCAATCAGTATAAGGACAAATAGTTAGATGTAGTCAGGAATTAGCCTAGCTTTGTAAATTTGTGGTGTTGTGCTCTTCTCCAAGATCCATGACATCACTATCCCTGGGTAGTTGGATAGGTCTCAAGTAACAGACATGATTTCCATCTTATAGATAAGGTCTTAAGTCCAGCCAGAAAGCTGTTGGTTACTGCCAAGGAAAGCATGCCACTACTGCACAACTAGGGTTATTGTGCCATGCTGATCACCGTTGTGGTTCATAGGTAAGATTGTTGGTTATTTACCTCCTTTGGAAGTTTGCATGGCACCTTCTGACACTATGAAAGCTAATCCTCAGGAAGGAAATATCCAGGTCAGTTTCAGCTCAGGGACCTGTGGACCCAGTATCTTCAGCAGTAGGTACTGTTCTCTAGGTTGAATCAGTACAATGTTGTTGCCTAAAATTTGTTTGTTATTCACATATGTGTGGATTCTGCACACATAAATCTATTACTTAACAGGATCAGAAATTATATTGACATTTAAATTAAGTACATGTGATTCATACCCATAATATTTCCCCTAGGAATTCTATTTATAAAATGAAATTTATTATTAAATGGGTTGATTTGTGTATCATTTAAGTGAATTACTAGAGCAATGAGCAATCAATTTCTCATCAGTTATATGTCTCAATATGAAAGCACTTTAACTGTACTAGCTATAGACTCTACATTGAAACATTAAGATTTGATGTCCTTTTATGCTTACATAATTGGACCATTCATCATAGAAAACTGTAAACAAAGGAAAAATAATCGATTGGTTTTATGAAAAATATGAATAAAAATGGTAAAAACCAAAGGCACTAACAATCACTTTCTCTTCAATCTAGTTGCCAGGAACACTAATTCTTACAAATCTCTCCTTTGGATGAACAAGCCATTGTTTCAAAATTGAAAGACATAGCATTTTCAGTTCTACTGATATTTAACATTAAAGCTTTATTTTTTTTTTCATCTCAAGACATTGTGTCAGTTTTCTTTGAAAGTGCATCTATTTTCCTGGGCATAGTCAGACACCTCAGCAATAGAGTTTGGCTGTACCACAAAAGAGCTGTGCATTTAGAAATTTGTTTTTATCATCTCTGGCTTTAGGATATGTTTGTATGCTCCCATTGCATATGAATATTAAGCAGAGATTTCCTCCTAGAATACAATACTCTCTCCCTTTTGTCTTTCCAGATATCATGGTTTTGAATAGAGTTATTTTGCCAAGTGAAATTCTATAATTATTAAAAACAAACAAACAAACAAACAAAAAGATGCTCACAGCTCTCCTGACCTTCTATATATGGTCTATAATGCTTTGGAGAGGTTGTAACCTACTTAATGCCTGCAAGCATTTCTTTTCAGTGTTTCAGAATGCCTTTTATGTTTGAATGGGACAAACTTGGAATCTGTACTTGGATTCTGAGTATTTCTTTCCAAAACAGAGTGTTATGGTCCATTTGTTTGCTTCTACTCTTCCTCTTCTAATTTACTCTGTGATGCCTGCTCTGTCTGAATACACACACAATGGCAGATGATGATAATGGAGGCACTTAGGAAACTAATCCTCACAGCAATGCACATTATTATTGGTAGCCCACATCACAGTAATAAAAGTCCCTTTCTTTCTAGCTCCTTATCATTTTCACATATTCTCTTCTGCACTAAAAGCCTCATTAGCTTTAACTCAAGTGGGCTTTGTTTACCTGAAAATGTGTGTTTATTGTTAAATGAGACTATTTTTCAAAATGACAAAAACATTTTTCTATTGGCCACTGTTCTACTTTCAAGTCTGTTGTTGAGAGTGCTCCATTTAAAAATCAAAACATCATTGTCTGATATCTTATAAATGCTCTTGGATTAACATCTGCCTGAAACACCTCACCATGCAGGATCCTCTCAATTCATCCAGGTTTGGGTAGACCCAGATTCACATCAGTGACTCCATGAATGATTCTCTGCTCTGTTTTGTAGAGCATATGCCTGTGATACCAGTATCTAGTATCTGTTTTAATGTTTATTTGATCTTAACTGTCTTTTCTGTGGCAGTCCTCACTTTGGGAGTATCTGAGTCCTAATTGGTATGCAAAGGGCTAACTAGGTATGCAATAACAAAGAAAGTACCGTGCATGCTGCCGTAGTCTCTGTGAGTTCATATGTGTGTCTGTCCTGCTGTGTCTGGAAGGCAATATTTTCTTGATGTCATTCATCTCTACTGGCTCTTGTGATCTTTCCACTTCCATTTCTGCATAGCTCCCTTTGCCATGAAGGGAGGCGTTTGATGAAGACATTCCATTTATGACTGAGTGTTTCAAAGTCTCTCACACTATGCATGTTGTCTAGTTGTGGGTCTCTATGTTAGTTCCCATCTACTGCAAGAGGAAACATCTCATCTCGGATGCCGGCTGAGCAGCACACTGATCTATGTGTAAGTCAGGAAATCATTAGAAATCATTTTATTGCTATGTTTCTTTAGCAGAACAGTATTATTGGTTTTCCCCCGGGCCCAGGGCCTATCCAGTCTCAGGTTCTGTGCCACTCAAGCAGTGTCCAGGAATTGGTTCCCTTTCATGAAGTGAGACTGAAATCCAATTAGAGATGGGTTGGTGACTCCCACAATGTTTATGCTGCTGTTGCGCTTGCATGTCTTCCAGGCAGGTCACCACTACAAGTTGCAGGGTTTGTAGCTGGGGATCCTACTCCTGTGTCTACATTCCACACCAAATTTTTGCACTGGTTTATTAGTAAATTGAACTGAAATTAACATATATATATCTTAGTCATTATTCTCTTCAGATATGGAATCAAAACTTCCACCCAGTTCTGGTAGTACCTTGCTTTCACTCCAAAGCTGAAGGTTTTAGATTAAAAAAGAAAAAAATGGAAATTTTGCTGCGTTAAACAGAATGGAAAATGGGAAGAGTGTCAAAACAGGCTTCATAAACTGTTACTAAACCAGTCCAAAGAGGGAAATATTGGTGTTTCACAGCAACAACAGCAACATAATAATAATAAAGTCTATAACTTTAAATTTGTCATTTTCAAGAAATGCATGAGACCAGAGATGATGGATCAGAGGTTAAGAGAACTGCTTGCTCTTAAAGGTGACCCTAATTCTATTGCCAGTACCCACATGGTGGTTAACAACATTCTATGACTCCAGCCCCAGAGAATACAATGGCCCTCTTCTGGCCTCTGTGAGCACTAGTCTCACATGGTGCAGAGACTGCATGTAGACAAAACACCCATATACATATAATAAATTTGTAAATATTTTTAAAGTGTTATGTGGAATTATCTCTAACTGTACATAGTAAGAAAAAAATGAAATAATTTAGTTTTGACCTCAATTTCTGAGGTACTCTGCCTTATTATTGAATAACCATGTGTTGATTCAATTGTTGTTAAAGATTTTTACATCTCTTAACTGGTATTGGAAAACACTGTAAGCAGATGGCCTTTTTCATAAGCAGGCGGTCATGTTCTTCTTCTGAGAATAATATGACTTACCCCTTTTAGATTTTCTTCCCCAAACCTGCTCTGTTCACATAGCAGTCATAGCATGCTTAGAATTCAACTCAGTGAGTAAGAAAGCTATATTTGGAGGCGAGCAATTATTTCTGGAATCTCATGTCCCTTGAATCAACTTGCACCTGTGACTCAGTCCTTCTCTGGAATATAAGTGCATTTCCAACTTGACCTGCAAATTTTCCTGTAAAAGTTCTCAAGTAGTTTTTTTCTTCTGCTACTTAAATATATGAGTCCTAATTCAGTATCTGACCTACATAGTTTATTTGGCATTAAGTGAAAATTTTTTTTCAATATTAATTTAGTGCTTTGCTTTGAGAAAAAATTCAGGAAAGTAGATGGAAAAAAATCACTTACAGAGCTAGCAGCATATGCCACAGATATAGGGGCTTGGGAAGTCATACATATTTGCAATGCTCTCTTCCCTTCTGTTCACATTTATGACTACAAATAGAACTTTACTGTAATTAATTTGAAATCATGCTTGCAAAGAAATACTAAAATACAGGAGGGTTTTTACTACATTTTTGAGTAACGTAAAAAAATCCATGTAACTTTGGAATTGGAGAAAAATGGACTTCCTTTTCTTAAAATATAGAATGAATAGATTAGTTCTTGTTTTTGTTAATTTAAATCTTCTTCAATCCATCTCCCTGTCCATTCCTCTTCTCTCTCTCTCTCTCTCTCTCTCTCTCTCTCTCTCTCTCTCTCTCTCTCTCTCTCTCTCTCTCGTGTGTGTGTGTGTGTGTGTGTGTGTGTGTGTGTGTATGAATGTGAGCATGTATGAGACACATCGCATGTGTGTGACACAGCACATGTGTGGAAGTAAGAGGGCAACTTAAGACATGGACCTCATCTTCCACCTTCCAGAATCCCTGTTATTTTTTCTGCTGTATGTGCTAGGGTAGCCAGCCTGGGAGCTTACAGGGATCCTCCTTTCTCTGCCTGTCATCTCTCTCTAGGAGTTCTGGGATTGCAGACATGCTCAGTACCATATCCATCAGACATGGGTTAGACTTCATATTGTCACACTTGAGTAGCAAGCACTTTACCCACTGAATTAATTTCTCAGCCCAAGAGTAGTTTTTAATGTAAATATGATTTGCAACGTTTCATCTAATTAAATGACAATAATCTAAGTGCTGAAAAAATACAGTGTATTATAGAAAACCCACCATATTCTGTGGAATTCATTCTTCTATGAGACACATAGTGGTTACACAGAATCAGATACATAAGTCACATATGTGTTAGGCATGGATAATCAAATATCAGAGTACATTGCAGCAGCAGTCGAGTTCTATTGACAAACAGGTTAGCCTTACTTCTTAAAATTTTTATAAAACTTCAAACATCCAACTACACTAGAATAGCATCTAAAATTTAGACACAATGGAGTCCTAAGGGGCTTATGGAATTGATGGTAATGACTCATGTTTACTTGAATTGGGATAGGAACTTTGTGAGGTTCCTATACTTGGCATATTTTTATGGATTAACTTTCTAATTTGGCACCTACCCTGCTTCCCTGTGTAGATATAATAGTGGCATGATGGATTGCCATTGGTTCATTTCATTATTATTAAATTTAATTATTTTTCCTTATGTATCCAGATGTGAACAGTGTTCAGTTTCTAATCTAATAATATGGACGGTTTTGAAAGCAAGTGTCATAAATTAGAGATATTTTGTGTTAAATACAATAAGGAGAATCATTGAAAAATAGTTTGCTTTTCAGTATTCTTGTGACTAGTGAAGCAAGGGGGTATTGAAATTTAGGTCATTGATAAACTTCTTACATTTTTTAGCAATGAAATTTCATTAATTTAGTGCTACATTATAAAAAGAATGGAGAAGTAGATTTTGCTTTTCCTAACATTTTTCTCTTGACATAAACATAAAATAAGAAAAACAAAAATAAAAATAAGCGTGTTTTTAGCCAAACATTTCTTATAATTTAACTAGTATTTTTGTAGAGATAGGTGTGTTAAACATTTGTATATTATATACAAAATACATCATTTAAAGAGCATTCTGGGCCGGGCGGTGGTGGCGCACGCCTTTAATCCCAGCACTCGGGAGGCAGAGGCAGGCAAATCTCTGTGAGTTCGAGGCCAGCCTGGGCTACCAAGTGAGTTCCAGGAAAGGCGCAAAGCTACACAAGAGAAACCCATTCTCGAAAAATAAAAATAGAAAATAAAGAGCATTCTGGTTATTGTCTCTATTGTGTACCCTAATAAACTTATCTGAGGATCAAAGGACAGAGCCAGCCACTAGATTATACACAGAGCCAGGCACTGGTGGCACACACCTTTAATCCCAGCACTTGAGATCTCATGTCTTTGCTTGGGAAGCACACACATCTTTAATCCCAGGAGGTAATATGGCAGGGCAGAGAAAGGTATATAATGTGTGAGGAAACAGGAACTCACTCACTTTAGGCTGAGGATTTCATAGAGGTAAGAACTGGTAGCTGGCTGTTCTGTTTCTCTGATCTTTCAGCTTTCACCCTAATATCTGGCTCTGGGTTTTTTATTAAAAGATCATCTAAGATTCGAACAACAGGTCATACTGACCCTTTCTTATCTAATTTCCACATCTTTTATGGTCTCCTCCCTGAAAGTCCCTTTCCCATGGTCATGTCTTTATTTTATTTTGTGAACTACTGAATTTTCCCTGGGCTATCCATGTGATCCATTTGGATAGTTTTGAACTATCCATTGGGACATGGTGAGTTCATCAGTGGATACACAAGTTTGCTTTCCCCACAGACTCTATCAGTAGATCATAATTTATCAGAGTGAGCTAGGGCTACATGGTCCAATCATTGATCTATGATTGAATATTGACATACATAGTCTTGTGCCTGCCTCTTGCAAGTGGCCACTGCCTTTGTGGGACCATTATTACATTAGCTTCATCATGCACAGAAGATGATATTTTACAGCACTTCTGACCTTCATCTGGCATTCACATTGTTTCTGTCACCTTTCCACATTGCATACTGAGCCTTGAAGGGAGTGATATGTCATATAAAAATCTCTACTTGGTATTCTAACTAGAAAAAAAAATGATAGCAAGGAGAGTGATGTCTGCGTGCTTGAATAATGATGATCCTAATAACCATAGGAACAAACACCATAGTGCCAACTCCTTATGAGTTGCTGGTCGTGGAAGTCAGAGGTTTCCATAACAACAGAGGCTCTTGCATTCCTCTTGGCTTCCCAACAGAACTAATTGATAAGATTTTATTGCTGAAGATACCACATCTCTTGGGTGCAAGAAAATACAGAGAAATCAAACTGGAACTAAGTTTAAAGTTTCCTCCTCGGTGGCCAGACCCAATAGCACTGGAAGGTACAATATATGCTACTATGGATGGAAAGGCATTGATGGTCTGACAAAGCCAAGAACCCTATGGACTATAACATCAACCTACCAGGCAAGATATACCCACTGGTGCAGTAATGGCAAGACTCCTATGAGGTCTGAAGACAGGAAGTGGAATCAGCCTAAAAGAGAGAAATATGTTGCAATCAACAAAACTGGGTTATATAAAAAAGCAAGGTAAGCAAACCATGGAGAGGAAGTCAGTAAGGAGCATCATGCTATGGTTTCTGCTTTCATTCCTACCTCCACGTTCTTGCCTTGAGCTCTTGCTCTGGCTTCCGTTCATGATATATTGTAAAGTGTAAGAAGAAATAAGCCCCCTTTCAGCCCAGTTTATTAAATACTTTTACTTCAAATTAGTGACAACAGGTGAATCACACATGAAAAGATAATATACCTTGGAGTTGCTTGTATCTTGAGGATGAATGCCTCAGCAGCCAAAGTAACCCCACAATGGCTGTCTAACACTGGAGAGGACAAAAAAAAACCATAATTGCTTAGCCTGTAGGGTTGTGTGTCTCTGCAGTCTCAGTCAAAATCAACATATCAGCATTTGCATGATATATTGAAACATCTATGCACCTTCAAGATAAATATCACTTCATCACCTTTGTGTCACATGGACTGAAAAAGAGAAGATGCTATTTAATCTTCCCATTCGTAAGAGTTCCCTTAGTAACCTTGCCATTTATAAATAATAAAATCATGAACCTCTTCGGGAATTTGGGAGGTAGTGCTGAATGTAATGCAGATGATAGAGGCCTGGCTTATGAATTTTCAGAGGGAATTTTGAGAGTGTCTCAAGGACTCTTGTTGGTGAAATTCATGTGGTGCTTTGTACTAAGAATCTGCAGGATCCAATCAAATGGTTAGCTGTGAGTAGCAAGAGACAAACATAAAAATGAAATGTTTTATTTGGTGGGAAATTTTCCATAACTGAAGCTAAAAAATCAGCTTGATTAATAAGAGACAAAAATTCATCATTGAGGTGAAATCTTCTGGGAATTGTTTTCTCAGGGTCAACATACAGAAACATGGTTCAGGAGGTCCACATCTGCTTCTCAAACTGGTTGCTGAATTTAGTAATGTAAAAGAGTCTCCAACAGGTAACTGTTTTGAAGGCATGAAGAGGTCATGAAGAGCCTCTCAGACTTGGAGCAATGGCTCAGTGTTGTAGTGCCCTGAAGGGAGCCCATAGTGAATGTATAACCTCAGTGAAAACTCTACAATGGAGAGGGTCATGAAAAGAGGCTAAAGCTTGACGCCATGTGGCAGGGTTGGATTCCCTTCAGAAAGAGCAGGTGATTGGTGAAGATGTAATCTCAGCTTCAATGGAGACCCCAGCATATTTGAGTTTCCAGGACCACTGGGATGACCTTGAAGGAAAACAGCAGGCATAGAGTGGAGCCAACCTTGGCTACAAGACAAGCTGTGTGGGCTGTAGATGGCGCATCCTGAAAATGGAGTAGTTCAAGGCCATGGAGCTTCAGATCATGAGTCTCAGAGGCCAGACATTGAGCTACAGGAGTTGATTTATACTATTTGGTGTTGATTTTGCTTTGATTTTATTGTAACTGTGACCTGATTCCTTGGTCTTGGAGTAAGGCAATATTTAACTTTTAAAAATGACTTTACAGGAATCTACAGTTACGAGACTATATTTTTAAATAGAAATTGGACTTTTAAATTGTTTGATTTTTTTTTCTAAACTGTGTCACTGTGTAACAGCCCAATCATACTGATTAATTATTGTCAATTTAAAACCTAGAAAAACCTGGGAAGAAGGATTCAATTAAACTCACCTCAATTGAATTGCCTCCTTAATGTTGGCCTGTTGGCACATGTGTATGGCATATTGTTAATTAATGGCTGATGTGGAAGTTTTCAGCCACCCATGGGCAAGTGGTTCTGGGTTGTATAAGAAAACAAGCTGAGCAAGTCATGGAAGGCAAACTAGTAAGCAACTTTCCTTCATGTTTCCTGCTCCTACTCCTACCCTGACTTCCTCAATGATGGATAGAGATTGAAAGATGGAGGCCAAAGACAGCTTTTACTCTGGAAGTTGTTTTTGGTCAGTGTTTTATCACAGCAACAGAAAAATAACTAGGAGACGAGCAATTGGGTGGCACGTCCAATTTGCAAAACTAAGAGGTAAGGAGACGGCCCAGTCATTAAATTGACTGCCATAAAAACACGGGGAAGTAAGTTAGGATCTTAACTAACCATGCAAACCTGGGTACGGTGGCATGCATCTTGGGAGAGTGGGAGAGCAGAAGCAGGTGGATACTTAGAGCTCATCACCCAGGTAGCCCAGCAGGCTCTGTCTCAATAAATAAGGTAATGAGCAATAAAAAAATAGTATACATCATCATAATAATACACATGTTTAGATGTGCACACACACACACACACACAAATATATATATATAACCAGTATCATACATAAACTGAGCTCAGGAATGACAATGTCTTTTTATAACAACTCTGGTCTCATTTTCTGTTGTGCATCTCTCATCCTAAGTCAGAGCCTCAATTCTCTCACCTATAACTGATTGTTCTGTTCTTTGTCGTCGGGCTTAAGAATGGGAATGATCCCTTGTTAATTCACCAGGGCTGTAATACCATCCATTATCATTGTCACATATCCTGTCTGCTCTTCTGTAAGAATATATTTATTTCATCTATTTAAATTAGCTCACTTAACTCATATGACATTTTTGTAAGCTTTTTTCCTCATAACCATGGCAAAAAACAGCTTAAGGGAGGAAGGTTTTATTCTCTCTCAAAGTTCAGAGGAATGATGTCCAACATCATGAAGAATGCATGCTGAAAATAACAGCTGCCAACCAGAAAGCAGAAAAAGGGAATTCTAGTAGTCATGTGGAATTTTATTTTTTCTTCAATCTTGTGTCTTACACATAGGATGATGTCTTAAATATTCAGTCTCAGTCTTCTCTCTTCACTTGTATCTCTATAGAAACACCTTCACAGACATATTCAAATACTTGGTTCATTAATGCACTAGGCATTTATTAATTCTATCAGTTCAATAATTGAAATTCAATAATCATAAATTCACCCATTGTCAACTCAGCACCCAAACATATTATATATATTATATATAAACATATATATTAAATTCTCAAAGAGTTAAAATGTTTTATTAAAAACACAAACATGACAGAAATCTGTATCATTATATTAAATTATCAATGCAGTAAAGATTTTTACATTCAGAGATGACAAACTAAGCCATTTTCCTAGTTAGAGTAATTTTTTATACATATATAAATGAAAATGAAAAATATTTCAAGAGACATTGATAGTTTTGATATTCCGTAGAATAAAATACATTAACATTATTCAAGGTATTTATTTGTCTTCTTTTGCATGATGCTGTTATCTTCATTTTTCCTGTTATATATTACTAAGATGACATGTTCTCTTGTATTATGCCAGTACATCTATCACATTGATAACCTAGCTGAAAGACAAAGCAAATTAGACATTGTTGTTTTTTTTTTTAAACTGTACCTTTAGGAGTTATTGATTTAACAGTATCGCTTACATAGGAACAATCATTTGTATATTACTCTATTACAGAAAGAAAACAATTTACAAGTATTTAGTTTATATTTACTATTTTAACTATTCAATTAGTGTCTATGAGATCCATACAATTCTACTTATTAATGTTGGAGTCACTAACACAGTAAAATAGATTCATTAAATATGATTAACTATGCACATGAATAGCCAGCTGCTGATAGTGCTTTGCAAAGAAGAAAAACAAGAAAGGATGTTCTGTGTTGGGAATGAGAGCATTGACATTTAAACCCTGTGGTCAGATAATGCGCCATGCTGAAAAATTTTATTTCTCTTCATTCACTTCCTCTCTTCTATCATTGTCATGTCTACATTGTGCATATATTCTAATTATGAGTGTTTTTATTGCATAAATATGTGCTTGCATTTGTCATACAATTGTATTTTACTGGCTATTTTTTCAAGACTCTTTTGCATCTTTAGTCTTTCACAAAGAACTTACCAAAACAATCCTTTTTCATCTTATCTAAAGTGATAAAATAAGGATATTTTTGTTGTTGCACCAAAACTGTCTTCATCTTCAATCTTAATGGATCATGTCTTGGGTTTAGCAATTCCTCTGGCTCCTTGGAGATACTTTGCCTTTCTTTGTCTTCTCGTTTCCATTGATTCTGTTGTAGATTCGTATCTCATTTAATGAATTCTCTTTCCAACTGTATCCAATTTACTGTTAAATCTAGTCATTGATTTCTCAATTTTGAACATTGTACTTTTTCCATTCTAGAACTTCCATTTGATGTGTTTAAAGGTCTGATAAACTCTCTGATTTCAGCTTTTATCCTGTGCAAGCAGAGATAAAGTCATATTTCATTGCTTCTTTGTTGAGAACTCAATAAACTACTGCTATTGTCATTTGCTGTGTGTATTTATTTTTGGTTTTTGATGTTCTATTTGTCCATTAAGGGGTAAGTAGATAAGGAAATAGAGTTTTATTTATTAGAAAGAATGAAGCAGTGTGATTTGAAAATATAGGTGAAACTGGGGCCATAATATTAAGTAAGATAAGAAAGATTCCAAAAGATATATGTTGCATGCTTTCTTTGTACTCTAAAGCTAGATTTTTAAACATAGATGATATATAAAAGCAAAGGGTGGATTTTTTTGAATGAGAAAGGAACCAGTGGAGCAGCAGCAGAGATAACATTGAAAATCTTTTGTAGTAAGCTTTTTCATGGGCTGCCAGCTCACAAATAATGACATGGAGACTTCTTACTAATTATGAAAGTTTGGCCATTAACTTAGGATGGTCCCACTAGCTCTTATAAATTAACCTGTTTTTATTAATCTACATTCTCTCATGTGACTCAGTCACTTCTACGCTGCACGATATATTTGACCTCTTCCGTGTCTCACTGGTGTTTCCTGTGCTCTTAGATTCTTCTCCCCAGTTTCTCTCTCTCTGCCCAGAAGTCCTTCTAATACTTCCTGTCTAGCTATTGGCCATTCAGTTTTTTATTGCACAAAGCTCAACAATACATGTCCACCCAGTATACAAATATATCACAACAATCTTTACCCATTTTTCATAGTAATTGTTTCAATGTTTGCTTTGGAATCAGGTCATTGTGAACCTCTATTTTATTTTTGAACCATTTTGTAGAGAAATCTATAATGGACTGCAATTTAATATTCCAGAGCATTGATTTGGAGATAAATTTATTTTAAAAAAAAAACAAGATATAACAGTTCATTTATTATATCGATATTTAGTTCCCTAAATTTGAGTTCTTCCATCGGAAAAACGAAATAATAAAAATCAAAAGACTTTTGTTTCTTGGTGAGGACTACTTCTCTTTGCAACAGACTGAGATAATTACTAAACACATCAACCAAAATATGCAGAGTTAAGGCACCAAGTCCCAACCAATACATCTACACTACAGTTCCACACCTAAGGCTCAGGGATCCTTGTGGAAGAGGGAGCAGAAAGACTGTAAGAGCAATCGACAGAGAGTTTTCTGTCTCCTAGGAATATCAGAAGCTTTGCCTATAAAGTCTCACCAATACAACTGCCTAAACATGAACTAGACAAAGACAGAAATAGCAAACATGCTAATGTGGACAGGGGAAAGCCCAGGAGGCCTCAACTCTACATAAAAAACTGCAGGCAACCAAGGAATGCTGAGTGGTATTGGATAACCAACTGGTCAGCCCTGAAAACATACATACAAGTAACATTATACAGATTGAGCAGGCTGTACTTATGTATTTCAGAATCTCTCTCTCTCTCTCTCTCTCTCTCTCTCTCTCTCTCTCTCTCTCTCTCTCTCTCTCTCTCTGTGTGTGTGTGTGTGTGTGTGTGTGTGTGTGTGTGTGTGTGTGTGTGTGTGACGGGAGCCATAAGCCTAAGCGACCCTTGACATATATGCTGCCATATTTGGGCTTCTCTCTTTTCTTAGATCTAGGCCTTGCTTAAGTCTCCATAGCACCAGAACCTCTTCCCACAGATACCAGAACCTCTTCTCAGATATCAGGTGAATGAGCTGCAGTTAAGCAATTAGGCAGTTAGACAAGGGTAGATAGATAACCTTCAGAGCAACATTTCCTGCTGGCTGAACAGCCCATAATTAAGTCCCTTCCTGCTCTCAACCCCCTTTGCCTACCTATATATGCCTTGAGAGTAAAATAAAATTTTGGAGCTTGATCAGACATCCTGTCTTGCTCTCATTCTTTGTGTCTCTTGTCCCTTTCATTCACCGGCCCTCCCTTTAGGTCTCCGTTGAAGACCCCGCTGGCCGGGGCGTGTGTGTGTGTGTGTGTGTGTGTGTGTGCAATAAAAATTAATGAAAAAAGCTATGAACTTGAAAAATAACAAAGATATATATAGGAGGGTTTAGGAGGAAAGAGAAGTGGTAAATAATGTAATTATATTAGAATCTCAAAAATAAAATATTGTAAAAGACTTTTTGGTTAGTGGTAATTATTTAAGTACTATTATTTGAACTAGAGCAAGTGTTCAATAAGTAAAAAATTGTTCCAATCTTTGATGGTCAAAACTTATGCACTAAAATATTGCATCCATAAGTAACACCTGGAGAGCATATGCTTAGATATGACAATAAAAATTTTTAAATCCTGACTGCATTGTTGGTGGCAGTAGTGAGGTTACATGCCTGGGAAATTATTGTGACCCCTTAGTTGCCTTTCTTTAAAGATAGAGAAAAACTGATGTATTTAACTTACTATATTTATTTATTTTATATGTACAAGTGTTTTGTTTATATGTTTGTATGTGCACCACATACATACCTGGTGCCCACAAAGGTCAGAAGAGGGCATTGGACCTTCTGAAATGGTAGTTAGATATTGTTGTAAGCCTCCAAGTGGGTGCTGGTAACCAAAGCCAGGTCCTCTACAAGAACAAGTACTCTTAGCTACTGAACCACTGAGCAAGCCCTCCTGTCCTTGAGAAACTGATTTTTTTAATTTATAAAAACTGGGGTCTGGAAAGATGATTTGGCTGTTCTGAGTATGTACTGCTCTTGTAGACGGCCTGAGTTCAGTTCCTTGCACCCAGGTCAGACAGATCATAACTTCCTATTGGGACTATTTCCAGGAGAGCTCACCTCTTAGCTTTGTGAGTACCTACATGCATACACACACACACACACACACACACACACACACACACACACACACACACACAGTATTAAAAACAAAAATAAACTCATGGAGTTAATGAAGATCACTAAAGCAGTGCTGAGCAGAGAAGTTCTGCTAGATTCCTTTTTAGTAATACTCTTATCTTAATAAATTAATAAAACTTGTCTTTCCTGTTTCAGTACTTCTCTAACTTAGGTGAGACTTCAAATGCTTCTCTTCATAATTTTTCTTTTAAAAAACTTCTTATATTATTATCATGTGCCAGGGGCTCTGTGAAAACTTTCCAGGAAGCAGAGGAATATGTGAATTTGCAATATGTTTTCCTTTCATGATTACCATAGCCTGATATAAAAGTCAAATAGAGGGCATTCTCCCCCTGAAGTACTGCCTTTTTATAAAATTATTTTAATTAGGCCCAACAAGATGGCTCAGCAGGTAAGGGCACTTGCAGGCAAGACTTCCTGTCATTTTAACAAAGTGCTTGAGGCTGTTTTTTTTTTTAATTTTAGTAAAGAATAGAGGTCTATTTAGCAGACAGCTCTGGAGGTTTTGAAAACATAGAACCAACATGTGGTCATGTTTGTGGGATGCGGCATCACGACAGCTGTGCAAGCAGAAGAGATTCACATGGATAGGGAAAGCCAAAGTGAATTAGCAATCAAGCTTGCTCTCTTTATACTAGTTAATGTCATAAGAACTACCTCATTCTGGGAGACTAGAATTAATCTTGAGGAAATAAATCCACCGACCTTATTATCTCCCACTTGGTCCTAGTCCCTAAATGTTGTACCAAACCTTAGAGATCATAGTAACTCTACCACAATGGTGAGAAAATTTCCGGGACATAAAATTTTGAGGGACATACAGCATACCAAGACTATATTGGACAAAACTTTAAATATGCAAATTTTGGTTTATGGAATTTGCCAGTTAATGTCACTTTGCTACGACTGACCACAGGTGTTTTTACAGGCAGATCCAATCAAGCACATGTAAGGTTTGTCATAGTTAATCACTTCAGAGAAAGTAATATTACATTAATTAAATCTTTCATTCTTATTATAGAAAGCGCACAGCTCTGGTGAATGGAGATAGAATTCCCACCCTGGATTTCCAGGGACTGGGCCACAATCTTAAATGAGTCACTTGTTCTTCTACTAGGTCTCATTATCTAAATATTTGGAACAGTTTGAAAGCTTCGTTATAAAATCAAGACACAGCAAAAATAAAATAAAACAATTTCTTCCTCTGTTTGCATGACGACTGCTGGGTAACAATTTACTTCTAAATTTCTAGAATTTAATGTCACCATCTTTTTCTCCTCACAGAAAGGTTTTTCAAGTACTCATTCTCAGTATATTGACAGATAGATGCATTGGAAGATTGACTATATTCCTAAGTGAATGTCTGCATGGATGTGTGTCCATTTCAACAATACAATATCTAACACTAATGTATAGCTAAAATCCCAACAGACAGAACTATTTACAGCATAAACTGTGTAAAGACACCCCTAATTTGAGAATCACTGGAGAAGAAGAGTAAGAAAGACTAGATGTATAGATACAAGATAGATGCAACATGTACTGTCTTAAAAGACTGCTGTAACTTTATTACAAACAAGGTTTCTTGAGATAAATCACTATTTAGTTGAATGCAACTCCAGTACCCAAGTAGGAAGACTTTGGCTAATGCTTAAACTGCTGTATTATCTCGTAGGTTTAATGTAAACACTATTATCACCAGCTTGTTGCTACAGGATGTATGAGATTGTCAGTGTGAGGAAGTGAGGGAAGCAAGCTCTGCCGAGAGACACTAACAGAAACAGGACAGTCAGAAAGAAACATGTGCCATTCCTACTCAGAGAACAGCTATTTTGGAATACAAAAGAGTGGTAGTGGAGTAACTACCAAAAATGACACCACAGGAGCTGAACTTTCCCCAGAGAGAAAGTTAGACAGAGAAAACATAGTGGAGGATACAGACCCTGTTGTCAAGAGGATTTATTCAATTCTACTTCCACTTCGGTTTTACAGTGTGCCTGTAAATCTTTCTCCAATCACTTCAATATATACTAAGAATTTTAGGTACAGTCTATAAACTGTATTTGTAGCATGGATTATTCATATTTTATATGAATCAAATATTGTCTATAATTTTATATAAAATTATAGCAAGATACTAGTAAGTCTGTCATAAGTCAAATATTGCAAAGAATCTAATAAAAGATAATATCTTAGGTTACACAACTATTATAAATTAATGGCTTAAGATTCACATCACCGGGAGAGACACTGCAGCCGCCGCCATGATCAGCAGCATGTGAAGATGCCAGCAAGCCACCAGCCACGTGGCAAGCACCAAGGAGTTTCATTTCTGCTCGCAGACATGGCGATGAAAGTTGAACTGGCCAGACTCGCTTACCAGAGAGCGGCCTGGGAGGTTGACTCTGGCCGCCGGAACACATACTATGCCTCCATTGCAAAGGCTTTTGCTGGAGACATTGCCAATCAGTTAGCTACTGATGCCGTGCAGATTTTTGGAGGCTATGGATTCAACACAGAATACCCTGTGGAAAAGCTGATGAGGGATGCCAAGATCTATCAGATTTATGAAGGCACTGCACAAATTCAGAGGCTGATCATAGCCCGTGAGCACATTGGAAAGTATAAAAATTAAAGGAAATTGCAATTGAAAAGATGTTTCATCCTCTGTAACTAAAGCTCAAAGCACTATTTATGCTTATGCGGAAAAAAGGGCTTTATCATCTTTATGTCTTTCCAAGGAAATAAAATAAAAGCTGAGTAACACAGGTCTGTGCAGTTTATTCCAGTGGTGGATTGTACCTCGGTTCAACTCCACGGTGACCTTTTCCGGATAAATTTAGATTATTGGAACAATGAGTTGTCCTTAGTACACCTGCCCCTGGATTATGTTAATTTGTTCTGTGATCACTTAAATTAACCACAGTTGGAGAAATACACTAGAGTTTTAAGGCTCACTCAAGTGACAGGAAAGGAGGCTTATTAAGAAAGAACTCTTGGTGAAGATTCTAAAATATACGCTGAAAACATGGTAGATTTAGACCTGCCAGACTCCAAAGACTTAACAGCATTTCTGTACTAAAATGTTAATTTTATAATTTTGAATATATTTACTTTGTTTTGCACAAAAGAGTAAAAATTTTATATTCATTTTCTTTCATTCTAAAACTAGAAGAAATTTCTGAAAAATCTTAATGCTGAACCAACATTTCATGTCTTGTTTAAAATAACTCAATAAAGCTAACCTTAAATTATTTTTCTATGACTCTTAGGGTTTGTATAAACCCTTTGGGTTGCTGTACACAGTTGTGTTTCACACACAGGACTTTAAAAAGGAAATAAAACGTGCTGTGTACTGTTCAAAAAAAAAAAAAAAAAAAAAAAAAAAAAAAAAAAAAAAAAGATTCACATCACCAGGGATGTGAATTCTTCAGGATTTCTTAGACTCTAGAGAATAGTCAAACCAACTTTACCAACAACAAACACCTTTTATAACCTTGTATTTTGAAGTTACATTCAAAATTCTATTATTTAAATATTTGGATCCCACTGGTAGTGGGGTCATTATGCACAAAATAATCTATACCCTTTTAGTAATAGTTATAAGTCATTTCAAATATTGTCTTTTTAAATGTATTGTTTGATACTTAGTTCCTTACTTACTAATAGGGTTTTAATATCAAAGAATTTAGTATCAAAACTTATTTCATTATTGAAACTGCAAGAATCACTCACTTAGAAAAACAAAATATAATTTTGTCATAGAGGTAAAAAATTGTAATTTGTAACACATGCATAGAATTTGGAAAACAAGTTGGAAATCCATTTAAGATAAACATCTGTTAAAAATGCAAAATATGAACATCAAAGACTACTTTTCAACATGAATAAGAAAATTTCCAAGTCCTGTTATTGCATTAATTGTAGTTTTTATTATTAGAGAGAAATTACCAAGGGCATTTTTATGATGAATTTCAGTGTATATACAAATAAGTTAATCTAATATGCATTGCCTTGCAGATCATTCATAGAGAGTTACCTGAATTTCAACTTTTAATAGTATAATTTGGTAAAGTCTGTCATTTAGAGGGATGGTATAACTACATTTTCAAGAACTTTTAGAGGTGGAATAAGACACCAAGTGTAGGGAATGCTTATTTATTTAACAAGAACAGAAATAAGTCATCTTATGCCCACCACAGGCACACATTATTTTATGTGCAAATTTTACATCTGGCCAAGGTCAAACTGTCTATTCCTACAGCACCTTTGTAAATTTTTTGGAAAGCATATTATAAATTTAACATTATTTTGTGAGCAGGGAATTTGTCATTTCTCCAAGGAAAAATAAAATAATTTCAGAGAATAAATTATATACTGTGAAACACTAGGACCTCACCAACCTCAGTATCATTTTTGAAGGAGTAGATACCTTGTAGTTTGCACAGCAAATTATCCATTGTTAAAAATTAGATTATCATACTTAGTATCCATGCCATATAATAAGAAAGAATCACAGACACTGAAGATTTTTAAATAGAAAATGCATAATTTTTTTAAAAATTAAAATAAGGAAAGCGAGACGGTGGAAACTGGGATACAGGAGAGCAAGATTTGGACCATAGAGCCTATGAGATAGATTAAGATACAAAAGTGACTGAATATGCACTAAATTATGACTTTCATAATTAACATGTACCAGTAACTCAGAATATGACTATTTGGAAGTAAGCTTTGAAAAGTAATGAATAAGTTAAAACAGGTCTGATTGGTCCTATTAGAAGGAGGCTACTACACATGCCCAGAGGAGGAAGACCACATGGAAACACAGAGGTACCATGGCCTTCTGGGAGACAAGAAGAAAACTCTGAAAAGAAACCAAAGCTGCAGACACCTTGTCCTCAGACTTCTTGAGTTCAGACCTATGAGACAGTATATTTTTTTCTAAACTGTAGCTAGTCTGTTTTGTTGTGTTAACCTAACCCGACTAATAACTGAACAATAGAGAAAACATGAAGTATTGATGTAATACATGTGTTTAATAATGAGAAGACTTTACTGAAGATCTTATTAGATTTATCTGGGTAACTAATTAGATGGAACTGAAAAGACAAAAAAAGAATTGAGGTTTGTAGTTATTCCACCAAGTTGCCTATTAACTCACTGGTTGGTACATTCAACTGTGTTTTTCATTAGTGAAGTAATGATAGCAACATTCTAGATAAATGAATTGTTATCAAAATCAATCAAATAATCAAATTGTGGACAAGTATATACACTTGGCCTTGAACTCCAACTCCAGTAAGAAAGCCTAGCCTAAGAATGGCTTATGCTGGAGAACTGAATAACATCTTCTCCCCTCACTCAGAAAACACACAGAGATCTAGTTCACTTTAACCATTTTTAAAATACATATTCACAAATTGTACAGGACTGATCAATACAGGAACATTTTCCACAGAAGAGCATCGAACTGTGTGTGTGCGTATGCGTGTGCGTGTGCGTGTGCACGTGCGTGTGTGCGTGAGTGCGTGCGTGCGTGCGTGCGTGCATGCGTGTGTGTGTGTGTGTGTGTGTGTGTGTGTGTGTGTGTGTGTGTGTTATGCATGTGTGGAGGCCAGAGCCCATATCAGTGTCCTTTTTGATCACATCTTCCTTTGTTTCTCCTTGGCATTTCCGTACGTACATTTCACATACATGTTCTGATTGCTCCTACCTCCCATGCCTTTGAAATCTACATCCTCCCCATGACCTCACATTTGTGTCATTCTTGTTTTGTCTTATGCTAAACTGAGTATGACTGGGGCCATCTGTGTGACTGTGGGTTTGGAATGGCCTATGGAAGCCTTGTGGGCTCACTGGTGACTACACAAATGAAGATAATGATTCCTCCTCTTTCACTATCTATCATTGGCCAGTAGTTAAGCGGGAATAGGGAAGAGAATGGCTCTTAATCGGTAGCTGATTGATCATATAGGGCCATCCTTGTTCAGGTCCAGTGCAGACATTCACAGCTTCATTAATTTCAGGATGGCAATGGCTGTGTTATTCCTGGACAATGACATTAGCCTTAAACAAGATACTTTTACGATATTTTAAGACAAAGCCTCTCAGTGAACTTAGTTCTCACTGATTTAGATATACTACCTATCAAATAAACCCCCAACAATCCTCTTGTGTCCATCTTCCTAGCACTGGCATTACAGTACATGTCATCACATGTAGCTTTTTATATAGGTACTATAATTCCAAACCCAGGTCCACATCTCCCCAATGCCCAAGCAACAAATCTTTTAGGAGGTTGAGTTCTTGATATTATCCATGTCAAGATCTGCCTGAACATAGCTTAAATTCCCAAAAGGAAGAACATTGGTAAAGTTTGACCCCAGTGTTCACTAAAGTATCAGCTTTCCATCCTGAGTTCATCATGAGTCTCTCAATCCCCTTCTTTAAGTGACAAATACTCTTGATGCTCTTATACTTGGAAACAAAAATAGTTGTCATATTTACAGTTTCCACTTTCATAAGAAATACTGTCATTACCATTAGATAACTACTCCTAGTATGGCCCACAAAACAATAGCAAATGCATGGCCTGAAAATTCATCTTGTTCATAAAAGACTATAATTCTGGATAACTTGTCAGGCATTAGGACAGGTAATTCGTTAATATTTCTGACATTTGAATTACAATTTCTGGGGTGGAACTAAGAATCTGTGTTATCATAAGCTTCAGGTGGCCTTTCTGAGTGCTGAACTTTGACAAAGTCCTGTTGTAGGACAGTGGCTGAAAAATTGGCTGCTGGTCAAGGAGATGATAACAGGTAAAGGCACTTGGCATCAACCTGACTATTTGAGTTATGTCCTCCTCACCTTGTAGAAAGAGAGAACCAACTCCAGCAAGTTGTACTCTGACCTCCACACATTCATGATGGCCATCGCAAATCACACACACACACACACACACACACACACACACACACACACACTCACACACACACACAGACACACACACACACACACACACAGACATACACACACACACATGAACTTATACACACACACAAATAAATAAATATAAATATATAGAGAGACATTAATTTTGGATTCATATTGGTATCACTTGAGGGTGAACCTATGATAATAACACAGCCTGAGCCCATCTCAGAGGTTCCATCATTTCATCCTAAAGAGAGGTTTCACCAATATTAATGTAGCTACTCTTTTCTTTTCATAGCTCTCACATACAGGGTTCAGTTATCATGGTTAAGTTAAGTAACACCTGTCCACAAATGCTGCTTAAATTTTAACAGCAATGGCATATTAACAATGAGCAAAAACACAGGCAGAACTTCATTGCTGGTGTTGCAGTTCACCAATACTTATACAAATAACAACAACACATTGAGATTAGTGGCCAAACACATCACATTTTTAAGCACCTTCACAATTGGTTATTGAACATCTGTATTCATGCACATATATCTTTCTTTGAGGAAAAATGATGTAATAAATGTGAATAACCAAAAAGAAAAAGAAAATTGGTCAACAAAGAAAAAAGAGCAGCTCAGGAAGGAAAAATAGCACAGGAAGGAAAATGTAAAAAGATTTCTAAAAGGAACGGTTGACTGTGGGAATGGGGACATGCTACTCTTGGTTTGATCAGCTCCTGATTTTGAAGCAGAAGAATTTTAATTAAGAAGAATTACTAGCATCAATGAAAAATAGCTGTATAGAAAGAAATAAAATATCCAAGCGAGGGTAATTTCAAGAAAAATTTTATATTGAATGAAATTTATGGCCCAGGAAGATGGCTCAGTTGTTAAAGTACTTGCTGAGCCAGCATGAGAAGAAGATTTCACGTTCATCCCCGACCTAAGAACCTTGTATAATAACATGCCAGCAGCCCTACTGCCATGAGGTAGACAGGGAGCCCTGGGAGGTTACTGTCCAGCCAGTACAGCTGAAATGAGCACCAGATGCAGTGAGAGACCCTGCTATAAATAAATAAATAAGATTGGAAACGATTGAAGAAGACATCCTGATGTCAATCGCTAGCCTCTACACACTGGTAAGAGTGTAACTGCACATGACACACACACACACACACACACACACACACACACACACACCACAAGAACTCTAAGATACTCAATTACAAAGAATAAAACATTGGAGTAAAATATATTAAAAGCAAATAAAATATGACCACTCAGTATTGTAATGTATGTAGAACATAAGCAATGTACAAATTATTTTCAGTAAGTTTTTGCAAAATAAATTTTTATTTTTTGGGCCCTTTCAACTGAGGACTCAGAGGCATTCAGTCTGAGGACTCATGGAGACAGGATTGGCTGAGGAGTTGTCAAAGCTCTCCAAATTCCTGAGCGCCTGAACAGAAGTACACAGGACTCCCCACACTGAGGCAGCCGGCAATGGTGCTCCACCACATTGAAGTCTTCTTCCTAAAACACAGAGGAAAGACACAACTCAGAATTCCAGACCTGACCAATGTTACAGGCATCTGCTCAGTGACACAGCCCCTTGGAGCTGTAGATAACTTTCTTCGGTGGAATAGACACTAAACAAGGGGCAGGGAACTAAAAGGCCTGGCTGCCCATCCCATTCACAGAGGACTCCAAGACACCCTGAAGCTCAGTGTACCAACTCCTGTCTAGTGCAATCCTGTCACCTTTACAGACAATGATTCCTGGCCTACTATGAGAAGTATGGACCAAAAATACAAAAACACATGCCATTATAGAAGACTTCAAGAGCACAAAAGAGAGCAAAGTAAGAAGTAAAAGGCATCTGAAATCCACCATCAGTATTCATTGGACGTACTGTACACTAATCTCAAAGGATCCGTTGTTCCTCCTCTTCCAGAATGTGATCTAAAAGCTAAAATGCTAGACCAGTTTTCTACTCACACCAGACCAAGTTCACTGTAAGGAAGCTGGTCTTCTGGACAAAGTATTTCCAGGGCTGTCTGAACTGTCTGAACTGTGCCCAGAAACAGCAGACAAGGAATGCTTGTCTGTATCAGAAGACCAGGACAAGAATGTGCAAGGGTCTCTAGCCCCCAAGGAGTTCTTCGAAGTTTCTCCTCTGTGCTGCAAGTCAAGAGTCACCAGGAGGCAGAGAAGATACAGAGGGACATGGAGGGGAGGGGTCTTCCATCCAGAGGGTGGATCTTTACTGGTAGGATTTTAGAATGCAAAGAAAATGCTGTGTGTCGCAAGCATCTTCCTTACTTCTACAATAAATTAAAGTTTGAGATTAAAAAAAAATTTTTTTGAGACTGTAATATAATCACATCATTTCCCCATTTTCTTTCCTCTCTGCAAACCCTCTCTTTCAAATCATGGCCTCTTGTTGTCATTAATTGTTATTGCATGTGTATTACATATTCTTAAATATAGCCTGCACAGTCTGTATAATGATACTTGTACATATGTTTTCAGGGCCGACCATTTAGTGTTAGACAACAAACTGGTGTGTTCTTACCTGGGGAAGACTACTTCTCCCGCTCTCAGCATCCCTTAGTTGCCTGTAGTTAATTTTGTAGAAATGTACATTTCTCTTAATCTTGATGTTTTCAGTCACAGTGTAATAATTCAGGTTACTTTCAAAAGTTTATAACATTAATGAGGCAATAAAAGAGTATTTAAGACTTTGACAAAAATATATTAAGTTCAGGAAGCAATTGTGATTTTCTTGATATTCTTAATTAGGATTCCTTTGCATTATGGCTCCAGGTTATATGGTCATTCCTATCGTTATCCACTATCATGAAAAGCCCAAAACAGCATGCATGGTTCAGACCTCCATATCCTTGGGGCTGTGGCTATGGATTCAACAGATAAAAAGTAGACTATTAAAATATTGAAATTATGCAGTAGCCATGCCCTAAAAATACTTACACAGCCTTTGCATTATAGTAGCTATTATAAATAATTTAAAGATTGTTCAAAATATATGAGAAGTTGTGCTTAGACCAAAATACATATACTACACTTTACATTTAAAAAACTTGACATCATCATATTTTGACATCCATGAGGATCTTCAAACTAATATCCCATAATACGGAGGAGGAATGGTGTTTATAAGACTTTTGGAAGTATTGGCATTTTTGAGAAATACTGGTCAGAACATACCCTGTACAATAGTGACCTTTGAAGCCTTAGCATCAACAGTAACAATGTAATTTATTGGAAATGTCTTGGCCTGTACTCCGCTCAACTTGGAATTGTGCCTAGTAAAGTGTGTGTTTTTTGTCAAGTTCTCACAGTAGCTGCAAACGTACTGTGTACTATAGAGTGGGAACCCCTGCTGGAAAATGTAGAAGTTTTCTTCATGACATTTCAGCATAGCAAAAAGGCAGGCCTTCTAGGCAGTCATGGTGTCACCAGAAGTTTTAGCTGTGACTGATAAAAGAAGTGAATAAAGATCTGAGCAAACGGTCTTCTCAGTAGCAATGCAAGTTTTTTCAAGTTAAATGACATTAAAGGTTTGTTGATTCACCTGAACAGAAATGTTTGATCTATATGAATGCTCATTACAAACAAATGGAGTGTTGAAAGTTTTAAAAAACAAAAGAAGACATTTTCATTGACTTTTACATGAGCATACAGAAAAAGAAAGATCTTAATAGATTTTGTAAAGGAGTCATAAAATATATCCACCAAGGGAGGTATTTACAGTGTTACTAGAGTTGATTTTAAGAACATCAGATCAAGAATTTCAAGGTTATTGTCAGCCATGATTATAAAACTTGCATGAGCTTCCAGACTGTGTTTGAATATCCAAGTAGATGATTTCCTATGCAGAGTGAGGATTTTTATCACAACCTTGACTCTTCAATTTGTATAATCACATACTCCATATATTTGGAAGGGACAAAGAAGCTTATGAAGTAACTTCTGGTCTCCTGTATTGCATTGAAAATAGCAAGAACAAGAAAAACCAAAGCATGAATAATTGAAGAGTTAATAATTATCTTTTTATTAGGAAACTACTTAAAATTACATAAAACTACTCTGAATTTCATCATAATGCCATAAAGTTGTAACCAACAGGGTACAGTTTTTCCTTTGAAATAAGTTTTATTGTGTCTTGTTTTACTTTTTCGTGGCTATAATGAACATAGAAACTCTCCTTAGATATTTCAGATAGAACACTGAACATTGTATTAGTTATTAAGGCTAGCATAAAACCACAAGAATCCATTCAATTTTAAGTGATAATGCATTGTATTCCTGCTTTTAGGTTTAACCAGAATCCCACTTACTCCTGATGTTTCTTCTCTGTAAATTCTCATCCACTGATGATCCACTATGCTCCTTAGTTATAAAGTCCTACATTTCCTTGTTACATTCAGAGTTACAGACAATCTCTGTTCTCTGGGGTTAAAGCCCCAAGGAGTACTATAGTTCCCCAGAGCAAAGTATGCCTTACCATTTTGTTATTTTAAAATTTTCACATGCATAGGCATATTGCCTGCATTTCTATCTGTGCACCACTTGTGTGTTTTGCCCCGAGAGGCCAGAAGAGGGCATTTGATTCCTGGAACTGGAGTCACAGATGGCCATGAGTTAATATGTATATGGTGTGTGACCCAAACCCAGATCCTCTTCCAGAACAGCAAGTGCTCTTAATCACTGATTCCTTGCTCCGGCCTGAATTACCATTCTTTTAACATCAGCTTAGTACTAGGAGACTTCCCAGCTACAATGTAAGCACAGGAATTCAAGTGGAGAACAGACAACTCCTTAGTTCAGGAAGATCAATCTTAAAGTACAGAAAGACTCAGTCAGGGTTCCTAAAATAGGCTCCAAATAAACAAGTTTCAGAAAACCTTTAAAAATTCAACTGGTCAATTATATCATTTTTCTCACTATGAAATAACAGTTTACCTAGGGCTGATTAATGTATTAAAAAGAGATTTATTTTGCATTCAGGTTTAAGGAATGTGGTTCCATGATCAATCAACCCCATTTGCTTGGTGGCAGGTTGGAGTCTCATGAGGATGGCTGTATAATGACTGATGAAGTGGTAGCTTTACAGTGAGGTTCAACATCTCTTCAAGAGAATAGTTGCATTATCCCACCAAGAACAGGGAACAGGTGACTTTTATCTGTTGCATTTCAGGAGAGAAAGAAAGGAGTCTGAATGGATCGTTGCCTGACCTCAGAGACTGATAAAGTCAGAATTGTGGGTAGAGTTCCATGTTCTAGGTTTACATGATCAAAAGTTAAAGAAACTGAGGTTTACAAGTAATCCAGAATGTGTCTGGCTCAATGAGAACCTCACATTAATCAAGCCCGTGAAAAACTAACCTACAAAACAGATTGCTAATGTATTAATTCAAATGAGACAGGACTTCCAAAGGTCAGGAGTCTTCATATCAGCTGGTCAGTACATTCTCACTGCAGCAATAAAGTCTTTATGGGAAGCAGGTGCCATCAGAATATTGCTTGGTGAGCAAGGGCAATTAGAAAGATTATCATAATGGTTATGATGGTCTGAGGCAGCCAGCAGAGGCCTGTGTCCTTCTCCTTGGACAATTCCACAATTACTCTGATGTATTTCTATTCTTTTATGATCTCTTTTATGTTCTTCACACTCAACTTCTACCTTCATTTAACCTATTCTTATTTCTCATTCAAAATGCTAAAATGACATGGATTATATCTTTTGGTACATCAATTGTATTTCAAAATGTCTTCAGAATGTTATACCATAAGTTCCTGCCTAAATTTCAGTGATGCCTTTTTCATTCTGATCCCATCCAGGGGAATAATAGGATCCATGTCTCAGTTTGGCATGCTGGTTATTGTTTATGCAGACAGCTAATTTCATATGTCAGTTATCTTCAATTATCATAAGATTATGAGATATGATTTTTTCTTAATCAGTGTGTTCCATGTTTTGAACAAGACAAAATATTTTTGAAATGAGCATAAATATAAATGGGAAATGAGCAGAATTGTTCAAGTGTTTACCTTACCAATAAGCATGGAATGTATACTGGTCAGATGTAGTTTAAATTATATATATATATACAAAAATCATGGTTTAAAACAACTCAATAAAATACTATGATAATATGCATATACAAAATATTTAAGCAAAGAATGACAAAAATTACATTTATTGTCATGTTTAAAATCTTTACTTACATTAATCCACAATTTGGCAGCCTCTGATAAATGAAATGCTACTTTTGCTTCCTATAAAAATTAGTTTTTATATGGTAATACCCCTGTCTCCTTTTCCTTTGGCTCCCAACAATTTTTCTAATATTTGCAGATTAGATTTTTATAATTAATCATCTTTTTAAAAAATCATAACTTAATAAAAATGTGTTCTCTGTCATCTCAATATAGATTTATTGTACCCACAGCTTGATAGATGTGTAGATAATATAATTTCATTTTTCTAATTTATTTTTGCTATTATTTATTCATTTTATTCATTTATTATTTCTTTTATAATTAATATTTATTGTTACCTAGGTGGAAATGTGAATTATAATAAATTTTCAGACATTTATTAGGTAGCATCTGTTAAAGTTTAAAATAGTCATTGCTTTGATGTAGAAATGACACTCTTAGAAATATATCCTTTGAGATAAAAGCATCAGTATATTAAATGTGTCTACAAAGTAGTTGACAAGGGATATGATTTATTAAAAACAAATCCTGAAAGTTACTTAGTACATCAAAAATATATAACAACTTATAACTCTTTTAAAGTCATAATCTATATTTTTAATCATTATATAATAAAGTACATTGTGCACTGTTTTCATTTTGTTACAAGGCGAGTGGTTATGTCAATAAATATGTACAATAATGCAGCATATACATATGCATGCATGCATTCCATGACCCAAATGAAATGTCAAGAAACTCTGCATCAAATGACAATGTAACTGTTTTAAAAGTCAGATTAAAATAAAACCTGATTTATATAGTTCTATATTGATGAATAAACTCTTGCTTTTTCCAATGTTAAAATCAATAGGGGATTAATATATTCAGTTATTGTATCCTTTGGGTTTCCTTTACCATAAATCCCTTATTTCTATTTGGAACCATGCTTTATGGTTCAAACCATTGCTAAACCTTCTTATTGATTGCATTGCACCCATCCCCAAAATACACACAGTTCTGTGCATTTATGTGTTACATCACCTTGAAAGTAAAGATTATTTCTCTCATTATTTGGCACTGTTGTTTCCTAATCTTCACCTATGAAGTATATTTACTGTAGAAGGTGTAGTAACAAATAAGTGAGGTGTTTATTAAGGTGAATTTATTGACAGTCACTCTTGACATGTAATCTGAATAGGATGCTTGGATCCAGTGCCTAATATCAAACTTCTATAGAATAAAACTATGTTTCACCCAAATTCACATGTTGGAAACTGTACCTTCCATATCTATATCATATATATACATATATATGCATGTATGTACATGTTTGTATATATGTGTAGTTACAGATAGTATCTTTAATGAGGTAATTAAGATTAAATGACAACACTCAATTGTTGATTGAAAAGGAAAAGATGCCACATCTCTGTGTCTCTATCTCTCTCACACATATACAAATTCTCTGTCTGTCTCTCTGTCTCTCTGCGTGTGTGTGTGTGTGTGTCTGTCATACACACATAAACACACACTTACACAGAGGAAGACCGTGTTAGGACTCAATGAGAACTTGCATTGTCTCCCAGTCTGTAATGTTATTACAGAATCTCAACCAGACTACATGGCTTACCATGAATAATGTGGTGATGCTAAACATCATTAGCTTTATAATAAAAAAGAAAGGACACAGAGGCTCAAATACATGGAAAATCTTACTTAATTGTTGATGAAATAGGAATGACCCACCACTCATGATTTCCAGACTGGCCTGTAGGATATTTTCTTAAGCAGTGCAATAATAGAAACAATACCTTCAAGAATCTCAATTGTTGCCACAAAGAAATGGCTAAGTAGCTAACTAACTAAATAAATGTAATACTAAACAATTTTACAAACAAGCAATGTACTTCCTACCTTTCTCTGAGAGGATTAGACCTTAACTCAGAGAGAAAAGTTGTGATTGAATGGTAGCATGTTGTAATAGAGATGCACTAAATAGCTTCTTTAAATGGAAACTGTTGGGACTGGATGGAGCATACATTGCTCCTCCAGGAGTCCTGAGCTCAGGTTCTAGCTCCCACATGATGGTTTCCAACCATCTATAACTCCAGTCCTAGTGGATCTGATGCCCTCTTCTTGATTCTGCAGGCACCAGGCACATGGTACGTGTATAGCCATGAAAGCACTCACATGTACTTATAAAATAAAAATACATAAATATTTTATTTTTTAAAAATGGAGACTGCTTTTGTTTTATTGATTACTTTTGTTTACACTTTATTTTGTTATATGGGAAATGATGCAATCTGACTAAGAAATTTCTTAGGTCTTACATTTATGAAATTACCCAACTAAGCATTAGAACTAGTTACATAACCATATAGCTTTTGTATAAATCCATATCTTACATGTATAACTTCTCTACATATCACAAGCATATGTTTAAGACAGTGGTGCAAATCTTTTCTTTTTAGCATCTTACACAAGAAGTGTTAGGAGCAGTTATACCTATGTAGGTATCAAGTCCAATTTTGGATCACTGGACTCTTTTGATAACTCCAGCTTCAGACAGCATTTAGTAATGAACTATAGAAATAATCCCTGAAGGTAGACTTAGCATTTGATTAAACAGCAAAAAATATCCCCAGGATTTCTTTGGTAAGTATATTTAAATTTTTATAGAAATCACTCTTAATTTATCATTTGCTTACTACATATATGAAATATTTCATATTCATGAGTATGAATTATTTTCACATTCACTATATGTATGTATATAATTTGTAAATGTGTAAATATGCCAAGTACTACTTGTCAACACAGCTTTAAGCACTATATACAAACATATATTCACTCATTTAGTTTGGTAATGTCATTTTCTCTCTTTGTGGGGAAAGTACCCAACGTTACATAGTTTCTGTGTTATGGACCACTAATGTAAACTGAAGCAGCACTGCTCCTGGATCCTTTATCACTCAACAGCCATCCTTAAAGTTAACAGTTGACCATTTCCCTTGGGCCACCAGTGCTGAACATTTATGTGTGAGAGACTAGCCATTCAATATCCCAGTTCCTATTTCAGGTGACTTTACACACATTGCTCGTTGCCTCTTTGGAATCTTTTCTCCTTTTGCAGTAGCAAAATAAACCTGGGAAAGGCTCTCATTTTCTTCTAGAAAGTTACCCTTTCTTCACCAACTTTTTTCACAGTCCAATGTAAGTTTTCTACTCAAATAAAATTAGTTATATTTTCTCCTTATATTTAAAAATGCTCTCCTGGGCAATTTCCTTGCCCATCTACCTTGTCCTGATGATGCGAGGAAAGCTCACTCATCAGCACCTGCATCTGTTTCAACAGTGGGGTACGTTAGACAATGTCCTGGGAATTTCATTTCTCACTGTGTCTCACTATGGCATCCTTCGTATTAGGTGTAAGGATTTAAGTGTGTGTGTTTGAAAATATGTTCTTGTTTAGGAGAGATGGATAATACCAAATGATTAGAAGTACTATTAATGATTAAGTTTCAGTTTATTAATACATTTTCAATTGGAAGATTGTAGTAGTATTGGAGTATAATATGGCCTTTTGATGTTTGTATTCCAAGTAAAATTATTAAATAAAGCTGAGTAAGATATTATTTACTTTACTGGATATTTTAAAATATATTATTATTGGTTATCTTCAAATCTTCACTTTCAGTTTATTCTAATTAATTTTACATATATATATGTAATACATATTAGTACGTGATATTAATAAATTGCCACGTTCTGTTTAAGTTTACTGAGAACTGACTGTTGAAGCAGAGTAAGCCTTCCACTTTTCAGGCCCAAGAGTGTTGATCCAAAGTGGTCTCTAAGAACTCTGGTCTGGAGGTGAGCAGTCCCTGTGTCCTTGTCTCAAGGAGAAAGGAGAACAGCAACATTACCTCACTCTTGAGAACAGGAGGATAAATTAGTCTAATAAAAATACTGTGCCCTGGAGAACAGCTGGAAGGTAAATAAAACCCAGCACTACGTGTCACCTTCCTAAAACTTAAGCCTCAGGTAGTATTCATCCCATAACATAAAAATGCCTGTGCCTGGTAAAGCTCACTGGGCATCTCATTCGGGCGATGACGTCACATCTAGGAATGCCTCTAATGACTGGGTGGTGGCTGGTTTCTTCCACAGCACTTGCCCCTAGTGTTCTTGTTGGATGATTTAAGTGCCTACTCTGATGTTCTGCTAAGTTATCTGCTACTTGCTATTTTGTTCCTTTACTTTTACTTGCTTTATGCTTCATAAATCACTTATTCATAATTGAAAACACGAGTATTGTGAATTATTCTCCATATACAAACATTTATTTTTAAGTACTGGAGACTGATCCTATGTAGACCTCATGGGTAGTGGGCAAATACTGCTGAGCTACCTTCTCAATTCTCCCTTATTGATTTTTACTTTAAGATAATCTAAGTGGTCCAGTCTGTACTTGAACTTGAAATTGTGATCTTTCTACATTAGCCTTTCAGTTAGCCAAATCTTTTTTTTTTTTTCCGCTTATAAGAGTTTATTAGAAATAAAGGGACAGAGAGTGCGCAGGCCTGTGGGAGAGACACATGCGTGGAGAAGACAGTTAGTCAAATCTTAAAACTGTTTTATTCTATTCTAAAATATCAAGCACAATTGATTACCAATACTAAAATCATCCATTAAATACAAACTTCACATGATATCAAATTTTAATGGCTATTAAGAACTTAGAGTTACTTAAATGGTCCCATGTGTATATGGATATAGATGGCTATAATATCCATTCTCAAAGCCTGAGGCTTTTACCCTTAAATATTAGTTTAATCATGAAACACTGATTAAATAATTAAACATTTAGTAACTAATTAAAATCCATAGTTTCAGTTTTATCATAAACCATTCTTGCACACGTGGCTTTATGTTGGCTAATGTCCATATATGAGCATGGTGTTAGCCAACATCCTAACAAATCTGGTCTGTGAGTAAATTTTAGTGTGCTCCAATATGCCTCATTTAATAGAACATACCAGCTAAGAGAGTACAATTTATTTTCTATTTTATTCTTCATATAAAAATAAAGTATAAATCTAGAAGCATAAGATTAAATATTTGTTTTTCCATAACTAATTCACACTCTGGGGACTAAAGTTGGCACTTTCTTATTTATAGATTAGTTAATACCAATATTCCCAGAAAACCACAATTTTTATTAAAAGACCTGATACATGAGAATCAGCACCACGGATATGGCCTCAGACTGGCCCTCTGCTGAGGAGTCAATGGCACTCACAGTTAGAGCATTATATCTAAAGATGAAATTGTGGTTTTCCATTTAATGGAAGTCTTGGATAAGTCATTTTTCTTTGTACCTACTACCACCGGCATTTTCCTACACCCACCAGGAGTAAACATGAAACAGAAGTTCTGAAAGTGTACAATTTCTGTATGAGAGCAGACAACCAACACTGGGAAGCAGGCAAGCTTATTGTTTCCCTCCTAGCCGCTTTAGTCTCAAAGGCAGAAACCTTTATCATAGCAGGACGATATGGGATTCTTGAGATGTTGTGTCAGGAGCTGTTCTCAGGCTGACCTAGCCACCACCTGGCCTCTTTCTAGAGGACAAATGCGCTATTAAGTCACAGCTTGTCCTTCAGGTTGTTTTGAGGTATGCAACATAGATAACTTCCTGCCTTTTGTAGCACAGGCATTTTGCATTCAATCAGATTATTTACTAGATGTCTCTTTTCCTATATCTCTTTAAATTTTATTCTCATCATTTCTTGAATAAGTGCTTTCTCATCATTGTTCTAAAGATATATGCACCACCATTAACCACAGTCAGGTTACATTTCTCAAGTAGCACAAATATATTCATCTTATATATCATGTCAGTAAGAATATGTAGACAATTGTACTGTCTGCCTTAAGTGGTTGGATAATATATTATGGTATAATTAGTATGTAGTTATATTTATAATCTTTATGATCCAAATCAGCAATGGAATACTAATGAATATTAGCAGGGGGTCTACAAAGAATATGAGAACTCCTTTAGCATTTTTATTTATCTGTAAGTTATTAAAATTTTACAGCTTGCTATTACTTACTTTTAATGTAAAAATTACTAAAACTTAGTGGATTCAAATGTATTTATCATCTCAGTGTCTCTAGGTCAGAATCATAGCAGATTACAGATGAGTTCTTAGAATATTGCAGGCAATACCAAGGTGCCAGGCAGCCAGGAGGTACTCCACTGCTAAGTCACTTATGGGGAACTCAGGAGGATAGGGTCCTCATTGGAGACTGGTCATACACACTCCATCCTTGTAAGTGGACCTCCATCTAAGGCTGCTCCAAACATGGCTATTTCCTTCTCTTAGAGTGTTATATGAGAGGAGAAAGCAATGCATGTGTGTACACGCATGAGCGCGCGCGCACGCACACACACACACACACACACACACACGCACAGAGAGAGAAAGAAGAGGAAGAAGAAGAAGAAGAAGAAGAAGAAGAAGAAGAAGAAGAAGAAGAAGAAGAAGAAGAAGAAGAAGAAAACAGGTGTATTAGATATAACCTTTCAAAAGAAGTCTCTAGAGAAAAACAACAGGAACAAAGCTGTACAAATATAATCATAAAATAATATATTTTAAACATGGACACAACTTAAATATGCCCTGAGTTACAGTTCTTCATTATAAACTAGTTTACCTCCGTCTTAAGGGGCATGGGTTGGTGTAGAGGGTATCATCAGATTTTTTTTTTGTATCCCAGGTACTTGAGAGGAGACAGAGGAAGGCATGGATAAAGCTTATTCTCTTCTCACAAGAAGCCAGAACCAGACCATGGGGAAGGGAGTACAAAAAGAAACACATGTTTAAGAGAGGTTTGGACCAGAGGAAATCATTTCTGTTCAGATAGTACACATTAAGAACATTTTAATGATTCCTCAACACTGTATCCAATATTTTGCCAATGAGACAGTGGTGAGGAACAGGCAGAAATTAGAGTGAACCAAGAGAAGATATAAAGCAACTTCAGTTTTCCATATAGACTTGGTGGTACAGCACTCAAAAAAAATTGGAGACACAAATGCTATCAGTGGAGAAGAACCCAGAAACCTTCCATATTCCACAAAGAATTCAGCTCAGGATAGACTGTGAGGGGATCCAACTCAGAAAGCTAGAATTGGTAGACTGTTGGGTAAACAGGTGAGTGGTGTCTTGGTGTCTGCAGAACACCCCTCACCACAGAGAGTGGAGAAGAGCCATTGAAGATACCTGACGCCAAGAGGGGCAGAGTCAGCAGCTAAAAAGGGGGACATCAGGCAGCAAAAGACAAAGCAGGGGTTTCACAAGACTTGGGGTCACTGTATTCAAGTTTAAGAGTGGAAGTTTGGAATTCTAGATGCCAACATCATATAGCAGTTAAAAAACCTACAGTCAGCAAAGAAAGATAGAAAAGGAAAAGGTATAAAGTGTACCTTTCCTTCTGCTATTCTGATAATGAAGAAGTAGAATACATTTAACTTATTTGTAAACTCAATGTGATTGATTTGTATTTAGGTTAATTCACATTAATTAGCTGTATTTTCCAACACAGAAATTGACAGATGGCTTATACAAAGAACTGACAGATTAGTAAAATATGACAGATGGCTTATAGACATGAAACATCAATTTCTTTGTACAGTTTAAAATTTACACAAAACATCTGTAGATTGTAATGAGTCTGACTACTTTTCCATTTTTTTACAGTGCCGTTTAAAATACATCATTGGGTGTGCATTTTGTTAATGAAATTGTCTGACTCAGTCATTAAAGCAAACTTTTCATTTTCAAATGTTACACTCACACTTGTTAATCTGTTGCTTTATTTATTTCCGTCTCCAAGGTATAATTAGTCTGCATCAATCTGCTTGACATACAAATGGCCCATTTTTTGAGCTATCAGAATCTAACTGACGTTTTCGGTTTCCCATGGGTGCACCTCTTGCTTTTTGCAATTGATAGATACAATTATGTGTTCTCACTGTGCACTTTGTGGTGCTTTGAAGAATATACACATTGTGGAACAGTTAAATTTAGCTTATTAACAGATTTATTTATTTGCATAGTTAATTTTTCTAGTGAAAACAGAAAGCATACAGTATTTGCATTTTTAATAGAATGCCCTACATCCCACAACTCCAGCCGACTTCCATTGCTCATGTGCAGGCCACACCAGTCGGCAGATGAGATAGATCAGTCAGAAGAAGAGGTGAGCGAGACACCTGCCGGCTTAACTTCCATACCCCCTAGACTCAGTTACCAAAGACCCATTCCACTGTCCCCACCCAAGTCGCACCCCACCACCATCCCCTCCCGCTGCTTTGCCCCTGGCCCCCAACTCAGGCCACACCAGTCAGAAGAACAAGTGCAGGCCAAGTAAGCCAGAAAAGTAGGGGAACTCAAGCAGAGACTCCCTACTGGACCTGAGACCACGCCTGCCTCCAGAACCACAGATAGGCAGCCTACCAGCAGACCTCCTTGACTCACTCTGTGACCCCAATCCCCACTCTTTTCCTCACCACCATATCCCACCCCCCCAACTCAGGCAGAGACCCCCTGCTGCACCTAAGGCCAAGCCAGCCACCAGAAGTCCAGTCCCCAACTTGGACAGAGACTCCCTACTGGAACAGAGGTCATGCTGGCCACCAGAAATCCAGGCCACAGAGACCAGAACACCAAAGACAAAACAGGAACCTAGGAACAAAACACCCATTTAACAGTAACAAATTTAGAAATCAGCACCTAGACCTATAATCATCCCAAACCCAAATGCTTAAATGCCTGAGTAAGAACACAATTGATGACAATCAGGACAATATGGCACCATCAGAGCCATACACTACAACAGCCCGACCTGAATATTTCATCACAGCTGAAGCACAAGTAAATGACCGTAAAACCAACTTTATGAAGATTATAGCAGTCCTTAAAGAGGAAATTAAAATAATCCCTTAAAGAAATCAAGGAAAAGGAAAACAAAAAATTAGATCAAATCAATAAATCTCTTAAAGAGTGCCAAGAAAGCCAAGAAAAAATGGAGAAGGAAACTGTTCAAGAATTGAGAATGGAAATCGAAGCAACAAAGACAACACAAATTGAGGGAATTCTGGAAATGGAAAGTGTAGATAGGTGAACAGGAACTACAGACACAAATATCACCAACAGAATACATGGGATGGAAGAGAGAATCTCAGTCATTGAAGATATGATAATCCTCAGTCAAAGACAATATTAAATCTAAAAAATTCCTGACAGAAACCATCCAGAAAATCTGGGACACTATGAAAAGATCAAACCTAAGAATAATATGAATAGAAGAAGGAAAAGAATTTCAGTTCAAAAACCCAGAAAATATATTTAACAAAGTCATAGAAGAAAATTTTCCTAACCTAAAGAAGGATATGCCTATAAAGGTACAAGAAGCTTGCAGAACACCAAATAGACTGGACCAGAAAAGAAAGTTCCCACAATTTTAATCAAAACACTAATCACACAGAACAAAGAAATAATATTAAAATATGCAAGGGGAAAAGACCAAGTAACATATAAAGGCAACCCTATTAAAATTACACCTGACTTCTCAATGGAGACTCTAAAACCCAGAAGAGCCTAGATGGAAGTCTTGCAGACTCTAAGGAAGCTCAGGAAGTCCTGCAGAGGAGGGGGAGAGACACCGTGAGAATGTAGTCCACAGAATCAACTGACTGGATCTCCTGGAGACTCATAGAGATGAGGGGGTCTGTAGGTGTCTGACCTAGGTCCCTGTTATGGCTGAGTAGCTTGATGTTCTTGTGAGATTCCTAATGGAGGGAACAGAGGGTGTCTCTGACTCTTTTGCCTGCTTGTGGGACCCTTTTCCTCCTACTGGGTTGCCTCGTCCAGCCTTGATGTGATGGTATGTGCCTGGTCATATTGTAACATGTTATGCCTTGTTTGACGAATGTCCCTGGAAGGCCTCCTCTTCTCTGAGAGGAGACAGAGGAGGTGTGCCTGGAGAAGAGGGAGACACTGGGGAAGTGGAGGGAGGAGATGGAGGGGAAGTTGCAGTTGGGATGTAATATATAGGGGAAGAATAAAAAATTTTAAAAGAATACCCTATATCATCTCCTAGGATTTGATCTCTTAGTACTAACAGGGTCCAGGCTCCCTATAGTTCTTCCCTGCTACTGCTCTCAGCCCTTTCCTCATTCATTTTTGACTCCCTGAAAACATACAGAACCCCTCTCTACGAGGGACTCACAAACTACCACACTTGGCTGGAACTCAAGGACCTCACAGCTGCCACAACTGGCTAAGACCCACAGTGGCCAACAGCAAACAACAGAACACCCACCCCCAAAAAATTAATATCAGATATCTACACCAAATTCAAATTCAAAGTACTTTGATATTTCATCTCACTCCAGTCAAAATGGGTAAATTTAAGAAAATAGAGGAGAGCAAACACTAATCAGATTGTGGGGAAGGAGGAACAATTATTGCCTGTCCACAGGATTGCAAATTGGTGCAGCCACTCTGGAAACCATTGTGAAGAATTCTAAGAAAGCTAAATAAATCTGCCACATGACCAGCTACACCACTCTTTAGCATATGCCCAAAGAATTTGATACCACACTACACAGATACTTGTTCACCAATGATCATGGATACCCATTCACAATAGACAGGAAATAGAAACAATCTAAATGTCCTTCAAAAGATGAATGGATAATGAAAATGGAATAATATTCATCTCTAAAGAAAAATGAAATCATGCAATTTGCAGGTAAATGGGGGGAATTAGAAAAGATTGCATTGAATGAGACAATCCTGAGCCAGAAGAAAAACATCATATGTTCTCTCCCATGTGTGGTTTCTAGTTCCAAATCTTCACATGTGACTATGTAACCTGGAGTACTTTAAGAATCCAGGAGGGAAGGGGAGGGGGGCAGGAAGGGGGAGAACAAGGGAATCTGTGGCTGTTATGTAGAACTGAATGGTATTGTAAAATAAAAAAAATTAAAAAAAAAAGAATCCATGAGATTAAAAGAGGACCTTAGAGGCAGGAATAGGGAGTGGATATTGGGATACAGACAATATAAAGGAGTAAAAAGTGGGTGCAAGTGTTCAATGGTAGAAAGGAAGGGAGGGCAATATCGAAGAAGAGAGATGGAGATGAGCAACATGAGGATGTTTGAAATAGCCAAAGACAATCTACTGTTTTATACCTACCTAAAATTATGTATAATACAAATAAGTATATGTGTATTACACACACACATATATATATATGTATATATATATATATATATATATATATATCACATACATATATATCATACATATGATATGTATAACCAAAGTCATACTACTTTGGTTATATGAGAAACTTCCTTCTGATTTGTTGGTCAGAGGAGTCTAAGAGACTATCAAAACAACATAAGCTACTTCTGCTGCCCTTGGTTGCCTCCCAAAAAATGACTGTAAGTCAATGTTACTAAAGATACCACACACTTTGGAGACAATGCTTAGAGGATTGTAGCTGGAACCAACCCACCCACCCCCATCCCCCAAGGGCTGGCTTTTGTAGAATTTCTTAATTATATATAAAACCAATAAATTCATATAGGAAAAAAGTTTTCTGTACAGGAAATTTTAAGTTTTAAAACTAAATTTCCATAACAAGTGTAGGGCCAGTCAGAACATCTTATTTCAGGGATTATTTTTGTTTCTGTTGTATGGATTGGCATGACATCATAATATTCACATGGTGTCCTGTAGCTGTGAAGTCTGTAGTGATGGCCCCTCTCTATGCAGCAGTCTCCTTTTGAGTGCTCTCTTCTGTGTATTTCAGCCACAGTTATCTCTCTGACTTCCAGCCTGTCTCTCCCAATTCAGATTGATCCCTTCTTTCTGCTTGGTTCCTCCCTAGTCTAGGCTCAAGATGCCTTCCTTAGGTGGGTATATGTTTCTTTCATAAATGCCTTACCTCTCAAGATCAGTTTCCTTTATCCTCTGGTATCCATATACTTGGTTACATTTTGCAGTGCTTTCAGACTTAGAACTAAATGCAGCCCTTCACTTCACCTTAGCTGAATGTAGAAATAATATCAATGAAGTATGACCTCAGTGTATATTGGAACAGAATCCCAAAATCTTTACAAACAGAACATGAGAGCATTTATTGTTTTACTAAAAGTTCAAAATAGGTGGCAACTGTGTTTTTATAAATCATTCTACTCAAGAAATAAGTGTTACATTTTACAGAGACTGCTAGAGCACAAAGGTGAAAAGGAAACCAAATGATCAATTCTGTAAGGATATCATCTCTATTCCACAAGATTAAAGAAAGGGTAAATGAGAGAATAGGTGAATTACACATAGAAATACTTTGACAAGTATGGCCTGGATCATGAAGAGTTTCATGAATTCTTCTAGAGGATGTTGATTACATCTTAATGACAATGTGAGACATTAGTTTTTTGTAAACACCTTGAAACAAAAAATATTAAATACATACATACAGAGTTCATAGCATATGTAAACTAAATGCAGGCTGCAACAATAGTCCAGGTGAGAGAGAAGCAGATAGTATGATCACAGCTGAGTATAGAAAGGCTGTCATTGGAAAGCAGATAAAAGGATGAATTCAATTCAAAGAACTAGAGACAATGAGACAAGGAGAAGGCAAAAAGAGGATCAAACATTGTTCTCAGAACTCTAGAATGTGAAAGTGTTATCAAGTTTGGGGAGAAGCAAGTAGTTTTGCACATGATGATTTTAAGATAGCCAAAGGCTACCCAAATGCTGTATCCAGTGGAAACTTTGATATGAAACTTATGTTGAGTTGACATATAAATCTTCTATGGCTGATAGTAATAAAATCTGCTGGCAGGGATGACTTTACTTTTGATAATAATAAGACCAACCCTTTAGGATGTCAGAATGTCAGATCACTAAACACAAGAAATTGAGATAGCCAAGCAGCCCAAGAAATGGCAACTCATTGCTATTGACTGACCCAGAAAGGAGAATACATACTTAAGTAGGTTGTAATTTTGAATTGAGTGATGGAACTTGAGATCATAGTAGACCGATTTGAAGGTGACTTTCTTGAAAGAGATACAAACCTGGCAACAGTGGCTAGCTGCCTGTCATGATATATATATATATATATATATATATATATATATATATATATATATATATATATATATATAAATAAATAAATATACATGACTGTGAAATTAGGAAAAGGTGAGTAAGTAATTCCTTGAGGTACGCTATTGGCATTTTTTGAAAACCTTGTCTTTACTTTCTATTTCAAAAACATATTAGAATAGAAAATTACAGAAAATGGAAAATTTTTAAAATGCTTGTTTTGCTAGATTTCAGTGCCTCAAGATAATGGATTACAGGAGCAAGAACTGGTTCTTGACATGAATAGTGGACACCAGTCTTATATTACATAAAACCTAAAGAAATTTGTTGTCAATAATATTAGCTAGTATCAATGACTGACCTTCATCCCTTCTTTCCTCCCTCTGTTCTCTTCTGCCTCCCTCCCTCTCTCCCTTCCTCCAATCCTTCCTTTTTCTTCCTTCTTCTTTTTCTCTTTTGGGATTTTAGACAGAAATTAGCTGTGCTCTGCCATTCACAGTCTCATTGTAAACCTGACTACACTGTAGTTCTGAACTAATGATGAATTTGAAGGACATAAATGGGAAAAGGAACAGACTCATTTAACTTCTAACAGCAGAGCTGTGTGAGGCCTAACAATGGTCATAGTATCATTCTTCATACTTGCTGTTTAATTATTGCAATAAGAGTAGTATATGGTCTATTCTTTCAGAGCAATCAAATGCACAGTGATGGCAGCCAGGCTTCTGATTGTCTGGCCTCCCACATAACAAAATCCTCCAAACACACTTACATGCCAGCTCAGTTGTTTTCAAGCTCTTACAGAAGCACCTTCTCCCAGAGGGGAAAAAAAGTCACATCTCTGTCAATGAGTTGATTTGGGTACCCTTCTTGCCACTGGCTGACACATCCTTTCTCTAACTCATAGGACAGCAATTAATTCTCTATTGTATGAGACGCCTCCATTGCTGACTTCGGGAAACAGTCTGATTTTCAGTCTCTAAATGGAATGAACTCTGTTCTGCCCTCTCCTGACTTTTATCATCTCTGTCTCTCCACGTTTTCTCTGCCAATCTCCTGAGAGAGCATAAAAGGGGGACATATAATCATAACTGTGGCCTGCCAGAACCTTCCTTGCGTCATTGTCTATATTCTCCTTTTGTTGTCTAGTATAGGATGTCCCTGAAATAAGATAGTATAGTATTCATCCTCTTCCAGAGAACCCAAGTTTTGATCCCAGCACCCATGGCAATGGCTGACAATGACTGTAACTCCAGCTTCAGGGAATTTGATTCTTATTCTGGCTGCTACATGTGTCTGTTAGCTGCACATACATGGCAGGCACTCATACAGACATACACAGAATTAAAAATAAATCTTTAAAACACTTTTGGTCTTTCAGAACTATAGCTTCTGCCAATGAAATTTGCTCTTGCAGAACTACTTTCTGCTCTGGGCACTACAATTTATATTGAAAACAAAAGAAAGATGTCTGTAACATCTTTGTTCCATCCCTCTGTCTGTTTCAGTGGGAAGACAGTCTCAATATCATTGGTCAGAGTGCTAAAGAGCAACAGGAATGAAAGGAATGTTTATTGATTTCCAAGGTACTGTTCCCACTATTATACCAGAGTGGGAACTGACTTAAGTGTAAACTTAAATCTTGTTTCTTATATTTTGATATTATGTTTGATGTATTTGGTTATCTAATAATGCAAGTTCTTTGTCTATTATTTGCATTATATATGCTTGATGTTTTATGGAAATAGAATATTATCATCAGAAGTTAATAGTATTTTAATACATAACAATTATTTTTAATTGCCTTAAAAATAAATGCTACCAATATATTACTGACAAAATTATTATTTACTTATTCTGATGCTAGTCTAGTTAAACAATAAGAATCTTCAGATTTTGACTTCTTAAATTTAGTTTAAAATGACAAAAGTACTCCACTATTGTATCAAAACTGCTTTAATTAGTCATTGTATATTGTCACCATCTTCACAAACTCAGTATTCTCTATGTTCTGTTTTGTTTTATGTTTTTTGTGTACATCTATATGTGTGCATTTCTCCTGGCTTTTATTATGATTTTATCATAATCTGCCCTGGAAATCTGCTGTGGGATGTTGTTCTGTATGCTGTGAATATGTGTTGCTCTGATTGGATGATAAACAAAACACTGATTGGCCAGTAGCGAGGCATGAAGTATAGGTGGAGTAAGCAGATGAGGAGAATTTTGGGAAGAGGAAGGCTGAGTCAGGAGTCACCAGCCAGACACAGAGGAAGCAAGATGTCAAGGCAGAACTGGGAAAAAGTACTAATCCATGTGGCTAAACATAGATAAGAATTATGGGTTAATTTAAGTGTAAGAGCTAGTCAGTATTAAGCCTGAGCTAATGGCCAAGTGGTTATAATTAATATAAGCTTCTGAGTGATTATTTTATAGGCAGGCTACTGAACTGTGGGGGCCTGGTGGGACCAGAGAAACACTCTGACTACAGAAATCCACTAAAGAAAAACTTCATCCAGCACAGAAATACATCTGCCAATCTCTTTCTGCTCACTTTGAGAGGGTCAAAGAAGCCCTTACATATTGACCATCTTCCCTTTCTCCATTAGATTCTTCACTTCTTGTCCTATTCCCCACTCGGCTAGCTATCTAAAACACACATCTGTGCTTTTATTTTACAGAGATTGTAAGTGCTCTCTCCACCTGTCAAGAATGTAACTTTAAAAGCTCTATCACTAACTAGAAAGCTCTCAAAAGCTTAGCAGAGAGAAATAGAGTTAATGGATATTCAGTTTGCTATTCCGGCAATACAGCAGAAAGGATGTACAATTTATTCATTCTTTAGATAATTTAAAAATCTGTCCCTGAAATAAGATAGATCATCAAAAAAATTCTCATACTTCAGTCTCATTACTTTTGTTCTTCTCTTCTGTTTTATGTGTGTGTTTGTGCTTGGATACTATGCTACCAAACTGTTACTAAGCCACCAACTCATCCTAAAACTCAGCTCTATCAAACATGTCACCATCTTTATATATGAAGTTCAGAGTCAAGAATCTCTAGACAAGCTTCTTTTTATGTTATAAAATCTAAAATTTATATATATATATATATATATATATATATATATATATATATATATATATATATAGAGAGAGAGAGAGAGAGAGAGAGAGAGAGAGAGAGAGAGAGAGGAGAGTGAGGTTAAGGTCATATTTGAACTACCACTAGAAGTCATATATTCTAATAAAAATAACATTTTACATGTTTTCATATCCTATTTCTCTTTACTTTTCCTTAATAGACTTATTTTCTTTGTAACTTATTTCTATATGGTGCTTTAAGTCTTCACCAAACAAGAAAAAAGTATTTTTAATTTAAATAACCAAAATTATAATTTATCACTCTCCTTCTCTACATGATCATGGGAATGCTACTGCTGCCAGACACCAGAATCCAAAGATAAGGTAGGGTGAGGGATGAGTGTGACTAGAATGTATTAAGTACATAGGTGAAATGGTCAACGTGCAAGTAAGTTTTTTTATCCAATAGTTTATTGTTATTATTTTCATCTATTTTTACATCCTGATTACAGTTTCTCTATTGACGATGCCCATTGCCTTACAGAAGCTTTTTAGTTTCATGAGGTCCCATTTATTAATTATCAGTCTTAGTGCCTGCACTATTGGTATTCAGGAAATTATCTGCTGTGCCAATGTGTTCAAGGCTATTCCCCACTTTCTCTTCTATCAGGTTCAGTGTATCTGGATTTATGTTGAAGTATTCGATCCAAATGGACTTGAGTTTTGTGCAGGGTGATAGATGTGGATCTATTCTTCTACATACTGACATCCAGTTAGACCAATTTGTTGAAGATACTTTCTTTCTTCCATTGTATAATTTTGGTTTCTTTGTCTAAAATCAGGTGCCTATGAGTGGATGGATTTATCTAGATCTATAATTCAATTTCATTGATCCACCTGTCTGTTTTTATGTCAACACTGTGAGGTTTTTATAACTATATCTCTGTAGTATAACTTGAAATCAGGGTTAGTGACACCTCCTAAAGTTCTTTTATTGTACATGGTTGTTTTATCTATACTGAGTTTTTTTGTTTTTCCTTATGAAGCTGCATAGTGTTGTTTCAATGTAAAGAATTGTGTTGGAATTTTGATGGAGATTGCATTGAATCTATAGATTTTTTTGGTCATTTTTACTATGTGAATCCATGAGCATGGGAGAGCTTTCCATCTTCTGATATCTTCTCCAATTTCTTTCTTCAAAGACTTGAAGTTCTTGCCATACAAGTCACAAATCAGTTTTTTTTATAGTAGGATAAAATGTTCTCTAACACGTTTCAGATCCTGTGATATAAAAACTCATGAAAAAACAAATAATCAATAAACTATGTGGTTTTTTGACATACATTGTTTTACCAAAATGGAACATTTTTAAATTTTTCCTTGGAATACTGTAGCAATATCTTCATAAGTTACAATTCAGCCTATCCAATGCTTGTCAACAAACTTTTCCAGAATCATTCTGTTTGTTTTATTGTGAATGTTGGACATGCTGTAAATGTTCTAAATCATCTTGACTTTCTATTTGTGATCACTATGACTTTAGACACAGCTATTCCAATAATTTTGCAGTTTTATAATTCAACTTTTTATAAAATTAAATCACATGATCCTTGTTAATTATTTACTTAATAAAATACCACTGAATTTTTTACAAGACCCTTTCCCACTGTTGTGTTACTTTTTGGGGGGGAACACAAAGAAACATCTGTTGACTCCTGATAGAACACTGACAGCAGATCAAAGAAACAATTCTACTCAAATATAGTTTAGAACACCAATTAGTTAACAGGAGTTAGGTTACTTAAGGAACATGGATAATTCAAAAGTAGCTACATCACTACAAAGCCCACCTCAGTGTTCATGATAACTCTGGAAAACTACTTCCTGAAATCCCTGAACAACTTTCAGGCAACTTGGCTGGTGAAGGGGCCTTCTCTCCAGCAACTATTACTGCTTAAACCTGGGAAGGGAATTGTGGCTTTTGTTAAGTCTTCTCCTTTTTGTCTCATGAGCCTCTCTTCTTTCCCCAAGGGGAAATATTTGATTTTGGAGTAAATACACATAATTTAATTAGCAATGAATTTCTGAAGGAAAAGTCAACATTTTAAGGTCTTTGGTGACAGTACAGAATAAATTATACAGTATATATTTTATGAACATTGTTGAATGAATTTTACAATGAATAAAATCAATCACACTTTTAAACAGTACCCAGTTAAGATCTTGTAAAGTGAAATAATTGACCTGTTTTATTCAATGCTAGACTTTTCAGCTTCAACCTTGATCATGTTGATTTCCCCTCTAATGCTTTTCTCTAATGCTATCTAAATTTTTGGGTTGTTAGCAGCAAAAATTTCTCCCAAAGTATTGTCTTTAGCAATCACACACTTTTACAAGATTCAAAGTATTTTATTATTGAAGTTTGGTAATTAAATATGTGTGTATTAAATGTAAAGCCTATGTGCCTGATAGTTATTTTAGGTATTCTGTACAATATATGTAATAAAATTTTAGGTATTCTGTACAATATATGTAATTGGAAAGGGCAGACAAGTGTGGAATAAAGTTCTAACATGATTGTCAATAATTATCCCTAGCTCTTGAGCATTCTCTTCCAAGACATTATCAATTATACATGATTTTAATTCATTTATCCTTTTAGAAGATAAACTGTGAGCTTTCTTTATTCAGTTCTTTATGCTTTTTTTTCTAAAGAATGTTCCCCAACTCAGAAATCATTGCGTTTTTCACTTCTCTACCATGCCATTGCTTAGAGGAATCATCGCCCTTTAAGCATCACCCATAGTTTATTGGTGGGTTACTAGGAGGAAGGAAGATTCACCAGGAAAGATGAGGGATTTCATTTCACTGAAGGCTCCAACACCAGTAGGAAATGAGAGGCATAGGAAAAATACAAATATTGCTTAGCTTTTCCTTTTCTTGCTGCTCTATAAGATGTTCTTTAGAATTTTTTCAAAGAAATTTTCACACATCAAGAAAATGCATCCAATTGAACCAGCTGATGTTTCCCCCTACTAATTGGTATCATTTTTTTTATTTTGATTTTCATTTTCCCTATCCCTCAACACATTGGACTTCTTCTTTTGAAATAAAGTGACCATGTTTTCATCTGTGCTTCAGGCTTTGATTTCTAAAAGGATCAGGTTCAAAACAGTCTATGCTATAAAGTAAACAACTGAGTGGTTAGTATTAAATTGTATAAACTTTTTGCTTTCATTTTATTATGAACCTAGATAAAATTGAAAATGAATTTTTAAAAGTTTTTGTCTCTGTGTAGAATATAATCTCTGTTGATTAAATTTGACATCATGGAATGTGTTTTTCTTACAGAAAGAAAAATATTGTCATCATACATCAGAATAAATACTGTAGGACAAATCCTATTCCCACTGCCAGGGGTTCCAGAAACAGAGCAGGCTACTAAACTGTTGCCCATATGCAGAGGTCCTAATTCAACCCCATGCAGGCTTCTCAGCTGTCAGTCTAGTGTTCCTGGACTCCCACAAGTTCAGGTCTTCTGTCTCTGTGTGTTTCCCTGTCATGATCTTGACCCCTTTGCTCCCTTAACCCATCTTCCCTCTCTTTGACTGGAATCCCATAGCCCTGCCTGGTGCATGAGCTGGCTTTTTGAAGGCCATCCCATATGATGGGATATCTTGCTCAACTTTGTTTATGGGAGGTGAGGAGGTGGCTGGTCCTGCATCAACTGAATGTACCAGGCCTTGGGAGGCCTTACCCTTTCTGATGGAGGTGGGTTGGGGGAGGCGGGAGCTGTGATTGGTATGTAAAAATAACATTAAAAATTAATTTAAAAAGGAAATATAGTTATCAACAACTAAAGAAAAAGAGACCATGAATTTGAGACATATTAAGGGGTGGCCACATGAGAATGGTTGGAGGGAAGGAGAAAATAATGTAATTATAATGTAAAAAATGTTTAAATATTATAAAAAAGTAGGATGAGCCGGGCAGTGGTGGCGCACGACTTTAATCCCAGCACTCGGGAGGCAGAGCCAGGCAGATCTCTGTGAGTTCGAGGCCAGCCTGGGCTACCAAGTGAGTCCCAGGAAAGGCGCAAAGCTACACAGAGAAACCCTGTCTCAAAAAACCAAAAAAAAAAAAAAAGTAGGATGAAAAATCCTCAAATAATTTCCTGGTGATAAAAAGCCCCATTAAAATAAAAATAATTTTAATATTTTAGGGTTTCTTGAGAAAAATTCTTAGAAATCAAGTTTCTGGATTTTCTTTTTGTGTGTATCAATTAAGTTTAGGTTTCAGAAAAGTTGCATAAGGAAGTGTGTATAGTTGGAAATTAATCTGAAGGATGCATTGACAATTGGTTGAGTTCTCATCTTATATTTCTTATGTTATAAAGTTGTAGAAGTGTGAATACCTTGACAAAATTAAAGTGAGAAAATTGTTGAACAAATAAAACAAAGAAGATCTAGGAATCAACAGCTTGCCTGCTGTGGGTTGGCTGTCTGAAAAGGGATAGCTAATTTTATCACCATCTATAAATATTGTCAGCCTAGGACAATGATATGGGCAATAAAACATTATGGTTAGGATGCAAACTGTTCACCTACATAGGGAAGGGCCAGATTTCTTTTCACGTACATATTTTGCATTTGGTTACTATGTGTGACATGAGGTTGTTTTAAGTATAAAAACAGATATCACAGTTAAACAAAATATAAGGAGAAATTATAACACTTAATATGATTTAGAGTGCAAATCAAAACTGATAGGTTCACTTTTAAATACATGTAAATGAAATAAATCAGTTGTAAAGTCACTTGTATCATTATGGTAAGTTAAACTCCACTTGGTTCTTTGAAGTCCCTCTATGCCCTGGTATTTGTAAGACTCTTGATTTATACTATTTTAAATCAATTAAGAGTGAAAGGCAAACACAAAATCATTATAGTTCTCTAAAGAAAACTTATTTGTTCTCTGTTCCTATGAAAAGATAATCTAAGCATAAAACAGACTATTGACCAGAATATAATATTGAATAGTTTTTTTTAATCAGAGTGAATTCCCAGGAAAACCTTAAAAGAAGAAAGAGAAAAATTCATGAGTGGTGGTCTCTCATTTCCTTCCAGGTCCAAGTCTACAACCTACATGGGTGGCATCATGAACACCTATTGTCCTTCAGCTTCTGGATATGTATAGCCAACAGAGAGCTCAAGGAAGTTTAGAGAAGGGGAATAAAGTATGTCAACAATTTAATAGTAATGGCTTCTTCTTTTGAGACTAGATAATGGTCTATGAAAGGAAGGAAAGCCAGAAATTCTGTCTTATATTTAATAAAGACACTCATTATTCATGCTTCCTCACTCAGTGTGAGCATGCTCCACCTTGAGTGAAAGATGAACTATCTAAATGGAGAAGCTCTGCATCATTGTCTAGAACCAAGGACTGAAAAATGTTTCTAAGCCAAATAAGTCCACCTTAGTACACCTACTGCATTTTCTCTAAGTTAGCCATACCTGATAATTCTCCCAAAGCCTTCTTCAGCTCCGTAGTCAGTCCTAATGTGTAAGAACCTGGGAACAGGAAACTTGTATTTAAAGATTTTAACTCAGAAGTTCTCATTTGCTATCTCCAGTTTTGCCTGATACATCCAAAGTTTCTGTGGATATCACTCTGTATGCTGTGAATTTGTTACTCTGATTGGTTAATAAATAAAATGCTGATTGGCCAGTAGCCAGGGCCGAAAGTATAGTATAGGTGGGATAAGCAGAGAGGAGAATTCTGGGAACAGGAAGGCTGAGTCAGGAGATGTTGCCAGCCACCGCCACCATGAGAAGTGAGATGTAAAGTGCTGGTAAGCCACAAGCCACATGGCAACTTATAGATTAATAGAAATGGGTTAAATTAAGATGTTAGAACTAGATAGCAAGAAGCCTGCCACAGCCATACAGTTTATAAGTAATATAAGTCTCTGTGTGTTTACTTGGGTCTGAGCAGCTGCAGGTCCAAGCAGGACTGGAGAAAACTCCAACTACACAAAGGTTCTTCCCTTGCCCCTAAGAAGAGCAATATTGAAACCTGTGATACTAAGAGACTAAATTTCTTTATTGAAAGTGCATCTAAGATACTGATTCAGCTCATGTTATATTTCCAATCACCAAAGTTCAAGAGCAAAACATGTTTCTGTTACAACTGTTGAATGTCAAAGAAATCAGCTTTAAAATCTGAGACCAAACATGAAGGCTAAAAATAATAATAATAATAATAATAATAATAATAATAATAATAATAATTTCTAGTTCCTGGCCATCCAGGTAGTGTCAGACATGGACTCCATCTCCTGTCTTGGGCTTCAAGTTTGACCAGTCATTGGTTGGCCACTCTCACAATCTCCAAGCAAACCATTGCCCCAGCACATCTTGCAGGCAGGACAGGTTGTGGGTTGAAGTTTTTGTGGCTGGGCTTATATCACTGTCCTACCACTCGCCTGGTTACAGAAGATGGGTGATGCAGGCTCCATATCCTCCATTACTAGGAGCCACCTCCATTGGTTCCATGAAGTTTCCACTGTGTGGTGATATTTTTGTTTTGTGTACCCCAATAAAGCTTATATAGGGATCAGAGGAAAAAGCCAGCCACTATATTAAACATAGGAGTCAGGCAGTGGTAGCACACGCCCTTAATCCTAGCATTTGGAAGGCAGAGATTCATCCAGATCTCTGTGAGTTCAAGGTCACACTGAGAACAGAGCCAGGTGTGGTGGCACATGGCTTTAATCCCAGCACTAATCATAGAGGTCTGGAGGTCTGTACAGATAGACATGAAGTGATTGAGTTGAGCAGGACAGAAAGAGAAAGTGATGTGGCTGGGTGGAGAAAGGAAGGAATATGGCAGGGCACAGAAAAATATATAGGCGTGAGTATATAGGAAGTAACTCTCTTTGAGGATTTCCAAGTGGTAGGTTTCTTTCTGCTTTTTTGCTCTCTCAGTATCCACCCCAACATTGTGCTCCAGTTTTTTTTTTTTTATTATTAATAAGACCTTTTAAGATTCGTGTTACATCCCTACACTAGGTTTCCACATTGGTCCCCAAATGCCCCACAATTCCAGTCCTCTCTCCCCATATTTTCTACCTCTATCCCTCCTTCTCCAACCAGATCCCACCTGCTCGTAACTCCACTCACTGCCAGTCCACCCAAAAAATCTATTCTGTTTCCCCTTCCCAGGGAGATCCATGTACCCCTCATAGATCCCTCCTTGTTTCTTAGCTTCTCTAGGTCTATTTGTTTATTATGTGTGATTATTTCTTTACTTCATAGCTAATATCCATTTATAAGTAAGTACATACTGTGTTTATCTTTCTGAGTCTGTGTTACCTCACTCAAAATGATTTTTTCCTAGTTCTAAACATTTGCCTGCAAATTTCATGATGTCATTGTTTTTAACAGCTGAGTAATACTCCACTGTGTAGATGTACCACATTTTCTTTATCCATTCTTTGGTTGACGGACATCTAGGCTGTGTCTAGTTTTTTGCTATTATGAATAAAACTGCTATGAACATAGTTGAGAAAGTGTCTTTATAGTAAGATGGAGTGTCTTTGGGGTATATATGCCCAGGAGTAGTATAGCTGGGTCTTGAGGTAGACTGATTCCCAATTTTTTTATTAATTTTTACTTTTAACTAACTAATTAATTTAAAAATTCCCAGCACAATTACATTTTCCCCTCCCTCTCTCATCTCCTCTTAGTCCCTCCCCCACCCATCCACTCTCCCCTTTCTTTCAAAAAAAGGGCAGGGCTCCCATGTATGTCATCCATTCTTAGCTATCAAGTTACAGTGAGACTAGGCACCTCCTCTTCTATTAAGACTGGCCAAGACAACCCAGTAGGAGGAAAGGGTCCCAAAAGCAGGCAACAGTCAGAAAGAGGCCCTTCTCTCACTGTTAGGAGTCCCACAAGAAGATCAAGCTACACAACTGTAACATGTGCAGAGGACCTATGTCAGTCCCATGCAAGCTTTCTGGTTGGCATTTCAGTCTCTGTGAACTTCTATAAGCCCATGTTAGTTGATTTTGTGGGTTTTCTTATGATATCCTTGGCCCCCCAACTCCAAAATTCTTCCTCCCCTTTTTCCACAGGATTTCCCTATGTCTGCCTAGTGTTTGCCTGTAGATCTCTACAAATTTTCTGAGGACATGCTGTATTGATTTCTGAAGTGACTGTACAATTTTGCACTCCCACCAGCAATGGAGGAGTATTTCCTTTGCTCTCCATACTTGCCTGCATGAACTGTCACTTGTGTTTTTTATCTCAGCTATTCTGACAGGAGTATGATGTAATCTCAGAGCAGTTTTCATTGACATTTCCCTGATGGCAAAGGATGTTTTCATTCATTAAATATTTCTCAGCCATATTCTCTGTCTAGATCTGTACCTCATTTTTAATTGGGTTACTTGGTTTGTTGATGTCTAGGATCCTGAATTCTTCATATATTTTAGATATTAGCCCTCTATTGGATGCTGAGTTGGTGAAAATCTTTTCACATGCTGTATGCTGCCATTTTATCCTATTAATGGTGTCCTTTGCCTTACAAAAGCTTTTCAGTTTCATGGGGTATCATTTATTAATTTTCAATCTTACTGCCTGTGTTATTGGTGTTCTGTTTAGAAAATTATCTTCTGTGCCAATACGTTATGGACCAAAGACTTATGATAGAACCAAATGAGACTGGCAAAAAAAGGCAATGAAATGATTCATAATGATGTTCTGCTATACTCATAGATCAGTGTTTACTTCAATATTCATCAGAGAGGCTTGCTCAGGCATCTAACAGGAGCAATTGCAGAGACCTACCACCAAATGTTAGACAGAGTTCTAGGAATTTCACAGAAGAGGGGAAGGAAGGATCATAGGAGCCAGAGGATTCAATGGCATCAAGAGAATATGGCCCACAGAATCATCTAAGTAAGATTCATAGGGGCTCACAGAGACTGAAGCAGCAATCATGGAGCCTGCATGAGTCTGTGCTATGTCTTCTGGATATATGTTGTGATTGTTTAAGTTGGGGTTCTTGTAGAACTCCTAACAATGGAACTGGGGGCATCTCTAACTCTTCTGTTTGCTCTTGGGATACTGTAGTAGGTAGCTGTTTCAGCTTTGACCTTGAAGCACCACCCCAGTGAGGCAGCTGGCAACTGCCACACAATCTTAGGACCTGCTCTGGGGCATGGCTGGGACAGAAGGCCTTAAGACCCAAGATCTGGATGTGGCAGCCCTCTTGGTTCCTTGTGATCCTGGATGCTGGATGCCAGTCTACCATTGAGAGGTTAGACTCTGTCAGTCTAGTTACTCTTTCAAGAATAACTGTTTCAGCTACTGCTCCACTGCACACCAGAAACCATTGGTCCATTGCCTGTTCAGCTGCCTTTGAAGAAAGGGGCACTGTACCTTTTCAGGATTGCAAAGGCCACTTCAGCAATGGTGCCATGCTGTCCTGGCCACATAGGATGCCTGTTGCTAAAGCCACAACCACACTTGTCTTGCCAAGAATCAGTAGTCTTTTGTTTTGTATCCTGTCTGTCCATTTTGGATAGCACACTGTCAACAGTTGATAAGAGGGCACTTTGTTGCCCAGTGGCTAACTTTTGCCACAATGAAAGTTAATTCCATATGCAGCTTCTTTAATGCACATATCTTCTCTGAAGTACACTGGTGCTACCAGGAGCCGACATGTCTCGTAGTCATAAAAAAATTCTAAGTCATTAAAACATTTTAAATGCCATATTCTTTAGATCTCTGAAAGGTTTGAAGATGACCTGTCTGTCTAAAATACATCTCTGCTTGACCTTGAAAACATACCTAATATGACTATCAGTTCAATTGTAATGTCTAACTACTAACTTTCATTACTTTATATCCTAATAGTTGGTAATATTAACATTCAAGGATTCAGCTAATTGCATTGCATTGTTAAATAAATTATTTAAGTACAATATACTGAACAAGATCAGAAATATACATACAGCATTTTCTAACAATATCAATCTCAATACATATAATTTTATACAATATATAAAAATCCAATCCAATGTAAAGTATTTACAACTAGTAACTATCTTGTAAAAGTAGATTCAATAATCTACCTTTATATCTATATCATATCTATATCCTCTCTTTTCTTTTCAGAGTAGATTCAATAATCTATCCTCTATTCTATCATTTCTATATATCTTTTTTTTTTCAAACAAGGCTATGACATCTGATCTCCAGGCAAACTTTATTTATTAACATACAAATAAAATACCACATTTCAGCACAAATAAAATATCACCACAGGGGATGATGTAATTATATTTTTATTTCAACAAATAAAAAATGAAAAGATAGCCAAGCAGGTAAAAGTTGGTAGGGAAAATAATAAATATATTCAAAATAATTATTAAGACTAATTAAAGCTTGATGTGTCAGTGGTACAGCTAAAGAAACAGTATGTTTTATTGTGTGAAAGTGCAGGTCACTGTGTGCAAACCTGGTACCACTGGATTGGAATCTACTCTGTCTACAGAGAGTGGAGGTGCCCATTTCCACCAGTATAAAACATGGGCAGGTGACACTGAGGACAATGTGTTTCACTGGATGCCCTAGACATTCGACTGATCTCATGGTATCCTCTTCATCTTTTTTCTTCCTCATTTATTGCCTAGAAGATTCCCACACAAAAGAAAGTGGTGCCAATTTAATCCCCTAGTGACTTAATTTCTTATATAAGAAATAATAGTCATTAATTTTAGCTTAACTACTAGAGTTCCAAGTCAAGATTCTTGTCATTATGGTTAAAAAAATTATTCTGACATATTTATGGATAAATTTTGTTGGCATAATTTCCCAAAGAAATTAATACAATCCTGAAAAGAGACATCTTTTATTGACATGTGTTTCTATTCAATTCTTTTCCCCATGACAAGTAGGAATTACTAGAATTTTAGAGGGAAATCAAGAACGTGCCATTGTTGTAGGGCCCATTCTACATTCTTACAGTATATTAAATTTCTAGACCTAATTCTGACCAGTGTTTGGTAGGTGCTGCCATGAAGGACACACTCTTTTTTTTTTTTTCAAGTCAGTTCCAGTCTCAAGCTTCCTAGTATCTGCAAGCTAACACCACAGAGAGTGATTTGTAATTTAGGAAATTTCACAAAATCATATAAGAAAACTTTCTCTAATTTTTAAAGGTAAATTACCTCCACTTTTTTCCAACTCAAGTCTTAGCCCCATTTCTTTATGGCTGCCATGCCTATTTGTAGGAAGCAGAATAGAGACAGTAGGCTACAGATCATAGGCAATTGCCTAGACAATCTAGACAATTGCCTAGACAAATTACAGAAATCTGTAACAACTTCTAAAGGAATGCTGAGTTGAGTAAACCCCAATGAACTGGATTTACACCTGCATACATGCAAAGTGAAAACATTGACCTATAATGCCCCCAAAATAGGGATAGAAAAGCCAATTCACCTTAAGTACTTTAAGGTATTTAATTCCTAAAAGAGGTCTCTAGTTATGAGCTTTCTGGTAGGGAGTTTTCTAGAGTCCCCAAACAAAAGAAGTCATATAATATAGCTGAAATTTTAATACAGGGCAATTTGAACTATCTCAACCTTCTTAGATAAGTTAGACTTTTGAGCTATTATAGTTTTTTCTTATTAAAAAGTATGAAAATCAGGAGATAATCTGCAATGAATTTTACACTTTTGGAATTTCTTAAAGAAAATATTTCTGAATTTTCTTTTCATGTATGATCTGACGCACTGTATAATATACAGTGATTAATTTCCATGACACTTAAAAATTTTTATTTTAGCATTTCCTATATGAATATACTATATTTGCATCTTTTCCATCATCTCCCTCCATCTCCTCTGGTGCCCCCCCTCAACTATGTCCTCTCAACTTCATGAACTCTTCTATATTTATCTTTGGTTTTTGTTTTGCACACACACACATACACACACACACACACACACACATTCATAATAAATCCAATAATTTGTCTTCCTTCTGTTTTCTGTGTTTATGGATGACCTCTTAGGATTGTTGTCTCACCCCTGAAAAACAATGAAGAAGGAGGAGGGGGAGGAGGAGGAAGAAATTAAAAGAAGAAAAACTAATTCTCCCTCCATCAGCATCCCATTGACTTGTCTATAGCTCTACATCTACGGGTGGAGCCTTGTGATTCTTCCTCTGACCATGGTAGCTAGTTGACTGGTATGGTTTTTGCAGGTCTCTTGTAGACATGCATGTTGTGGAAAGCTCATGGAAGTAAAATCTCCATCTTGTCGGGAAGAAACTGTGAGACATAACCATCCCTGTCCTCCCGTTAATCCTATCCCCTCCTGACCCATTCTTAGATGTTCCCTGAGCCTTAGAGATAGGGATTGTTATAGATGTCCAATTTGGGGCTGATCCTGCCATAGTTTCTTAGTCTCTGCATCTTAACCAATTTGTGGATCTTTCAGTTAGTCTCTATCTACTTTAAAAAGAAGCTTCTTTGATGAGAAGTGAGAGCTGCATGTTTCTGTAGGAAAAACAATGAGTATTTAGAAGGCAGTTAGAAGTTATATTGTGGGAGCCCACAGAAACTTTCTAGGGAGAACTTATTCAGGGTCACAGAATCTGAGCTCGCTTTACCCAACGGGGCTGCATAAGGAGATGATTTGGTCACAGGCATGTTTACCAGGTGTTTGGAAGGGTCTACACTTCGCTGTACGATGATCTTTGATCTTGCAAGGGGGGGGGGAGTTCCTTTTGCCTCTCGCTTTGCCATATTATAAAAAGCCCTTTTGAATAAAGGAGGAGGCTGCTGGGTATTCACCCAGGCCCTCCCGAACCTATCCTGTGTTTCTGTCTTTCTTCTCCTCATCTAGGTCTTTCTTTCTATCTGATATTTCCTCATCCCTCTCTCCTCCACCTAAGAACCCTTCAAAAGGTAGGAGCTGGACCCCCACATTATATTGTTTTATTAATATGTTAGTATTAGGTTCTCCTCTAGGGCCTATTACCTCTCTACTCACAGTTTTTTGGTTAAGTTTAAGCTGTTGTTTGCCCCTCCAATGGCGTTGGTATCCAGATGCATATCTTTGTTTTTTTATTGCATTTGTAACTGGCATTGTTGAAAAGGATTTCTGACTATTTGGATTAGTGTAAATATTGCTGTTGCTGTTATTTTAACATATTTTTATAATAATTTTACTATAAATTTAGGTTTGGCTTGAATGTTTTCTGTAAGACCCAGAAAAGACTAATTATAAACTGCAGACATTGTTACAATTTGAGAAAATCTCCAAGGTTATGACTTTAACTGTCTGCTTTGGTGGGTGTAGTCATTAATATGAAATTGGACAATGATGCACTGTATGAAAGAAAGACTAAGGTTATTTTTTATGTTTTATTATCTTTCACCTATCTATGTTTGCCACATTATCAATACTGACACACTCTGTAAATCCTGAGGTGTTCTAGCAGCAGCTCCCTCCTTCTCCCTTTTTTTTTTTTTTTTTTTTTTTTTTTTGGTTTTTCGAGACAGGGTTTCTCTGTGTAGCTTTGCGCCTTTCCTGGAGCTCACTTGGTAGACCAGGCTGGCCTCGAACTCACAGAGATCCGCCTGGCTCTGCCTCCCGAGTGCTGGGATTAAAGGCGTGCGCCACCACGCCCGGCTCTCCTTCTCCCTTTTAAAAATAGTCTCCTTACAGACTAATAAAAGCTAATCATGTTACTCTTTGCCAATGTCCCTTCTAAAATCCAGAGTTAAGCAATCAACACAGATCATCTCTGATAGATTGTTCCTGGTCTAAGAGATTGTATATGGATGAGTCTGCTTGAAGATGAGGATGATAGACCATAAGTAGAAGGCAGCCTATTTATCTCACTATAGTTACACAAAATATACAGTGCAGTGCATTCCTGCCATCATTTTTTTTCAACCTGAGAACAAAGCCAAAGTCAATATCAGGAAAAAAAAGACGTTCTTAAAAGCAGAGAAATAGGATTTGAGCACAGATAACTAGGCCAGGATTCTATCCTGACTGAATTGTCTACTCTTCACTCATCCAACTCAAAATCTCTTTTACTTATATTCAAGAGCATCTTAACTGATACAACCTCTTAAAAATATTTTTAAATATTTTTGGTTGTGAGCCTAGCCTTTGACAGCTGAACCATCTTGGAAGATCCCAGCTGGATCAAGAACATAGAGGGAGAACAAGGAATAAGAGACCATGATAAATGAAGACCACATGGGAATAGCAAAGAAGCAAAGTGCTAGAGAGGTCCCCAGAAATCCACAAAGATAACTCCATAGACTACTGGCAATGGTTGAGAGAAAGCCCCAACTCACCTACTCTGGTGATAGAATGGTCAAACACCCTAACTGTTGTGCTAGAAATCTCATCCAATGACTGAGGGAAATGGATGCAAAGATCCACGTCCAGGCCCCAGGTGGAGCTCCAGGAGTCCAGTTGGCGAGAAAAAGGAGGGATTGTATGAGCAAGAATTGTTGAGACCAAGGTTGGAAAAAACACATGGACAAATATCCAAACTAATGGAAACACATGAACTATGAACCAATAGCTAAGGAGCCCCCAACTGGATCAGGCCCTCTGATAAGTGAGACAGTTGATTAGCTTGAACTGTTTGGGAGGCACCCAGGCAGTGGGACTGGGACCTGTCCTTAGTGCATGAGCTAGCTGTTTGGAAACTGGGACCTATGCAGGGACACTTTGCTCCCAGTCCCCTGGGAGGAGGGGACTGGACCTGCCTGGAATGAATCTACCAGGTTGAGCTGAATCCCCAGGGGAGTCTTTGCCCTGGAGGAGATGGGAATGGGGATGGGCTGGAGGGAAAGCGGGGGGGGGGGGGCAAGAGGGAGTAGGACAGGGGAATCTGTGGCTGATATGTAAAATTAAATTAAATTATAAAATTTTAAGATATTTTTAAAAAATATTTTTAAATAAACATTTGTGTAGCTGAAGTTTTTTCCAGCTCCCACCAAGCCCTGGCAGTCCCACGGCCCACTTATAAAATAAACACCCAGACTCTTATATTATTTAAACTGTTTGGCCTAATGGCTCAGGCTTCTAGCTAGCTGTTCTTATATCTTAAATTAACCCATTTCTATAAATCTATACCTTGCCACATGGCTGGTGGTTTATGAGTATCTTACATGTTGTTACTCAGGGCAGTGGCTGGCAGCATCTCTCTGCCTCAGCCTTCCACTTCCCAGAATTCTCCTCTCTCCTTGTCACACCTGTATTTCTTGCCTGGCTGCTGGCCAATTGGTATTTTATTTATTAACCAATCATAGCAACACATTTAACATACAGAACATCCTACAGCACTTCCCCTTTTCATTTTTTCAAAAAAAAAAGTTTTTAACTTTCACATAGTAAAATTACAGATAACAAAACAATTATCAAGCGAGAATTACAGTTACACTATTTTGTCTATTTATAATATCTAGTCTATTTGTATTTGGCAAAATTAAAGAAGATATCCTATCTATATTTGTGAGTCTAAGGTTTCAGATTTAACTTTTCTTTTATCATAACTAAGGAAAATTATAACTATCTAGTTTTCAGCTACATCAAAGACCTCAGAAGGATATAATATTACCTGAGAAATGGGAGAAGGACACAAGCAACTTTCAGGAGTCTTGCGAGAGTAGACAGAGACAGCTGGCAGCCTGAACAGTCATCCAAAGTTTCTCTGTAAAGTTGGGGCATCTGTCTTCAGCCCACAGGCCTAGAGTCTCTCAGTCACTTCTGTCTTTGTCCTGTAGAATGTCTGGCAGTTTCCTCTGAGAAGCAGGAACCTGAAGGACCATTTTGCCAAGCAAAGTTCAGTGATCACCTTCCTATGGGTCCTGCATGTGCAGTCGATCAAGCAGTCCAGGCAAGAACAGTTTCTTTCCCAAATGACTATTTTTGTCAAGAAGAAGATAAACTCCAGACAGAGTATCTTCGATGCCCATCCTTCTCTCTAAATCAGTACTGCCAGGAGCAGACATATCTCACTGTCCAGAAAGTCTAAATTTTTAATACATTTTAAATGCCATATTCTGTAGGTTTTTGAAATGTTTGAAGATTACCTACCTAATTGAATTATATCTATGTATACCTAGAAAACTTAACATGACTATAAGTTTGACTATCATAGAAGACTAATTGTTAATCTGTATTTCTTAATTATCCACTACAATTTCAAATGAGCTGAACAAACATAATAACTTAAACAAGAGTAGAAATATACACACAGTATAACAAAATTAACTTTAAATTTGTATCAATAAACTAAAATTCATATCAATGTAAAACATTTTTAAACAAATTGCTCTTTAAAAGTGGGTTCAATAATCTACCCCTTTATCTTATCATTATCTATACTGTCCCCTTTTGTTCTTTAGAAAGAAATTATATTTATAATCAACCTGTTTTAAATAAAATTATTGGTTTTGCTCTGTCCCACACCAAAGGGCTCTTCTGATATGAGACATAAGAATCTCTTAGCTTTTTTTTTTTTTTTAGTAATATGCTTGGGTTTAGAGAAGGAGTGAGCCAATTCCATCTCCAAAGCCAAGTTGGTATATTTGGGAATTTGGGCATAGCTTGTCATACTACTTCCTGCTGCATGGGGGTGCTGTATTCTTATGGAGAAAATTTTAGGATTATGGAGTAGTCCATGAGGGTATATTGTCTGAGCCAGTTGCCTTGAAACTGTTCTGGATGTTGGCACCCACAGCACATTTGCAGCTGGTATTTAATGTTTTAAGTTTATATTTATTAATTCACCAATCTTAACATATGAGATGATTTGTGCATTACCAGATAAAACACAAATGACTAATTGTAATTCTTTAGTGGTTTGACTATCCAAGCTTGCAACATCAGCCACTAAGAGTATAATTAGTACCAAGATCCCATAATCTCCATCCTAATGTAGGATTTTCCCCCCATAGGTTGCATAAGGTGGATGTCAGTTATCTTATATTGATGGCAATGACTCTTTTTGAACCTACAAATTGACTTTTAGATCCTCCCCAGTTTTCACATTAAAATCATCTAAGTAGTAACACTGGGTCTAGAAAGTCACTCTTGTAAAATTTCCCCTTAATCTCAGGCCTCCATCTCCCACTCATATGCCTTCTCCTCTTGTCCAGATTTAAATCAAATACTCACCATACCATTCATGATTCAGGTTCCATGATACTATACAATAATATGAGATTGTTTTCCATTTCTTTATTTCCTTCTAGGATTTTTTTAAAACATGCTTAGCAACTCAACTTTTGTTGTTGTTTCTTTTCCCCTTTTGTGTTTTAAATAGCATGTTTATAATATATTAAAATTAAAATCTTTAGGACCATGCTTCACTAAATGAGGTCTAATATACTTCCTCACAAATATTCATCTATGCCATATATACATACATGCATGCATACATACATACATACATACATACATGAAATGGCCATCCCCTCTTGTAACAGGACTGAATTTAATGGGGCTAGTTTTTTGTTGTTGTTATTTGTTTGTTTGTTTGTTTGTTTTCTTCCAGGGGCCAGTTTGCTAGGACCTCTGGCCCATATTATCTGACCATCCTAAGTTGATTCATGTCTGGCTTCAATCAGCCCCTCAGGAAGTATGTCCAGTCTGATAATCAATCAGAATCCTACCTGGACACAAGCAGAAACTATTCTTGCTACTTTCAGTCAAACAAACCCCTGACACTGCACAGTTGCTGACCAGATGTCATGAGCCAATCATAAAATGATTGCTATGCCAGTAAGAGTGTATACCCAATTACTTCAAATCCTGTTTAAAAGGAGAGTATGAGCTTCTCTTGGGGTAACCATTTGCTATTTTGTCAGATGGTTTGACCCCAACGTGTTGGAAATTTTTAATTAATGCTCTTGCTAATTGCATACATGACTGTTGGTCTTTTATAGAACTCCTCATGGTGCCTAACAATATACACATATTGTCTAAATTTAAACACCTTAAACAGGAATTTTATTGTCCCTTCCTACAGAGAGGAGACTGTAATAATACCCTTAGTACACACTGATGTACACATCATAGTACACAATGATTCAGGATTGTCATTTCCTGTGCATAGCCACTCTCTACAAATAAAAACACTTCTTCCTAGGGGAAAGAAAGAAGCTCATAAGCCACAAGAAGTCCACAGCCTCACCAGATGTCCACAACCCCACAGGAAGTCCACAACCTCACAGGTCTGAGAAAGCTGAAATTTACAAGACCCACAAGGTCACTCCCTGGGGTTATACAAGTGTCAAACAGCTGGTAGGGAGACTAGAGGGGGCAGAACTGCCTCCAAGAGACTCTGAGAATTCCCTAGAGGAGAATTAACTATCTCAGCAGTCAGTGGGTCTACCTGAAAGACACCAGAAAACTCCAAGGTTCCAGCTTCCATGAGCTGTCACCCATACTGGGTGGACTTCCAATGGAGTCAACCATGTTTCTGTAAGTAACCTCTCATCCATGTTCTTGTAGGTAAGCCCAATAAACTCATGGTTCACCGACATAGACTTTGTTGATATTGTTACTTTGGTCTGTCATCAGATCCACAACTGGGTTAAGTAGGCAGTTTTCATGTCCCTCATAATATGAAGAAAAAATAAATAAAAGTGTTTTGTTTTGTTTTTTAAAAAGCAATCCCTTGAACGTTAAGAATTCTGAGTACTTTCTAATTGCAAAGAACTTTCTAAATGCAAGAAAGTAAATGCGTGGCAAAAGATACACATAAAAAAATCTAATGTGAATTCCACTTTGAAAGGATGGATTCAATCAAAATAATGAAATGGAAATTTAAGATAATGGAGAAATATTTTAAGTGAATTTAGCAGTAGCAAAGACTAGTGCCAAAAGCAGGAGACAAGATACAAAGAGAGGAAGCATTTGGACTTTGTAAATGTAAGAAACTTATTAGGTGATATTTTGTCTAATTTTATTTTATCATTTACAAAAAGGTGAAGTTACTCCGCATTTGTAAGTTGAGACAAAAAAAAAAGATGATGAGTGTTTATTTTTAAAGATGGGTGCTTACAAAATGCTAAATAGATACATCATAAAACAGACATTTGTACTTATGAGTATATGGTAACTCTTTCACCATTGTTTTAAAACTGACTTTTTACTTCAAAAATCATATTAAATGTAGGGAAACATAATTGAAACTTTCTAAGCTTGAACTGTAGTTCTTACCTGGCTAGACTCTCTTTAGAATTCAGTGTTGAATACATTTGGCTTTTTTAAAAAGGGAACCAGGAGACATTCTTAAACTTAAACATTCTGAAAGCAAAAGGAAAAAAATGCTAATTCCAGGTTTTATAGCTCAAGGAATCTATCCTTTAAAAATGATGAAAACGGGCAATTTTCTGGTTTAAAAAAGTCTATAAGCTATTTACAAGGAGATCTTCAATGAAAGGACAGCTAGGGGCTGGAGAGATGGTTCAGTGGTTAAGAGCACTTGACTGTTCTTCCAGAGGTCCTGAGTTCAATTCCCAGCAAGCACATGGTGGCTCACAACCATCTATAATAGCATCTGACTACCTCTTCTTGTGTGCATGAAGACAGATCACACAAGTATATGAATAAATAAATCTTTAAAGAAAAAAAAAGCTAAAGCCTAGTCTACAGACTAAAGGATACAATTCCAGGTAGACATCTAGGCCTTTAAGAAGATTTAATAATGAAAATGTCATAAATATGGTCAATTTTTTTTTCTCCTAATTGGCCTAAACTATATGGGAGCTTTAAAACAGGTTAGCTAATCCCAAGTGGTCATGTCTAAAAATTATATACAGATGGGAGATACCAAATAGACTCATGAGGTCATATTTTCATATATTCATGTGTACATAAATATGTAAGTAACAATAATAAGTAATGAAGAGTTCGTGAATTTGACAAGGAGTTTGAGAAACACAGTGTGTTTGTTGGGGAGCATGTGTGGTACATTTACAGTTTGAGGTTCTCAAAAATAATACTGACATAAATATTAATAAATGTTGTAGTATTTTATTATGAAATACACTACTTATATGACTATTTCAGTCAGGGTGAAAGCCAAGGTAAAGAAACCTACACATAGTAAGATTTCTATGTGTCATTTGAATTGATAAAACACTACCTCTGCATAGACTGTGGAGGTCTTAAAGACATGAATAATTCCTATAACTACCATTATATAAAAAGTGAAGAGAAAATAATAAATTAAAACATTAAAAAACACAATAATTCCTAATAAGAGGGGGGGAAAGTAAAAAAGAATAACCATGGAAGAAGAGATAAAAAGCATCATTAAAATTGTAGGCCTAAATGAAGTTACATTAGTAATTGTTAACTGACTGAAGAAAGCAGTTAAAAGTCATAGATCATTAAAGTGGTTTAAAGCACAGAAACAACTGAATCTGAACTCTCTGCTGTCTACACTTTTTACTTTACAAATTAAGAAACATCTAGGTGGCTGAGAGATGACTTAGTGGTAAATGCCTGCTGCACAAGCATGAGGACCTGAATTCAGGTCCACAGCACCCACATAAAAGCTTAGAATGGAGATGCACATATGTAAGACCAGTACTAAAGAGACTAGGATGGGTGGGTCCTGGATGCCCCCTGGCTAGCAAGTTCTAGCCAATAAGTGGGATTGATGTTCAGTATGAAATTCTGTCTTAAAAACATGTAGAAATCATTGAGGAAGACATAAGACATGCCAGTGTTAACCTCTGAGCTCCCCATATGCCCACACAGGTTGTTTTACATATGCATATACCATACATAGAATAAAAAGGAGGAGAGAGGGAGGGGAGGGGAAGGAAGAAGTAAAAATAGAATCAAATAGGATAAATTGATGAAGAAAGATGTTTCATACAAATCATAAGGAGATATTTTTATGTGGAAATGTTTATTTTAGCATAAAGTTCAAGATATATAGTATAATCTGAACAACAAGGAAAGGATATTCCATAATGATGAATGTTCATGAAACTAGAAGACCCACAGAATTGTGAGTATCCCTGAGGCCAGTTACAGAGCTTCAGATAATGAGGTGACAAGTCAAGTTTGTTGATGGTTAAAGGATTAAAATATCAACCTCTTCTTCATAAATTTCACTTTTATTGTGGTAAAGCTTTGAGGTGTTTGTGTAAACGTCTTGAGGTTGGGTGGGTGAATGCTAGAATTCCTTTACACTGAAGATCAACCAGGAAAATCCCATAGCTGTGCTGAGCGTCTACCTCAGTACTACAAGGACATTTTATAGAACCGATTTTCCTGACACCCAAAGAGTTTTGTCCCTTGAAGAGCCTTCAAGAATTCTTTTCAAATTTCTCTATGTTCTACATTTGTGATAGAACCTGGGCTCTTCTTTCTTTTTTGGAAAATAAATTTATTCCGTACAAGATATTATGATTACAGTTTCCCCTACCCTAACTCCTCCTTGTTCCTTCCCACCCTCTCTCCCATCAGAATTCACGCCCTTTTTGTATCTCTTTAGAAAACAAGTAGACTTCTAAAGAATAAAATGCAACAATATAAAATAAGGTAAAACAAAAGCAAACTAATTAGAATATGACAAAAATGACAGAAGAAAACGAGCCAAAGGAAAAAATGTAAGAAACACATATTGATGCAGAGGCACACATATTCGCACATACAGGAATCCCATAAAAACATAAAACCCGAGTCCATAATATATACACAAAGGACCTATGAGGTTTTTTAAAAGACACTGTGACACAATATTTTGAGGTGAAGAACATCTAAAGATGCTATTTTCTTCATTTTCATTGGCCATGTACTGCTGGTCATGGGGCCTACACTTAAGAGTGATTTATTTCCCCAGTGAAAATCCTTGAGAGAAAAACTAATTTCTCATTTGCAAATGATTACCAATTGGAGATAGTGTTTGGCTTGGGGGAATGGCATGTGTCCACTTTTTGGATAGCCTCTAAGGATTCCATCTGGTGCAGAACCATTCAGGCCCTATACATGCCATCTTAGTCTCTGTGAGTTCATATGTATATAGGTTATGCTTTATTTAGAAAGCCTTATTTTCTTGATATTCTCTCTCCTCTCTGGCTCTTACATTCTTTTTTCCTCCTCTTCCTCAGAGTTATCTGTGCTCTGAGTATAGGAATTTTATAAAACATCCCATTTATGGCTGAGTCTTCTAGGGTTTCTCTCTCTCTGCACATTGTTTAGTTATGAATCTCTGTATTTGTTCCCATCTGCTGCAGAAGAAAGCTTCTCTGATGATGACTGAGCAAGGCACTGATCTAAGAGTATAGCAGAATGTTGTTAGAAATCATTTTATTACTGCATTCCTTTATTATTTTTCCCTAAGTCCCTGGCCTATCTAGTTCAGGTTCTTGGTCACCTAAGCAGTGTAAAGTATGGGCTCCATCTTGTGGAGTGGTCCTTACGTCAAAACAGGTATTGGTTGGTGTGATAGTTTGAATGTAATTGCTCCCTCCCATAATGTCATAGAGGATGGCACTATTAGGATTTGTTGGAGTGAGTGTGGCCTTGTTGGAGGAAGTTTGTCACTGTTGGGGTTGGCTTTGAGGTTTCCTATGGTCAAGATACTACCCAGTGTCTCAGTCAACTTCCTGTGGCCTGCATATTCAGATATAGCCAGCACCATGTCTGCCTGCATGCCACCATGCTCCCCATCATAGTGATAATGGACTGAACCTCTGAAACTGCAAGTGATCCACCCCAATTAAATATTTTCTTTATGAGTTGCCATGATCATGGTGTCTTTTTACATCAATAGAAAACCCTAAGACAGTTGGTTACTCTTACACGTTTTGTGCCATTATTGTACCAGCTATCATACAGGTAGGTCACTATTGTAGATCAAAGGGTTTGAAGATAGGTTGGTGTTTGCCTTTCTCCTTTGGTGGCATGCAGTACCATGAACTTACAGTAGTGCCACAGACATTAGTCCATGAAGCTCTAGATAGACACCAACTTGACTTCTCCATGTTCAATGAGTTGTGTAGGTGTTGTCTTCAGCAATAAGGCCTCATTGTCCATTTGTGGAGAGTAATCAGTAGCTTTGGGAATATTATGGATTCTTTGGAGGGTCCTGTGGGACTTCTTTGGCCAATAATTCAGTTAACTTCATTTGCTGATGAGAAATTTCCAGTTGGGGTTCTGTCTCCCCATCATTTGGCAATTTCATTTATATTGCCTTCATTTAAGTACATATTTCAGGAATCTTCTACTATATTGCTTCCATAAGATTTCTAAAATCACCCTTAATTTTAGTTTGCCCTCCCCACATTCCCTCCCTTACCCTTTCTTCTCACTCTCTCCCCATTTGATCTTCCCATTATAGATATACATCCCATTCATACATATCTATTCTGGAGATTAAGCCCTACTCCCTAGTCCTTTGCTCTATACTTAACCTCTGTAGTTATATGAACTGTGGCTTGCTTATTAATTACTTAACAGCTACCATCCACATATCATCAAATACATACCAAATTTGTGTTCCTGGGTCTAAGTTAACTCACTCAAGATGATATTTTCTAGCTCTGTCTATTGTTCTGTGAATTTGATAATTATATTTCTCTAATGGCTGGGTAATATTCCATTGTGTAAGTGAATCACATTTTCTTTATCCATTCTTTTGTTGATGGCTGTGTAGGTTGTTTATAATTTCTGGCTACTATGAATAAAGCAGCAGTGAAGATGATTGAGCAAGTGTCTCTGTAGTAGGATGAAGCATCCTTTGGGTATATGTTCAAGAGTGGTATAACTGTATCTGAAGGTGAATCACTTACCAGAAGCTGGACTCTTAAAGTATGGATTCAACTTTTGTCCTCCATCACTAAATAGTCCCTAGCCCTTTGCATATGAAGCAGTATAGACCACAAAAATAAAAGCATTGTTTTTTTTTCTAAATACAGGAAGAACCCCAGCACAGGATTAGAACTAAGAGAAATCTCTGTAAAAATAGTATTTTGAATTGAATAGTAGGGCATTTTGGGGGTATGGGGAATAATTGTTGCTTACAGCTCTCTAAACTTGCCTGGTTTATCTACATCTCAAATATGTGAGTGGTCAATGCTCTCTTCTGAGTTTCATTTTCTTCATCTATAAAATAGAAATTATAGTGCATGTGGCTCAGGGTTTTACCACCTCAACCTTAAAGACTTTGTCCTATAGTGGAGAGAAATATAGAATTGTCAAAAATCACATGTAGCATATTATTTTATGAAATATTATAAGTTATTTAAAAAACTAAATACCACATTGAGTCTTACTTTGCTTAGTAAAGAGAAATCACACATAGATCATTTAAATATTTTGTTGCTTCTTTCCAATAAGTATATTTTTTCAATTTAAAAAGACATTTACTTCAATGCCTCCATGTTCTCATTGATGTGAATGATGACAAACCACATTTACATCCACACTTTGTTTAGCTGTGAATGCTTAAACTTTAGCACAGAGCAACATGCAGTTTTTATATATAAACAGACTACATCAGAGGAAAAAAGAGAGCCAGATAAGTTTAGCATAGGATTAATTTCTCATTTTTCACTCACCTCTTTCAAAGTCTAATAAAGAAAATAAGCTGCAGAAATTGCTTTTAAAATACGACAAAGGCCAAAATTACAAATTTCTGAGACCATCTATCATTAAACGTGAATAGGCTATTTTGTCCAACATGACGTATTTTTCTAAGATATACTGAATGAAAATTAAATTCACAGGAAAGGTAATTAATAAGTTATTTGAAAAAAACATATAGCAATAGATGCATATTAATATTCATCTCCTTTGAAAGTTTAATTGACAGGTTTATAAAGAATTTACTGAATAATATTATATGTAGCACTTGACTTTAGATTCAAAATTCAGTATTTATAAAATATAGAACATATACCAATTTCATGTAGATCCTGGTTTATTTAAAATTTATAAGTTTAATAAAAATAGGAAGACTGTCATGATAGACAGTCATTAATTTACTTTACTGAATAAAATAGTATACTCTCCTATCTTCCATATAATAATTCTTATTTTATGTGATACACAAACTTGACTTCATGTTATTTTCACAGGAAACCAATTGAAATAGTAACTGTAAGTTTTGTAGTAATTGGAAACGTGTATGTATCATGGCTCCCTAATTACTCTGAGTAGATGTCATAACCACTGCTTCTTGCTAGAACTATCAATCTTCTCAGAATTTGGTCCAATTTAATCCCTATTTCAGTATTAAGGGGACATTTCCCCAAGAACTGATAAATAAATAATTGCTCTCTAAGATTTAATCATTAAAATCAATACATAATTAATCAAAGGAGAACATTCTGAAGCACTTAAGAGAGACACGTTCCTGTTTAGGCCTTCAAGATTCAGTGTGTCCTAAGATGTTTGCAAAGGCATAGAGACCTAGCAGGTTTATAGAGTCTTAGCACAGAAGCTGTCCGATGAAGGAGTTTCTACGTAATCATCCATACCTTTTGAATTGAATTCTAACAAAGGAAGCCACCAAAAATCTGATTACAGAGAAGGCAAATGGCTCAGAGAGAGAGATGTCCTGAGAATTCTACCTAATAGCAATGTTTTCTGTACGCAAAAGAGTAAGATAATTATCCTAAAGTAGGTGGATGGTAAGACACTCAGGGAGAGATGAAGAAAGTAAAAGAGAAATTGGAAGAAAATCTGGGTCAGTGGTGTCTTGCAATGATTGACCACATTTCTCTAAGGGAAAAACTAATAACTAGTCACCAGAAAGATGGCTAGACCCCAAGAACTGCTTCTGTTTCCTAAAATACACTAGGGTTCAGATTTTAGCATATCAGCTGCACAACTATTTCTTCATGAACCACATACTAAAGCTACATTCATATAAATGATAAAATCTGAAATGGGTTTAGCCAACTCCAATGAGCCAGTGCCAACAGAAGACTGATGGCAATCAAAGTCATTATTACACCTGGGAATATGATGTAGCTATATAAAATAAAAATATAGACTGTTACCTACCTATAGTTTGCCATGGTAGTATAGTATGTATTGGGGTAGAAAGGAAAGGAAAACTTAGCAGTGCCCATCCTACACAGATGGCTCAGGACAGTGAAACTAGCTAATGAAATGAATCCTGCTTTTACTCTGATGTCATGACAGTTCAATTACCATAAATTCTCTGTTCTCCATTCATACCAGCAAGCAGTCTTCAACTGTGTGTGTGTGTGTGTGTGTGTGTGTGTGTGTGTGTTTGTCATATATCTGAATTAATGCACATAAGAAATATTATTCAATGGAATATGGGTACTATGTTCCATGTAGCAAGAATTTATTATGAGTTGACAAGTTCACATGACTATTTAAATCAGTTAATTTGTTTAATAAAATATAATATCCTATTAATTCATATGTCTTTAGACATGAAGAGGGGGCTCTTCAACTACAATGGCCAGGTACTAGAACTGGATCATTTTAGGTCACAAATGATACCCAAGACCATTTAAAAGACAATCAACAGCTAAAACTTTCATTGCCAAGGCCTATATGCTAGAGGCCAGCCATTTTATCTCTATTTTTAGAGTTGAAGCTGGACAGAGAATGATGTAATGTGTATTACTTGGAAAGAGGAAACAGCTGGGACCTACCATTCCGTCCAGTCACATTGGAGTCCCTCATCTCTGCTCCAGATAGCCAGTCTGATGATCTACCCAGTTCAAACCCACTGACCCAAGATTTCCAGTTCTAACAAACACCAAGCTCTTCACTTTTATCAACCTTTTTCATGGACTGATTTTATGCTGCAGCCCAAGCTTAACAAACAGGCAGAAAACTCCCACCTCCTGAAAGCACTGACTCTCAGCATGTAATCCAGTCTCCTCTGCAGCACAATTTTCTGGCATGCCTGTCAAAAGGAGGATTCCTCTAATCCCCTCAGGGGCTTCTGTGCATCCTGAGGTTTGACAAACGTGACTCTGAGATGTGAATAGCAATGCATGGCCCTAATTCCTTCAATGCTGTGAGCGCGGGTGTCATGCCGTTCTTCACCTGAGATATTAGTGAATGGCTTTAACCTGACAGTTTTTGAATCACTGCCTTAAACCAATAAACCAGGATATATGGAAACAGGAGGCAAACACAAAGATTTTTAAAGGCTTCTTGGGGAATTCTAAATTCTAAAACGCATGCAAGTGTAGAAAAACCACTGTACACTCATGTTTCTTTTCATTATTAACATTTACTTCTCAGGATGGAAGATATTTGAGCCAGCTTTACTTAAATATCTAAGTAAAAATCACAAACCTGGTCTTTAACATCATTAAAGTATAGGAATATCAGCAAAAAGCAATTTGACATGACATCTGAGAAGTAAGGCTATCTCAGTGCCTAGGATATTCCCTAAGAGCAAGTTGTTTCTATGATAAAATAAGTATCCTAGATCAAAAAACTGTATTTATAGTTATAGCATTGTTTTGTTGATGAAATGGCAGTAAATTTAGAGCGATGAAAAGTTATAAATCTTCTGTGTCTGAAGGGGTTATCAATCACATGAGCCAACTGAGATTTAAAATCCAGTCCCTCACAGGAGTAGTGGATGTATACTAGACATGCAATTATGGGATGTATATATGATTGCAGAAGGGTCTAGTGCACTAACATCCTGTAGAAAACAGAGGGCTGTAAGGGCCAGTTGAGGTTGAGACAGTACAGTGCAGATGTGATAACCTGCGTATGTCATCTAGAGGATGACTGACCGACACCTGGCATCTGTGGAGGTGTATGAATCAGCACCAAATGGCTGACACAGGATGTCTGGAGAGCCCAAAAACCAAACAATGATGTAATCTGTTACATTATTATTTGTGTTAGTTAGTTGTTTGTTTGTTTTATCAACTTTAAACAAGCTATAGCCATTTGAGCAGAGGGAGGCTCAGCTGAGAAAATGCCTCCATCAGATTGACCCTGTTGGCAAGCCAATGGGACATTTTCTTACTGATAATTGATGTAGAAGGGCCCAGCCAACTGTAGGTGGTGCTACTCCTGGGCAGGTGATACTGGATTGTATAAGAATATAAACTGAGCAAACCAGGAAAGCAAGCCCATAACCAGCACTTCCCTATGGCTTCTGCTTCAGCTCCTGCTTCCAGGTTCCTGCCTTGAGTTCCTACTCTGACTTCCTTCAGTGATGATGTGTGACCTTTGTGTGAGAACCTATTACCTAGGTGTCTGCAGGCATTAGCCTGTCTGGTGGCCTATGTGACAATGATAAAGTATATTTTGTCCACCTAAAACTCCTCACATTCTCTTCAAGTTCCCAGCCTCCATGACCATCCTCCTTCCCTGGCATCTGAGTTTGGACCTCACAAACCCTTATACCACAAGCCAGTTCCACTATAGAGATGAGAAAACAAAGCACAGAAAATGTTAGTGCCTTGCTGATGATCTGTTACTCAATGAATAAACAGGATTTATTCCCAGGTTTCAGTCTGGCTAGTCAGGAGTGAATGAGTAAATTAGTAGTTGTGATCACCACAGTAATTAACACAGGAGCAAAAGGTTATTATTGGAAGCCAGATATTTTCTGGTGGCCTTTACTTGTGTGAGTTTATCTAATTCACAAAAGAATCTGAAAAACAATGTTATTATATGTACTTCAGCAATGTAGTACTAGTGACACAGAGATTTCCCAAGGACACACAGCTAGGATTTGCAGAAGTAGAATCACCCTATTTATATTAAATATGTATGCATTATATGACCAATTATTATATAAAGTTAGTATAATACATTACATTGGGGCTAATGAGATATCTCAACAGGTAAAGGAACTTTCTACCAAGCCTATTCAGTAGAAAGAGAAAAGTGTAAATTCCTTCTAACCTCTGTGAACACAGAGATAGATCAATAGAGATAGACAGGTGTAGATAAATGGATGATAGATAGATAGAAAGATAGATAGATAGATAGATAGATAGATAGATAGATAGATAGATAGATAGATAGAGGTAGATAGATGATAACTAGATGATAGATATAGATGGATGATTGATAGAAAATAGATGACAGATACATAAATAGATAGGTACATAGATACAGAGATAGATACATAGATTGGAAATGAAATGCTTTGATGGAATGCTGTGGGTGGTAAATTCTATTTGAGAAAGATGCACTTAGCCTTGGGCTTAGTGTCAATCAGAATTTGTCTAATCTGTGTAAAATCTTTTAACAAAATGCATTACTAATTTAGCCTTTGTGCATGAATAGCCTTTGTGCAATGAGCATCAATCCACTAGTTGATCAAAATATTTAAAATAATTTATTATAACATTTTAAATATATGAAAATATATATAATTTATTTCTATTTTGTATTTTCAGTCAAAATAGAATACTTATACTTCAGTCCCTTGCCTCAAGATTTTGTTAGGACTACTAGTATAGTATATTTTTAAATTTGCAAGAAATACTAAGTTACCATGTGTAACAAAACCTAACATATCAATATCTCAGTCACAGAGAAAATCAATTTTTTTAGAAAATGTAAATTTCTTAATTCTTGATTTAGAACAAGAAAAGGAGAGATAAATAGAATATCATTTTGGTTTCCAGCTGCAATTGCCACCATAGATTGGTTGTAGTGTCCTAATTGTATTTGGCAGAATAGAATGTTCTGATTTATCTTGCACAATTGTAATTTTACTTTTTTAAATCAAGAGACAAAAAAACCCTTCTTTGAATATTTTATCTAGTGGATTTTCATATTATTTGCCTGGTGTGACAAGATCTACATTTATTGTGGCATACTGTGAGACTGACTACTGAATTTCTCACTTCCCCTTTACTGTCAACTCAAGTTGAACAACGTACTTGCCTGTAAAACCATGTTTCCCACATGACCTTGTAAGTATCAGCCAACAAAATCTCAGAGAAACTATAAAATAAGGCTACTCTATTTATCCTCACCTTGTTTCTTCTTTAAGCCTTGATCTTGGTTGCAACATGGTGACTGAATTCCATGTAACTACTTTGAGTCCTGAAGCATAGTTGAGTTGAAAACTATTTAACTAGTTCATGAAGCTTCACCACTTTCTTAATGATTGCTGAGACAGAGCAACATAGAGAGGCAGAGGGTGAGAGAGAGAGATGGGGGTTGGGGGGTATTGATCAGCTGAAACCCTGAAACATCTGGAGCACAACAGCCTTCAACAAAAATTCCCAATGGATGCCCAAAGGATATTCACCAGAAAAGACAATGTCCATTCCTACCATTAGCTGATGAAGCTACATTCATGGCAGGAAGTTGGTGTAGTGTGTCCACAGGCAGGCTTGATCTCGCAATGACAACGTTAAATACAAGTGAGTAGGCTTACATACCCACTCAGAGCTTCAGTCATTGAAAACCCCATTCATGAGATGATTTGAAAGGCAATGAGACTTAGGACAGGGATTCCTTTGGTCACTAAATCATTCTCATATCTAGCACACACTGATTTGACTTGTCAGAATTACTCCTCAACCACAGCAATGGATACAAAAGACCATCCAAAAGTAGAAAGAAACCCCATTATCTCAAAGATATATTGACAGAAGTTATAATGTCTTCTATATCATTTTATTGCTTATTTTTAAGTTTTATCTTTAAAACTTTATCTCCATCTTTCCATTGTTTATACTTTCAGGTTTTATTTGCTTGTTGTGTTCTAACATCTATCCATCAGGCAATGATTTCCATGACCAGTTTCACTACACCTACCGTGTGATATTTTCTCTGTTACTTCTCATAGTTCTAAACCCAAAACTTTCCTTGGTGTCATGGTTAAGATTATCAACTTGGCCGTAACTGGATATACTTAGGAGATAGTCCTCTGGGTCTGCTTGTGAAGGATTATCTAGATTAAGTTAATTAAGGAAAGTAGGCCCTCTCTGTATGTGGACAATACAATTCCATTTTCCAGTGTTGCAGACTAAATAGAGAAAAGGACACTAGATGACCACAAGCATCCATCACTGCCTGTTCCCTGACAGTAGACAGATGCTGCCAACCACCTCAAACTTCTGATACCATGACCTTCCTGCCATGATGGACTATGGAAGTATGTAAGAATAAACTCTTTATTCCTTAAGTTGTCTTGGTAAGGTATTTTACAGCAACAATGAGGAAATTTATTTTTGTAGAACAATGAAGCTATTCTTTTTTAATATTATTTTGAAGATTATAATAAATTATATTTCTCCTTTTCATTTCCTCCCACCAAATCTTCACAGCTACCCCTCTGCACCAAATTTATGACCCCTTTATTCACTAATTGCTATTGAATGAATATATGTATATGCATATACATTCCTAAATATAACATGCTCAGTCTGTATAATATTATTTATATGTAGTTTTCAGGGTTGACCATTTGGCCCTGGACAATCAATTGGTGTGCTCTTCCCTGGGGAGGACCACCTTTCCTGCTCACAGCTTTCCTTGATAGCTTTATCTTTGTATTGGGTAATAAGTTTTATTTTTTAGTATTACTTTATTCCTTGCTTTCTACCTTCTACTTACTCTCTTCTCACCTCCCTACTTAAATATTGATCTCCTTAACTGCATGAAACTTCAAACTACATTTTCCTAGTCAGTACCCTGGGGCTGCTATCTCTGAACATTATCAAAACATAAATGAGGTACACAATGTCTTCTCAGGCAAACCAACTTCAGAACTGCTTTCAAATAAATGTGTCTGCTCAGGCCGTTGATTTCCTCTCGACAGCAGTGGAAAGCATAACTACAATTGAAGACAATTCAGCAAGAGGACCCAGGTAAAATAAAACAAACAAAAACAAAAGGAAAATAAAAATGAGAGTATGCATTTATCCCAAGAGATACATAAAAACATAAGAAAATACAAGGCAACAATCCACATGAAACCTCTACAAACTCCTAATTCCCTAATATTAGAAGCCATAGATAAATTCTACCAAGAGATTTCAAAAACCCACTTTAAAAGAGAACTGATGACCATGTGGAGGACTCAAATAATCAGGTAAAAAAGTAAGGAAATTAATTCAGGACTCAGATAAGAAAGATACTCAAGTGGACAAAATGGTCAGCGCCTTGGAGGAGAAACTTAAAAACATAGAGATAAAAATCAGCAAGGAAATTAAGACTTTCAATGTGAACCAAACAGAAATTCTGGAAATGAACAACTCAATCAAATAAAATCACTGCAGATAGATGGAGAAAGAGTTCAGCCATTAAGAGCACTTATTGTCCTTAGAGAGGACCAGAGTTTGATTCCCAGAACTTACATGACAGTTCACAACTCTCAGTTCCAAGGAATCTGACGGCCTTTTCTGACATCCATGGGCACTAGGCATACATGTAGTAAACAGACATACATGCATGCAAAGCACTCATACATGTAAAATCAAATAAACAAATCTAATTTTTTAAATTACTGCAGAAAGCATCATCAACAGACAACACCCAACAGAAGAATGAATTTCAGGGATGGAGGGATAAGATCAATCTTACAATACACTGAATTATATATAAAGAAGAAAAACACTAACAAGCAGATCAAAACTTCCAAGAACTCTGGGATACATTAAACAGTCTAAACCTAGGAGACAATGGGGTAGAAGGAACTGAAACAAAATATAAATACACAGACAGTTTATTCAATATAATTAGAACTGAAATCTTCCAAAAACCAGAAAAAGAAATACCCAAACTCAAGAAGCTCTTACCATAGCCACACTGTCAGAAACACAAAGCAAACAAACAATATTAAAAGCTGTAAAGAAAAAAACTGCCAACTCACATACAAAGGCCAGGTAACAGCAGATCTGTCATAGGCAATGCTAAAAGCCAACCAAGACTGGAGTAAAATACTCCAAGTTCTGCAGGAAATAACTTTCAAATAACATTACTATTTCCGGAAGCTTACCGTTCAACATAGTGTCCATCAAAATTGCAATGGTGCACTTGGAAGAATTAGAATGATTTTTAAATTCATATACAAACACAAAAGACTGTGGAAAGCTAAAAGAATCAGAAGCTTAAAAAGTAAATTTGGAGATCTCATAGTAGCTGATCTCAAATTATACTTCACAGTCATAATGACAAAAACAGCATCGTACTGGCTCAAAAAATGGACACGGAGACCAATGAAATAGAACACCAATAAATAAGCTCACAGAGTAACAACCACAAGTTTTAACAAGGCTGTCAAATATACATTAAAAGGCGGGGCGGTGGTAGCGCACACCTTTAATCCCAGCACTCGGGAGGCAGAAGCAGGTGGATCTCTGAGTTTGAGGCTAGCCTGGTCTACAAAGTGAGTTCTAGGACAGCAAGGACTAAACAGAGAAAGCCTGTCTTGTTTATATTGGTACTAAGAAGAGTGGATATCCACATACAGAAAAAATGAATTAGATTTCTATATCTCACTCTGCTCAAAACTCGGTCAAAACTAGATAAAAGATCAAAAATTTAAGATTCAAAGCTCTGAAACTTTTTCTGGAAAACACTTCAAGATCGGTATCAACAAGAATTTTCTGAAAGGGACTTCAATAGCGTAAGAAGTAACCCCATGAGAGTTGACAAATAAGATTGCATGGATTTCAAAGCCTTCTGCACAAAAAAAAAAACAATAAAAAAAACAATTAACATCTAGAATATAGAAAGAACTGCAAAAATTAAACACACACACACAAAAACCCATTCAATCAATAAATGGGCTAATTTAATACAAAAACAAATTTAAAACAAAAAAATCATCAATAAACATGTAAAAATATGTTTAACTTCATTATTCATAAGGGAAATTTAAATCAAAACTATATCAAGAGTTCATTTCACTCCACTCAAAATGTTCAACATCAGTGAACAAAAAGCAAATGCTGGTGAGACCGTGAGGAAAGAGAAGCCCTTACACTCTATGGGTGGGAATAAATACTTATCTAACCCATGTGAAGATCACTATAAAGTTTTCTCAAAAAAAAATCAAAAGTGAAAATAGAACTCTAGTACCACCCAGCTATATCACTCCATGGTAGTTTTCTTTCAACTTGAAACAATATACAGTCCTCTGAGAGGAAGGTGCCTTATTGAAAGAATACCTCCATAAAACTGGGCTGTAGGCAAGCCTATAATGCATTTTATTAGTTGGTTGTTGATATGGGAGGGCTCAGCCTACTGTGGGTGGTGCCACTCTGAGATGTTGGTCCTGGGTTCTTTAAGAAAGCAAGCTGAACAAGCAATGGAGAGCAATGCAATAAGCAGCACCTCTCCATAGTTTCTGCATCAGCTCTTGCCTTCAGGTTCCTGCCAGGTTTGAGTTCCTGCCTTGACTTTCCTCAGTTGTCTGCGACTCAGGATATTTAATCCAAAATTTCCTTTCCTCTCCAAGTTGTTTGTGCTCACTGTGTTTCATCACAGCCATAATAACACTAAGATACCCACTACGAGGATACATGCATATCCATGTTTATTGCTGCACTATTCACAATATTTTATGAAACGGAACCAGTGGAAATATCCATCAACATACATGTGCATAGGTAAAATGTAAATACACATGAAATTCACAGGAAAACAGATGGTATTTGACACAAATTGAGGAAAGCAACCAACCCATTCTTAGAATGATGAGTACTGCATGTTGTATCTCATACGCAGACCCTAGAATTTAATTTTTGTGTATGTGTATATATGTAGGAGATATACTTCATAAAAACAGAAAATGAATTGTAGGAGGAGAAGAAGAAAAGGATACCTCAGGGGAAGAGGGCAGTAGAATCCATGTGACCTGAGTGCAGAGGGGGATCTACTGAGGAGAAGAAAGGGCTCACTGGAGGGAGCCAGGAAGGTAGGGCCAGGAGAATGGAAAGGACAAGAAAAACCAAAGTATGTGCAAGAATGTTTCAAAGGAACCAATAAGTTTGAATGCTAATTTTAAAAGCCTCATAATAGTGTCATAGGAAAGTTTTATAACTAATCAGTCTTCTGAGACCTCAACCCTAGACACAGAGCAACCGAGGAATGCTGAGAGCAGAGGAAATAGTCTTCTCTGAGGACAAACACACCAATTGGGCATCCCCAGAAACATACATACAAGTAACATTGGACGGACCGAGCTGGTTGTGCTTAAAAAACGTATATGAGTGGGTATTTACACGAGCATTGGTGGGAAGAAAGGGAAGGGAGGAATGTGTGTGAGTGGGTACATATACAAGCATTTGGGGGGAAGAAAGGGAAGGGAGGAATGGTGCAATTACACCATAATCACAAGAATATGTTTTTAAAATTTAATAATTTTTAAAGTAGTATAACCACAGTCATGCAAACTTAACTACAAATCGAGTGCACTCATAATAGGAAGAAGCGTGGCTACAACAAAGGGTTAAATCTACTAGTAGGTATTTTTCTTGGTTTCATTTTAGTTTCATCACTGAGGAAGTTAGAAAAGGAGACAGTAAGATGATTCAGTGGGAAAAGGTTTTTATAACCAAGATTTCAGTACACACAACCCACCTGGTGGAGGAAACCAACTCCTCTGATCATTTTGTCTCATCCATTTTCTGAATATGCTATTATTTAGATTTTGATCCCTGTCATACATACACATACCAGTGCTAGAATTTTCCAATACTTTTTGCCTCTTGATTTATTAATTGTTTCTACTTTCTGAGAATTTTTTCAATGAATCTTTACATTATTATTGTTGTTGTTATTATTGCTGTTGTTATAGTTAATGTATAGTTGTCGAGCACTGGACGGACATATGACGTAACATTTACTGACGGAATATTAGTTTTCATAGCATCTTGTCTTCACCTCAGAAGGACACTGCATCTCTTTTCATTCCAAGGACATTAAGGTGTCATTGTCCTTTCCTTCTACTGATTACAATAAACTTGTTTCTGATTCCTTTCAATCTCATAGCTTTGGACTTTGTTTCTCATTGTCCCTATTATTGTTAAATATTTACCCATATATAATATCTATTATTTTCCTGCAATATCTATGGGTAACAATTGGTAAAACCTGAATTGCAGTAATTTGTACTTAAACAGGTTTGTCTGTAAAGTTTATACTTACTAGAAAAATTAAGAAACTCTTTGGTGTATACATCCTCCATACAGCAATGCCCATAGATCTTTTCAGCTTCTTTAAGATTGGAACTTCTCATTTACTCCCTGAATGAAACATTATACATCTGGGGTAGTCAACCTTGGATTAAGTAAGAGAAATGGCATAGTGTCAATATTGAATACATGCATTTTTATTCAAATAACATTCAGCATAGAACCTAGTATGTGAAAACTTGTTATTTTCAATCTTCTATCAGTCTGTATTTTTTGTTTGCTTGCTTGCTTTTAATTCTAGGCATCACCTAGGAGAAATGTCATTCTACAAATGAATAATCTCCCAACCAATCAAACTTCAGCAATATACATCACCAACTGTCTTGTCTTGGTCATTCAGGAAGTCTGTGACACACACTGCCTCGGGAATAATATCTCAGGGTAACTCCAAAAGCAGAGTTCTGGTTCAGACTCCCAGTGACTCCAGCGACTTCGTCCTCATGACCTCAGGACCCTTGGAAAATAGCATCCCTTCTGTCATTGTCCAGTGAAAAAATAGAGACCAGCCTTTTCTTGGCCTTTTTGTTTAACTTAAGAATGAAAATTACATGACTGATAATAGTTTATGCTTATGCCCTAACTGACTAGGAAAATAATTTTCCCAATTTCTTAGTTTCTGTAATTGGAGGGTTTTTTTTTTTCTACCAGCTTGGGGTATGGAGACTGAATGGGCAAGCATCAGTATCTGTCACACCTGCTGGTTAATACGAACTGTATTTCCTATTAATTAGCAGTTTGTCAGAGAGCAAAGAAAAGGCCTTTTTTATAATTACATACCTTTGTTGTCTCCTAATCTCAGAAATGAAATGATCTCCTTCCAGCCCAGAATAGGGGGTCAAGGAGTAAAAATGATTTGGGGAACTATTTTAATTTAATCCTTTTTGTTCAGCAATCTTTTACAAAACCATGTGCTCATATTCATGCAAGGTGCTCTTCTCTCTACCCTAAGAAGGAGTAGTAGACATGGAAAATAAACCAGCATAAATGTAAGGAACTGATTAACATTAACAGGCATTTGTAGTAGAGGAAAAATGTCCCACCCCCCCACCTCACCACCCCCCACCCCCCACCCCGACTCCCCATCTATCCGTGCAGCTCTCTGCTCTCAGAAGCTCCTGTTAGAGTGGAGAGAATTTTTAAAAACAGAACTGTGATTATCTTCCAATACCAAGACCATCTTCCTGGAAAGTCTTGTGAAATAACTTTTGAAGTGGTCCTATAACTACCTTGATGGCTTTCCTTTAGCTGCTATGAAAAGGGATCAAGCAAGAGAAAGGGTTTCCTCTGTCCTTCTTGGAGGAAGGATATTTTCAATGCTCCAGGAGTATGGAGAAAGCCATAGATTGAGCAAAGTTGTCATGGTAATAACTTTCATGTAGCACTTCATGCTATTTCAGCATCCTTCTGGACACATTCTGTCCTACTTGTCAGTGTAAGCACCAGTACTTGAAGGGACTTTCCTGCAGGAGCATCCTTCATCAAGCATGTCTCTCACATACCAAGCTACAAGATTTGCATTGACCTTCCTCCTCTGGGGAGTGACCTTACCAGAGGTAAAATTTAGCCACAGGTGCACATTTCTATGCCAAGCTGTGACTGTGTGATACTACTGCTTGGGGTTTCACTGCCATTTTGCATCCAGGATCCATGATGAACAGAACCTAGGCATTTTTAGGCCCCTTATTCCTTGGGCCCAGAGTACAGAATAGGCCCCTCTCCACTGTTCATTAACTGCTTTACTAAGCTTTGCCTGCTTTATGAAAGCATTTGAAGGCTGGAAAATAAAGTGATCAATACATACAAATAAATTATCAAGAACTTCACCTGGATTTGAGCCACCTACAAGAAGGAATTCTCATGGACAATGACTGCCAAATCCTTTACTTTTCATGCCACTCAGCATGCTAAGACGTTGGGGAATAAATGTAACTGTTGCTTCAAGATAATTATCTTACATGTTTCAAGAGGGCCCTTTTATCATGAAGCCATGTCTAGTATCTGTCACTCAGAACTGTGACTAGATTAGTTGCTTGGTGTCTGACTGGATTTTTTTTGTCAACTTGACACAGCCAGCATCATTTGAGAATAAGGAACCTTAATTTAGAAAATGCCTCCATCATATTGACCTGCAGGCACATCCATGGAACATTTTCTTGATTAATTTTTGATGAGGGAAGGCCCAACCCTCTATGTGACACCACCCCTCAGTATGTGGAGCTGGGTGGTATAAGAAAGCAGGATAAGCAAGCTATGAGGAGCAAGCCAGTAAACAGCATCTCACTATGGCTGCCGCTTTAGTTCCTGCCTGCATCCAGTTTGAGTTCTTGCCTTGGCTTTTCCTTGACAGACTGTGACTTGGAATATGTAGAAAAAAAATGCTATCCAAGTTACTTTTGGCCATGGCCATTGTGTTTATCATGGCAACAGAAACCTATATAAGACACATAATGACATTACAGTATACCAAGATCTGGCTTTATTTTCTTGAACTAAAGCACTACCTACAAACAACTTTAAGTATCCCAAGTAGTCAGACCACTCAGAAAGACATGTTCCCACCTGGCACTTTAGAGGTGAACTGAGCCCTGTTCTAAGCTGAGGTGAATCTCGTGTTTTAAACAGAAGTAACACACCACCTAGACAGCTGTGTTACCAAAACCTTGGCAGAACCCTTGGTTGCCTTAGAGGTCAAAAGGAAACATAGGAACTACTTTTCCCTGAAATTTCTATTTCACCAGAAGATATGCTCAGCAATTTTCCTATTTTGATTTAAGTTCAATTTCTCAATATATAGACATGGCTGTAGCTTCACATATCTGTGACAAAGGTCAGGGCATGTTTTAAGAACAGTTTCATTTCATTTCCAGTGAACAAAAACTATCAAGTCATTCTATTGTACTTTGAATAAAATAGGTAATTTTCTTTTTTGAGGATTTATTTTATTTTTAATTAAGAGAGAGAGAGAGAGAGAGAGAGAGAGAGAGAGAGAGAGAGAGAGAGAGAACATTAATGCAGTACCCATGAAGTCCAGAAGATGGCATTGGATGCCTTGGTGTTTGAATTACAGGTGGTTGTGAGTATCCTGGCATGGATGCTAGACTGAACTTAGGCTCTCTACAAGAAGAGTATGTACTCTGAACCACTAAGCCATCTCCTTAGCCACAAATTATGAATTTTTTTTGAAGTGATATCTCACTTTGTAGCACAGGATGACCTCTAACTCACAGAGGTCAGTCTGCCTCAGCCCCAAAAGTGCTAGATTTAAGGCATGCACCAGCCAAAAAGGTCATTTTAACAATACAGCCAAAAGTTGATTTATTTCAAAAAAATTTCCATTTCTTGCATGTCAAATGAAGAATTATTTAAAGATTTGTTCATTTTTAGAGTATTCATACTGATATCCATTCATTTAGGAGTCTTCCCAATCTTGAATTTGATATTCTTAATGTGAATTGTGTCCCATAACTGAAATTAAAACACAATATTAAAAATACAAAAAATTCAGATCAATACCAGGGGTGGTGACAGACACCTACAATCCCAGGTCTTAGAAGGTAGGAGAAGGAGAACCAAGCACAAGGTCCTCCTTGGGTACATCTTTGAGTACATGGTGAGCTCAAGAATAGTTTAAGATAATGAGACCCTTTCTCTAAAACAAATGAACAACAACCACAAAAGTAACTTAAATTAAAAGTCCACAAAAGGCAATCCTGAATTCCTATGTGTTATTGATGTATTTATATAGGAGGGCTACTGATTTTTTTTTTTTAGTTGATCTTGTATCCTGCTATGTTGCTGAAGGTGTTTATAAGCTGTATCAGTTCCTTGGCTGAATCTTTGGGGTCACTCAAGTATACTATCATGTCATTTGCAAATAGGGAAAGCTTGACTTCTTCCTTTCCAATTTGTATCCCCTTATGTATCCCCAATATGTATCCTTATGTTGTCTTATTGCTCTGGCTAGAACTTCAAGTACTATATTGAATAAGTATGGGGAGAGTGGACAGCCTTGCCTCGTTGCTGATTTTAGTGGAATCGCTTTGAGTTTCTCTCCATTTAATTTGATGTTGGCTGTTGGCTTGTTGTAAATTGCCTTTATTATGTTTAGGTATGTTCCCTGTATTCCTGATCGCTCCAAGACCTTTATCATGAAGGGGTGTTGGATTTTGTCAAATGTCTTTTCTGCATCTAGTCAGATGATCTTGTGTTTTTTTTTTTTTCTTTGAGTTTGTTTATATGGTGTATTACATTGACGGATTTTCGTATGTTGAAAGACACTTGCATCCCTGGGATGAAGCCTACTTGATCACAGTGGATAATTGTTTTGATGTGTTCTTGGAGTCTGTTTGCCAGTTTTTTTATTAAATATTTTTGCATCAATGTTCATGAGGAAGATTGGTCTGTAGTTCTCTTTCTTTGTTGTATCCTTGTTTGGTTTAGGAATCAGGGTAATTGTAGCCTCAGTGAAGGAGTTTGGTAATGTTCCTTCTGTTTTTATTGTGTGGAACAATATAAAGAGTATTGGTATTAACTGTTCTTTGAAGATCTTGTAGGCTTCTGCTCTGAAACCATCTGGTCCTGGGCTTATTTTGGTTGGGAGACTTTTAGTGACTGATTCTATTTCCTTAGGGGTTATTGGACTATTTAAATAGTTTATCTTGTCTTGATTTAACTTAGGTACAAGGCAAAGTGACAGCCTACAGAATGGGAAAAGGTCTTCACCAACCCCACATCTGACAGAGGGATGATATCTGGAATATATAAAGAACTCAAGAAATTAGACATCAAAACGCCCAACAGTCCAATTAAGAAATGGGCTATAGAACTAAACAGAGAATTCTCAACAGAGGAAACTCAAATGGCTGAAAGACATTTAATGGATTGCTCAACATCCCTAATTATCAGAGAAATGCAAATCAAAATGACTCTGAGATACCACCTTACACCTGCCAGAATGGCTAAGATCAAAAACACTGAAGACACCTTATGCTGGAGAGGATGTGGAGCTAGGGGAACTCTCCTCCACTGCTGGTGGGAATGCAAGCTTGTACAACCACTTTGGAAATCAATATGGCACTTTCCTAGAAAATTGGGAATCAATCTCCCCCAAGATCCAGCTATACTACTCTTGGGCATATACCCAAGGAATGCTCAATCATACCACAAGGGCACTTGCTCAGCTATGTTCATATCAGCATTGTTTTTAATAGCCAGAACCTGGAAACAACCTAGATGCCCTTCAACTGAAGAATGGATAGATAAAATGTGGCACATATACACAATGTAATACTACTCAGCAGAGAAAAACAATGGCATCATGAGGTTTGCAGGCAAATGGATGGATCTAGAAAAAATCATCCTGAGTGAGGTAACCCAGACTCAGAACGACAAACATAGTATATACTCACTTATAGGAGGATACTAGATGTAAAACAAAGATGACTGGACTGCTACTCACAACTCCAGGGAGGCTACCTAGAAAACAGAACCCCAAGAAAGACACTGGGATTGCTCAATAGCAAAGGAATGGATAAAATCTACGTGAACAACGGACGTGAGTGGGGGTAATGAAGGGCAAGGGCCGAAGGAAAGAAAGTTTAGGGGAGCAAGAGATCCCAGCTGGGTCAAGAACAGAGAGGGAGAACAAGGAATAAGAGACCATGATAAATGAAGACCAATGAGAATAGGAAAATGGATTTATAATGAGGTTTGTATGTGTCATATATGAGCAATATATAATAATTCTATCATTAAGTTTTTAAAGTAACATTATGTCTTTTGCATGTATCATCTAATTTAATTATACTTAAAAATGTTATAGTACTGGTATTAGAATCCCCATTAAATGCAAAAGACAACCAAGATGCCAAGAATATGTCAATTTTTCCAAGGTCACAGTTATGAAGTAGAAAAGGAAGTCAGTTCAAGTCATTTTTATGCTAAATCCCATGTTCTTTCTCATTTCATCCTGTTGCTTCTAATTTTAAAGCATAAACAAGTCTCCATTTAGAAAACATGCTTTCAAATCAAATGAAATAGGAGAAAAGATGCGATGAACAGCTTGAGAATAAAATCACACATAAACTTGAGAATAACCTCATCATTCACAAAACAAGTTTGCATCTGTTATTCTAACATACTGCCTGTGTTACACAGAGTATTTTCATAATTTATTCATGCTATTACATTACTCTTCTCAACATAAATCAAATGGATATTTCTTTTGCTTAGCAAGTGTTTTTCAGTAAACCTGAAAGAAAGTTCCTATGGAGCTGACACTGACTGGTGAGAGGCAATCAGAAAAATCTGACTGTTGACAACTTGTTAGACTGCCACACCTTGCCTAGTGGTACGCCTGCTTCTTTTTAGAAAGACATGGTGTTGATCTCAGCTACATTCTACTCCAAGTTACTCCATACAATGTAAAACAGTGTTTTCTAAGGCTTTGTATTATCATATAAACTCTTCCCCAAGGATCATTATATTTTTCTGGGTCCTTAAGATGGTAGTCTTGTGGTGCCAGAAAATCATTCTTGTGTTTTTTACATTATCTGTCATAACATTATCTATAATTTTTTTCATTTTTGCATTTTTTATTTTATTTTATAATTTAATTTAATTTTACATATCAGCCACAGATTCCCTTGTCCTCCCTCCTCCCTCACCCCCCACCCCACCCCCTCACCCCCCTACTCCACCCCCACCTTCCCCCAGCCCACCTCCCATTCCCATCTCCTCCAGGGCCAAGACCCATACTAAGTACTTTAAGTGTTGACTGCTTCTGCTCCTGTCTGCCCAATCAATTTGTGACAGGCTTTCAAACATCCTTGAAGATACCCTTTGTTCTATTTATTAATGTGTTTCACATTATCAAGATACTTTAAATCTAACTCCACGGTCTCTGGGACTGTTACTGTTACTGCTTTTCTGTTGTTGTTTTTTGTTTTGTTTTTTAACACACTCACTCTGTGGGAGTCCCCAGAAGCAAGGATGGACCCTTCATCTATCTGTCTGTCTGTCGCTTATCTTTCTTCCCAGACTAAGGTTTATAAAAAAAAATTCCTTGGTTTACTCAAACAATTATTTTTCCAATATAGTATAATTTTATAGTCTATCAGATATATTCCTAATCATAGTGGCATGATCTGAGGTTTTATTTTCTCTTTCTCTTTCTTTTGTAAAATTTATTTTTGGTAACCAATTTTTCACGAGTTGAGACCCTTTATAGTGTGGGCACCATGCTTTTCCAACTGTCTAAACATTGGTCCTTGATCTACATCCTCTCTCAGTCGCAACTCTCTTGAGGCCTGAACTCCACAGCAGCAGCTTCTTCCCTGAAGCTGATTTCCGGTTGTTATCTTATCAGTACAGACTCTGGATCTATTTGCATTTCTCTCAGCCCCCTTCTGAAGCCTCCTGAACTCTGCTGCAGCCTCTTTAACTTGCATTCATTTTGTAAACTGTGTATACAGAGATATATTTGCTATGTACCGTGTGACATGGGAGTTAGTATTAGTAATTAAAATTCAAGTAAAAGAACCTGCATAATCTGGATTATCTAGCAAACTGCTACCATTGAAACTGCCGCACCTTACACATTTATTATTATTCAATAAAGTCTGACATTGTGGAAAAACAAACACGTGTCTATCACGTTTCTGGAATAGTGCATTCATGGCAATACACTTAACAAATTGAAATGATACAAATTGTTCCGTGACTTTTCCTGGGGAAATATGAACAAATGTTTATTCACTCCAGATGTGGCATGAATAACAGAGTGAAGAAATTATTCCACCGAAGTTTAGCTTGGTGAACCAAGGAGGAATGTCCAAGAGTCACCTCTAGAAGTTTGGGTAACTAACAGGCAGCTTCACAACAGAGTAGGATTCATGAATTGCCTTAGTGTGGAGGGAATGTTAATTGGCCCAGTATTCAGAGGATCATTTATGGGCATTCACAGCTTTCCTGATTTCAAGAAGGAGACAGTCAGAGTTCTGGAGTTGACTCAGTAGTTAAAGCACTTGCTGCTCTGTAAAGGACCTGGGTTTGTTTCCCAGCACCCACATGGTAGTCCACAACCATCTATAACTCCAATTCCAGGGAGATCTGATGCCTTCTTCTGACCTCCTTGGGCACTAGCCCTGTGTGTGGTGCACACACATACATGCAGGCAAAATACTCATGCACATAAAATAAATTGATTAAAAATATCTTTAAATGAAGGCAGAAGGCTTAGTGGGCAGTATGCCACAGCAGCCTCTGAGAAACAGCAGCTCCTTGAGCGCTTGCTAAAGCAGTCCAGTCTGCTTTACTCTTTCTTTTCCAAATGCAGTACCTAACAGTTATTTAGAATCCATTTTTTGTCATTCTGGAGCCTGGAAAATCCAAATGCATCATGTCCCAACAAGGGGCATCACATGATGAGATCTGTAACCAAGCCTTTCCTAATAAGACATTAACCCATCAAGCCCATGAGGACAGAGGCCCCAGGATTCAATCTCCTCTGAAATATCCTACCTCAAAATTAAGTTTCCAACACATAAATTCTGAGGAGCATCTAGACCAAAACAATGTTGAGAGAATGAGTAGTTGACACTAATTCCCAGCATGCTGAGTGTCGGAGAGGGAGCACAGAGATTCCTCAAAGCACAGTCTCCTGGCTTGGGAACCTTGGGTACAGACTGGAAGACAGGTTTGCTGGGGAGGAGTTCTTTAGGGGAGGGAAGAAAGCAAGACTGGGCAGCAGCAGAAGCTGAACAGCAGGGATGTTGCAGCAGAGCAGGTGGCCAACTGCACTCAAGCTCTGGAGCCAAGACAGCCCCTCAGAAAAGCCACAGCGAGGCTTGGAGGACCAAAGGCGGTGAATCATCATCAGTCTGCTGTTCAGCGTAGCTGTGATCTGTCACAGCCAATGCCTTATCAAGAGAAACATAAATTAATGCCTCAAACACAAGGTGGTAAATCTAGTGCAACAATATGGAGGCGACAATGCATATGGGCATTTCTCTTACCCGTAGACAAGAAATAATTCCTCGGCTACTTTCTACAAAGTAATGAAAATCATCTTTGCAAAGCAACTATGTATTCTGCAATAATCCTCTATTGCTGTTTTTAATCTTCAAACTAACTCCAAGAAGAATATATTGCTTCATCTTGCTTTGAAGGTGAGGACAATGAGAATTAGAGCTATTAAATAACTTCTGCTCAGACTGGCACTTTTTCCCCTCCATGAGAAGCTGCCAGGTTTCTGGTTTTGCACAGTGAGAATGGCCATGGCAGGTCTGTTTTCTTCTGTTGATGGAAGTATGATAGCTGATATTCAGGAAATTCTGGGAGGTCTCCTTTTAACACCCTGTTTAGGGATATAATGCCTGTCCCTATTGTAGTCAGATGATCGTGGAAGGCATATGGTACATATTAACTTCTTAATATTTTTCCCACCTAAATCAAAAAAAGAGGAGATACAAATGTCTTTTCAGAGTTTTCTTTTGCAAGGTGAACTTTTAAGGAATAGCACCTCAGCTGACAGTTTCTGAAACACCTTAGTCTCCATTAATTAATTTTGGAAATGAAATATTTTACTGATTTAATATTTTATTGAAAATAATAGCTACAGAAAGACTTGAACACTGAGCAGAGTCATGCATATCTTGGCATCAGATGTGTCAAGGGTGCTGAACAGTAGCAGCTTGAACCAGAGGCACCATTTTGTTATCCTTGTTCATGACAGTTTTCGTGAAAACAGTTAAGTGCACAAGTCGCTGAGAATGAGCAGGCAAAGACTAGCATCAGATGGAGAAGATGGCAACAGCTCATCTGAGAATTCACTGGCAATCATGCCTTTGTTGAAAAGTGCAGAGCACTCCCTGGAACAAAGACCATGTTCCTCAACAGCAGAAGCCAGTGAGGGAGCAGAGCAAGCAAGCAAGGCAGGCAGGCAGTTATCCTTTTGAATGTTGTTTGCCATAGAGAGATACAGGAGGCTGATTATCCCAGAGGATTGCTATCAGGCAGAATATCTAAGAAGAAACTTTTCTCTGCAGTAGAAGAGCAAGGAACTTGAAATTTTGATGTCTGAAAACTACCATTTCCCCCAGTCAAAAGAATGTCCTGAAAATAAATCTTCCAAGAAGACTCAAATGATCTTGTGAAAAATAAAAAGAAAACAGCACATCACAAGTAAAATATCAAGAAATCTTGGTGAGGAAGGAATTTATAAAGCAAAGTAAATAAGAACTATTATGAATGTCTCATCATGAAATATATAAGGTTAACATATACTATTAACACATAGCCAATATGAGGAAATATGAGGAAGCAATGATATAAAAAGTAGAGAACATATACTTTTACCTCCTGGAAGAAATGGTGGGAGATTAATTTTGAATTGTCCTATTATAAAATATACCAAAAACAGATATATGAAAATCTGAAGTACAAAAGTGGGACCATCACCATCTCTGCAATGCATGTGGCTGCTTAGAAAGTGGGGTGATTGGAAAGGCATGTGGAATCCTGAGCTTTTGGATTTAAAATTTATGAAGAAGACAAAAGGTTCTAATATCAAGTGCACAGCAAGGACATAGCGGGTCGGGAAGTGCACTTGGTGGAGATTTTAGCAGAAGACAGAAGAAAAGCCTCCAGAGTTCTGTGGTGGCAGAATCTGGAAGTCTGTAAAAGTACAGGAGAAACAGTTGATCTTCAACCCTCATGAATCTGTGTGGTACGTCATTGATTATAGAACTAAAACCTGAGATGAGTGTGAATTCTCAGTTTTAACTGCAAGGAAAGTGATGCAGTACTGATGGAAGAAGTCGGGATTCACACCAGCAGAGAAAAAGATGGACATTTTGTCAGACTGTTGGGGTACTCTGGGGGCCCAAGACACTCAGACGGATGGTGTGTTGAAAGTTTTTTGTTTGCTTGTTTTAGAAATCTCTTTCTCAATCGTTAAGAGGATTTCCCTATGAAAGTTTCCAGATCACTTAAGAGTCAGTCCTTAAAGAGCTCCTGCCATCACCCTGTACCTAGAATTAGACAAGAGAACTTTGGACATGCAGATTTTATACATTACTAATTATGGGAGAAAAAAACTTGATGAATAATACACTTTATAGATCTGGACCATAAGGACCTTTCAGCTCATGTCCCCATACATTCCCGTGTTTTCTATTTTACTCAAAACAATCAGACACTGGAGGTGCCCAATTCTTCCTGTTTACTCATTGATAGTGTGAATGGAAGCCATCATATTGAGGAATATTACCAAAAAATCATACATTGCATCAGAGGCACCTACATTTTCATATCTCCAAGTTCCAATGGCCTCTCTTTACTAGATACCACCAAAAGATTTACTGTGGACCCAGGAAATTCTGTGGGCTTGAACAGCCATAGGTCTGTGAGGTAGAAAGTGTGGGTGTACTACACAAAGAAGCAGTGAATACTTTTATTTGGAAAGAGTAGCCCAGTGTCTGGGAAGAAGAGTAAAACTTGTCATGTGTATATACAAATAAAGGCTAGATAGAAGTTGGCATGGCCAAGCGAGGCAAGATCACTATGTGCCCAATCCTTGCTTTTCCTCATGCTTCAGCACAGATTGCTTTGCTGTGACAGCTTTCTCCATCCTCAAAATCCAGAGACAATTGGCAGGAATTTCAGTTGTTGCTTGGGCATATCACAATCATGCACACACACAAACATACACACACACACACACACACACACACACACACACACACAAATAAAGAATAGTGAATAGTGAAACATCTCAGGAGCTCCTGGGCATCCAATTGGTTGGTCCATAACACCAGTACTGGGAGCAAGTTAGGGGCACTACTTATACACACCAACTCTTTGAGTCCATGTACAGAAATCATGGGCATGAATTTAGTCTCCTACGGCCATTGTCTTAGCTTCACCTACATTAATGGACATGACAGGATGGGTGGGGCTTTGTCTGTACACAACTCATTATACTTGAACTGGAAAAGGCTCCAGAATGTACACCTAGGGAATTTTAAACTGAAAAACTTGGAGGTAGAGTGATGAGTCTTCCTCTTCCACCTACTGAGCAAGGAAGAACCATTGAGTGCCTGATTTGTTGGCTTGTTTGGTTTCGTGTAGTCACTTAGTCCTGCTTATTTTGCTTTCATCTTGCTGCATCTCATTCATATCTCTATCCCATGTATTCTTCCCTCCTTCCTGATCTCACTTTTTTTTCTCTTTTACCCATTGTCCATTGTTCTTATTATTAGGATTCTGCACATGGACAGTTCTGGGTCTTGTCTGGCGCCTTATGTCATCAGCGGGCGACTACATACCACCTTAAAAAGTGGGACACGAACCCCCACGCTCTCTCTCTACATTTCTTCTTCCTGTGTTTCCTGCTCTCTGTTCCCTCCTCCAGGCCTGGCTCTTTCCCCCCACCTTTTCCTCCAATAAAGCTCTAAAATCTAATATTGGGTTCTGCCGTGGCCTGTGACTCTTCCACCAACCAACCAGCACCACACACCCATCACTTACTATTACTTCAGTACCAATAATTTTGTCCTTGTTAATTTTAACTTCCTAATTTTCATATAATTCTCAACTCCTTTTCAAATTTATCCTGAGTATAGCTTTTGTTTCCTTTTTTATTAGATAATTGATTTATTTTGTGTGACATTTACTGCAAACTGCTTCCTTTCCCCTTGATAGCAGTAAAAATTGGGACTTCATAGAAATCTGCTCACAAAAAGCTCCCATATGAAACCCTGTATGAGGCAAATCCAATGTATGAACAAATTTTTAACACACTACCATAAGAAATCTGAAAGGGAAAGTGAATAAGACTTCTCCAAGAATCCATAACCCTCCAATAAGCAAATGAGAAGAAATTGAATTGCTGAAATTCCAGGGAAATAATTCATAAATCTAATTTTTAAAATACTAATATAGTGGTATGAATAGGAATGACCCCCATAGACTCAAGTGTTTGAATGCTTAATCTTTGGGAGTATCACTATTAGGGGCTGTGACCTTGTTGGGGCTGTGACCTTGTTGGAGTATGTTTGGACTTGTTGGAGGAAGCCTGTTACTGGGGTCAGGCTTAAGTCTGTCCTTTGTGCCTCAGTCTTCTCTCTTGCTGTCTGTGGATCTGGATGTAGAACTCTCAGCTACCTCTCCAGCACCATGTCTGCCTGCATGCCACCATGCTTCCTGCCATGTCAATAATGGACTAAATGTAATCTAAACTGTAATCCAGCCCAAATTAAATGTTTTCCTTTATAAGAGTTGCCATGGTCATGGTGCCTCTTCACAGCAACTGAAACTCTAAGAGGGAAGTTTGTATCAGGAACTGGGTTTTGGCTGTTATAAGCCTGACCACGCTTTTGTTTGGAGGAATGTGGACTTTGGGACTTTGGATTAGAAAGCCAAATGAATACTTTAAATGGAGCTTAATGGGCCATCCTAGTAGGAAAATGGAGGACAGTATGGCTGAGGGTGAAGAATGTGGCCGTTTTATGCCCTTGTCCAAAAACAATCTGTTCAAGGTTAAATTGAAGAGTTTTAGATTAATTGCATAGGCAGAGGAATTCTCAAAGCAGTCTCATATTCACTTTGTTGTGTGGCTATTAGTGTTTACTCTTATGCAGATCTATAGAAAAAGAGCAAACTGAGCAAGGAAAAATGCAAAATATATACTTGAGGAGGAAAGGAACACCAGGAAGTGAAGTGGAGCTAGGTCCTGTGTTCAGGACATAAATAGCTTTAAAAAAAGGCCTGATGCTAAGTACAATAAAGGAAGTGGTGATTTAGGAGTAGGACCTCACCCAGCTAAGCTTCCAAATGTGAAAAGGAGTTAAAGAAAAGTGAAAAGGAATTAGAGAAAATCTTAGAGTTGGTGTGGTGGCACACAACTTCAACAACAGTACTCCAGAGGCCAAGGCAGGCAGATCTCTGAGTTTTAGGTTAGCCTGGTTTACAGAGAGAGTTCCAGGACAGCCAAGCTTAGGTGATGAAGAAAACCATGGAAAACAGAAAGCTAATGAAGATAAAATTGAAAAGGGGACCATGTTCCAGCCCCAGCAAGCAGCAGAACTTTGCAGCTTCAGTCATGTGCTTCTAGCATTAGAGTTAAGGATAGAACAAAGGGGATATGGAATAACACCCCTAATTAAACCCAGTGTATCACAATAAAAACTCATGAAAATAAGAGGGGACTAGCTGGAAAGAAGCATTTCAGCAGAAGAATGTGAGGGGCAAGTGAATAATAGAAATGTGAATCTGATCAACATACATTATATAAATGCATGAAATTGTCAGAGAATCCTAAATCATATACAAGCATGAAACTGTCAGAAGGGAAAGAAAGAATAGAAAAAAGAAAACATAACCAAAGACTAAGCATATGACTCTTGGTTAGAGAAAAGCAATCTGAGCTATAAACTAAAGTCAGAGAAAATCTACTCTGTTAAATCATAGAGCATTCAGTTTCTCCCAAATCCAGGATAGATCTGGATAGATAGAGGTGCAGCAAATGTGAAAAGAAAAGAAATTGTCCAATGTCGTCACACTTCCATGAGCAGAGAACACAGAAAAATTGCTGAAAGCAGCCAGACAAAGCACATTCCTGAAAAGAAAAAGAAGAGAAAAGAAAAGAAAAAGAAGTTATCACAATAGAAACAAACATCTACAAAAAACAATAAAGTCCACAAGAACATAGAATTATATATTTCAGGCCCTGAAATAAAAATTACTAAGATTACCATACCCAGAAAAGTTATCCTTTGAAATCAATGAAGTAAATATTTCCAAATAATCATACACTAAAGTAATTCACGTTAAAGTAATTTGCACTAAACTTGCATTACACTTATAAGTAGGCCAAGACTGGCCAAATAATTCAGTCAATTAAAGAATTGTTGCCACCAAGAATGATTAACCCCAGTTTATTACCAGGGACCCACATGGTAGAAACAGAGAACTGTTTTTATGGAACACACACACACACACACACACACACACACACACACACACAAACACACAAATATAAATGCACAAAATTAATAACTAAAATATAAATCAAAGAAAGAATTCCACACACAGAAGAAGACAAAAACCATTTCAATCAGAAGAACTTAGGAAAGAGTAAGTCTTATGAGAGTAGACAAATGAGAGTTAGAAAAACTCAAATAAAATCAATTTTGTAAACTAGCAACCCTCTAATATTAAGAAGAAAGAAAGTCAAGGACAAAATAAATAAATAAACACAAAACCACACCAAGTTACAAAAGGGAAATGATGGAAAAGGAACAATAGTTTCATATAAATAAAAACTGACTAGAGAAAAAGAACTAATGCAAATGAAAATTATCACATGGTATTCTCAGTGAGGCCTCATATCAATGAAAGAGGTTAATGCACCAAATGAATCTGGAAAATGGCAGTCAACTTTCAAAGGATAATCCCCTTCCAAGAGGCTAACAAACAGAAACTGACACCATTTGAAGAAGAAATAAAGACAGATGACTTCATTTCCAAACTAAAGACAAAGGTTAGAAGGAACTGGGTAGGAATCAAAGAGAGCCCAGAGAATAGCATATAACTCAAATATAAGCAAAGAACACACAGAGAGCTGTTTGGGAATAAAAATATAGATGACAGATGACAGGTGTAGGCAACATAGCATGAAAGGAGTCTCCTAAAAATAGAAATCAAACAATGAAACAAATCAGGCATAAAACTCAAAAGTTTCCCCCCAAAAAGGAAGCTTCATTTTGCATACTGCAATTGCTCCTCATTTGTACAGAAAAATAACCCAAAAGTATACACTGATACAGGCCCCATATGCAGGCCAGACACAAAGGCAGTAAATCACTGAAGAAGACAATGCATTTGCTATTGACTTCTACTATTAACGGTCAGCGTCAGGAGGCAGAGAGACAGTGCACAAGAAATTCAAGGATGCAGAGGCTAGCCCAGACTGTCTGTCACATAGAAGAGCCAGGTTTGAGCATCTAGCTCAGCAACAGCATTCACAGGGCTTGTTTAAAGATCCACTGGAAGATGAACAGTAGCTGAGCAAAACTAACTCAAGAAAATTAGCGAAGAGATTTATCATTTTATCATGAGAGACCAGGGAGAAATCCTAACAACCTTTTATAATTAAAGTGTAAAAAAATGAGAACTGAATGGATGAACAGGGATTAGCCCATTACTCTCCCTTTCAGGCCTCTGAGATAAGGAGAACCAGGGCAGGGAGGTAATGAAGCCCCATTTACCCCAGCAACATACTGGCAAAAATGACTGACTTCCTGGATTTGGAATTTTAATCTTATTCTGAAAAAAAAATTTAGAATCTTTTGTGTCACTAAGTTGAAAATTAAAGATCTGTTGGCAAATGCTATATATTTAGAGAAAAAAATGACTAAGAATTTATAGCCCATAATTTTTATCCCATCTCTAATACTGGATGATTACAGACCTCACTTTAATTCCTATCTATGTGTTTTTGTTATAAATTGTAAGGGAATAAACAATAGCATGATTTAATTTCATGTGCTTCTGTATATTTTTCCATTGTTATTCCTACAAAGGCTGAAATACTTTGTTTATTCAACCAACATTTATCACCACTATATGGTACAAGCAGCTCTAATGAAAATTCAAATAAATTTTCTGGTGTCCTGGACCTTATATTTTAGGTAGGAACCAGGAAGATAAAATAAATATTAGGCATGATAAAAGAATAAATCACATAGTGCATCACAGGGTAATGTTTATTACTGAAATAAAGAGCAGAGTAAGGGGATGGGGATAACTGGAGTTTCATATCAATTAGTATGCACTAGAGGGTTGGAAATCCTTGAAAGAAACAGACAGATTTCTGAATAGACACAAGCTACCAAAGTTGAGCCATAAGATATTAAAAACCTGAGCAGAGTAATAACACAAAAGGAGACTGGGTCATTAATAAAAAAAAAAAAATCTGACAAAGAAACATCCAGGACCAGATGGCTTCACTGCTGAAATTCAACAAGATTTTAAAGAATAATGAATGTCACTATTTCTCTAACTCCTTCCGAGTGGTCAGCATCATGCTGAAGCTAAAACCACACAAGGAGAGAACAAAAGAAAACATCATGCAAAAATCATGTGTCAACATCAACGCAAAACTCAGCAAAATGCTTACAGATTGAATCTAACAGAATGTTCAAAGATCTTTTTACCATGACAATGTTGGATTTATCATAAGGAAACAAGAATAGTTCAACACATACCACTCCAGCAAAACAGTAATAGTATCAACACAATAAAGTATAACAAATATTCATTTGTCATAACAAATGAAGGAAAGGCATATAATAAAAATCAGTGTCTTTCCATGTTAAACAACTTTAAAAAAATACAAATAGAAATGTCAGGGGAAAAAAATTGAGGGAAGCATTTCAAGACATTGCTATATGCCACCTAAGTGCAGAAAAAGCAAAAATAGGCACAGGGAATGTCAACCAACTCACAGCTGGGAAGTGTCTCTGGGGCAAAGAAAACAATGTTTCACAACAATGTGAAAACAATAGAAGACACATCAGAAACTATCCACCTGAGGAAGGATTAGTATCCAAAAATTAGGAGCACAAAACACTTAACAATGAAAAAACTTATCAAATGATCCCCAAAAATCACACACATGCACTCACACACAAATACAAGTAGTCAGCAACCTTATTTTTATTAACTATCAAAATAATATGTCATCTCACCCCACTAAGAATGCTTATCACAAATTGACAAAGGGGGAACAAATGTTAGCAGTAATATGCAGAAAAAGGAGACTCATATACTACTAGTGAAAATGAAAATCACTATTGCTATTATAGATAAAAGTAGGTTGGTTCCTCAAAAAGTGAAAAATGGATTTACCCTGTGATCCAGCCATCTCATTACAAGGTATATATCCAAAGAAAACTAACCCGGCACATAGAAGAGAAAACATATTAGAGGAAAAATACACAAAAAGACAAACACCACATGCTTTTTCATATGTAGAAACTAAAATGAATAGATATGAACATAGACTAGAGGCATGAAAGGGTTGAAGGGAGAGAGAATAAAGAAGAATTGAAAAAAAATCAGTACCAAAATACAATTAGATAGGATTAAGTTGTCACATTATGCACACAATACAATATTTTATTGTATATTGTGAACATCTAGAAGATAAGAGTTGGAAGGTTCCAGCATAAGACATGATAAGAGAAATGTCAACTCTCCTGACTGGTCAGTACATGCCATATTTGCTGAAATGTAGCACAGTCGATTGTACTCTTCACATATTAATGTTAAAAATTACATTTTTTAAGAGGTACTATAACACTTTTCAAGGTTTGAGGTTTTTTCATTACTTAAAAAAAATCAAATTATCAGTTTGATTAAAAAAATCAAATTATTGGCTTGAAAAATTATTTAGTTTTCCGAAGAATTAATCCACCTTGTTGACAAAGTATCTTGGCCTACTTTCCAATATATGATTCTACTCTTAAATACGAGGACTCCTCCTGTACAGCCCCTTCTTAGATAAACCTCGAAGTTCTTTCCCTTACAGCCTTAAGCTAAATTTTCTATTGCTTCATTGTTAAATATTTTTAATAAGAGGTTTATTTTACTACAATTATTATCTCAGTAGTTTGGTTCCTATCTCATGACTTTTTGGTAAAGTTTGTGCCAATTATTGTTGTTCTTTAAGAGCAATTTAAATGTTTACTATACCCAAGGCTAACTTAGAAAATAGTATGGGTTGTATTGTTTTGTTTTTTTTTTTATTTCCAAGGTGTTGGAAATTTTATGATAGCCAGCAAAATATATCTGGATCATTCTGTGTTTCTTTCTAATTGAGATTTCTCCCATTGGCTACTTTATAGCAAATTTTAATGAAAAAAACTTGGGTGTAAATCCTGTTTCTGATAGATGCCTTCATGACTTTCAGGCGCTGACCAGACTATAATTTTTTTAATTTGGTGTACATCTTTAGTAATTGAAGTGAGGTTTAATCAGATTGGCATTTATCTAAATGTAGATTCTATTTTTCAGCGCCATAAAGACTCTCTTACCTGATTACTGAAGTTAGCAAAGAAATGTAAAGACAGAAAATGGACATAAAACATGAGCTGGTAGAACACATATGCATATACTTATGAGTGATTTCACATACACACACACACACACACACTTAAGAGTAGGTTTCACACATATACACACAGTTATGGGTGATTTCACACATACACACACACACATGTATGTGATTTCACACACTTCTCAATGGTTTGCACATATACACACAGTTATGAGTGGATTTCACACATATAAAGACAGTCATGTGTGGTTTTCACACACATTTATGAGATATTTCACACATACACAAACACTTCTGAGTGGGTTTCACACATATACACAGAGTTATGAGTGGTTTTCACACATACACAGTTATGAGTGATTTCATACTTTTATACACACTTATGAGTGGATTTCACACATACATATACACTTATAAATGGATTTTGCACATACACACTTAAGACTGATTTCACACATATGTACACATGTACACTTATGAGTAGATTTCACACATACACACACACTTATGAGTGAGTTTCACTGCCCTCCCCCAAATAAATGAATCAAACACAGAATTTGAAGTAAAACAAACAACAAGAAGACTAAATACTTAGGGAGTGACAACTTACACCTATTTCAGCACTTGCAAGGACAAGGCGAGAGGAACACCACAAGTTCAAGACCAGCCTGGGCTACAAAATAAAACAAAACAAAAAAGACACAAAGAACAGACTACTGAAAAACACAATAAGAGATGAAAAGAAAATGGAAACTTTTTAAGTGTTTAAAGTACCAGAGATAAAATAATTGAAATATATAAATATTCAAGTGGCCAACACTCACATAATCTGAAACATTAACAATCTCACTATGCAAGGACTCTAGTGACATTTCACTCATGTACTTCTCTTCAAAACATTAGCAAATAGCTAACATCAGGGAATTAAATATGACTAGGGACAATCACAAAACTGAAAAAAATAGTACGGTGTGGAAAATCCTGAAGCACACAAATAAAATTTCACTGACAGAAAATGAGGAGTGACAGAATCTAACTAGCTCCTGTGTGGAGAAATTATCATTCTTAAAAACTTTGAAATTAGAAGAAAAAACATGAAACCAGAAAAGACTGTTGTTTAATATATGTTAAGAACAAAAGGCAAGAAAAATGCCATTTAGAATCAGTAAGCCAAGTAATGAGAATATTGCCATATTTATCATAAAATGGTATATTTTTAAAGCATACTTTTGACTAAAACTGAATATCACATATGACAAAATGAAAAGCCAACATCTGTCTCTGTCAATATAATAAATAGAGATGAGTTTAATTTGAAAATAAGAGTATTTACACTGTATCATAATCACAGTGTTAGGGAATTTTATAAGATATCCATGCGAAAGATATTTCCAATTTTGAAAATTAAAGAATAGTCAATTGTAAATGCAAAACAAATTATAACAACCTTGATGTAAAACTACATAGATTTCAACCTAAACCTACTGAACAAAATTAAAATATCACTTCCAAACAGAGTTACAACTTGCAATAAAGTTACTCTACTTACAAAATATATAGATAGCTATCAAGCCAGAACAAAAGATTGATGGTAGATAAAACAAATGATAAAAGGAATAAAATAACAGTAGAAAGAGTTTTCTCCAGTACTTTCATTCTACCTCGTAACAAGTTTGAGGAAAACAAGTATCTAAAGAGTACTCAGATCATGAAATCTGGTGGGTAAACACAAGATCTGGTAACTGAGCATAAGAAATCTGCTCTCTTTGTTCAAGTTCCCAAGGAAACTGCTACTCATTGATCATTGAGAAGGCTGTGGAGTAGGAGCAGTAGGAAAGGCCAGAACAGTACACGTGGACTCTGCTCGTGTGAAGAACATTAGTCAACCCCTGGATAATATGCATGCATACCTGGAACTGAATAAAACATTCTTGGACATACTGGGAAACAGTGCAAAGTAGCTTTAAAGTAAAGGAAACTGGAATAGTTACAGATGGGAAGGCAATTCAGCATCTGAACTATTTAATCCTAGATGTTAAATAACTGTAATTCATATATTTGAATATAGGTGTTAAGTAAACAACTTATGCTATAGAACTAGGATCTATACAGAAAAATTTTAAAAAACCACAGCCATTTAGAGATACAATTTGGACTGAAAATTTATAGGGGATTTAAAAACAGATAAATGCTTCAGAAACCATTAGAGTAGTATATAATTGAAAGTGCATTGAAGATAAATATCACATTATCTTGGAAACACAGTACAAAGACTTACAAACAGGAGAAATAAAGAATACTGCCAGTCATTTTTTTTAATCAATTAAAACACCCAAGACAAAATTTCAAAGCTTTCTTTCATTTTCTTTCCCCTCCACCCACATGTATGTGTGTGTGTCCATACTTCAAGCAGAGAAAAACAAGCAACAACAAAAGATGTTTAAAAGGAAAAATTTTGAAAAAAAGGCAACTAATACATACACAGTCACATTATTCGGGAAGGGGGCTGTGAAATAGAAAATTTCTGATAGGCAATCCCAGGAAAGTGTCTGAGATAGATAACATGCCACATCTTAACCCAGGTGATGATGGTACAAATGGTTTTTCACTGTGAAAATTCATGGAGTCTATGTGGACATTACATTTTAATTTTAGAGCTTTGCAAGTATTCTCAGGAACAACAAAATGAATAACATCCCAGGAACAACAAAATACAAGACCAAAAAAAATCACAAAAACACAAACAAACAAACAAACAGTAAAACCATCACTTCTCATCTACAGAGTTTTAGGATATAGAAAGAGAAGCATGGGAAGGCATGGACATGGGTGCCTGTTTTTTTTCTCATCTTTGGCTAGTACATCTCAAGGAGACATACTGCTAAAACACAGGAAAACTAAGAAAGCTGGGAACTTCTGGATTCTTCCTCTGCTGAGTTTAGGCTCCTTTAAAGAGCTTGGATCCTCTGTTACCAATTCCTCACATGACTAATCCTGCCATGGTAGATTGCCATCTTCTAAATCAACAGAAATATAAATTTCAAGATATTATAAATGCTCATGAGGGTAGAGCAGCATTGAAGTACTTGTCCACTGACAGCAAATTAGGGTACAGTTTTGCAAATAAATGAATAAATAAAGTAATGAATTATAAAGATGCAGGTAATATACCTGATGGAAACACTTCATGAAAGTCCATTATAGCATTGTTAGACTTGATGCAGATCAATGTAAGTGTCTGACAGAAAACAATTAAATAAGTTATATAAGAAACTGAGGAATGCCTGACTGAGTAAAATCCTGAGCAAGTGTGTATTGACATGGTCAGAGCTATGACAACATAACAAAGACCAAGTCCTTGGATCCATGGAACACGGGAAAAGTTTATATGGATCAGGCTAGAGCTTGGCAGAGGCTTCTTCTTCAGGTCCAAGTACAAGTGTTTATGGATGATTGACCAATGTGTACAAAAACTAGCAACTGCAGCTTCCTCTTTCCAGTGTTTACAGCTCAAGACTGTTTGCCTACAGAGACCTATTGAGACCAACCAACCCCTTCCCTGTGTTCTACTTATTGAACACACTGAGGTTTGGGGTTGCCTGCAATAGTACGTGCTACTCCATCAGAGTGAGCACACCGCAACTAGGCCTCAGGTTTCCTGTACATGGATCCGTGTGCCTATCCTTTGTTCATTTTCTTCCTGAGCCAGTCAAGCTTCTAAGACCCAAGCATCACAGGTCACAGCAAAATGGTTGTAGGCAGATTGAAAAATGCATCGTTACCCAAAACTTTCTTGGTGTATGGAAATTGCCTAGTGGAAAAGGAGAATAAATGAAATATAAAATCATATACCATCATTACTCATATATGTATATGTATGTATGTACATATGAGTATGTATACACACATATATATGTTCTGTATGTGATTTACCAGTCTAAATAGTGATAAAATTTGAAATAAGCAAACAATACAAGAAAAGTTAGGATTTTTAATGACTATTTTGCAAATTTTCAATTTCTGCAATTTTCAACACAAAATAAGAGCCAGTCACCTGTACTGAAAACCAGACTCTTGAATGTATGTCTGACTTGGTTTCCTGGTTCCCGCTACAGCAGAACAGAGAGCAACCAGCAGTACTGGGCCCCATCACTTGGGCCTTGACCACCAATCCTCTATTTGCTAGCCATGGGACATTTAGACACTTGCTTAACCTCTCTTGGCCTCATTGCCTTGACTATAAAATGTGATTGTCGTGGCACCAACCTAATCGTGCTGAGGAGAAGATGTAGTAACCTCTGCTACTGAAAAATGTAGAGCAAATTCCAGCAGTTAGGCATTCCGAGAGAGGAAACTGATGCTTTTATTTGTTGGGCTTTGTGAGCAATACATCACAGACCCTGAACACATGGCAAACGCGAAATCATCCTTGAACTTAATCAGCTTGCAACCTAATGAAAGAATGAGAGTACATCTGTCTTTTTGTTTGGATTCTTTTTGAACGTTTGCAGCGGCTGATGTGTACAATCTCTTCTGTGAGTATTGAATGGGTAATTTTAGGAGCAGACAAATTGAGTTATTTAGAATTAGAATGGTTTTTTTTTTCTTCTTAGAAATGTCTCAAAGGCAAAATAAATACTGAGCCCATGAAGCTGACGGATGATGCTTAGACAAAATGTTCGAGTATCTGAAGGCCCTACTTTTCAACATATGTCACTAAAGTTGTCATCATTTTAACTGACTTGGTATGCCTCATCCAAGTTCGCATTGGCTAGATCTGCCTAACTGTTCCAGTCAGTGGCCTCTAAAGTCCTACTCGACATATTATGCATAAGCAATTAGGGCCACAGTCAATCATTTTTATGAGAATATGAAATTTTATAGATGCTTTTATTCTTCAGCCATCCAACACAAGTGTACCAATAGACATGCCAAAGTGACAAGTGAAAGCCGTGAGGCTTCACTACTACACAAAGATATACAGGTAACTAAGGAATACTTAAAGTAGAAGAAATGGTTGTCTCCAGGGAAGAACACATCAATCAGTTATCCAATACCAAATAGTCAGCATTGAAAACATACATATGAGTACCATTATATAGACTGAACAGGTTTTATTTAGGAATATTTATGTATATACATATGCATATGTACATTTAATAACAATTAATGAAAAAAATTGTCATGAAGATGAAAGACAAGGGGGTAGGTATATGGAAGGGTTTGGAGGGAGGAAAGAATGAGAGATGTTATAACTATTAAAATATAAATTTTTTTAATTACACATAGGAATTAATATAAGGTTTTGTGCCTTCACTTCCCAGCTGTTTTCTTAGTGCATGAAAAAAATCATACTCTTTATGCAAGGAAAATTGATATAGCCAGAGAACAATTACTTAAATTTAAAATAGTCAAAAATATATTCTCATATCGTTTTTACTTCCCCTAAATTTTGCAACATTCTCTCCCATCATAAAACTGTGGCTTGGGAAGACAAAAGATGCAAAACATGCCTATGCAAGGACTGCTGGAATCTGGTCCTCTCACAAATTGGGTTAATGAGCATCTATTCCAAGAAGGGAACTGAAGAAAAACACCAGTTTTAGTGCCAAAGGAAGAAAGAAAACTTCAGAAAGTAGAACAAAAAGGAAGTCCAGAATCTGTTCTTGAGGGTTCAGCTCCAATGAGGAAGCATTCTGCTCCAAGTATCGAGTAACTACAATTGCAAATACAGGCATAGCCTCAGAAAATCTGTGTCCTATTATAATACAGTTTACAGGGGGCAAGAGACCGTCAAAAGCAACATGGCACACACACACCAACAAATGGAAGGGCAGAGTTGGGAACAAAAAAAAAACAAACATCAACAACAACAAACAAAATAAAAGACAATTGCAATCAGGTCTGGGGATGGCTCGGTCAGTAAAATGTGGACCACATAGCATGAGGACCTGAGGTCTGATTCCCAGCATCCATGTAAAATATCCAGCTATTGTTACATGAATCTGTATCCCTAATGCACAGGGGCAGACACAAGCAGATCCTTGGAGCTCACTGGTGTAATGTGACACAGTTTCCTGGGAAGATATCACATAGATACACACACACACACACACACACACACACACACACACACATAGGCACGCGCGTGTGCGTGCATGCGTGTGCACACAGAGTGACACCTGAGTAATAATACTTCTGGCCTCTACATGCATGTGTCCACATCTACACTCCCACATGTAACTCCTCTCCCACCCCACCCCACACATACTCAAAACCCAAGTGACACTTGAAGTATCACTAAGCAGATTTCCTGCCCAATGCGTAAAGAGTCTCGGTATGTTTACCACATAAGCAACACAAAATTCCTCTCTTTTCAGTTTTCAGATGACAAGATGCCACCTTAAACTCTTAAAGCAGAGTCCTGATGAGTCTACAGCTGGGCGACTATAGAGATCAAAGTCCTTCACTTCACTGAACACTCTGGGACCCAAAGCAGAGACCAGGAGGTCATTTTGTAAGCTATGTTCTAGAGAATGCCACTGGATAGGGCATTTTGCAAGACATGGGGGCTAGGGGATGGGGGGAGTTTGAGTCACCTGTGCCATGTTTGACACTGTGTGGTCACAGCTGAAGCACAGACTTCAGGGAGGCACTCTAGCATGACAAAAGAGGGAGGATTCAAGGCAAGAGCTGGAAGGTGCAAGTGCGTAAGGCTCACCAGGGACAAGGCTGCCTACAGAGGTTTCTAGTGCCTAGAGACTGGAGGACACCCCTACATACAGTACCCACTCCCAGGCTTATGAAGTGCACACTCTGGTTGTAGGGCAAATAACACAAAGATCAACACAAGAAGCATAAGACCATGAAGGGTCTATTGTCATCAAAAGACACATGCTCAGGTAGTCAGAAAATGCAAGGTACCACAAATAGACACTGAAGAAAAGAAAGTCTCTTCAACAATGGTGCTGGGGAAAAAAATGAATATTGATGCACAGACAAGTGAAACGACATCCCTATCTCTCACCCTGAACAAAAATCAATTCAAACTGGGTCAGACACCTTGATGAATGGCCTGAAAAACTGAAAATGTAATAGAAAAATGTAAGGAAAACACTGTAAAATGTAAATGTACTAGAGAGCTTTCTGAAATGGACTCTTATCCCTCAGGAGATTAAAAATTAAAATTGACCTGTTACTTCATGAAATTTAAAAGCTTCAAGTGGGACTGGATTGTAGTATAGTTAAGGTTGTTATGGTTGCTTCTTCACACTGTGCCAGGGAGGTAACTGATTCTGTAGCTAGACATGTGATCATGTCCCTAGGTCCAGTCTCTTGTACCACAGTGAAAATAGAATACTAACAACAGAATAAATTAATGATGGGTAGTCCACTGTGAAAATACCACCATAGCCAATTAAAACCATCACTTGTCCCTAACTCATCCCCACTCTGTAGCAGACCATCTGTTGCAGCTTCCCCTTCTTCTCTACCCCCATCTCCAATAGGTCAAGTAGACCTCCTTCTCAGAGCTTTGGTCTCCCCCACACACTCATTCCATTATCCTAGTTCCCAACTCTGCAGACATTCCCTGGGAACCTACAGGCAATGCCAGTCAGGGAGTCAGAGAAGCTAACTATAGATCTTGACCTCTCCCTCTTCTCACCCAAATCTGATTCCCTACTCCCATCCCCAACTCTGTAGCAGACAACTAGCTACAGCTTCCCCTTGCTATCTCCACCCATCTCCAGCAGATCAGGCACATCTTTTCCCACAGCCTTCCTTACCACCCCATCCCTTTGTCTCATCCTCCAACTCTCATGGGCATTCCCTAGAAACCCTCCAGCCAAGCTGGCCAGGGAAGCAAGTAGGCTATCTTCAGATCTTGACTTGCCATCCTCTATTCCAAAATCAGCTCCCCAGTCTTCTCCCCAGCTCAGTAGCAGAAAACATGTTGCAGTCTCCTTTCCTGCCCTGGCCCCATCTTTGGTAGAAAACACAGATCTTGACTTTCAATCTTCCTTCTTCCTGCTCATCCCTTTATCCATCCACCTGGGAGTCCCTGAGAACTCACAGGCCACTCCAGCAAGAGAAGCAGGTAACCTGACTGTAGATCTTCATTTCTCCTAAATCCAATCCCCCAATCCCAACTTAGTAGCAGATCATCTGCTGTGGCTTCTTCCTGATCTCTGGATCTCTGGCCCCGTTTCATGTAGATCACTCAAATCTTCTCCTCCAACCTGCCTCTGTGTTCATCCTGTTATTCCTGCCACCAATTCCAGCAGGCATTCCCTGGGAACCCACCAAACATGCCTGCCAGAGAAGCAAGTAGAACAGCAAAGCAGGTTGATAAGTGTTCATTCTCCCTCTTCTCCTCCAAATCATATCTCCCAGTCTTATTTCCAGCTCTAGCAAGCTTTCCTCATTACCTGCCCCCATTCCCAGGGGACTAAGCAAAACTTGGTGGAACACCCTGCTTTCTTCCCTCCTGACCTCCCTCCCCCAACACTCCTATTTCTAAGTGTCAGCTCCCATTCCCTAAAAAAAAAAAAATTCACCCTGAAACCTCTAGTGGCTACACATATCAGAATCCCAGAAGAATTCCCTATCAAGCAACACACAGCCATCACATCCTTCTAAGAAGCAGAGAAGACAACAGAAACCAAGGAACAAAATACCCAGCCAACAAAGGTAAGATAGATATCAGCACCTAGAGTTACAATCATCCCACACTCAAGTAGCTAGAAGCCTGTGTCAAAAGACAACCAATAACAGTCAAGACAATATGTCTCCACAAGAGGCCAACAACCCTACTGCAGTAGGCCTTGGGAATTGCAATATAGCTGAAGCACAAGACAAAGACTTTAAAATAGAGTTTAAGAATATGATAGATATTGACATCCAGTTATGCCAGCATCATCTGTTGAAGATGCTTTCTTTTTTCCATTGTATAGTTTTGGCTTCTTTGTCAAAAATCAGGTGTTCATAGGTGTGTGGGTTAACGTCAATGTCTTCAATTCAATTCCATTGGTCCACATGTAGACTTTTATGCCAATACCAAACTGTTTTTACTACTATGGCTCTATAGTAGAGCTTGATGTCAGGAATGGTAATGCCTTACCATGTAGAAGATTGCAAATAGATCCATATTTATCACCATGCACAAAACTGAAGTCCAAGTGGATCAAAAACCTCAATATAAAACCAGTTACACTGAATCTGATAAAAGAGAAAGTAGGAAGCAGTCTTCCTAAATATAACGCCAGTAGTAAAGACACTGAGAGCAACAATTAATAAGTGGGACCTCCTGAAACTGAGAAGCTTCAGTAAAACAAAAGACACAATAAATAATACAAAATGACAGTGTACAGAATGGGAAAAGATTTTCACCAATCCCACATCTGACAGAGGGCTGATCTACAAAATATATAAAGAACTCAAGAAACTAGACATCAAAATAATGAACCATCCATTTAAAAATGGGCTATAGAGCTAAACAGAGAATTCTCAAAGGAAGAATTTCAAATGGCTAAAAGACATCTAAGGAATTGCTCAACATCCTTAGTCATAAGGGAGATGCAAATCAAAATGACTTTGAGATACCATCTTACACCTGTCAGAATGGCTAAGATCAAAAGCTCAGAATGGCTAAGATCAAAAGCACTGCAGACAGCTTATGTTGGAAAGGATGTGGAGTAAGGGGAAAATTCCTCCCCTGTTGGTGGGAGTTCAAACTTGTACAGCCACTTTGGAAATCAGTGTGGCAGTTTCTCAGAAAATTGGGAATCAATCTTTCTCAAGACCCAGTTATACCACTCTTGGGCATATACCCAAGGAATGCTCAATCACGCCACAGGGACACATGCTCAGCTATGTTCATAGCAGCATTATTCATAATAGCCAGAACCTGGAAACATCCTAGATGTCCCTCAACTGAAGAATGGATTAAGAAAATATGGTACATATACACAATGGAGTACTACTCAGCAGAGAAAAACAATGGCATCATGAAATTTGCAGGCAAATGGGTGGATCTAGAAAAAATCATCCTGAGTGAGGTAACCCAGACTCAGAATGACAAACATGGTATGTACTCACTCATAAGTAGATACTAGAAGTAAAGCGAAGGACAGCCAGACAACAACCCACAACTCCAGAGAAGCTAGCTAACAAGGAAGACCCAAAGAGGGACACATGGATTGCCCTGGGAATAGGAAATAGATGAGATCTCCATGGGTAAACTGAGGGTGAGGGGTGGGCAATGGAGGGTAGGAGGTAGAGGTGAGACCATAAGGGAATGGGATGGATGAGCTGGAACAGGGATGGAATGGGAAAGCAATGAGAGAGATACCATGATGGAGGGAGATACCATGGGGATAGAGCAAAACCCTGTGCTAGGGAAGTTGCCAGTAATTCCCAAGAATGACCCCAGCTTGGACTACTGGAAATAGTGGAGAGAGTGCATGAACTGAACTGGTTTGCCCCAGTGGTCAGATCAATGAATACACTGTCATCACAGAGCTTTTTCTCCAATGAATGATGGAGGCAGATGCAGAGATTGACAGCCAAATACCAGGCAGAGCTTCAGGAGTCCAGTCAAAGAGAGAGAAGAGAGATTCTATGAGCAAGTATATCAGGTTCATGATGGGGAAATCTGTAGAGACAACAAAACCAAACTAGTGGGAACTCATGAAAGTTGGATTAATGGTTGTAGAGCCTGCATGGGACTGGACTAGGCCCTCTGCATGATGAGACAATTGAGTAGCTTGATCGGCTTGGGGGGATGGGTGGCAGTAGAATCAGAATCCATCCCTGGTGCATGAGTGGGCATTTTGGATCCCACTACCTATGATGGGACACCTAGTGCAGCCTTGAGGCAGGGGGAAGGGCTTGGACTTGCCTCTATTGGATGTGACTTTCCGTGGAGGCATTGCTTTCTTGTGGAGACCAGTGGGGGATAGGTTGGGGGGTGGCTAGTGTGCTGGGAGGAGGAAAGAGGGGATCTTTGATTGATGTGTAAAATGAATGAAAAAATTTTAATTAAAGAAAAAGAATATGATAGATGTCCTTAAAGAAAAAATAAATTCCTTAAAGAAATCTACAAAAACACAAACAGTGAAAGTAAATGAATAAAGCATGTCAAGACCTGAAAGTAGAAGTAGAATCAATAAGAAAATTCAAACTGAGGGAAATCCAAAAGTGGAAAATTTAGAAACTCAAACTAGAATCTCACCACATCAAAAGAAAGTAAACACACACACACACACACACATACACATACCACCATCACCACCACCATCACCACCACCATCACCACCACCATCACCACCACCATCACCACCACCATCACCACCACCATCACCACCACTACCACCACCACCACCACCACTACTACCACCACCACCACAACAACAAAGGAACAGAAATCAACAAACACTGTTTAATGGTATCTCTCAACATCAATGATCTCAATTCCTCAATAAGAATATATAGACTAACAGAATAGAAGCACAAATTGAATCCAACTGCTACATCCAAAAAACACACAGTACCTTAGCTTAAAAGGATGGCAAAAGGTATTCTGATCAAATAGACCTATGAAGCAATCTGATATAGCCATTTTAATATCTTGCAAAATATACTTCAAATAAAAACTAATCAGAAGAGATAGGAATCATATCAAAGGAAAAAAAATCTACCAAAAGGACATTGTAGTTCTTAACAGCACCAAACACAAGGATATCCAAGTTTGTAAAATCTACTACGCCTTATATCATTATTGACTGCCAAACATTGATAGTGGGTGATTTCAATACCCCACTCTTGCCAATAGACTTTGAAAAAATCAGTACGATTGATAAACCCTTAGCCAAATTAACTGAAATGTGGAGAGAGAAGATTAAAATTAACAAAATCAGAAGTGAGAAAGGGGATATAACAATGGACACCAAGAAAATCCAGAGAAAAAAATAGGATATACTTTGAAAATCTGTATACCACCAAATTGGAAGATCTAAAGGAAATGGATAAGTTCTTGATACATACCACCTACCAAAGTTAAATCCAGATTAATATGCAGTTTAAACAGATTTATAATGTCTAGTGAAACAGAACAGTACTTAAAATTCTACCAACCAAAATAAATAAATAAAATGCCCAGGACAAATGGATTCAATACAGAATTCTACCAGACCTCCAAAGATAAGTTAGTATCAATACTCCTCAAATTATTCCACAAAATAGAAACAGAAAGAACATTGTCCAATTTGCTTTACAAGACAACAGTTATCTTGATATACAAAGAACTAACAAAGAAAAATAATTACAGACCAGTTTCCCTCATAAGCATAGATGCAAAAATAATCAATAAAGTATTTGCAAATCAAATACAAGAACACATCAAAAAGATCATCTGCCATGATCAAGTAGGTTTCATCCCAGAGATGCTGGGATGGTTCAACATGAGAAAATCATTAAATGTAATCCACTACATAAACAAACTGAAAGAAAAAACACATGATTGTCTCATTAGAAGCAGAAAAGGCTTTTGACAAAATCCAACATCCCTTCATTATAAAAGTCCTGAGACTAGGAATACAAGTGGCATACTCAAATATAATAAAGGCAGTATACAGCAAGCCCATAGCAAATATGAACTTAAATGGAGGAAAACTCAAATCAATTCTACTAAAATCAGGAATAAGTTAAAATTGTCCTGTTTGGTGGTAGTGGCACAGGCCTTTAATCCCAGTACTCAGGAAGTACAGGTAGGCAGAACTCTGCGTTTGAGGACAATCTAGTCTACAGAGCAAGTTACAGGACAGCCAGGGCTACACAGAGAAGTCCAGTCTCAGAAAAAAAAAAAAAAAAAAAAAAAAAACCAAAGAAAACGATTCTCCCCTTTTTCCTTATCTATTCAATGTAGTTATTGAAATCTTAGGTAGATCAATAAGGCAACTGAAGGAGACCAAGGAGATACAAATTAGGAAAGAGAAAATCAAAGTATCTTTATTTGCAGATGACATGATAATATATACAAGTGACCCTAAAATTCTGTTAGAAAACTCCCGTAACTGATAAACACTTACAGCAAAGTAGCTAGATGCAAAATTAACTCACAAAAATCAGTAGCCCTCTGTCTTAGTTGGGGCTTCTATTACTGTTAAGAGACACCATGACCACAGCAACTCTTACAAGGAAAATATTTAATTGGGGTGGCTCCCTTACAGTTTCAGAGGTTCAGTCAATTATCATGATGAGGAGCATTGCAACATGCAGGTAGACATGGTGCTGGCTACATCTTGATCAGAAGGCAACAGGAAGTGGATGGAGGCACTGGATGCAGTTTGGGCATATAGAAGACCTCAGAGCTGACCCCCACAGTGACATACTTCCTCCAACAAAGTGGTACATTCTAAGAGTGCCACTGCCTATGAGCTAATGGGAGCCAATTACATTCATACTACCACATTCTCCTTTATACAAATGGCAAAGGCACTGAGAAAGAAATTGGGGAAACAACACACTTCACAATATCCTTAAGTCATGCAAAATATCCTGAAGTATCCCTAACCAAGCAAGTGAAAGATTTGTATGATAAAACTTTAAGTTACTGGTTTCAACAATTCTCGCTCATATAAACACTCCTCTTTCTCGCTAATTAGACTCCCGGCGCTCCACCCGGGGCCTAGCCGTGGATGGATCCAGATTCATCAGTCCTTGGATGGGGTTTCTGGTACAACTATTAGGGTGTTTGGCCATCCCATAACCAGAGTAGGTCAATCCAGGCTGTCTCTCAACCATCGCCAGCAGTCTTTTATGGGGGTATCTTTGTGGTTTTCTGTGGGCCTCTTTAGCACTTTGTTTCTTCCTTTTCTCATGTGGTCTTCATTTACCATGGTCTCCTATTCCTTGTTCTCCCTCTCTGTTCTTGATCCAGCTGGGATCTCCCGCTCTCTTTCCCTCGACCCTCACCCTTCATTGCTCCCACTCATGTCCAGGTTGTTCATGTAGATCTCAGCCATTTCTCCGTCATTGGGCAATCCTCCTGTCTTTCTTGGGGTCCTGTTTTCCAGGTAGCCTCACTGGTGATGTGAGTAGCAAGGTTGGATAAAGCACAGGGACAAATAGCCAAACGAATGGAAACACATGAACTATGAACCAAAGGCTGAGGGGCCCCCAACTGGATCAGGCCCTCTGAGTAGGTGAGACAGTTGATTGGCTTGATCTGTTTGGGAGGCATCTAGGCAATGGTACCAGGGCGTGGGCTCATTGCATGAGTTAGCTGTTTGAAACCTGGGACTTATGCAGGGAAGCTTGGCTCAATCTGGGAGGAGGGGGCTGGACCTGCCTGGACTGAGTCTATCAGGTCGATCTCAGTCCTCCGGGGAGGCTTTGCCCTGGAGGAGGTGGGAATGGGGGGTGGGCTGGTGGGAAGGGGAGGGGGCAGGAAGGGGGAGAACAAGGGAATCTGTGGCTGTTATGTAGAACTGAATGGTATTGTAAAATAAAATAAAATTTTAAAAAAAGTGTCCTTTCCATTAAAAAAAAAAGTTACTGAAGAAAATAATTGAAGAAGATGTCAGAGGATACAATGATCACTCATGCCTTGCACAGCCTTGGTGCAGTAGGAAGGGGCTTGGAACTGCCTAGGTTCAGTGTGCTGGACTCTGCTGACTCCCCATGGGAGACCTCGATTTGGGGGAAGTGGTAATGTGGGGTGGCTTGGGAAAGAGGGCTGGGGTGGGAGGAGCAAAGAGGGGGAATCTGTGGATAGTATGTGGAGTAAGTAGAAAATTTATTAATAAAGAAAAATGAAAAAAAAGTTATGGTACATTTACACAAGGGAGACTAATCAGCTGTTAAAAAAATTAATGAAATTCTCAGGTAAATGGATGGAACTAGAAAAATAATCATCTTGAGTAAGGTAACTCAGGCCCAGAAAGACAAATCTGGTATGTAAACACTTACATATAAATATTAGCTATTAAGTCAGTGATAACAAGCTGTAATCCACAGATCACAGAGTGGGAGTAGAAAGACTAGAAGAGGGAAATAGAATGTATAGTTATGGATAGATAGCAGGAGGCCTGCGGTGGGGGGTGGACTAGAATGAGAGGATCAAGTGGGGAAAAGGAGAGACAAGGGAGGTAATATGGGGTGTGGTGATATTTTATTTGTGTACCCCAATAAAACTTATCTGGGCATTAGAGAACAGAGCCAGCCACCAAATTAGACGACATTGTCAGGCATGGTCACACACACCTTTAATCCTGTCACTCTGGGAGACAGAGATCCGTCTGGATCTCTGTGAGTTCAAAGCCGCACTGGAAACAGAGCCAGATGTGGTGGCACACACCTTTAATCCCAGCACTTGAGAGCTCTTGTCTTTGCTATCAAGTAGTTGGGAAGCACACACACCTTTAATCCCAGCACTAGGAAGGACAGAAGATGGCAGGCCACAGAAAGGTATCTAAGTTGTGAGCAAACAGGAAGTCTTGCTCTGGAGGCTGAGGCGTTGGTAAGGTGAGGTTTGCTGTGGCTTCTTTCTGCTTCTCTGATCTTTCAGCTGTCACCCCAATATCTGGCTCTGGGTTTTTTTTATTAATAAAACCGTTTAGCAATTCATCTCACATCTGGTGCCCTAATGTTTGTAGTATGAATTCACACACAAAAAAAAAGCCACTTGCCTGTGGCCTTACAGGCCCCGGCTCAAGCCTGAGCTACATGCGGCCAGAGTCTCCACCCCACATGGGTCAGAGTCCCTAACCAGTTGGATCCAGATGGCTTGATCTTTCACTTCTCTCCTGGTAGGTTATGGGCTCTCTCTGGATCCCCATCTTGGGCTGATACGACACTAAATAGCTGTCTTGAAACCTGCTTGGGCTTCTATTGTTCTACACGGAGGAGTCAGCCTCACATCTGAATCATCATTGTCATCAAATTTGGTGAGACAAGTAAGATTTCTTAAAGGGAGAAATTAGTTAAAAGAGAATTTTTTTTTAACATTTTTACAATGGAGGGAATTTAGTCTCTGGTAACACATTAGGCTGTCTGAAAATGGAACAATTAAATGAGAGGATAATTAATGTTGATGGGATTTATATAACGTCAATTATGAATATTATTTGTTTGGTCATTTTTGTTTTAGCATTAAAAAATTAGTTAATTTGAGATTGATTTGTTAGACAATACTGGACATATATTTCTAATCTTGTTCAAGGTATTGTACCTATACAGTTCATTTAACAATGTAATGTAATTTTCTAGTCCTTGAAAGTTATCACCAACTATTTAGGATAATAAAGAAATGCAGGTTAGTAGTTAGTCATTACAATCGAACTTGTAGTCATGTTAGGTATGTTTTCAAGGTCAAGCAGAAATATATTTTAGATATATAAGTCATCTTCAAACACTTCAGAGATCTACAGAATATGGTATTTAAGATGTTTTAATAACATAGAATTTTCCTTTTTTTAATGCTCCCAGCAGCACCAATCTACTTCAGAGAAGATAATGGGCACTGAAGAAACTCCTTATGGAGTTTACTTTCATTGTGACAAAAGTTAGCCACTGGGCAAGAAAAATGCCTTTGCTTCAACTGCTGACAGTATGCTGTCCAAAATGGACAAGCAGGACACAAAAGAGAGGACTGTAGATCCTTGCCAAAACAAGGTAAGAAAGCTCTTTAGAAAATCCTGCTTCACAGATGAGTCAGGTATGCTAGGCCTGTATGCCAAAGACGGATGTCCCAATGTTGCAGAGAAACCTCAGGTGGCTGTCCAGGCAGCCAGCTGTTTCTGTCATTCCTCACATTTTTTGGAAGTTACTTGCCTACACTTACTGTTTAACTAGGTAATAGTATGTCCTTCTTGGCTCTCCGAGGGAGTTAAAGATTAGAGAGTTATAATTCTCCTTGTTAACAATTTCAGAAAACAAACTCACTAAAGAGGTGTAAAGTATGTAAATTTGAAAGACATCAAAAGTAGTTTTGGTAATGCAAATTAGGATAGAAGGTAAATTAGGCATAATCCTTTGAATTCACAAAATAGGATAGACAATAAATATATTCTCTGAATTTGTCAAATGCAAATGGACTAGACATTATTGATATAATTATTGCCTGTATATATTGTATATAATTATTGTACTTATTGTATATAGGTTTTTTTATATTAGTTATAACTTTTTTATTTTGGATAAAAAAGGGAAATGTAGTGATATTTTATTTGTGCACCCCAATTAAACTTACCTAAGGATGAGAGAATAGAGCCAGCCACCAAATTAGACAGAGATCAGGCATGGTGGCACACACCTTTCTTCCCATCACTCTGGGAGGCAGAGATCCATTTGGATCTCTGTGAGTTCAAGACCACACTGGAAACAGAGCCAAGTGTGGTGGCACACACCTTGAATCCCAGCACTTGAGCTCTCTCGCCTTTGCTACCAAGTATTTGGAAAGCACACACACCTTTAATCCCAACACTAGGAAGGAAGATGGCAGGGCACAGAAATGCTGTAAGTATCTGTATGCTGTGAATGTGTTGCTCTGATTGGTTGGTAAATAAAGTGCTGATTGGCCAGTAGCCAGGCAGGAAGTATAGGTGGGACAAAGAGAGAGAAGAATCATGGGAACAGAAAGGCTGAGTCAGGAGACACTGCCAGCCACCACCATGAGAAGTAAGATGTAAAGATACCAATAAGCCATGAGCCACATGGCAAGGTATAGATTTATAGAAATGGGTTAATTTAAGATATAAGAACTAGATAGCAAGAAGCCTGCTATGGCCAACCAGTTTAGATAATATAAGCATCTGTGTGTTTATTTGGGTCTGAATAGCTGTGGGCCTGGGCAGGACCAGAGGCAACTCCAGCTACACAGAAAGGTATATAAGGCATGGGCAAAAAGGAAGTCTTGCTCTAGAGGCTGAAAACTTGGTAAGGTGAGGTTGGTTACAGCTTCTTTCTGCTTCTCTGATCTTTCAGCTTTCACCCCAATATCGGGTTCTGGGTTTTTATTATTAAGATCATTTAGCAATTCATCATACAATGTGGAGAGACAGCTAAAAGTAAGGGCTGTAGACAATACAGTAGAAATTACCTAAAACATATATATATATATATATATATATATATATATATATATATATATATATGAAAGCTACATAACTGAAATCCTCAAATGATGGGGGAGATAGAGCCCCAAATTGGCCATCCCTTATCGACAAATGAAGCTTCCAATACTGGGATTGTGTTATAACTAATTGAGTGGCTGGCTAAAGGAACCTACAGGAATTCCTAAACAACCCAGACTGTTACAAGACGATAGGTTGCTCTCCACAAACTGATAGCAAAGCCCTATTGCTGAGGACACCACCTACACAATTTATTGAAATTCATTGAGCTTGTACCTGTATAGATCCTTCACCCCTCTGCCCTAGTGTCTTTGTGTCAGGAAAGGTACTCTGCATGCTACCAAAGGAAAACTGTAAACAGCAACTTAACTACAAACCCTTTGACCTGTGATCTGTCCTGCCTGCAAAATATGCTAGGTCAATGTGGCACAAAGCTTGTGGGAGTAACCAGCCCATATTTGATTTGACTCAAGGCTCACTTCATGAGATGGAACCCATACCCAAAGCAGCTTGGGTGATGAAGAACTTAGGTTAGCACAGAGAACTAAGGTTAGCACAGAGACCTAGGATAAAACCAAACATTTCTGTTTTACTAATAGAATGCATCAATAAAATGACTCCTAATGACATTCTGCCATACTCATAGATCAATATCTTGTTCAGCCATCATCAGAGAAGCCTCTTGCTGCAATAGATGGGTACAAATACAGAGACCCATAGCCAGGCAATATGCAGGGAATGAGAGATCTTGAAACACTCAGCCCTAAATGGGGTGTCTCCATCAAATCTATCCCCTCAGATCTCAAAGAATCCTGCAGAAGAGGGAGCAGAAAGAGTGGAAGAACCAGAGAGGATAGAGAACAAGGAAACAAGGCTTTCTAAATCAACGGGATTGGCACGCATGTGAACTCACAGAGACAGAGGCAGCATGCACAGGGCCTGCACGAATCTGAACCAGGTCCCCTGTATATTTATTATGGCTTCCAGCTTAGTGTTTTTATGGGATTCCTGCTTCTCTAAAGGAGTAGGACTCTGTTCCTATATGTTTCTTATTAGTTTTCTTTGGTATTTTCCTTCTGGTTGTTTTGGCCTATTCTCATGTGTTAGTTTTGTTTTATCTTACTTTATTTTATTTTATTATTATTTCTTAGAAGCCCGTTTATTTTCTAATGAGAGATAGAAAAAGGGTGGATCCAGGTGGGAGGGGAGGTTGGGATGAACTTGGAAGAGTGGAGGCAAGGAAAACCATAATCAGAACATTACATGAGGGAAATATCTATTTTCAATATAAGGGAAGAAAAAATAACAATCTGTTGCTCTACCTCAGTATCTTTAGCAAAATGAAGGACCAAGGAAAGTGTAGAATGTCCTAAGATGTTAGGTACTAAGATATTGAAAGGAAATAACCAGAATAATACTAGAAATTAACAAAGATCAAATAAGAAAAGAAGAAGAATGAAGACTAAGTGGAGTGGGATAAATTAAAGAACAGCTAATGTAAGCCCAGTTAAAGTTAGAATGAGAAGAGAAATGGGTTAGGAAACAATATCATACATTCTAGAAACATCTCAGCATTCAGAGTTTTGATGGAGGGTATTCCCAGCTCTAAGTAACTCTATGTCCTTTGGAAGAGCCTGAAGGAAGTAAGAGGAAAAATAAAAAAGGAAATAAATTAGAGAGAAAGAAAAATGAAAAAGAGAAAGTATATGAGCAGGAAAGAACAAAAGGACAGAGTTTATTTCCTAGCTGAAATTAGATATTAAATTGATGAATTATACAAGTGAATGAAATCATAATTTTTTTAGGAAAATGGGTGAAACTGGAAAACAATATTCTGAGTAATATAAACTAGATTCAGAAAGACAAACACTGCATGTTCTGTCTTATCTGTGAATCTAGCCCTGAATCTTTAGAATTGAGTACATAACTAGAAGTTGTTACACAAGCAGGTATGGATGGAGAAAAGAGACATAAATAACATCAAAGATATTTTAAAAGCCAAACTGAAGTGTATTGTGTTACAAGCTTACCTAAAATACACAATGTGTATTTTATATTTAAATATATAGTAAAGTTTATATATGTTATATATACACTTGAAATGGAGTGTTTCACAGAGTGATAGTATTCCCCCAGGTGCCACAGACTAGCTAGAAAAAAATAAAACAAGCAAGGGATGCTTCCCTTCAAGTTATTAGTCATGGGATTCCAAGAGACTCCCATAATAATATAGACTACTGCTATTTTCCTTGGTTGTCTCTCAGAACTTGATGGTAAGTCTCAGTTGCTGAAGACACCACACACTTCAGATACAGGACTTGTGGGAATATACCTGGAAGCCTCCTCTTGAGGACTAGCTCTTATACCATCTGAAGGTGCTATGCAAGATCCCAAAGGAGCAAAGTGGTCACCAATTCCATCCATCTGTAAAGCTTATGGACCACAATAATGATCAATGTGGCAAGATAATCCCAGTAGTGCAATACTGGCACTTTTATCTTGGATGGAACCAACAGATGTCTAAATGGACTTAAAGCCTTCTAAATAGGAGAAAATCGATACCATTAACTAAATCTAGCAAACTACCAGTGGCTGAAGAGGATAGAAACCCAGAGAAGAACCTACCAATGTCATTTTCCAAAATCAATGGAGGGTCCAACTGTGTTGTAAAAGTTTGTTTTTATACTCACAGGTAAATGTAGCTCTTGCCCTTCATCAAAGAAGCTCCTTTTTTTCATTGAATGGAAACCATGACAGAGATCAATAGCGGGTCAAAATGCAGAAAATAAGTGGCCATGCAATGCCAAGCCCCAGTTGATACATCTACTATAAAACCCCTACACCTAAGGATCAGGAGACATCAAAGACGGCCAAAAAGATTGAAAGAATCAGACGACCAAGATACCTGCCCTAGGGGAGGGGAAGAACGTGACCAAATATACTTAAATTTTAAATTTGTTTTAAATACTGAAACGTATAATAAAAATTGCCTGCTCTGAGATAGTGTCTTCTAGACACAACAGGGGTGCTGCACCCATGAAATCTCAGCAATATGATTGCCTGTGTAAGCACTGCACAATGATCACATCAGTCCACCATACAACAGGGGTGGGGAAAACATCATAGGCCTCATCCTTAAATGAAGAGCTACACAGTATCAACAGCTGTTGAGGGGGAAGAATCAGTATTCTCCAAGGATGAATCCTCTAGGTTATCCCACCCCAAATAGTCAGTCCTAAATATGTGTACATATGGGCAATACTAAATAGAGTGAAGTTTCAGGTATATGACAGATGGATAGATAGATAGGTAGGTAGGTAGATAGATAGATAGATAGATAGATAGATAGATAGATAGATAGATAGATAAAATAATGGATTCAAGAGGGATGGGAGGAGTTGGAAGGAAGGAAAGGAGGAATAAAAATAAAAATATAAATGCAATACTCATGTGTGAAATTTTCAGAAGAATAAAAATCTTTCAAAAGTGAAAGAGCAAAGGTGCAGAGCTGATTTGCTATTTCGTGTAGGCACAGGTGCCAGGCCAGGTTCTGTGCAGCCCTTCATGTGTGTGCACACGCTGAAACCATCTCTGTGTGATCTTCTCCTGAATCTGGCAGCAGGCCTGTCTCATGCTGGAGGTGGGGAGTCCTGTACTTCCTGTGCAGTCCACTTCAGCCCATGGCTTACACCAAGTTCCCATTTCATGGAGCTGTATGGTTTGATTCAGGGTCCCTCCTGTGTGCCAGGTCTCTGAGTGAAGCCCCTTTGACCTCTTTCTCCCCCTCCCTCCCCATCCCTCCTTCCCTCCCCTTCCTCCCCCCCCTCTCTGCAATTTATGTATCCCAGAATGGCTGCTAGATAGCTGAGGATGATCTTGAACTCTCTGTGCTCCTAGTGGGAGCCTTTCAAGAATAGCTTCAGTTGATCACTGAGTAGGTTTTCCTAGGGTTGCCCTACACCCTTCCCTCTGCTGGTTGCAGCTGCTGTGTGCAGCATTTTTCCCACAACCACCTTTCACCTCTCCCATGTTCTTAAAACTATCTGCCCATCTATCTATCTATCTATCTATCTATCTATCTATCTATCTATCTATCTATCTAAATCATCTTCCTCATCATCTCTCCAGCTCTCCCTCCTTCTGTTCTGCTCCTGGGTGTTTCCTTTCTTTGCTACTGAACTAGTGTGAAATCCTATCAGCCTCCTTGTGCTGTAGCTGCTCTCCACCTGTCTCCAGTTTATCCACTGCAGTGTCTAGCCATTCATGCCTAGGTTTCATCTGCCATCTTCATTCAGTATGCTTTCATACATAAGTATATAATTTTATGAGATTAAACATCTAAAATAAGACAGTCAGCCACTGCAAAAGAGCTTAGGATCGGGTTACGTCTCTATTTTTTATTTATTAGTTATTTGGGTTTGCTGTATTGTGGATTGGTTGGGAGGCTGAGTGCATGCAATTCAAATATAACCCATGCTGTAGGAAACTCTATCACTGAAAGGAGGATGAAGTAAGAGGACTTTACAAGAAACCATGTGTCATGCTAAAAGGAAAGCTATATCAAGTCGAAAGGAGGATTTAGAACTGTTATTTTCTTACATGGCCACTTTGGATTAAAGTGATAAACCACCCAGTCTATTTGCTATCATTCATACTATATTCCAATTTTCCAGTTCGTGATAAAATTGTCATGCCCAGAGGAGAAAGTCACTACAATGTACACTGGACTCAGGTAACTCCTCCAGTCATCTGAATTTGGACATGCTGACACATTTATTCCATCTTGAGAAGAAAGGAGAGCTTGCCTCTACATATGGATAAAGGAAATAGCTCTTTTCTTACTGACTAATAATTAATTATTCTTGTGGATTGTGCTGTGAGAGCACTGTATACTAACAATACATGAAGGCACTACCACTTACACATTTGTGCTTTGCCTCCTTGTAGAATTTTCTCAATACCTGCAAGAGCTGTTCCCCAAAGATCTCAGAATAAGTACTTGAATAAAACGACAGTATAAGCACGGCCATAAAGAATATATTTAATTTCAAGTGCTGCTCTAAAGAATGTTACAAATGGCATGACAAGGTCCTTTTATTATCTCGCATTTCATTACCCAGCCTTCTTAATAGTCCACCTGAGAACAGAGTTCGGCTGATGTCACTCTTTTGTATCGGTACACTCGGTTACAGGAGACGAGCACCGCCTGATGCTGAGACCTTGTTCTACCTATTTGCAGTGTCCCCGCAGTGCCTCCACCATAACTTCCTCTGAAACGCCCTACTGAACAGAGAGAAATTCTCTGAAAAACAAGGAAATATTAATGAGATAACTCAAATCTAAAACCAGGTTCCTCCAGCCTCAGACAAGTTGGAGAGCATGCAAGCTGCTTTGCTTCTTCTCTGCCGAGGGTCCAGATAAAGATCCGCGGGAAAAGGTTTCTCTCGTACATGTACCAGTGCCAACACATGTGAGCACTAGGGATGTCTTCGCTCTCTACTAGATTTCAACATTCCATTCGTGATTTGTTACAGTTTTTATATTTTTGTGATGGCTATAATCTGAAACATATAGACAAAAATAGTGTGGTAATTCCATACTGCGATTTATTGTCTGGGAGTTACAAATACAACATGGTATTGAACTTGGGGAGGGGGGGATTCAGAACAGAAGTTCATCTTTGCAGAAGCAAAGTATCTTAATGAAAAGGAACTGCTTGTTATAACCCAGTACCACTGTTTTGGAGCCATTCAAAAGAATACACTGAGGAAAGAAGGCTGACGCAATACAATATATTGTTTGTGTTCCTTGTCAATCTCCAGAATAAAAACTAACCCAAGTTAACTATTGCATCTCCAGTGAGGCCAAAGATGGACAGCTTTTCAAGAGTAAAGGTATAAAGTCAGCATCTGAGGAATTATAGATATTTTGTGTATTGACCCATGATATTAATGGTAATACACACACACACACACACACACACACGCACGCACGCACGCACGCACGCACGCACGCATGCACGCACGCACGCACGCATGCACACGCTATATATGTATATGATTCTCAGTGACTTGTTGTAAATTAATATAAACTCTCCAGGCTGTGTTTCCCAAGACTATGAAATGAGATGACTTCAATATAGGTCGGATATATTATAAATCATAGCTTGGGTGATGGGTACTCTGAAGAGAACTCACTATTACATGGAAGAAAAAAACTAACTTCCTAGTGTTATTTCCAACTATTCACAGGATACAAATATAAAAACATGATTGCAATTATGTTTAAAGCAAAGTTTTTTTTGTGATAGCATCTTCAACAAGTGGTGTTGGGGAAAACTGAATGTCCATACATACAAGAATGAGATGTGACAGTATCTATCACCCCACACAAAGATCAGTTCCAAACAGATCAAAGTTCTTAATTTGAAATCTGTGCCACTTGAACTGCTCAAAGGAAACACAGGCTGTCCCCTACAATATAAAAGTGCAAGGCAGGTGGAGAGCAAGCCAGTAAGCAGCACCCCTCCATGGCCTCTGCATCAGCTTCTGCCTCCAGGATCCTGCTCTGCTTAAGTTCCTGTCCTGACTTTCTTCGTTGATGAACTGTGATGTCTAAGTGTGAGCCAAATAAACCCTTTCCTTCCCTCTCCAAAAATAAGTGGAAGGCAGGACTTTCTGAATAGGATTTCTTTTGCTCAGGAATGAAGACCAACTGACAAATAGGACTTTATAAAATTGTAAAGCTTCTGTACAGAAAAGGGAAAAAGAGTGAAGAGGAAGTCCATAGCATGGGAGATAATCTTTACCAACTGTGTATCTAAGAGATAGTTAACATTCAGAATTTCTTTTGTTTTCTAAAATGAAAATTCATTTAGGAACCTCCCAGGATGTCACTCTTTATTTCATCAGTTTTTCAATTCATTCTAATGGTTTAAAATAAGTAGTTTGGATTCACAGAGGTGCTTCCTAGATTAATCTAATTTGTAGAGCCAACAGTTTCCTGTTCTACATCAGCCCCCACACCCATTGTCACCAAGTCTCTTGACCCCTGAGATTACTGGAATAAAAATACCATAGACTTTGTGAGTTTGACATGAAATATTTCTACATAATAAATATTGTAAGAGTAAGAAGTTCTGGGGCCGGAGAAATGGCACAGTGTTTAAAGGTATTTGCTATTTTGCAGAGGACGAGTGTTTGGTGCCCAGAACCCCTGTGAGGTTGCTCACAACTGCCTTTCATGCCTGTTACAGAATATCTGATATCCTCTTCTGGCTTCTTCAGAGATAAACTTGCATATATACATAAATAAAAACTTAATACATCTTTTTAAGGGAGTAAATAATGCACAGTAACTAAAGCTTTATACACATGAAAGACAACATAGTAATATACCCTAAATAAGAAAAATGAGAATTTCAAATTTAAGTTATTCTTAGGACAACACTTTCCTTCCCCATGAGCTATAGACCATCTAACAAAACCCAACACCAGTTATTAGAAGCTCCCTTTCATGTTCTTGCTTAGGGGAGTCCAAGAGCCCCCTAAAACAGCATAGTCTATTGCTGCAGCCCTTGGATACCTCCCAGAGGCTGAAGATAACTTCTTAATGCAGGTTTACAGCTGTGTGAGATCAAGGCTTATTTTTCTTCTCTGGTGATGTGCATAGCACCTTCCAGCACCATAAATGCTAGCCAGTAGGGATGAAGCTTCCAGGTGAGTACCATCTTGAAGACTCCATGTTCTGTGATTCAAATATACGGTATCATTTTTTTATCAACAAAAAAAATCATAAATGTCTGCTTTCACCATTTTAGGAAGTTGGATTCAGCTCCATTATTTGCTGCTTCAGCAAATGACTCACAGGTACTCTCTGGTCAGGGGCATGGAGGAGTACATAGTTTGGGATCGCAGCTATGCATTAGCTTGGTTTGTAAAAGCAGATTACATAGGAATCTAAGGTGATTAGGGTTGATTTTTTAAACAATTTGAGTATACTATAAGCTAACAGTCTTAAGTGTGTTATTAACTTTGACTCTGAGACGCAACAAAAGTTTCCATCTTGTAGAATATAAGATACGTTTTCAGAATATTGCATCATCTCATGTATATATGTGTATACACATGTATTTACTGAAGTCCTTCATCCTTATAGGTCTGGACTTCCAATTTCACTACCAAGCATTCTCTACAGATGACTAAAAATCCTCTGCCTCACAATCACCAAAGCCAAATGCCCATCTCTTCTTTTTTTCACTTCTACTTTTTGTTTTTTAAATATTTACTACCTTTCAAATTTCTCTATTTTTATTTTAATTTGAAGACATTTTTATCAGTTCTTCAATAATTTTATACATTGTGCTTTGATCATATTTGCTCCCTACCATCTCTTCTCAGACACATTACCTGTTCCGTAACTACACAACTTCATATCCTCACAGTTTGTTTTGGGTATGTTGGTCATTTATCACCAAGAATGACCATCAAAAGTCCTGTAGGAGGCATGCTGAAGTATTTATTAATCATACAGTATCATTTCCCATTTCATATGTACTAGATTGGAATATTAGAAGTTTTCCCTGAACATCTCCTTCAAAGTTCCAATTTACTCTTTTGGCCGTCATATTAGTTTATAAAATATGCATTTAATATGCATATTATTGTATCACATCGCTATGAACCAATTAGGTTGCTTGTGTCTGTTTCTGTACAGACAATAATAATATGTAATGAGCCTTACTTCATGCTTGCTGCATCTAGCCGCTGGTTAGTGTTCAGTGCTCTGAAAGGACAGTACTCTGCTTCTTCCGTGCTCTGTTTTCCAAATGACTTTAGACCAGTTACTTCACTAATTAGAGGCACTTTGTTACTCATAATATAAAGACATGCACAGTTGTCTGACAGGATCACAACAAAAAGTAATTAAGTCAGGTATTTGTGACAGGTTTGATACGTAAATACAACAATCAGCAGCACTCACCATTATACTTTTAGACATTACTCCATTTGCAGTTGATAGATACATTCACTTTTACTAAAATGAACAGTGCTTTTAGTCAAACCAAAGAAGCAGATGCCAAATAACTCATGTTTAAAATTCAATTAATTTGGTGACTCTGAAAATTCTAACATATTTGCAACACTGTTAATATGATAATGCTTCATGGTTACACAGAAAAATATTTTGTTAACACTGGCTTCAACTAAAGTATCCAGAGTACATTATCTCTCAACAGATTTTGAATTTCATTCTTATGCTTTCCTTTTAAAGATATTTTATAAGTTCTTTAAGAATGTAATACATGTTTTGATCATGTTTGCTCACCCTTCCACAACTCTTCCCAGACCCACCACCTCTTCCTTATCCATTCAACATTGTGTTCTTTTCTTTTCTTTTGAAAACTCATCAAGACCAGTTTTTCTTACTCTGCATCTTAATCAAGTGTAGGTCTCTGTGTTAATCACCACCAATTGCAAATGGAAGCTTCCCTAATGAGAGATGCATTAATTTGTGTGTATAATGGTAAGTCATTAGAAGTTGGCTTAATAATATGTCTAGTTAATAGGATAATAGTAATACGTTCTCTGCTAGGGCTTATGACCTGTGTGGCCATAGGTTCAGACCTCAGTAATGGTGTCAGGTATGGTTCTCATCTTATGGAGCAGGACTTAAATCTAATCTGAAAGCAGTTGGTTACTCCCATGCTGTTCATATCACTACTTGACTGATGGACTCATCTTCCAAAGCCAGTCATTTTTACAGCTGGCAGTGTTCAGTTTGGTAAGAATGATTACTTTTCTCCTTCGATGTTTTGCATAGCACCTTTCAGTACTATAGAAGCTATCCAGAAGGGATGAAGGTTCAGATGAGTAGCAGATTGATTTTTTCATGTCTATGACTGAAGCATGTGATATCTTCAGTAATAGGGTCTTACTGTCAAGTTCTTGTGGATAAATAAGAGCGTTGACAATAGTGTGTAATGTTTCAGTTGTAAATAGTGTGTAGTAAAGCTCACTGGCTGTGCTAGTTAGTTTTCTGTCAACCTGACACAAAGTGGAGTTATTGAGGAAAACGGGAACCTCAATTGAGAAAATTCCCTCTAGCAAACTGGCCTGTGGGGAAGCCTGCATAGATTTTCTTGACTGGTGATTGATGTGAAAGGATCAAGACCACTGTGGGCAGTGTTACTCCTGCATTGGTGATCCTAGGTGATTTAAGAAAGTGAGCTGAGCTGCTGGGTGGTAGTGGTATATGCTTTTATCCCAGAACTCAAGAGGCACAGAGGCAGACAGATCTCTATGAGTTTGAGACTAGCCTGGTCTATAGACTGAGATCCAGGAGAGCCAGGGCTATTATACAGAGAAACCTTGTCTTGAAAAACAAAAAAAGAAAAAAAAAGAAAAGAAAAAAGGAAAGCAGGCTGAGCAAGTTATGAGAAGCAACCAGTAAGCAGCATTCCACCTCTGTCTCTGCATCAGTTCCTGCCTCCAGATTCCTGCCCCAGGCTTCTTTGGGTAAAAAACTATAAGCTACAATATGAAATAAACCCTTTCCTCTCAAGTTGGTTTTGGTCATGATCTTTATCACAATAACAGAAAAGTAACCAAAACACTGGTCACAACTCTAAAATAGGTAATCCACTCCCATAACTAGACCTTTTAATTGTTAGTCTATGGTATCTAGTAGGAACATTGTTACCCCTTTATAGAGTAACTCCAAGTTCTCTATCTATCTATCTATCTATCTATCTATCTATCTATCTATCTATCTGTCTGTCTGCCTATCTATCTATCTGTCTGTCTGTCTGTCTTTCTCTGTGTGTGTAATTAATTATATACAAAAAACCCATAGCTGTTCATATCACTAAACAGAAAAAAAACAAATATAGAATGAGTCAAGAGCATCTATTCGCTCTACATTTATTCAGTATATTGTATAAAGTCTTTAACAATGAGACAATAGAAATAAATAAAGAAAATGTGAATAGGAGAGGAAGAAGTCAAATAATCCTATTTGTAGATAATACTCCACCAGAAAACTTGTAGATCTGATAAACACTTTCAGCAAAATCATACGCTATACAACATCAATATAAAAGGATGAGCAACCTTTCTCTATACCAGTGGCTGAAAAAGAAATCAGAAGATTAAGTCCATGGAAATTAACTTTTAGAAATATAACATATCTATTGGAAAAAAATCTGAGATCATTCTATAGTGAAAACTTTAAGAAACAAAAAGGAGAAATTGATAATACTGTAATAGGAAAACATCTACCATGCTGTAGATTGACATAGTTAATATTGTGTAAAAGTAACAAAAGTGAGTTACAGATTTAGTGTAATCCTCATCAAAATTGCAGAGGCATTATTGACAGAACTGGAAAAAAATTCTTAATATTTACATTGAAGAACAAAAGACCCTCGACAGCCAAAGCAATTCTATACAGAAAGAATATTACCTCATCTCAAACTATGCTACAGAGCCACAGTATCAAAACATTATGGTAACGCTACAAAACAAAAAAAAAAATGGAACAAAAAGAGACATGTCCACCAAAGAACAGAATAGAGGACCCAAAAAAAGTACATAGCTTCATCTACCTAATTGGTTTTTTTTCCTTTATTAAGAAATGTTTTATTCATTTTACATACCAACCACAGATCCCTCTCTCACCCCTCCTACCTCTCTCCCTCAGCCTTGCCCCCTCTCCATCCCCTCCTCCAAAAAGGTAAGGCCTCCCATGAATAGTCAGCAAAGCCTGGTACATTCCACTGAGGCAGGTCTAAGCCCCATACCCCTGCATCAAGGCTGTGCAATGTGTCTCATCATAGGTAATGGACTCCAAAAAGCCAACTCATGCACCAGGGATAGATCCTGCTTTAAGGAGCATCCACCTAATTGTTGGCAAAGATGTCAACATATATTAGAGAAAAGACAGTCTCTTCAATGAGTGGTGTTGAGAAATATGAATATCTACATGTAAAAGAATAGAATTACGTAGATTGAACACTGCATCTCAATTAATCTCATCTAGATAATCCCTTGCAGACATGATCAGGGTTGACAGTATATATTAACCATCACAACTGTTATGCAAGTGACGTTTGAAACTCATCACTTGGTACAGTTAAGATGTATCAATAAAATTTTCATACTTATAATAACCCTTATTGTCTGAGAAACTAATAGGACAATAGCAAGATATTACAAATTAATTGTTTCCCTCTCTGGTAAACATCAAAGCAGAGTATAATTATATACAGCAATACTTTATAAAAGTAATCATTCAGTTTGACCATTAGACTAGATGGACATAACAAAGTCACATTTTAAAAAATCCTAAATCTGATTTTTATAAAACCTAATCTTCAATCCTGAACTATACTATACCAAGCTGAAAATGAAAATGGCTTAGCATTTCTAAAGCCATAGGTTTCCTGCTTATTATCACTAAAGTGAAGGTATTATTTGTAAATCACACTGTCACCTTGTCACCAACAGGTTAGGCTCTGGCTTGAAAGCTAAGATGCTCTATGGATGTGTAGCATCTTGCCAGGCAAAATGATGTTTATAGCAGTTTCCTCAAAATTGTAATCGCCTAAGAAAAATGATTCTTTCTTTCCCTGGCTTCATGTACAGTATTCTCTTTAGTAGGGAGAAAGGGGAAGAGGTCAATGACTCTCCGCATTTCTGTGTGCTTGGGTACTGGGTTAATGTAATAGAACTGTTGACACACAGTGCTGAGGGGGTATAAAATATGTTCCTTCATTTTCAAACCTCATATTAGAAATATAAACCCATTTACTTTCATGAAACATCATACAGTGATTTTTAAGATCCAAACACTACCTGAGAAAATGTCAATCCATTAGAACGTATCTATAATCATTTTCAAATACTCACCATTTTTAAAGAAAATGAACTACACAAAGACTATATTCAGCAGTGTTGAATTTTAGGGCATGAAGAAATTAGTGTTGACAAGAAGTAGTGGAATCATCACAAATTCTACTATTTCAATATTCTTCATCTAGCATGGATATATTTTTACTTTGGTGTGTCCAAATTACATTAAATTATTTCATGAGTCCTGATTACATATAAAAAGACTTCTTGATTAAAATTGGTCCTTCTAAGAATATGCAGGTGGGATAAGTAAGCATCACTTTGGAGTATATGTAAATATTTTTTTCTCGTGTTTAGGATGGCTAACTGGAAACCATACAAATATACCCACTGGCATGGAGTGCTATTAAATGCTTACCAACCCCTTCTTCAGTGGTTGTTTGGGGAGTAAGAATTGGGATGATTTGAAAAAGTGCCTGTTTCTATAGTGTAAATTCTCCCATCAGGAACAATTTCAAACCACCAACGTTCACTCATTGAATGTGGAGATGTGAAGAAGTGTACACTGTACTCTCACATGGAAATGTGGGCTGACTCAGTTTCCCAGTCACTGCCTTCCTATTGTGTAACCTCCAAGATTAACCATAATGAACTTCGATTAAACTTCCATGGTAAGACCTAAGAGAAATACATTTTCTGTTCTCCAATAGAATGATTACAAAATTATATGTTTCATTTTTCAAAACAATAAGAAGTAAAACATTTTTTTTTGCAACATAGCCTGGTGAAACATCCCTGCAACTCTGACACGTAGAAGACTGAGGCTGGAGGACTAAGTTTGAGGTCAGCCTGGATTATAAGAAAGGAAGGAAAAAGGGAGAAGGGGAGAAGAAAAAAGAATCAGGGGTGGTAAAAGAAAAGAAAGAAGAAGAAAGGGGATATGCAGACCACTTTTCCCTTACTGCCATGCAAGACCCTAAGATTCTAAGTGACATTTTAGGAAGCTTGTCTTCCTATGGAACAAGATTACTTTTTGACAAATCATCAGGGCTCCCACCAGCAGCAACAAATAATATTGTGTCTTTCAAGATTTGTCCATCTGGGGATGCATTTAGCTTCACATTAATCAAGAAAACAAAGCATTTATTAAAACCAGGTGCTTTTTCTGATCATTATATTCAAGTCTACCTAACTGAAAACCTGAAAATTCTTCCCCTGTAAGGATCTGGAAAAGTTTAGTGTGATCTATGCTAGCCAAACTGTGGTCCTTTGGATTTAGAATTTGACTTTTTTTTTTTTATTTTAAACTCTGTTTCAGCAGCACCACTTGCTGCCATCATTGAGAGCCCTTTCTTCTATTCCTAAGTCTGGAACCACATGGGTGAAGCTGCCAAGTTCTGCTGCTTGCTGGGCTGGAACATGGCCCCTTCAGTTAATTGCATCTTCACCAGCTTTCTGTTTTCCTTCACACTGCCTAAGCTTGGCTGTCCTTGAGCTTGCTCTGTAGACCTGGCTGGCCTCAAACTCAGAGATCTGCCAAGCTCCTGACTGCTGGGGGCTGGGATTAAAAGCATGCACCATCACACCTGGCTCTAAGCTTTTCTTTAATTCCTTTTCACAGGTTGGACATTCAGCTGGGTGACATATTGCCCTGAGGTCAGCACTTCCTTCATTCCATTTCTTAATCTGTTTACTTCCTTGAACACAGGATTTAGCTCTATTCCACTTCCTGGTGCCCTTTTTCTCAATCTGTATGTACATTTTACATTTTTAATTTGCTTAGCTTGCTCCCTTTCATTATAAATCTTCATCAGAGTTAACACTAATAACCACACAACAGAGTCTATACTAAACTGTTTGAGATTTCCTCTGCCAATGGAATTAATCCAAAACTCTTCACCTTAGCCTCAGGCAGACTTTTCAGATGAGAGCAAAAAGCAACCACATTCTTCACCAACATATCACAAGAATAATTTCTAAACAACATATTAAAATTCTTCTTCTCTGAAACCTCTTGAGCCATCGCTCAACTGTTCAAATCACTCAGCACCACTGTCTTCTATTCTTCTACTAGTATGGTCTGTTAAGCAGCACTTAAAGCATTCCACTGCTTTTCTAATCTACAGTCCCATGATCCATATTCCTTCAAACAAACGCATGGTCAGGCCTACCACAGCAATACCCCAGTCCCTGGAACCAACTTCTGTCTTGGGGTTTCTTTTGCTGTGAAGAGACACCATGACTGTGGAAACTCTTATAAAAGAAAAACATTTCATTGGGGGTGGCTTACATTTTCAGGGGTTTAGTCCATTATCATCATGGTGGGACATGGCAGCATGCAGGTAGACATGGTGCTGGAGAAATAGCTGAGATTTCATCTTGCAGGCAATAGGAAGTGGACTGAAGCACTGGCTATGACTTAAGCATATATGAGACTTCAAAGCCCATCTCCACAGTGACACACTTCCTCCAAGAAGACCACACCTGCTCCAACAAGGCCACACCTCCTAATAGTGCCACTCCTCTTGAAAGCCAGCACAATTATGATGAGTGATCTTTTGGATATGTTCTGGAATTTGGTTTCAGTTTATTTTCCTTATTTTATTTTATTTTTAAACATAATCTTTATTGATTCTTTTGGGTATTTCATATCATGCACCCCAATCCCACTCATTTTCCAGTTCCTCCACCCTTCACCCTTGCAGTGCCCCCTCAAAAAAATTTTTTTAAATAAAAAAAATTAATTGAAAAAAAACCACTTTGCTCCTCTGTCTTTCCTGCATCTCCACCACCTCTTCATTCATCTTAGTGGCTGCAGGGTGTCACGCATGCAGTAGACCCTTTTGTCCAAACAGCTTTACTTGCAAATGTTCATTGCAATGAGTTGGTCTGGTTCAAGGCCTCTGGCTTTGGTACACCATCAACATTAGACCCTCACCAAAACTCCTCCCAGATATCCGGCTGTTGCCCTGAGTCATGGAGATCCTCCTATGGCTATGGTTTCACAGGATCAGTCCTTTCACGCGCTCCAGCAGGTAAGAGATGGGGTAATTGTTGGAGTGAGACAACTCAAAGCACTGGATGTGGGCCAGGGTGGTGGCTGAGTTGGTCAGCCTAAGCCTCTTCTGGAACCACTCCCCTTAGGCAAAGGGTAGAGCCAGCTCTCCAGAGTGCAGGGCCATCTCACCCATGAGGGGGGGGGCAGCTTTCCCATGTTGGGTGGGATCAGAGAATCTTTGTCTTCATGTTCATCAAATAGATTGGCTTATAGTTCTCTTTTTTGTTGGTTCTCTATGCTGTTTGGATATCAAGAGTGACACTGGCTTCATAAAAAGAGTTTGGGATTTCTTTTACATAATAATTTGAGTGGGATTGGTCTTTAGTTCTTTGATGCTTGAGTAGAATTCTGAGCTAAATCATATAGACTTTTTTATTTGGGAGACTTAATTACTCCTTCTATTTCACAGGCTCTTTTAGGTCTGTTTAAATTATTTACTTCATCTGTTTTTAATTTTGGTAAGACAAACACATCTAGAAAAGCATCCATTTCTTTTAGATTTTTCCAATTTAGTGAAATGCAATTTGTAAAATACGTTCTATGATTTTTCTAATTTCCTCAGGGTTTGTTGGAGGGTTTCCATTTTCATCTCTAATTTCATTAACTTGTTTCTTCTCTCTCTATTGGTCAACTTGGCTAAGTGTCACTTTTTCAATCTTGTCCAAAAGTCAACTTTGTTTCATTGGTTCTTCAGGGTTATTTTGTTTGTTTTTTCATTTGAATTTCATTAATTCCTGCCCTAATTGACATTAATTCTCTCCATCTATTGCTTTTGGAATTGGTTCATTTTTAATTTTTGAATTTCTTCTTGTTTGTCTCCAAGTTGTTAATTTGAGGTATTGCTAGTTTAAAATGCTTCCTTAGGATTGCCATTATTACATCCCATGGATTTGTGAATATTCTGTTTTCATTTTCATAGAATTATAGGAATTTTTAAATTTCCTTCTTGATTTATTCAATGATCCACTCATTGTTCAATAGGTTATTGTTAGAGTGTTTGTATATTTTATGTATTTTTTCTTGATAGTGATTTCTAGTTTTATCTCATTGTGGTCAAAAATACCATAGGATGTTGTTTTAATTTTCCCCTACTTCTGGAGAGTTACTTTGTGTTCTAATATGTGATGTACTTTAGAAATAGTTCAATGGTTTGTTGCAAAGTATGTGTATTCTTTGGTGTTTGGATGAAATTTTCTGTAGATATCTGTTAGGTCCATTTGACATTACAGTGTAATCTTTAAGTGTTTCTTTGATTTTTTATGTAAGTAATCTCTCTAAAGGGAACAATGGTATGGGAGACACACAATGTTACTGTTTGGGGGTTAACTTGTGACTTTTAATCTAGTACTGTTTGCTTTATAAAATTGGATAATGAATGGGGGGATATATTTAGAATTGTAATTTCCTCTTGATTGAGTATTCCTTTAATCAAAATGAAGTAATCCTACTTACTACTTATGACAAGACTTGGTTTGAAGTCTGTTTTTCAGATGTTTGAATAGCAACAACTACCTGTTTCTAGCTTCCATTTGCTTGGAACAGCTATATCCATTCTTTCACCACAAGATAGTATTTATCTTTGGTGATAGGATATGTTTCTTGGAGACAGCAAAAAGTATTCTATTTTCTAATTTAAACTGCTAGTCTGTACCTTTTGAGAGATTAATTGAAATCACTGATGTTCAGAGTTATTATTAAACAGTGTTTATTGTTCTGTTTTTTTTTTTTTCATAGTATTTGGGACTTTCTTAGTCCTCTTCTGTTTATTAAGTGTCTTAGTATCATTTAGTTTGATTTTCTTTAGTCTGTTGTACATGTTTTTTTTTTCTCTTTTAGACTGAAATATTCTTTCAATATCCTCTGCAGGCCTCACTTGGTGGTTATAAATATCTTTAGCCTGCTTTACGATGGTAAGTTTTTCTTTTCAATGATAGTGGATAGTTTTGCTGGTATGTTAAACTGAATTGGCTATTGTGACCTTACAAGTTTGAAAGACACTATTTCCATCCTTTCTTGCTTATATAGTTTGGACTGAAATGTTAACCAGTTATTCTGATGGGCCTGTCTTTATATGGGAATTGATCCTTGTTTTTGGCAGCTTTCAGTATATTTTCTTTATTCTAAACATTTAACGTATAATATGACATAGGGAGTTTCTTTGCTGATATTATTTGGAGTTTTGTGTGACTCTCACATCAGAATTGGCTTCTCTTTCCCTAGATTTGTTCAACTTTATTCTATGCATTTGTTTAAAACATTTGCCATATATTTTACATGAGCTTTTCCCCTATAATTCCTGGGTTTTTCTTCTAATGGAGTCTCAAATTCTTTCATGTCCTGTTTATACATTTTAAAAATTTATATTTGACCTTGAGTGTTTTAGCCTCTCTGTTTAGCCTTGATGCCCTTATATTCTGTCTTCCACATGATCCATTTTATTGGAAAAGCCCTCCACTGAATTTTTCATTGAGCTATTGTATCTTTAATTTCCATCATCTTTTTCATTTTTGTTTTATTCAACATTTCTATCTCCTTATTAATTTATATTTTCTTACCATAAATTGACTTCCTTATTTCATTCAGGTAGTATCTTTGTTAGGATTTCTGCTGCTATGAAGAGACACCATGACCACGGCAACTTTTTAAAAAAAAAAACATTTAATACAGTTTCAGAGGTTTACTCCATTATCATTACAGGAGGACATGGTGGCATGTAGGCAGACATAGTGCAAAGAAGGGTCTGAGATTGAAGAAGGAGCTACATCTTGATCCTGCAGGCAACAGGAGGTAAAGTCTAAAACACTGGGCATGAATTAAAGATATATGAGACCTCAAAGCCCACATCCATGGTGACACACTTGCTCCAACAAGGCCATACATAAGCCAATAAAGCCACACCTCCTAATAGTGCCACTCCCTATGAGCTTATGGAGGCCAATTACATTCAAATTATCACATTTCACTCCATGGCCCCCATAAGCTTGCAACAATACCATAATGCAAAGTGCATTTAGTCCAACCTCAAAAGTCCCCATATTCTATCACAGTCTCAACAATTTTTAAAAATCCAAAGTTCAAAGTCTCTTCTGAGAGTCATGCAATCTCTTTATTATAATTCCCTATAAAAATCAAAATCAAAAAAACAGATCACATACTTGCAACATATAATGGCACAGGATATATATTACTATTCTAACACATAAGGAAGGGAGCATAATGAGGAAATATTGAACCAAAGCAAGATCGAAAAACAGCTGGACAAACTCCAAACAATGCATCTCCATGTCTAATGTCAAAATGCTCTTCAGATCGCCAACTTCTTTCAGCTTTGTTGACTGAAACATATTTCTTTCTCTTGGGCTACTTCCACTCCCTCTTGTAAGGCTACCTCGGCAGGTGTCCCATCACTCTGCCATCTCTAACATTTTGGGGTCTCCAAGGCAATTTGAGCTTCAACTTTACAGCTTCATACAGTGGCTTCTCTAGGCCTCCATTCAGGGACACCCCTGACACATGCCTGGCCTCAATGGCTTTCCTTAGTCACGCCTTGACTCCAAAGTCAGGAGCATGTGGCCAAAGCTGCCAAGTTCTGCTGCTTGCTGGGGCTGGAACAATGCCACCTGGTTCAATTAAATCTCCATGAGCTTTCTTTTTTCCATGGTTTCCTTCACTGACTAAGTTGGCTGTCATTGAACTTGTTCTGTAGATCTAACTTGTCTCAAGAGATCCACCAACCTTAGCCTTCCAAGTGCTAGGATTAAAGTCATGTACCACCACACCTGGCTCTAAGCTTTTCTTTAATTCCTTTCACAAGTTGAAAACTTAGCTGGGTGGGATCTTTCCCTGAGGTCACCACTACCTTTATTCTATTTCTTAATCTGTTTATCACCTTGAACATAGAACATAGCTCCATTCCACTTTCTGGTGCTCCTTTTCCCCTCAAATGTATATTTTCTTTTATTTTTCCTTTCCCAGCTTGCTCCTTTTCATTATCTATCTTCATTAGAGTTAACACTAATAACCACACAACAGAGTCTATACTAGGCTATTTTGAGATTTCCTCTGCCAACAGAATTAATCCAGAATGCTTCACTTTAGCCTTAAACAAACTCTTTGGACAAGAGCAAAAAGCAGCCACATTCTTCACCAAAATATCATAAGACAAGTCACTAGACCACGTACTAAAATTCTTCTACTCTGAAACCTCTTCAACTGGGCCCCCACAGTTCAAATATTCCATGCTCCTACTAGCATGGCCCATTAAGTAGAGCTTACAGCATTCTACTGCTTCTCTAACCCAAAGTAACAAAGTCCAAATTCTTCCAAATTAAATCATGGTCAAGCCTATCACAGCAATACTCTAGCTCCTGGTACCAACTTCTGTCTTAGTTAGGGGTTTCCTGTTGCTGTGAAAGGACACCATGACCATGGTGACTCTTATACAGGAAAATATTTAATGGGGCTGGCTTACAGTTTCAGAGGTTTAGTCCATTGTCATCATAAGTGGGACAATGGTGGCATGCAGGCAGACATGGTGCTGGAGAAGAAGTTTAGAGTGGAGAAGGAGCTACATTTTGATCCTGCAGGCAACAGGAAATGAAATCTGAAACACTGGGCATAGCTTGAGCATATATGAGATCTCCAAGTCCAGCTCCACAATGATACACTTCTTCCAACAATCCATGCCTACTCCAACAAAGCCATATCTCCTAATACTGCCACTCCCTATGAACTTATGGGGTCCAATTACATTCAAATTACAATGGATGGCTTGTGTGATTTCTTGGGAAAATGAACAAATCCTTTTTGAGCTGTTTTACCATGTTATAATCACTTTCTAATTCTGTGTCTAGAATTTTATGTAAGACATTTTGATTGGGGCATTACTATAGAATCGGCAATTTAAGGAAGAAACAAGTTGTCTTGGTTTTTCACGCTACTTCTGCTTTTACAATGGGAACTGCCTGTTTGTGATGAGACTGTTGATTAGGATTTTGTTGTCATTGTTGTTTTAATTCAGTGTGCTTTCTTCTCTTCTTTGATCAGATGTTTCTGCAGTGTTCAGGAGAGACTGAATTGTAGCACAGTTGTAGTGATGATTCCATCTGCTAGACTAGGATTTCAGGCATCAGGCTCCACCTTCCAAATGATACACACACACACACACACACACACACACACACACACACACACACACACTTGAGTTGAGGATAGACTGCAACCACAGTCACTATCTGGTAGGAACCATCCTATGATAATAGAGTTGCAGGTGACTACAAAACAGACACTTAAGTGCTGATCATCTAGGGAGTAAAGGGACCCTGGTAGCACTGTGTCTACTAATATCTCAGTATGAATGGAAAGAAAAAGGGAAAGAAGAGGTAAGCAATCACAGTGAGATGAACAGTAAGTATTAGGTTCTCAAATGGGAAGTAGAGAAGGACATAGATAGGACTGAGAATAATAAGGGCAAGGGGGGAAATGGGTGAAGATATGAGGTTTGGGTTAGTGGCAGACTAAAGAGAGGGGATAAAAATAGTACCCAGATATTATTAAACAATACCAGCCTCTGTGCTATGGGAAATGTAATAGTAAGAGTACTGGGCATTGCAAAGATAAAGGAAGCAGCATGGGGAAAATGAAAAGACAGTAAAAGATACAATAGTTGGAAAGAGTGTTGATATGTTACAATGACTATACTATGTAATATATACATAATAAATATCTCTAATAACTATACTATGTAATATATACATAAGAAATACCTGTAATGACTATACTATGTAATATATACATAAGAAGTATCTATAACAACTATACTATGTAATATATATGTAAAAAATATCTGTAATGACTATACTATGTAATACATACATAAGAAATATCTGTAACGACTATACTATGTAATGTATACATAAGAAATATCTGTAGGGGAGAGAGAAGAGCTTCATGGAAAGACAGATTCATGAAATTGCTGACTGAGGATAGCTGCAGTAAGGAAGGAAACCCGGGTAGATATATAAGAAAATTAGGTCATTGACCTGCATATTGTTCGAGACTTTGATGGACCCACTATTTTATCTCCCTGGCGTGGTCTGGATGTATCCCATGTTGATTTTTACCTGTCCTGTTCTTCTTTTATGGGCTCCCGTGTTCCTGAGGGCTTCTGGATCTCCTTTGAGATGGGTTTTCTTCCTTTATTTAATCAATCAATTTATTTATTTATTTTACATCTCAGTCACAGTTTCCCCTCCCTTTTCTCCTCCAAGTCTTTCACCCCACTCCCTTTGTCCCCACCCCTGATGCAGTCCTCCTCTGTTTCTCTATTTCTATTCAGAAAAGAACAGGCCACGCATGGGTATCAACAAAACAAAGCAGGAATCTACAAGGATGACCCCAGCTAAGACTCCTAGCAATAGCAGATAAGTAGCCTGAACTGGCCATTCCTGTGACCAGGCAAGACTTCAAGTTGAGGGACTGGGAGATGAGTTTTCTTAACTTAGTTCTGTGGGCTGCATAGGTATGAGGCAAACTTTATTCAGCTACATTTACTAAGTTCCCAAAAAGTTGGGGGTGGCTAGTGCCTGTGCTGTGCCCAAGAATGTCAGACAGGTATAGCTGTCATCAATTTCCTGGTACCAACATCCATCCCAGTTGGACTCAGAAGAAGCACAACTATGGTGACAATTGTGTTGGTTGCAGTTGCAGCACCAGACCCAGTTCAGCAAGTGAATCTGTGGGTCCAAGGGTAGAAGAGTCTTGTTTGTGGATTTTTCAAGCCTATTGAGAGAAGGGAGAAGTAGATAGCAGAGTTTGTTTCATAAACTATAATCCATCAATTATTCCAACATGTCATGTAGCACATCATTTTACTTGTAAGTCAAGAAATGATATCCTTTCTGACTTTTGAATTTGGGTACTTATACCTCTAAATTTCTGTCTTAGGATTGCTTCGTATGTTTAGTTTCTGTCTTCGTTTGATTCTAAGAATTGTCTGGAATATAGAGTTCAGTATTGGGGCTAGAAAAGCCACTAATGGTGGAAAAAGAGCTTAAGAGGTCATTCTAGTGGGAGGTTGAAATACAGAAAGAATGGTAGTCAGTGAAGGCCCTGGCTGATGAGATTTCAGAGGGGAATCAAGGCCTCTGTTGTGACTATACTAAAAGCAATATGTAATAACTTGGCCAAGTATCCGGCTTCAACATGCCCATGTCCTGAGATTCTTATCAGAGTTGACTTTAAAGAAAATAAGCTGATATTTTTGGCAAAGGAAATTTCAAGCCAGGAGAGTATTCCTGCTGGTTCTGCAAAAGCAGTTCTAATTGGTAAAGAAATTATCTCCCGTGGTAGAGAAGTCCCCTGTTATGCACTGGGACAAAAGCAAAGGAATCCCTGGAGCAAAACTCCACCTCTTACAGGTTTTACCTTGTGGTCATTAATTTCATTTAAAGGAAGAAAGTCAAAGCTGAAGGAGTCCCCTGTTTCAAAAACAACTACCTAGCAAAGTGTTTTCCCAGCATCAGCACAGAGAAGCTGCTACGTCGTAGGTGGCTAAAGAGGGGACCAGACTATATCTCAATATGGTGATAGAATGGAACCGTGCTGTAGGGATCATCAACATGGTACTGGTTTTGAAGACATGAATAGTGCAAGATTGGGGCAGTGGTCATACACGGCAGCTGAGACCAGAGCTGGAGTTTCTATAAAGAGGCCCTGAAAGGCCACTATGTGAAGCTATGAAGGGAAAGCCTCAGTTGCATTGAATACCCCAAGAGATATGACTGTCAGGACCATAGGACAACTACTGAAGAGAGCAGCATGTGTGGAGTGAAGCTGGTCTACACCTAAGAGAGAAGCTGCGTATGCTGTGGGTAGTAGAACTGGAGAAATGGAACTGCTTTTAGAGTCTAGAGGAGTCAATTACCAGCCCTCAATGCTGAACATGGTCTTACAGGATTTCTTACTTGCCCTGCTAGATTTTGGATTTGGTTTGATCTGCTTGTTCCTTATTAAATGCATCATATGCTGGAAGTATAACTTGTTTATTTTGTAGATGCTCACAGCTAAGAGACAAGGGCTTTTAAAGTGCTGGAAATTTTAAAAACTGAAGTCATTTAAGTTGGACTATATTTTACATGATACTTTAGGGGCAATGAGTAAAAGATTTTGACTAAAAGTGATGTGTTTGTGTGTTGTGTTTATGAGGTGGTATAGGTGTGATGATTATTTTAATTGTCTACTTGATGCAATCTAGAATCACCTGGGAAAGAGAATCCTAATGAGGGATTGTCTAGATTGGGTTGACATGCAGGCATGTCTACAGTTGTAATTGTGATTCCATTAATTGATGAGGGAGGCCTGAACACTGTGGGTGGCAGCATTCCTTAGGCTTGGGAACCTGAACTGTACAAGAGTAGATAAAATGATCTGAGTGCAACCCTACATGTCTTAATTCATTTCTCTCCACTTCTCAACTACCGATGCAATGTCACAGGCTGGACTGCTCCTGCCACCATGCTTTATCTGCCATGATGGTCTGTATTGCCTTTGTAATTATAAGCTAAAATAAACTCTTTTTTCTCTTAAATTGCCTATGGGCATGGTGTGTTTGTCATAGCAACAAAAAAGTAACTAAAACAGACAAGGTTCTTCACCCCTAACTGTGTAGCCTACATTAGTCCAAACTCTGTGTCTAATGGGGTATCTTTTACAGAGGTTTCCACTGACTTCAACCAAAGCCACACAGTATAGCTAGGCACCATTTCCTAGCTTCTCCTGCCTGCTTCTCCACAAAGAAATCATCTGTCACAATAGTTAACGTTCAGCTATTATCTATTTTAGGAATAAATTCTATTGCTTATTATCTTGTTTTCTTTCACTAAGTTGCACTAATCAGAATTCTAATACATCATCTATATCATTTAGTTTTCTTTTTTGTTGTTTTTCCCCTCTTTTTTAGTCAAATTACCTTTAAAATGAGATATATTTTAATCTGATGGTTCAAAAACAAAATTATTTAAATTAAAACCATTTAATCTTATCCATACTATTCTTATTATTTGAAATCATGCTATAATATTGTTTGTTGTTTATAAGGCCAAGAATAAGGCAGGATCCAGGAACCCTCCAGAATTATTAGTACATTTATTTGCATATTTTGACCTATCAATGTGACCCACTACTCAGAAGAAATCCAAATGTTTCTTGATCAGTTCTATTTATTTCAGGGCATAGAACTAAATTTCTAAGTTATATAGACATTAAGAACATACAGATCGATAGATTTAGATTTATAACACTTATCCTGCAGTTAGCAGAAAAAAATACCCTTGAACACTTACATATTGTCTCTTAATCTAATAACTAGCCACTTCAAACATTTTATTGCTAAAATTGACCCAAATACATAGAAAGCATGAGCCTTATATTAATCAAAAGGTATGTAGTGAAAAAAATCCTTGTTTGAAACTAGGTAGATAAAGATTTCCATTCTTACCCTGTTTATTCATATGATTACAGGTAAATAATCTTTCTAAACCTTAGCTATAGCTCCTTCAAAATTTAAGGAGACATATTTCATCATATGCTGTTGCTTTTTATCTCATAAACATTTCTAAAATTATGCTCAAGCCACCTACTTTTGCTGTCACTTTGGTAACTATTGTCTCTGAACTCACTGACTTGTGGACACCTTTAATCATTAATATGTTGGGAAGCATCAAATACCTATGTCACAAATTAAAAATTAACTTTTAATTTAAAACATCACATAATATTGCAGATTTCAGTGATCTAAGTACTCCTCGACATGAGTATTACTGCAATGTTTCTAAACATGGGATTGGGGAAAAGATTAAACCCATCAGTACAGAAGAACCTATAAAGTGGAGTTCGAATGGTCCTGACCAAGTGGAATATACACTTCATGCCTCACCTCAGGTAATAATCAGTATAGTCTTAGGAGGTGTGGCTATCGATGATAAAACTCTGACAGCCTCTTACCACTTAATGGTGACATTTCCACTGGTCAGATGTTCCAGACAAAAGAAAATTACCTCACAATCAGAAGAAATAAAAATGATCATGAGAAATATTATATTTCTATTTTATATTATCTTGAGTATAAGATAAATGTCACTCTATCAGAAAATCCTATTGACTGGTTTCCATCAATTACAAGTTACAAATGCCATCTCAATGTTCATTTAAAAGAGAAAAAATAATTGATTATAGCTCAATACAATGATTCATGATATTATTTTAGGAAATTAAAAAATAATGCCAACAGAGCTTAACAAAATATCAAATATACAAAAAGCGATCAATAAAGGATTTTAATGATTATAATTGCCTTCTCTAAAGTTTCCAACTCAAATCTGCCCCAATATAAAATAAGCAACTGGAAAATAGGACTGGAAAAACATCCATGCTCATAGTCATATGACTTGACTTTGCACCATGGGAGAGCCAAACACTTCTTAACAATGGTAGCTGAACTGCCTATTTCTTCCTAGATCTGTCTCCTGGTATGGTAAATAAGGATCTGCATGTACTAGAAGAGGAAACTACAAGTGTTGAACTCTAGATGCTAATTTGTGAGAGTCAAAGGATATGTCTCCGAAATATATATACCTTTAGTTCCCTCCCTTAAAGGGAGAGGGGGTGCGATGGAGCTAGGGAGGGAATTTATACACCCAAGCATGAACTGAAAAGCCCAAGAGAATAACTGGACAGTGTTTAAAGGGGTTGGAGCAAGGGAGCAAAGGTCATATGACATTCTTGGTCAGCAAGCATTGCTTCCTGTTCTGCACCCCACAACATTTCACAGCACACTACTTCCCCCACCCCATATGGAAGCAAAAAAGAAATATTAAAGTAAGAAGCAAATTGTTCCCCATTCTGTCTTCTAGTCATACCTCTTTTGAGAACTAATATTAAGAGTTTAATCCACATGTTAGATACTTGTCATAAAAGACACATCATCTATTTTGACACTACTGTGTGCCCAGAAGGCTGAACTCTGATCAACACCAGTGAGATTCCTTGTCCTCTAGTTTCTATTTGAGTTTCCAAAGGGAAAGATAAAGAACAAATGTGAAAGCAAGAGGAAAAATAAACTATCTCTTTTGGCTTCCTTCCTAACATTATGAGGTTTGGCAATGGGTTTATTTAAAAAGCCCCAATTCCTTTCCAGTAACTTTCTTCTGTAGCTGCATGCATTAATACACAGCATGTTGTTGGCATGGCAACAGACACATAGATCAGGTGAACAGAATAGAGAGCCCAGAAATAAAATAACACATCTCCAGCCAATATATATATATATATATATATATATATATATATATATATATATGACCACCTTTTCAGCACACTGGAGTGAGAAGAACGGATGTCCACATGTACAACATTGAAACTTGATTCTTATTTCTTCATCTGAAAAAAAATCAACTCAAAATGGATCAAAGACATTAATGAAAATCTTGGAACTGTGAAACAGTGTGAAAGCCAACATATTATTACAGGAAATGATTTAGGAATAGGACTACAAAAAGTATAGGAAACAAAAACAAGAATTGACTAATTGGATATATCTTGTTATATATATCTTGTTATCTCCTAGGAGAAATATTACATATATATAATCCCCCAGGAGAAATATTACATATATATAATCCCCCAGGAGAAAATCAACAGGGTGAAGAGACATCCTACAGAATGAACAAAACTCTTTGTCCAAGGTTCCTCTGACAGAGGATTAATACCCAAAATATATAAATTATTCATCAAATCCTAACAAAAGAACAAGAAACCCAAATAAACAGTGAGTAAATGATCTGAACAGATATCTCTTCAATGCAAATAGCCAATAAACTATGAAGAAAGCTCAGTAACATTTGCCCCTGAGGAAAGGCAAATAAATACATGATGAGAGTCCCTCTCATCCCATTACCAAATACACATATTAATAGATGTTGGCAAGGATGTAAAGACAAAAAAGTTGTTTAAACACTCTGGGAATATCAGTCAGTATACGCAGTATCAAGAACAGTGTGGGGTTTCCTCAAATAGATAAAAATGGAAATACCACATGTTGCAGCTCTCCCACTCTTAGGTATATGTCTGGAGGAAATGAAGTGAACATATAAAGATACACCTACATTTCCGCATTTGCTGTGGCACCATCCAAAACACCTAAGTTATGAAATCAGCCTAGATGTCCATCAACAAATGAATATATAGAGAAAATATTGTATTTATATACATGATGGAGTATTATTCAATCATAAATCAGGGAAATCAATGGGTTTAAAGGTTATTACATTAAAAGAAATAAGCCAGATTCAGAAAAACAAATATAATATGATTTTTGTCAAAGGAAGAAAAGAAAGGAAGGAGGAATGAAGGGAGGTAAGGAGCAAAGGTAAAAGGAAAGAAGAAAGGAGGAAGGCACTGGGGGAAGGAAAAAGGAACTTCAAAGCTGTAAGTGTTGGTGAAATATATATACCTGCCATATATAATGTATAATATATATGATATATATACACACACTCAGACTATACTCATGCATGTAAATATCACATTAAACAGCATTGCTTTGTACAATTTATGATTACAATTTAAAGAAAGTTTCATTGGAATACAGCCATGTCCGGAAATAGAGGCTTTGGATCATTGACATTATGTATTAGTTTAGTGTAGTTTGATGTAGAGATTATATACAAGGATGTACATGTATGTAAAGAAAGATTAACACTGAATTGACCTTCCACTGTAGACCTTTATGTCAGCTACCCTTAAAGGTTTCTTCTCTATCCCCAAAAACAAACTAACAAATGGAATCGATCTCCCATGTGTGGGCCCATGGATTTTTCCAGATATATTTTAAATGGAAAGTGGTCTACCAACATTTATTGAGGTCTCTGACATTAGACTGTAAACAGAGCAAACCAAAGGCCTGCTGCCAAATTTCCTTTATATACATCCCAAGCCATAATTCACAAAGACAGATGATGGTGCCAAGGCTGGTTCTCACTTGTCTAACTTCAGAAGATTTACAGTTGCCCTAATCATAGACAGTGCCATCAATGGGAGGTAGATGGCTACTGAACTCTGCAGAGGCGAGCTCTCTCTCACACACATAGGAGTGGTGGTGACCAGTACTAACACTTGCCCTCTTTCCCAAACGACAGAAAAAGATAGAAGGTATGCACAGGCTGCTTTATAGAAAAATTTCTCATGGCACATCTCTGTGAGCTGTATGATTGTGCCTTATCATCATGGTGAGTGATAATGAGGGTAAAAGATCAAAGAAATTTCCCAAGATAGAATAATTTATCGCACTAAGTGGACAGTTGTCTATGTTTATCATGCAATCCTACAAATTGGATCTTCTTGAGGAGCAATTACTTCTTTATCTAAAGCAAATAGTGAAAGAAAGACAACTTGACAGTGGGTCTAAATTAAGTACTCACTGCCTCCATTCAAACAAACAGGCCTCCACTATATATCATGTACATTATTCATGGGTTAAAGAATTAGATGATAGAAAGGAAAAGGATCACATACTGAGTGTGTACATATCAAATAATCCATGTTTCACTATATTGCAGAAACTCCAAACCAAGCAAGTAGGGTCACATGACTATCTCTGGCTAACTAATGGACACAGAAAATGGCTTATGTCCTTCCTATGTAAGTAAAAATTAATGAACTTCCTCTTTTTATCTCACACTTCTTACAGTGATCTGGAAGGCTCCTATTCCAGATGGCCCACATACAAAATTCAGAAAAAGTACCTGACCTACATCAGACCTTGTCTGAAAACAGTATAAACTCTTCCTGTGCTAATTTATTGAGATGCTGAGGTCATCTTGTTACTGTAGCATCAATCCAGGCCAGTGATTCTCAACATGTGGGTTGCAACTCTTTTGGGGGTCGAATGACCCCATGACAAGGGTCTCCTAAGACCGTAGGAAAACACATGTATTTACATTACAATTCCTAATAGTAGTAAAATTACAGTTATGAAGTAGCAACAAAAATAATGTTATGGTTGGGGATCACCACAACATGAGGAACTGTATTAAAGGGTCACAACATTAGGAAGGTTGAGAAACCTGACAAAGAATAATAACCTGACTCTCTACTGACTAACAAGTTGGGTAAACAGTTTTACAGTCTGTACATGGGAAATAACCTTATAACTGTGAACCCAAACAGGTTATAAACTCATATATTTGACAACCAAAACCTGTTATTATTGTATATCTGAAGTCATAAAAAAATTGTATTTTTTTATTTTATAATTTAATTTAATTTTACATATCAGCCACAGATTCCCTTGTTCTCCCCCCCTCCCCCCCCCCCCCGCTTCCCCCAGTCCATCCCCCATTTCCCATTTCCTCCAGGGCAAAGCCTCCCCTGAGGATTGAGTTCAACCTGGTAGATTCAGTCCAGGCAGGTCCTGGACTGAAACAATCAATCAATGGGACCTCTTGAAACTGAGAAGCTTTTGTAGAGCAAAGGATACAGTCAACAAGGCAAAGCGACAGTCATAAAAATTTTAAGAGAAAAACACTGTAAAAACTTCCAATATACCTAATACAAAAGCATTAACTTTTATATGCAAAAAAAAATTTCAAAAGCCAATAAAAGTTACAAATAGGAAAACTATGAAAATAAAGATGGGAAAGATGTAGTTGCTGGTAATGGCATCTTACTGGTAATGAGAGAAAGCAAAATTCCACTAGTTAAGAGTTTATCCTTGTGGAAAACATCTGGGAATAAGAAACTTAAGCCTTCATGGACTTGGGCCTGGGTCTTATGTTCTTCAAGGTTTAGTGTGCTGTTTTCGCTCACAAAAGTTCTATGTTTACCCAGTGGGGTAAACCATCATGTTCATTGTCCATGCATTTTGTGGTAAGAATTTTCCAAACTATTCTTAAATTTATTTGGCCACCTCTTCTTCATGAGTATTGCATATCCCCAGTGTTAGCTGATGATTAAGCAGAAGCAAGGAACACAGCATGCAACTACTGTCTTCCTTGACCCTTCTCCTTATAAAAATATTATACATGACTCTCTCCCCCATAGAACCAGCTGCAATACCATCTCGAGTTTCAGCATCCATTTCAAGATCAAGGACATTTGGTCCACTTGAAGTAGTCTGGCAGCTGAGAGTCAACAGTCCTATTTCCCATGCTCAGCACTTGTCTATGGTGATTGCAAAGAGGATATCGTGAAGGATAAAACAAATCGACACCTAAAAACTTCTGGTGCAGAAAAGAGCATCATTAGAAAACCTCAGTAACCCTGCCCACTGTTGGAAAGGGGGAGAAAAAGCCCTCAGTCCTGGCCATAGAGTACTTGCTTAGCCAGCTAGAAACTCCTGGTTCATCCCTCTCAGAGTTTTGGATGCTGTGTTCTCCAAGGCCTTTGACTCAGGCTTCAAGGTACACTTGGGAACCCCTTCTAGGGACTACATAGTGTCTAGCATATGCTGATACTCAATCCCAAGATCACAAGATTGTTTTAGAAAGTAAGATACTAGCTGTGTTGAAGGATAGATTTGTGTCTTTGTAGGTGTCTGTGAGTCAGTATGTGTGTCTATGTATCTGTGTGTCTATATGTGTGTCTGTGTCTCTACCTGGCAAGACAATTCTATCTGAAATGTCTTAGGCTTCTTAATACTTTTCCTTGAGTTCATTCCCTATGTTGTAGCCACACAAAAACCTATGGACATGGTTTTAATATCTGAGAACTCTATATTTTCATTTTCAGGCATAGTGCTTTGCCACAGTAGGAAAATTCACCATTAACTCTTAATTGTAAAGCAGGTTTTGATGGGAGCTTTGTGATAACTGCAACCGCCAAAAGCAGGGAAAGAGTTAGAGCTGAAAGTGATCAAATTATTCAGGTAAACTAAAGGGATTGATTTGAATGATTTCCAAAGTGAAACACACACACACACACACACACACACACACACACACACAAAGAGAGAGAGAGAGAGAGAGAGAGAGAGAGAGAGAGAGAGAGAGAGAGAGAGAGAGAGAGAGAGAGACTTCCAACTTAAAACAAATATATGGACACAGTCAAATATTATGGAAGAATTTGTTGGAAATTTTAAGGTTTCTTCAATTCAAAACTATCAACACCACCCCACAGTCAGCTACCATACTATGTGTTATTTCAAAACTGTTGGCCACACATAGAGGTACAGACATATACACTTCCTTTCCACCAATTGTGAGAAAATATGTCCACATTGTAGAGCTCGCTCCAACATCATTTAATTTTTTTTGTATGTGGCATTGGCTAATAATGGTATTTATTACTCACTAAAAATGAACAAGAATATAATTGTGATCTATGTGTCACAATTGTTTTTCTGATAATGGTTTTGTGATAATTGGCTTTAGGCAATGAGTTTGATTTTAAAATCACAGAATGAAACCCTTAAGAAAGAGAGAGCCCTTTGTTGACATCACCTTGACCAGAATTTATTCATCTGCCTCCTGATAGACAAAAGTGTCTAAGTCAGCAGACACTGGAACAAGAGACAGAGTGAAGCAAAAGATCAGAGCATGGTATGAAACTGAGCAGACTTGTAATGAAGAGCTGAACACCCAAGCTAGTGCTGTCAGCTTAGAAAAGACATGAATTGGGGTCCTATTGATAGGACACACGATCAGGTTAATTCTAAGGAGATGGGACTTTCATGTGGATCTGATTATCCACAAGGACCGTGTAGGTTCTCAAAGTTGATCTGCTCAGTCTTTTCCCCACCTTATCAACCACAGAAAGTTTGGCTTCTGGAATAAGATATCTATGTCTTGTTCATTTGCTCCTAATTTGAAACAATTCTTGTATAATATTAGAGGGACCAGCCTTAATATTATACATCCCAGGGGCTCAGGAGAAAGAACTACTAACGGTAAGGACTATTTTCAGGAGATAGGATCTCAGAACAGAGAGCTCTATAGTCCACTTGCTTTAATTCCTCTGGCATAACATCCACATATACACAGCTTCAGTTCTGTTCTCATGCCTAGCTCCTTTCTTGCCTGATTTCTCTCTGTTTATTTACTGTTCCCTCTTAAGTTCTATCTTAATTCTGTCTCATCTAGGTCCTTTTCACCTTGTTCTTACCCAACTAGGGCTTTCCCATCTGACTCTTCCTCATCTTCCATCTCATTCCTCTAGTACTCTCTTCTAGCCCTTCAATCTAGTTCTTTCCCTTCTCAGTTTGTTCCTTGCAAGTTCTTACCCGTCTAGTTCTTCCATACTCTTTTCTCTTCTCTGTCTTCCCCGTGCCCTGGAAGTCCTGGTATATACACTTATAAGCAGTATTCCCTTAGCAGTGCAAAGCCAGGCTTCCAGGGTCAAATGGAGGGGTGATAAGAATCACATAGGGAGGCAATAACCGTTAATTATCATTTGCAACCCCAAAGGGAAGTGACCAATGGGGAAATGAATTAACTAAAGGCTAAATTTGGGTAATATCTAAGAGGAGGGAATCTTCTGTGCTCAACTATAGTCTTAAACGTGATTAGTAGAAAATGTTAAGAATCTACACATTGCTAGGTCAATGGGAGAAAATAAAACTGTCTTCTTTTTTCCTGTGGCTCCTATCTGTCCAAACTATCTGCCGGTTTTCTGCAGGGTGGGGGAAAGTGTGCTCAGTCGCTAGGCAATCTGCATATAGCTAGATGCCTCTGGTGATAGTTAAAGGGAGATCTGGAACCAGAGGTAAGGTTTGGAAAAGGAGGAAGTAAAGCTTAATTGGCACATCCGCCAGGCCTTCTCAAACAGGTAGCCTGGATGCTTAAGTCTGTTCTTAGAGAGTACAGAAGTATCTCTGATAAGGTACATTCCTCCATCTGGGGATGGACCTGGCCGGATGCTGCCAATGATGATAATTACAGGGAGGCTTTGGGGTTTGAGCTGAGCATAGCTGTCAGCACAGAAGGTTATCAAAATATTCCTAGAAGTGGTTAGGTAAGGAGTTAGCGGTCTATAAAGTTAGTAAGGCTGTAAGAAAGGAGGGTCTGAGCTGAATTGTGCAAAGCTATTACTTAACGTCCACCTGACCTAGGTGGTGTCTCCTTGTGGAATTTACCTTAAATCAGGAGATTTGCATGTGGACTGTTATTCCTGCTAGTCCTTGAAAGTGGCCAAGGGAGATATCTCGTTCCAGAGAAAGCCTTTCCTGAGGCTGTTCTCCAAATACCTGGAATGTGTATGTCCAGAGAATGATCAGTCCACACTGCTAGCTCTTCTTAGGGAAAAGTCAATTGGGAAAACTATGAAGGCACACATGATTTTCATAACAGAATACAGCTGATATATAACAAGCCAAGTAACACCAAAAACTCCTTGATCCCTCCAGGTAGTGACTTTGCCATAACCAGCTGAGTTCTTATGATATATTCTTATGGCCTGCAGCACTTAATTTTGTTTTTATCTTCTTCATCTTGCTCTCAAGTTCAACTATGTATCCCTAATCCATCCCATCAAGAATCATAAATCATAATGGTTGTCTTTAACTGGAACAAATTTAAATGTTGCACATATCTGGAAATATTTAGCTTATTTCATTCATGTTGAGAGAAAACATAATTTTTCTTTGTAACTGAGTCACAAACAAAGTGTCTTTCAAAGAAATACTTGGACATCTGTGTGATACCTCAGTAAAACCCCCCACTCTATCCCCTACAGACAAAGAGAAGCTTAAACCATGATTTGTAAGTGTAGATACGAACTTAGACCCCTTTTCCCCAGGTGGCTGTATCTGCTACAGGGACTTTGGAAAGCACAGTCAGGATATTCGACCAAAAGACTAAAAAGGGAGGCAGGTTAAAATAAATTATATGGTCTGTGCCTTTAAGAACTAGCCTCACAAAGAAAGGGGAGTGCTCCTTCCAACCTCCCTGCTGTGAGTGAGAGATTTAGAAGAGCCTCCCTGGAGGCTTGTATACTTAGACAACACCTTACTTTTGCATTCTGTACCTAAAGTCTCCAGTGGTGGCTTTGGGGACTGTGATCTAGGCACAACAAGACCCTCACTCTATTGTCTCAAAAAGGGGGCCTTAGACAAAGATATCTCAATATAGATAGACCCAGGCCAGTTTCATGTCCCCAGAAATGATGGCACCAGCCCCAGGAACAAAAGAACAGAGTCAGGATGTCTGATGGTAACCAATTAACCACGAGATGCCCCTCTCCAGAGATAACATGACCTGACCCCGGAGAGAAGTTGTAAAACTCCTGACAAGGCAAACAGACAAGCTAGAATAAGATAAAGTCCAGGCCCGGGAAAAACTGAACCAATCAAGAATAGATCCATACTAACCCCCTCCCCTCTAAGAAATTTTATGGGTTTTGCCTATAAAAACTAACTTCCCCAAGAAAGAGGGACTCCTCCCTGCCTCACTGTATTGGGTGTAGGAATGAGTCCCTGTCTAGACTTGTATCTGCAGAATAAACCTTGCTGTTGCATTCTGGACATCCAAGGCCTTCGGTGGTCCCTTTGGGGGGTCACAATCTGGGCATAACAATCTGCACAGGATAGGATTGGCATAATCTAGATGCTGCCTTGACAGAGGCTTGGAGATCAGACATGAATAACAAATATAAAAAAAAAAAAAAAAAACCGGAAAATTCACACATTTGTTCAGAGTTTGAGAAACATTCCCACATTCTGGAGCCCTCAAGCTTGTGGGCTGCCAAAATCACTTCTGCCGATCCCTCCTTCATTGACATAGAAATAAAATGGAGATGCAAGCAATTTCCTCTAAGATAACCCACAAGCTGATAGAGGTAGCAGCAAGAGATTCTAGGAAATGGGGAAATGCTGTGATGTTGCATAACCTTTTAACACTATATACAATGTACCACAGCAGCACGCTAAAGCATAAGCAACATTTCTCTTTTAAGGTAATTTGTTTCATAAGCCTTGGGGGAAGCTATGCCTGATACTGGAGAATTTTATCAGCATTTGGCAACATAAAAGCAAAAAGGTCACCAGTTATAAAATAGGTTATTCTCCAATAATATGTGTAATTCTAAAATTGTGCAAAAAATCAAATAATTGTGTATTTTAGGTAAAAAAAAAAATGTAACTCAAACTTAATTGTTAATCAACTCATGGTTCAGTGTCAAATGATCAGCCCTGGAAACATACATATAGGTTATACTTAGTAATATATATTATATACAAATGTGTGTGTGTAAGTATGTGCTATAATAATAAGAGTCCATGAGTTTGAAGGAGAGCAGAGAGGAGTGTAGATAGATAGAAAGATAGATAGATAGATAGATAGATAGATAGATAGATAGATAGGTAGATAGATAGATAGATGATAGAGAGAGAGACATAGTATATATACTCTCATATAGGAGTATATAGGATGAATATATAGGATGGTTTGGGGGAGAAAAAGGAAGGGAGAAACATCATAGTTAAATTACAATCTAAAAAACAAACAACAAAAACAAAAAGTATATCACGATGAAATTTTATGTAACTATACAAGGATGTTCCAAAGAGACTGATTTTGTAAATATTTCCAGAAAACAAAGCTACCACCAAAATCCAGGGATGGCACAGCCCACAGTGAGCTAGTCTGCCTCCCTCAATTAGCAATCATAAAAATTGCCTCAAGATATGCCCACAGGCAAATCTGTTAGAGGTAATTCCTCAAGTCAGGTTAGTTCTTCTCTACTATGTCAAGTTGGCAACCAAAATTTGTTACCATGTCACTTTAAGTCTGGCTGAAACATGACCCTACTCATTCATTAAAACTTTGGAGGCTAGGGTTCCAATTACAATTGTTCAGTGGCACTGTAGTGTTGTTGGATATTTGTACACTGTGTGATGGTGTATTTCTGTGATTGGTGTAATAAAAAGCTGAATGGTCAATAGCTAGGCAGGAGGTATAAGTGAGACTTCCAGAGAGAAAGAGGAAGTAGGAGGAAATAATCGAGGTGCAGGGGAGACACCAATAAGACACAGAAGGAGCTAGACATACAGAATGAAAGAGAAGTAAAAAGCCATGAGGCAAAATGTAGATTAATAAAAATAGGTTAATTTAAGTTATAAGAACTAGTTAGAAACAAGCCTAAGCTATAGGCTGAGCTTTCATAATTAATAAGCAGTCCTCATGTCATTATTCGGGAGCTGGCTGGCAGAACAGAGTAAGACTCATTACACTGTAGTTCTTATGTTATTCATTAGTTGAATGCATTAAAGACAGCCTCAGAGGCACCTAACTGTGTTGGTGTTACTTTAAGGAAAGAAAATTCAGCACTTCTCCTTGAAATAACTTGACCAAGAGCAAGCCCAAGCTTGAATTCTCTACTTCTCTCCCTGAGACCTCCATACATCTCTTATTTGTGGTCTCTGGCTTGTCTATAGTCTGTTTGAACTGGGTATCTGATCTCCCTATACCTATGTATTGTCTGTGTGTTTGTGTGTGTCCCCAACAAAGGGCTTTCTATGCTCTGTATTTTTTGAACAGCACAGAAACCATCACATGGGGAAAGAATTGGGATATTTTAACAGGGTTTCACAGGTTATTTAACCCAGCTGACTCCAACCAATCAAAGCACTCACTACTGCAAACACTGTTATCAAGAAATATCTAAACATTGTTTCCGACATTTATGGCAGATATTTGTAATATAAGGTCAACTTTGACCTGTTTGCTGTTTTCAACAAATGAATATCATAACACACATACATATATATGTGTATTGTTCTCTGAGTCATGAGCATAGAATTTAAGATTAAAGAGATATGCTAATTACATGAAAATCCCAAAGCAAGTAAAATTGCTTATTACATTGTTCTCTTAAAGGCAGGTTAAACAGACAGGCTGAGTACACAGCAGATTATCGGGCTATGTCTTAAGTGATCTCAAAATATGCATACGCAGGTCACAGACTCCATTCTCTCCTTCAACCACCTGTGTCCCAGGGATTGAACTCAGGTTACCTGGTACGGCAGCAAATATCTATATCCACTGAAGCCATCTCACCAGTACCTGTAGGGTTTTTTGGGGTTTTTTTGTTTTTTTGTTTTTTTATGGTTGCATCTCCTAAGATATTACGAAATACAAGAAGGAGAAGTTTAAATAAAATACATGTTTTCAATTTAGTAACTCAAAATCTCAAGAGAAAAAAAAAATCTTCCAAGTTAGCAGTTGTAGTTGTGAAAAAAGAGAGTTAATGGGAACTCCTTCTATCAAGAAGTAGAGTCGGGGACTAGAGAGATGGATGGCTCAGTGGTTAAGGGGACTTTCTGCATTTGCAGATGACCCGAGTTTAATTCAGAGCACCCATATCAGGTGACTTTCAACTGCCCATTGCTCCAGTTCCAGAGGATCCAATGCCCTCTTCTGCACCTCCACAAGTACTAAACTCAGATGGTGCGCAGATAGGAAAATGGAAACACACACATAGACATAAATCTAAGTAAACTTACACATAGTAAGTAGAGTCTGTTTTACTCTATCTGTCATCTGCTTTGTCCTGAAGCATGCTCAGAAGTGATGTTGTGAAAGCTTGAAGTCCAGTGTGAAGAACTCTTGTGTATTTTGGCTGTTGTCATTGTTATTGTTGCTTTTAATTAAAATGCTTCTTCTAGTCTGCTCGTGAGTGTGGCCATGCTAAATTATACAATGGTCTGCCCCTGCTCAGACTAGGTCAAGAAAAATTGCCTTGGCCAGGAAACTAACCAGTCAAAGCTAAACCATGTATCATGTGACACTATTCTGGGGGAGACATGAACAAATATGTACCCACCTCTGAAAAAGAACTTATGGCAGATCGAAATACAGATGTCACAAAAGTCCAACTTGGTGAATCAGATTTCATTGAGTTACTTATATGAATGTGAGTGAGGGGTTACTTAAAATAGGAGCAGAAATGACTCAAAGATAGCTATATCACCAAAGGCCTACACAAGTATGGGTGACAGTTCAATAAAGCTGTAAATCTAGAGCACACTGCACAACTTGAAGGCTGCTCAACAATTTTGGAGAGTGTCCTTTCTTCATGGCCTAGCTAGTCCAAGCCTCTTCCAGGAAGACTAGGCTTGTCTGAGAATCTTGAATCTCATCATCTTTAATGCTTATATATTCATGGGGTATAAGGGACCTAGTGAATCTATTCAGTTTCAGGGACTTCCTGAAGCTATTCTGAGTTGTCTACTTCCTATCTTAATGAGCTTCTCTGCAGAATGGACTGTCTTTCTTTCCCTTAGACGATCCTGTTGTTTCACTTCCCTGTAAAACATCCTATCCTAAAATATCCTCGTGTTTCACTTGCCTTTTACATCCTCTGTCTTAAAATCCCCCCCCCCAAATGGAAGGTTCTAATCTCAGTGGAAACTGCTACACCACACCGGTGAGTAAGAAAACCACTATTGCTTTACACCCTAAAAATAGGGTTGTTGTTATACAATAGTCGTTTAGCACATTTCTTAAGCAATTTGGCTGGAAATCAAATTGCACTCCTAAACCAAGTATGAAACAGGAATGATTATGACTGAAATACACATATCAAGCCTTATTCATCGTACTGATCCTCCAGCCACCTGAGTAAAAAGCAGGTTATATTTAGCAAGGAAGTATAACTGTTGCTTCCTGCAAGCAGATAACAATGTGTTTCTGACTGCTGTGCCCAGAGCACATCAGAGGATAAACAAGAGAATAAAGCTGCAATCACAGTATCGTCGTGAACTTAGTTTTCCAAGTCCAGAGCGGGCTGCATAGGACAATCAACTTCAAAACGTAGAATCTAAAACGTATCTAATTACTGGAATTTTTTTAGCCTGCAATGGCTTTTGTTGTATGTTGTTTCAGATAATCAAGTTTAATTTAAATTCAATTACTTTTGAGAACTGGTATGAAGGCAATACCTTCATAAAGGAGCAGTAACCCTAAACCAAATACATCTATGGATACAAATCAGCTCCCCATGGTTCTTCTGTTTCCACACTTCTTGAAATTTAATTTCCTACCTAGCATTTTTTTCCTTTAATTTTCATTTGATCTTTCAATCTTCACTATGTGAAAGAAATTTGGTAAATAAATTTTTTATGTAACATAGTCATCATGCCAAAATTTACTCTCTTTATTCTGGCTCTCTGTGTATTTTCATTTGTATTACTTATTATTTACATATTATACTCTGAGGTGATATTTTATTTGTGCTGAAATGTGGTGATATTTTACTTGTGCTTTAACAAATAAAGCTTGTCTGGAAATCAGAGGAAAAGGCCAGCCATTATAAGTAAACAAAGAAGTCAGGCAATGGTAGCACATGCTTTTTATCCTATCACTTGGGAGTCAGGAATCGGTCTGGATCTCTGTAAGTTCAAGGCCACACTAGAAACAGAGCCAAGTGTGGTGGCACATGCCTTAAATTCCAACATTAGTCAACCATGGAGGTCTGGAGGTCTGTATAGACAGACAGGAAGTGACAGAGCTGGACAGGAAGAGGAAGTAATGTAGCTGGACAGAGAGAGCAAATCAGACGGCAGAACAGGAAGGCATATAGGCATGGGTAGACAGGAAGTAACTCGCATTTGGAGACTGCAGAGTTGGTGTGGTAAGGTTAGTTGTGGCTTTCCCTAATTCCCTGATCTCTCTCAGGCTTTCACCCCTATATCTGGTTCTGTGTTTTTTATTTAATAAAACCATTTAGAAATTCATCTACAACACTTCAGCATTATAAAATAACATCCTAAGTCATGCATGGTAGTGCACACTCATGATTTCAAGCTTTGGAGGCTGAAGCAAGGAGATCTCAAGTTTAAAGCCTGCCTATCATACATGGCAAAACCATGACTAAGGAAAAAAAAAGTGCAATGTTTAATATAGATTGTCAATTTGACAGTAGCTAGTCGCTGAGGAAACAAGCCTCTGGATCATGCTGTGAGGGATTACCTAGATTATGCTAACTAAGGTTGGAGGATCACATCAGCTGCGAGCAACACCTTTCCATGGGCTGAGGTTCTGAACCAAGCAATAAGGAGAAAGGGAGCGGGAGCGTGTGGATTCATCCCTCTCTGCTTCCTGAGTGCAGAAGCAGTATGAGCAGCCGCCCCACACTTTCACTACCACACCTCCATTGCCACCTTGAACTCCCCTTCTATGGGGGTTTGAGTGAGAATGATCCCCCAAAGGCCCCTGTGTTTGAACACTGGATCTTTAGTTGGAGGTGCCACTGGGGAAAGTGATAGAACTTTTAAGAGGTGAAACCACCAGTGGAAGAAGTGTGTTTTCTGGCCTTGTAGCCTCGTCCCTGCTTTCTGTTCTCTCTCAGTTTCCTCTGTCGGGATGGGAATATGACCAGTCAACTTCCCGCTCCTGCTGCTATGCTTTCCATGGCTACTGACATGCTTTCCCTGACCCTTGCGTGTATGTATGTGTCTGTGTGGATATGTGCACATGAGTACAAGTGCCCACGGAGGCCAGAAGAGGTTGGTGTATCCTCTAGAGCTGGAATTATAGAAGGTGGTGAGCCACACTGTGTCAATGCCAGGAACCAAACTCCAGTCTTCCACAAAAGCAGTGTATGTCTCTTAACCAATGAGCCATCTCTCCAACACTCAAGTAAAAAAGTTTAAAAAGAAGCTGCAGGTGTAGTTCAGTGGTAAAATATTACTTGCCTTAGGTAGCACTGGAAAAAAAAAGATAGGCTATATTATGGCAGTTTTAAATGATACATTTTCTCAAATTTGCTTATAAATCAACACATGTCTTTAGCTTTAACTCATGAGGTTAAGCACTAGATAAACGATGTGGCAGAGAAACTTCTAGAAAATATTTACTTTTGTGTATGTGTAGATGGTATTTCTATAAGCATGTCAGTATGTATATATATGTGTGTGTGTGTGTGTGTGTGTGTATGTATGTATATGAACATATTATATTTGCATGTGTGTGAATGCATATGTGGATACATGTGCATGTGGTACATGTGTACATGTGGAAGCCAGAGTTTGATATCAGGTGTCTTCCTCAGTCACTCACTACCTGATGTTTTGAGGCAGAGTCTCTCACATGAGCCCAGAGCTCACTGATTTGGCTAGTCTATCAATACAGAGTTGGTGGGCACTCCCTCTCTGTCTCCTACTTCTAAGCACCTGAATTACAATAGGTTGCCATACTACCCAGCATTTATGTGGGTACTAAGGAGTCAAACTCTGTTCTTTATGGTGACCCATCTCCTCAGCCCAAAAAGTACATTTTTTTTTTTGTGGCAGCCCACAAAGATTCCAACTTGTGGTTTGACTCAAGGTCAGAGAGTCACAGTTTATGTTGCTCTCCAAGGCTGCATAATAGGGTGTAATTGGTTACCAGGTGTCTTATACTTCAAGGACTAATCACAAGATGCTTTGCTGTGGGGTGTGGTTACCAGATGTTTTGAAGGATCTACACTTGGTTGTACATTGTGCTTTGATCTTGAAAGGGGGAGGTCTTTTGCCTCTCCCCTTAGTAGTGTATAAAAAAAAAAACATTAGAAATAAACTTGAGGCTGCTGGATATTGACCTAGGGCCCTCCCAAAGCTATCCTGTGTCTCTGTCTTTTTCTATGCCTATATTTCTATTACTTCCTAGTTCTTCACTCTCCACTTAAAGGGACCCTTTGATAGGTCAGGGCTGAACCCCAACATTGAATCCCTATGATTTTTAAAGAAAGAGCATAGTCACCTGAGATATATTTTACAAGGTTAGCTTGAAAAAAATATAGCATTCACTTTAAAGCATTAAAAATGGGAGAAGGGGCTAGAGAAATAGTTCAATGGATAAAGCATTTTCCATGCACATGCAAGGGACCAGAGTTCAGAACCCTAGTAATCACATAAAAGACGGATGGCTGTGGGAGCCAAACTAGCTAGAATCAGAGACCTCTGGGTTCAGCAAGAGTCTTGGATTGTAGAAGGTGCTTAAAGTCAACTTTGGGCTTCTATATGCACGCGCGCGCGTGCACACACACACACACACACACACACACACACACACGTGAATCTATATCTGTGCACATATATGTCCATATACATGCAAACACACATCATGTAGAAGTGTAGATTAGTGAAGGACAAATGTTGTAGGTGGAGAATATGCCAAGTGTCAACAGCACCTGTGTTTAGATAAATATGTCATTAAGTTGACATGTTTCATCAGCCACAATGCCTTTTAACAGCAGTTATATATACTTTAACACATGGACTGTGGTACATTTCCTTCTAGCAATGTAACCTGTCCTTCTACTCCACATTGCACTTATCTGGCTGATTACAAAAACAACATCCTATAAGTGAGTCTCTGGCCTCTTGGGGTTAACAGGACTACCAAAGTTAGTGCATAACTGTGTTGAGTAATTGAGTCCATTGCTTTTTCAATAAAGTTCCACATGTCTTTACAATCAGATTAGTGGTGTTTAGTGGGATACTCGCCCATACGTAGTAAAACATTAGCTATCTAGCCCAAATAACTATAATTACAAGTGATCTGAAGGAGTCAGGCCTTGAGGGGCAGATCAATACCTAAGGTGGTAACTTCCCTTTCCTTTCCCAAGAGAGAAAACAAACATTGCTATGGTCATTGTTTATTAAAATCTAAGACTGTGCTGACAGACTGTATCATCTTTGCTTTTCAGTGTCTTGCTGGCCCAAAGCACCAGCTGATAAAAACCACCCTGATATCATTCATCCTGTGCTTATTTGCTGGCCTAACTTGATCACTAGTAATTTTTTTATTCTTTATGCAATTCAAAGCGTTCAAATTGATAGCTCATTCCCCTAAGACCCATAGCACTTCATTCTCTTTTTAGAGGTATAAAATTATAATTCTCTGGCCAACATTCCTACTTGTCATTTTCTTGCATTGAGGAATTTAATCCAACCCTATGAAAGCAACAGAAAGTTCTTAAGAGACAAGGCCGAAATAGACTATTTTTTTATTATTTCAACTTTTATATTAAACATCTACCCCATTTAAGAGATGATTTATCTCAATTTTTAGTTATACAATATAGTTGATTTCTAGAGCCACAGACATGAACTGCCACAACTGTGCCATTTCCTGTCTGTGACCAGAAGCCAAGCATCAAGATGTAATCATGTTTTGCTTCCTGAGGTGGCTCAGGAGAGACTGGGCTCTATTCCTTTCCTTGAGATGACTGGTTTCAAGGTGCTTGATTGTGGCCACTTCACCCCTGTCTCTCACTATGCAGTCACATTGACTCTTTGTCCTCTGCCTGTCAAACATCTCTCTGACTCACTCCAATAAATACACTTAATGAATTTTAAAGCAGACTTGATAGTTCTGAATAAAATCATTTTCTCAAGATCCTTAAGTTATCATCTTTTTATTCATGAAGGAATATCAATAATTACTTTTAAACAATGAGTGTTTTTTAAAAGTGTACAGTTTTGTGTTAACTTAAAATACTTTGGATATTTTAAAATAAAGTTGTGATGTTTAATATTCACCAGCAACTTGACAGAATCTAGAATCATCCTTGAGACAAGTCTCTGGGCAAACCTTTGAGGGATTATCTAGTAGGTTAGTGTTGGGGCATGCCTATGGTGGATTTTCTTGACTAGGTTAATTTTGTTTTCTTTTCTTTTTTGAGACAGGTTTTTCTGGGTAGCCCTGGTGTCCTGGAACTCACTCTGTATATCACACTGGCCTCACAAACTCAGAGATCTCTCTGCCTCTGCCTCTGCCTCTGCCTCTGTCCCTGCCTCTGCCTCTGCCTCTGCCCTTCTGCTCCTCTTCCCTTCTGCTTTTGACTCTGCCACTGCCACCTGAGTGCTGGAATTAAAGGCATATGCCACTATGCCTGGTTCTTAACCAGGTTAATTGAAGTGGGAAGACAAACACTAAATGTGGGTAGTGCCTTCCAGTAGTAGCCCAAGCAAGCATGAGGACCCAAGCCCAGACCCTCATCACCATTAAAGAAAACAAAAGCCACTGTGCTTATAACTCCATTGCTGGGAAGGCTGAGACAGTGGAATTCCTAGGGACCACTGGCCAGACAGACTAGGTAAGTCAGCAAGTTCCAGTTTTAATAAGAGATAGTGTAATAAAAAAAATAAAATAAAAAAACAGTTTGGAGAACTACTGAGGACACTAGATGTCAACATGTGCCCTACCCACATGCATTCACACACACACACACACACACACACACACACACACACACACACACACACTTATTAATTAGTTAATTATAAATATACTTGTCACAGGTCTGTCTGTGGTGGTCAGTGTTGTCTCCTTAAAAGAATGTACAATCACCGAAGAGGCAGGTTGTGGGCACACCTTTGAGCGATTTCTTCTAGATTACGGTTAGTCACTAAAACTCTTGATTACTTTTTTTTTTCTTACATCTGTTAGTCCCCTTCTTTCTCTGTTAAGTTTCTGTCTGGCAGACCTGTCCATTGGTGAGAGTGGGGTGTTGGAAGACTCCCACAATAAATGTATGGGTTTGAGGTGTGATTGAAGCTTTAGTAATATTTCTTCTTCAAATGTGAGTGCCCTTGTCTTTGGGCATCAATGTTCAGAACTGAGACTTCATCTTGGAGACTCTTGATTACTTTAATCGATGTTAAAAGACCCGTCGTAAACTGTGGGTAGACGCTGGCAGAAGACGCTGGCTATATAAGCTGCGGAAGGAGAACTGATCAGCGGCTCAGTTTATCACATACCCTTTCCTAAGCCATCCGGACAGCACACACATTAGGAGTTTCTAATTTTCAAATTGATCAGGCTGCGGCTCCAGCTTTGCTGTTTCTTTTTCACTGCTTTCTGGATATGTGGTTTTCCAGTGCACGACCCCTCTTAGCTAGGTGTACACACTTAAAGACACAAGGGTATGTTTATGCCAAAATCAGTCCAACCCCGAAGAGCTTTGCATTTGTACTGCAGAAGCTGTTTGTTTCCAACTTGGGCCTATTCTAATGCTAAAAGGAAATCCACGGTTTATAATAATACACATTCATCTTTTTTTTAAAAAAAAAAAAAAAATCTTTACATTCTGGAAGAAATAAACTAGGGTATACAACCTGTTCTGTGGATTTCTCATTTTTCTTTTATTTTTTTTATTTCTGTGTGGTGCAGAGAATCAAACCCAGGACCTTATGCAAGCTAGGTAAAGCACTTCCACACTGAACTATATGCTCACCTATAAAGTGCATAGCTTCTTCTCCTTTATTTTCTTTCCCTTGGGGAAAGTATGTAGGGAGGAGAGATTTAAAAGCCAAAACAACAAAACGCCAGTGCCACTGTCCAGTTGCCTTAAAAATTGAAGTTCTGGATACAAACACTAAGGGCATCCAGTACCAAGAAGGGATTTCATCTCTGAAATGCCCTTGACAGGCTGTTCTTGACAGAGCATGATCTCAATAAAGAGAACCCTGGTCTATGAGGCATGGCACCCTGGAGTATAAAATGGAGGTGTTTGTAATTAAATCTTCCTACCATGTGAAATGATATGTATCCTTCACAAGGAGACATCACTTACTCTAGCACAGACAGAAGAGCCTGCAGAGCTGCCCTTAACATCCCCACCACTCCCCTGTTATTCGCAATAACTGGCTGCTCTTCTTTCTGCCGCCATGTAACGAAGTTTGATGCTGAGAAAGAGTTCTGCAACATGGCAGTCAGATGAGACCATCTGGTCCTTGTGCTAAACCCATCACCTACCTGTTGTTTGCATTAACCAATAGTCTTTCTGTAGCTTCCAATCCCAAAGGAAATATTACCCATAAATTTTGTAAGGTGTGATTCTCGTATTTCTATCTCTTCTTTGCTCAGATATCACCACCTACTAACTGACTCCAACATCTTATTCTAAAAATTTAAGTGCAGCTTTGTAACAATCATTGTGTTTATGTAGTATGAGTAATGACAATACTAGCCTGGCCCTGGAATACTTCAGCCCTTAAAAAACTTATTCAAAAGTTTCAATAATGGATTAAATCTGAAAGATATAACAACAAAACATGAAAAGATAACAGAGTCAGCTTGAAACCTATCCATTATCTTTACTGGGATAACATCTAATCACTTCCTTTACCATAAAAATGTCTGCTTCAAGTTAAGTTAGGGTTTACGAAAAACACAAAAGTACTACAAATAATGAAAAACTAAACTGATAGATCTAATCACTTATTAAATGAGGAGTTCTAGTCATCATCAGTCAGTCATCATCATGGTGTTCTTTATAATAAAACAATGTAGTGGATGAAAAGACAAGCCACAGACTAGAAAACGACATTTGAAAACCATCCCTAAGTTGGAATTCCAGAAAGATAGGTAGATATGTCAGTAGGGAGGAAAGGAGAGATGGAGGGAGATACATAGGAAGGCAAATAAATATACAGAAGACAAATTGAATTATGCTTACTGGATTGTCAAAAGTTTCAAATTCTTATAGTATCAAGATTTGGTGGTGGTATAAAGGGAAATGAATACTCAAGTATTCCTTGTGGGAGCATAAATTGGAAATTTATTTTGGAAAATAATTTGACATCATATAATAAAACAAACTAAGAGCCGGGTGGTGGTGGTGGTGGTGGTGGTGGTGGTGGTGGTAGTGGTGGTGGTGGTGGTGGTGGTGGTGGTGGTGGCACACACCTTTAATCCCAGCACTCGGAAGGCAGAGCCAGGTGGATCTCTGTGAGTTCGAGGCCAGCCTGGGCTACCAAGTGAGTTCCAGGAATGGCGCAAGGCTACACAGAGAAACCCTGTCTCAAAAACAAACAAACCAACAAAAAGCAGACTAAGAATATGCTGAGTACTCCTTTTTTGTAGATATGCTCTGTAAAAGAGGTTACTGTGACACAAGAGGTACAAGCTTTAAATCTTTTTGATTGGAAAATTGACTTATTGAATATGGTCTATTTTAGAAAACAGAAGTCCTTACTGACTAGGACTAAGGATGCTATGACATTTCTTGTATATAAACCATTAACTTCCTCTTGGATGTAAAATTCTAGGATATTAAATTTTGATTACTTCATGCTGACAACTGAAAAGCAACTTACATTAAATTTCACATTGTATGTTTATGACTGTAGAAACTGAGTAAAGCTAGAATTAAAAACACAATGTACTTAAGCTACAGAGAATAATAAGTTTTGAGCTCAAATGGAATACAGTTTAAATCTTTTCATCTGATCATTATTAACTTTATGACTTTGGAAAAATTATTCAGTTTCCTGAGATGAGCTTCCCCATATGCAAAATGAAGACTTATTGAAAAATTGCAAAGATGATCCGAGATGGGTCATAGGCAAATTTTATCATTCAATGTCAAATAATCTGATCTTATACCAACTCTTATATGTTTCGTAGTATGATGACTGGCTTTCCTTATTCATTAAAAGGACTTACAATGCCAGGTATTGAGGCATAGTTATCAAAGCCACTTATTAGAGTAAATGGACACCAAAAAAAGTCATCACAAACAAGGTGAAGCCACTTAGACTGATGCCTAGAGAAATCCAGGGGCAAGTGTACAGGGTTCTTTCCCAAAGGAGTCAACAGTTAAGCTTCATTCAGCAACTGAAATGTATGAGACTCATCAGCCTCAAGAATTCTTTAGAGACTCGGTCTCCAACATTCCAGTACAGGCTGGTGACTGTCTAGAATGAACCAGATGTTTAGAATGAGCCAGATGTTCAGAATTATCCACGGTCTTCAGACAGTATGCCACACCTACTATTCGGAAAATGAACAGGTTATCATTTAAGTTCTTAGATTCCAGTCAAGGGTCAACCCAGCAAACAGACCAGACCCTCCTAGTGACAATTACATCATCTTACACAAATACTGAGAGTGTTTCATAGGACTTGTAGAGTTGGTTTTAAATGTTTTATAGAAGATATAAGATACCTATAAGGAGAAAGGTAAAAGTGAAATGATTGGTTTTCCATATCTAGGAAGCATGCAAGCAAAGCCACATAAAAGAATAGCCAACACTAAAGAGACTCAAACAGAGAAAGAAAGTGACTGTGAGATTGAACTGGAATTATCTACCAAAGAGTAAATGACAACACTTTTACAAAAATGTTTGTGATTTTTATTTTTCACCAAAAAAAGTAATTTCAGACTCTAGAATATTTCTGGAATATAGGACTTATTGCCTGTTTTGAAAAGAATGAACCCAATATGTCTGTTGTGAATCAACCAAAGCAGTAACTGTAACATTTGTCCAGTTTTTTTTTTTTTCAAAACCTTTTGCAGCCTAAAAGACTGATAGAATAGGAATACTGTGTGGGCAGTTTGCTCTGTAGTAGAGCACATACCTAGCACATCTGAAGCTCTAGGTTCAGTCCAATACCATACACACAGGATATAAAGATGTTATGTGTATGAAGCAACCTAAGAACTTCTGCTCTGTAGAATATTACTAATACATAGAAGATGGAAAACCAGATTTTATAATAACTCGGTATCATATATCACTACATTTCATCAGCATTAGAAAAATCAGGAAAATGCCATATATTGTTTTCCTGCAGGCAAATTACCTACTAGGGACAAATTTTGAGCTTTTAGGTCATTGGTGAGACAGGCATGGCAGCGGCGACAAGCAGAGGCAGGTAGGCCCACGGCGGCAGCCAGCAGAGACATAAAGGCCTGGCAGCAGCCCACAGAGGTTGACAGGCCCAGCAGCAGAGACAAGCAAATGCAGGTAGGCCTGTGGAGGCAGCCAGCAGAGGTAGACTGACCTGGCAGAGGCAGGCAGGCCCGGAGTGGAGGCAGGTAGGCACAGCAGGCGGCGGCCAAAACACAGTCGCAATAAAGACCAGAAACAGAGCTATTACCCACTGAAGAGCTAGTGAAAACAAACTCTTAATCAAAAGCTTGGGACAGGGACGCCTCTAACCCCAACACCCAGGGAAGAAGCTATCTCCATGGGACGGAACCAGAACGAATCTGAACACTCCGTCTGAGGCCAACGCAGGGCCCAGCTGATGATCCTGCGAAACCCAACAACGTGGAGGTGTTGGTGAGACTACCCCGCTCAGCTGAAATCCATCCAGGAGAGGATTTAGATGCCTACAGTTGGAAGTCTGAAGAAACAAGATCAGCTGAGGAGTTGGCAAATGAACAAAACATGACCTGCGAACACAGAAGAAGGTGCTGCCCAGCCACCAAACCAGATCACCAGAATCATAAGTATATACTTCACCGACTGAGATCAGCTGCCCCTGAAGAAACAGCCCAATAGCACCAATTTAACCAAGAATTCCTACTGAACCAAGACTAAAAATTAGAACAAGAGAGGCACTCTCAAACACAGACACCACCTGCACCACACAGAGGAAGAGATGAGTAGACGCCAGTGCAAAAATACAGGCAACAACATAAAGACCTATATGGCAACATCAGAACCTAGTGATTCTACACCTGCAAGACCTGAACCTACCAAGACAGAAGAAACAGAAGAAATCAACCCTAAAAATGACTTTAAGAAGATGATAGAGGACCTTAAAGAAGAAATAAAACATTCCCTTAAAGAGGAAATAGAAAACTCCCTTAAAGAAATGGAAGAAAAAATGAACAAAAAACGGGAAGAAATCAAAGAAAGCCAAGAAAAAGCAATTAAACAGATGAAAGAAACATTCCAAGATCTGAAAAATGAATTTGAGACAATAAAGAAAACACATGCTGAGGGAAGGCTGGAAATAGAAATCATGACTAAATGAACAGGAACTACAGAAACAAGCATAACCAACCGATTGCAAGAGATGGAACAGAGAATCTCTGACACTGAAGACACAATAGAGAAAATAGATTCGTCGGTCAAAGAAAGCACTAAAGACAAAAAAGTCATAACACAAAACGTCCAGGAAATTTGGGACACCATGAAAAGACCAAACCTAAGAATAATAGGGATAGAAGAAGGAGAAGAATACCAACTCAAAGGCACAGAAAATATATTCAACAAAATCATAGGAGAAAACTTTTCTAACCTAAAGAAAGAAATACCTATGAAGATACAAGAAGCTTACAGAACACCAAATAGGCTGGATCCAAAAAAAAAAAAAAAAATCCCCTTGCCACATAATAATCAAAACTCTAAACACACAGAACAAAGAAAAAATATTAAGAGCCACAAAGGAAAAAGACCAAGTAACATATAAAGGCAAACCCATCAGAATAACACCAGACTTCTCAATAGAGACTATGAAAGCTAGAAGATCATAGACAAATCTTATGCTGACACTAAGAGACCACGGATGCCAACCCAGACTATTATACCCAGCAAAACTCTCAATCACTATAGGCAGAGTAAACAAAATATTCCAGGATAAAACCAGATTTAATCAATACCTGTCCACAAACCCAGCCATACAGAAAGCACTAGAAGGGAAAATCCAACCCAAAGAAGCTAAACACATCCATGAAAAATCAAGCAATAGATAATCCCACACAAACATACACCAAAGAAGGACAACACAACACAACCACAAAAAAATAACAGGAATTAGCAATCACTGGTCATTAATATCCATCAATATCAATGGTCTCAACTCACCTATAAAAAGACACAGGCTAACAGAATGGATAAGAAAACAGGATCCATCCATCTGCTGCATAAAAGAAACACGCCTTAACTTCAAAGACAGACACTACCTCTAAGTAAAGGGCTGGGAAAAGGCTTTCCAAGCAAATGGACCTAAGAAACAAGCTGGTATAGCTATCCTAATATCTAATAAAAATAGACTTCAAACTAAAATCAATCAAAAGAGATCAGGATGGACATTATATATTTATCACAGGAAAAATCCACCAAGATGAAGTCTCAATTCTAAACACTTATGCTCCAAATACAAAAGCACCCACATTCATAAAAAAAAACACTACTAAAGTTTAAAACGCACATCAAACCCCACACATTAGTAGTGGGAGATTTTAACACACCACTCTCACCAAAAGACAGATCTACAAGACTGAAACTTAACATAGAAATAAAGGACCTAACAGATGTTATGAATCAAATGGACTTAATAGATATCTACAGAACATTCCATCCTAACACAAAAGAATATACCTTCTTCTCAACACCCCATGGAACCTTCTCAAAAATTGGCCACATGCTTGGACACAAAACAAATCTCAACAGATACAAAAAAAAAATTGGAATAACCTCCTGTATTTTATCAGACCACCATGGCTTAAAGTTAGATGTCATCAACAACAAAAATTATAAAAAACCCACAAACTCATGGAAACTGAATAATGCCTACCTGAAACATCAATGGGTCAAGGAAGAAATAAAGAAAGAAATTAAAGATTTCCTAGAACTCAATGAAAATGAAATTACAACATACCCAAACTTATGGGACACTATGAAAGCAGTGCTAAGAGGAAAATTCATAGCTCTAAATGCACACATAAAGAAGATGGAGCAATCCCATACCAATGAATTAACAGCACAACTGAAAGCTCTAGAACAAGAAGAAACAAACTCACCCAGGAGAAATAGATGCCAGGAAATAATCAAATTGAGGGCTGAAATCAACGAAATAGAAAACAAGAGAACAATACAAAAAAAAATCAATGAAACAAAGAGTTGGTTCTTTGAAAAAATCAACAAGATAGACAAACCCCTAGCCAAATTAACCAAAAGGCAAAGAGAGAGCACCCAAATTCACAAAATCAGAAATGAAAAGGGAGACATAACAACAGACAATGAGGAAGTCCAGAGAATCATCAGATCATACTTCAAAAACCTGTACTCCACAAAAATGGAAAACCAGGAAGAAAGGGACAATTTTCTGGATAAATACCACATACCAAAATTAAATCAAGACCAGATAAACCATTTAAATAGACCAATAACCCCTAAAGAAATAGAAATATTCATCAAGAGTCTCCCAGCCAAAAAAAGCCCAGGACCAGATGGTTTCAGTGCAGAGTTCTACCAGACTTTCAAAGAAGAACTAATACCAATACTCTTCAAAGTGTTCCACACAATAGAAACAGAAGGAACACTACCAAACTCTTTTTATGAGGCTACAATTACCCTGATACCCAAACCACACAAAGATGCAACAAAGAAAGAGAACTACAGACCAATCTCCCTAATGAACATTGATGCAAAATACTCAACAAAATATTAGCAAACCGAATCCAAGAATACATCAAAACAATTATCCATCACGAGCAAGTAGGATTCATCCCAGGGATGCAATGATAATTCAACATTCGAAAATCAGTCAATGTAATACACCATATAAACAAACTGAAAGAAAAAAACCATATGATCATCTAATTAGATGCTGAAAAAGCCTTTGACAAAATCCAACACTCCTTCATGATAAAGGTCTTAGAAAGATCAGGAATACAAGGAACATTTCTAAACATAATAAAAGCAATTTATAGCAAGCCAACAGCAAATATCAAATTAAACAGAGAGAAACTCAAAGTGATACCACTAAATTAAGGAACAAGACAAGGCTGTCCACTCTCCCCATATTTATGCAATATAGTACTAGATGTTCTAGCTAGAGCAATAAGACAACAAAAGATCAAAGGGATACAAATTGGCAAGGAAGAAGTCAAACTTTCACTATTTGCAGATGATATGATAGTATACATAAATGACCCCAAAAACTCTACCAGGAAACTCCTACAGCTGATAAACTCCTTCAGTAAAGTGGCAGGATACAAGATCAACTCAAAAAAATCAGTAGCCCTCCTATACACAAATGATAAAAGGGCTGAGAAAGAAGTCAGAGAAACATCACCCTTTACAATAGCCACAAATAATATAAAATACCTTGGGATAACACTAACTAAACAAGTTAAGGACCTTTTTGATAAGAACTTTAAATCTCTAAAGAAAGAAATTGAAGAAGATATCAGAAAAGGGAAGGACCTCCCATGCTCATGGATAGGTAGGATTAACATAGTAAAAATGGCAATCTTACCAAAAGCAATCTACAGATTAAATGCAATCCCCATCCAAATCCCAACACAATTCTTCACAGACTTGGAAAGAAAAATACTCAACTTCATATGGAAAAACAAAAGACCCAGGATAGCTAAAAGAATCCTATATGATAAAGCAACCTTTGGAGGCATCACCATCCCTGACCTCAAACTCTACTATAGAGCTATAGTAATAAAAACAGCTTGGTACTGGTAAAAAACCAACATACGGACCAATGAAATCGAATTGAAGACCCTGACATTAATCCATGCACATATGAACACCTGGTTTTTGACAAAGGAGCCAAAACTATACAATGGAAAAAAGAAAGTATCTTCAACAAATGGTGCTGGCATAACTGGATGTCAATATGTAAAAGATTACAAATAGATCCATATCCATCACCATGCACAAAACTCAAGTCCCAGTGGATCAAAGACCTGAACATAAATCCAGTTACACTAAACTTAATAGAAAAGAAAGTAGGAAGCACTCTTGAACGCATTGGCACCGGAGACCATTTCCTAAACAAAACACCAACAGCACAGACCCTGAGCACAACAATTAATAAATGGGACCTCTCGAAATTGAAAAGCTTTTGCAGGGCAAAAGACATAGTCAATAAGACAAAAAGAGCCAACAGAATGGGAAAAGATCTTCACTAACCCCACATCTGACAGAGAATTGATCTCCACAGTATATAAAGAACTCAAGAAACTAGACATCAAAATACTGAACAGTCCAATTAAAAAAATGGGCTAAAGAGCTAAACAGAGAATTCACAAAAAAAGAATCACAAATGGCTGGAAGACATTTAAAGAAATGCTCAACATCCTTAATCATCAGAGAAATGCAAATCAAAATGACTCTGAGATACCACCTTACACCTGTCAGAATGGCTACGATAAAAAAACACCAATGACAGTCAATGTTGGAGAGGATGTGGAGCAAAGGGAACACTCCTCCACTGTTGGTGGGAATGTAAACTTGTACAACCACTGTGGAAATCAGTATGGCGGTTTCTCAGAAAATTAGGAATCGAACTACCTCAAGACCCAGCCATCCCACTCTTGGGCATATACCCAAGGAATGCTGATTCATACCATAAAGATACTTGCTCAGCTATGTTCATAGCAGCACTATTTGTAATAGCCAGAACCTGGAAACAACCTAGATGCCTGTCAACGGAAGAATGGATAAAAAAAAAAAATGTGGTACATATACACAATGGAGTACTACTCAGCAGAGAAAAACAATGGAAGCATGAAATTTGCAGGCAAATGGATGGAACTAGAAAAAATCATCCTGAGTGAGGTAACCCAAACCCAGAAAGACAGTCATGGTATGTACTCACTCATAAGTGGATTCTAGATATAAAATAAAGAACAATCAGACCACAACCCATAGAACCATGGAGGCTATATATATAGCATGGAGGTCCCTAGGACAACTGTGGCTTATAATAAATTTCGTTTTACTCAATTATTGAAAAAAAAATAGCCAAACGAATGGAAACACATGAGCTATGAACCAAAGGCTGAGGGGCCCCCAGCTGGATCAGGCCCTCTGAATAGGTGAGACAGTTGATTGGCTTGATCTTTTTGGGAGGCAACTAGGCAGTGGGACTGAGTCCTGTGCTCATTACATGAGTTGGCTGTTTGAAACCTGGAGCTTATGCAGGGATGCTTGGCTCAGTCTGGGAGGAGGGGACTGGACCTGCCTAGACTGAGTCTACCAGTTTGATCACAGTCCTTGGGGGAGGTTTTGCCCTGGAGGAGGTGGGAATGGGGGGTGGCCTGAGGGTAAGGGAAGGGGGTGGGAGGGGGGAGAACAGGGGAACCCGTGGCTGATATGTAGAACTGAATGGTATTGTAAAATAAAATAAAAGGGGAAAAAAGTCATTGGTAAGGGCACTAGGTAGATATCTCAGTGGTTAGGAGCACTGGCTGCTCCTCCAGAGGACTTTGATCCCTAGCACCCAATGGTGATTCAAAACAGTCTGTAACTCCCTCCTAAAGGATCGGATGCCTCTTCTGGCCTCTACATCCACCAGGCATGCATGTGGTGCACAGACATGCATGCAGGCAAACCCTCATACACAAGAAATAAAAAAATAATTTTTAAAAGTCTTGCAAAAGAGTAAAATGTGACATTTTTCATTTTCAAGCATTCCGTGGATACCTCAGATGAAGTTTTAGTGTCTGCAGTGTGAGATCTTGAAAATTTCCAAGAACAAAATTATAACACTCCTCAACACACAGGCTTTATAAATGCTTTCAATGAACAAGTAGAAACTTAATCAAAATAGCATTCTTCTAATAAGTACTTTCTATTAAATTTACAGTGTATAATTAAGAGAAGCATGATTATACTGGCAGCTGGGCTTCCACGCTAGGATTATATAGTTCATCTCTGCTCATGCTGTGACTCAAGTCAGAAGTCACTTTACTAAAAATTTGTAGCTGATTCTTTAAGGGAAGTGGAGGAAGCCATGAATGAATGAAGTTCTGAGTGAAAGCTGACACAGGCATGGCCATATCACGGACTTCTGTCTCAGACCTGTAGGGAAATGGCAAAGGCATCCTTGCTGGGGAGTATAAGTGTAGATGTTGATAGTCTGTGCAGAAAATGTCCACCATAGCTTTCTCTCATACACACCATGTTTACATCCCGAAGACTGCTTCTTCCAGAAGCTGCTCCTGCTGAGGTGAACTATAATTGTCTCCTTGATCCAGCTGTATACTGTAAACCCTGCCTCTTCTTTTTAATGTGTATGTGATAACCTCACCACCTTGTTCATCTGTATGCAATAACACTGTTTCTCTGCTCAATTCTATATAATTAAACACACTGAGCTTCCATGGTGCTAGGTTTCTCAATCAGAGAGCCCAATCTACATGACGCCGCTATTTTTGTGTGTTTGAGTGTTTGTCTTTTCTTCATTCCTTTATAGACCCCAATCAGGTTCGCCCCTGGAACCATGCAAGGTCATGGCAATACTAAACATAGCTTTGCTACGTAACCTATAAATCAATGAGCAGTCCACTTCCTCAAGCATGAATATCGGCGTGGTTTGCCATAGTGTCTTAAGAATCTATCGTGAAACTGAAACCCTTCGTTCAAACAAACCAACGCAATTAAACTGCAACCTGGTTTCCGTTAATTGCAATCAGATGGCTGTCATCCCCAGAGCATAGTATTTGAATACTCAGCGATGAAAGATCTATAAGAGTGTTCTATAAATGTTCACTTAGATACAATTCATCAAATTCCTCATCAATACTGGTAAAGGTTTCAAGAAGAATGTTCCTTACACCTTCATGCGCCCCACCCAGAATCTTCCAAAATAAAAAGGTGCAGCTACAACACGCTGTGATGATTCTTTATTGCCCAATAAAGTACAAGGTTATAGATTAGTCAATCTGATAAATCCACTGATCGTTTTGTAGTTCTATGATCGGTGTGCAAGAATTTTTATAGCTCAGTAAAACATAAGACAGCTTTACAACCCAAGACTCAGCCTGTGATAAAGGGGGAGGGGAGCATGTGCATATTAAAAGACAATCTTGAAAAGTCACGCAAAGATGTTGCTGCACATTAAAATCACACATACCCAGAATCAAAACCAGTGCAAGATGCAGATGGCAAGAATGTCTTTTCAAAGTATGAAATATACAAAACTATTATTGATGATAATGAGCCCCTAGGAGTGTCTGCACCTAAACAGCTTCAGAAAGCAAATCATGAACTAAATCTCATACAGTAGCATCATGATATTAATGGCATTTTATCATATTCTGACTCCTTTACAATTTAAAAACACCTCCTATAATAGTTAAGAGATTAAACAGTAAATCCTATTTTTTCTTAATCAGTCAGAATTTATTTCATTGAGAAATATGAAAGGATCTGTGGGTTTTTAAGATGTTTCCCAGGTAGAGAGAGGGAAAGGCAGGAAAAAAGGAGGAGCAAAGGGTGACTGGCTACAGCTCGCTGTTTCGCATCCTTCTAAAAATGTCCATTGAAATTTAGGGTGATAGTTTTAATACTTGTCCCCATTAATTTCAAAATGTATGTGGCAATGTGTAAACTAAATTGATATGTGGAGGCTGTCAATTAACAATGGTAAATACAAGAACATTTAAAATGCCTTTTAATATTTCCATTTTTGTCTTTTCTCTTTATTTTTTTTTTCTGAGACAAGGTATTGCTATGTAATCTAGGCTGGCCTTGAACTCATTGTATAGCCCAGAACTCATGATCCTCCTGCCTCTGCCTCCTGCTTGCTGGTATTACAGGTGCAGCACCATGCCTAGACAGAAGAAGACATTTTTAAAACCATTCTTTTCAAAATCATAATTTTAAGGAAAGGATCAATATACTAGGTATCAGGCTGTTTCAGTAAAAAGAAAACCTTATCAGATTTTTTTTCAGCATCGCTTAAGATAAAACTGAGGTAAGAAAGTGTTGTTACTTAGCTTATGAAGTTTATCTTGATAACTCTATTAAAATAAGTGACTTTGATCAGAGAATGCCTCAAGGAAAGTCATCATATTAAACAATAGAAGTTCCTCCAAATTTTTTTGAATAAAATGTCCATTATACTTTGGGTTATTAATGACAACTCTACATTCCTCCCAAAAAAATAATGCCTTCTAATGCTCTGTGTTCTTGATAAACTGATTACTCAAAACACTGGAGGCGTCGATCTTACCAAATAAAAATAAATCACCTAGGGGAGCCAGGAACCCTCCACCTGGAGGAAGAATTGTTCGTGCATTTCCATTCCTGTTAGAAAGCTCTACCTGCCTGCCAGTAAAATCGCCATTCTGTTAAATTAAGTCAGATGGGATTGCTTTCTCTATTAGATTGCTTACGTAGGCTTTATGTGTATAAGGGTTTTACTTTAAATTCAGCTTTTGAAAATATCATAAATTAACTTGTCAAAAATGGTTCAAAGCAAAAAAGTCTGGCAATGTTTATAGAACTGTTTTGATACCTAAATTTTTCCTGCATATGTCCAATAGACAAAATATGCACTCTATACTGCCAAGCATCCAACACCAGGGGGCTGTATGCTATATCTACTCTCTTTTTTTTTTCTCACTGGACATGAAATTAATTCTTCTCAACATTTTAACAGTGAAAGCTTCTTCCCAATGTGACCTCAATAAGTAAATCTCCTTTTCTCTGCTAATTAATGGAGGAATTTAATATTTCTGAAAATAGTCTCATTTGCGTATCAGCAAATGGCTAATTGCTGGCCTATTCAAGCTCTCATGTCAGGACTGAGTTCAGCTATAACACGAACTCTAGACACTTGTATTCTCACCTGGATGCACTGGCCTTAGGAAATAAGAAATAGAAACATCGGTTTTGAAGTCTGACGCCTTACAAACAAGTGTCCCCAATTGCAATAACTAATGAGGTTTGTTCACAAAACAGCAAACCCATAAAAAGACAATTCTTTGTGTCTCATAATTTTAGACAATAAATCCACTTTCAGGATTCTCTACAAGGAATGAAAAAAGTGTGCTTTGTCCAGGTTCTGCCTATTTTCTCTGTTAAATCAACACTGTATTTCATGATGTGGTCGTCATATTTTACAAAGTGATTTTTCGGATTTCTGCATTAAACATTTGTCATTTGATATTATAATATTGTACCCTTCAATACAAATTTTCATTATCATGAAAAGTCCTTAATTGAAAAAACGGAATTAAGTAGAAATATATAAATTACTGAAAACCAATGCCAAGGCTACCAGAAAATAGTAATTATGTATTAATTTGATGTTTAAATAGCCATAGTTATTATGTGTGGCTAAACCTGTGTTGTCTTTTTTTTACAAATAACCAAATAGTGGATGGAGAGATGGCTTAGTGTAAGAGCACCGCTGCTCTTGCAGAGAACCCAGATTCAGTTCCCAGCACCCACATGGATGCTTACAACCATCTGCAATCCCAATTGCATGGAATATGATTGGTCCTCTCTGTCCTCTGAGGCTTCCAGCTATGCATATGATGTACATACATTCAGGCAAATACTCATACACGTAAGCTAAAAATAAATACATCTTAAGGAAAACAGAACATTAATTATGGTCTTTTCTCTCGTCAGCCTGTTCTCTATATATATACTTTAAGTAAAATATATAAAAATACATAAAAGATTATATATAAAATCTTTCAATATACTGCCATACAACTATGTATAAATATATATATATATGTATATATGTGTGTATAACTATATGTATATATACATACATATATAGTTTTATTGCAGTATGTTGAAAGTTTATTCATGTAATTAGAATAACACTCTAAAATATTTTTATATTTTATAACTCTACATTTATTGGCTTTGCTCTTTTATTCATGTGCCATAATAGCAAAATGATAAGAAAAAGTAACAAGTTTCATAGCACCTCACAATTAAGATTGCATTATATAACATTTGGAGTGGTTTTTATAGTCTTGCAAAAACTCACTTGAATTTCTGGTTTAATTGTGTAACTTCGGTCGTATTAAATATATAGCCTACTTTCTTTTTTATTATTATTAAGAAATTTTCTATTCATTTTACACACCAACCACAGATTCCCCCCTCCTCCCTCTTCCTGCCCCCCAGCCTTCTTTCCCAACACACCGCCAGCCAATTCCCACTTCCCTCAACTCAAGGTCTCCCATGGAGAGTCAGCAGAGCCTGGTACATTCAGTTGAGGCAGGTCCAAGCCCCGCCCCCAGCACCAAGGCTGCACAAGGTGTGACACCTTAGGCACTGGGCTCCAAAAAGCCTGATCATGCACGAGGGATAGATCCTGACACCCCTGCCTGGGGACCCCTCAAAAAGTTCAAGCTGGATGGCTCAGCCTTTAAAGGCTAGGCTCACAACCAAAAATACAGCCTGCTTTCTTTCTAAAAGTGGGCTAGCCCAATGACACTTGCCTGTAATCCCAGCACTTGAGAAGCTGAGGCAGGAAGAACAGAAACTGAAGATCAGCTGCAGCTATGTAGGGAACTCAAGGCCAGTCTGAGCTCGCTGAGACCTTGCCTCAAAATGACAATGCAAAAAACCATGAATATGGATGTGATAAAGCTGTATTTGTTGTTTTAAATAGGGCATACATGTCGGGAGACACACACCTCAACGCCCTCTCCTTGTATTCTTTGACTCCACAGTGCCTTTGAAGCAGAAGAAATTAAAAAGGGACACGAGACTTTACAAAGCCCAGTCTCTGGTGCATGAACTAGGTTAAACAGTCAGGGTTAATGACATGGAACAGGAGACTGGCACACCAGATAACAGCTGCAGCTGGTAAGGCTGTTGGCACACACCAGGCTTTGAGGAGGAGGAAAGAGTGTGGCAGACACCTGAGGATGACCTGTTTCCCCTAATATTTTAACAAGAATGAAATGGAATTTCCAGGATTGGAAATTTAAGGAATGTCAGAGACAGTTTGCTGAACACCAACACTGGGTTCTGATATAGGCAGCTAGGCAGCTGTCTAGTGACGTCACAGCAAATACAGACCATTGGAGCCAACAGAGGATGGAAACAGTAATAACACTGGCAAATGGGGCTGACTGGCAGGGGGAAATGAGAATATCTACAGTCTCTTTTATATTCAGAGAGATGGAGCCTCATGGGATCTTAATTTAAATAAAGTCTTACCATGTTTTGTAGATAATGGCTGGTGAAACCAAAGCCATTAGGATTATACATCTCTAGACTTTGTTTTCTTTTATTTTTAGGTATACCTATAATTTTTATTTTTTTCCTTTTATTGAAAATAGATCTTTTTCTCACATATATATCATGCTTATGGTCTCCCCTCCCTCTACTCCTCCCAGTTCCTCCCTACTTCCCCTCCCATTTGTGTCCACTCTCCTTCTATATCTCATTAGAAATAAAACAGGCTTCTACAGGACTATAATATAATGGCCTTCCACGCTACTTCAGTGTCTGTGAGTTCAAGACTTTGATCATTGTCTTAGTTAGGGCTTTATTGCTGTGAAGAGACACCATGACCATGACAACACTTATAAAGGAAACATTTAATTAACTGTAAGGGCTGGCTTACAGTTCAGAGGTTTGTTCCATTATCATCATGACAGGAAGCATGGTGGCACACAGGCAGACATGATGCTGGAGAAGTAAGTAAGAGTTTTACACCTGGAACCTCGGCAGCAGGAAGAGACTGACATACACACTAGCCAGGCTAGAGCATCTAAGGTCTCAAAGCCCACCCACAGCAACACACCTCCTACAACAAGGTCACAGCTACTCCAACAATGTCATACCTCCCAATAGTGCCACTCTCTTTGGCCAAGCATTCAAACACATGAGTCTATGGAGGCTATTCCTATTCAAATCACTAGAATCATGTTGATTTGGAGGGCCTTGTTTTCTTGATGTCCCTCCATCCCCTCTGGCTCTAACACTCTTTCTACCTCCAGCTCCACAGGGTTTCCTGAGCCCAGAGAGGAGTGACTGGATGAAAGCATCCCATTTAGACCTGAGTGTTCCTCTTCTCTCTTTTTTCCACCTTTATGTCCAAAACACTAGCACTTATTAAGACGATATCATACCACTCCCAACTAAGGGATGAGAGTATCTCACATGGTGTTTGTGATATCTAGTTCTATCTGGGTAAGAGGAAAAAAATTCACAGTTCCACAAACTTGTTATCTTCCTTACTGTGTGCTATGAACCTGACAGACGTTCATCTTCTTAGAGGAAAGATCATCATGTTCTTGTTAACTACATAGAACTCCAAACTTACACAGGCATGCTATTCCACTGGAAATCCTTGTAGTTCCAATATTTCAAATCTAAGTTTTCAGCTTAGGAAGTATTCCCACATAGTATAGAACATTCAGTGATATATTTTAAAAGATGAACCTTGCCATTAATAACATTAAGAAATTCAGAACAATTTAGCAACAATCTCTACCTAGGCGGTGTCTTTTCTCAACAATTTTCTCATACAAACAAAAGTGCAAATCCACCACTCTCTCAATTATTTAAGGCATTACACTTAGGCTTACTCCCTTACTAACAACTCATTCAAATATGAGCACGGAATCTTCAGGGATTAAATGGATATATATAATTTTATCAGGATACCAGCACTCATGCAATAAGGATACATTTCAAAAGCAGCAATCTTGTCTCATGGTAATTGCGAGTCCTCTCAACTTCCCATCATGTCTATTCTGAAAATCTTAATATTCATGAAACATAAGCCACTGTCATTCTGACAAAACTGGCTTCTTTCCCCATTTTCTTAGCATACTTATGAGTGTGCCAAATTCTGAAAAACGGTGTCATTGCTACTCAGGCATTTTTCTTGATGTGTTTTGGAAGCTCGCTGTGACATATTCTTGACTCCCTGTTTGGCAGGAACAAGGTTACACTACAAAGTGGATTGAATATGTGTTTCCTCCCCAGATTTTTGTATTGACATTCTAAACCCTAATGTGCTTGGCTTAGGAGGTGTGATTTTGGAAGGCGATTAACTCATAAAGACAGAGTCTTCATGACTAGAATTAGTGCCCTTATAAAAAGAGAGTGTAAATCTGCAGGTAGCATAACCTTGGACTTCTCAGCCTCTGTACTGTGAGAAACAAATTTCTCCTCTTTGTAAGTCACTAAGTCTATACTGCTTTGTTACAGCAAATCTAATGGAATGGGGGCCTGTTGTATTTGCCCTTGGATTTTTAGGTGCTTGGGGAAAAATGCCCAAAATAATTTTTTCATTTACTAAATTCTACTAAAAAATAATAAATAAGACATACCTATAGC